>NC_136069.1:869877004-870516631 GCF_964261635.1 Lissotriton helveticus
GTGCGCACTTCTCCAAGAAGTGAGGAGCCAAACCTCTACCTTCATTGTTGAGCTCATAGCCCAAAAACAACACTGTGTGTTCAGCAATGTGCGATTTTGCAAAGTTGAATTTGTAACCCATGTCTGCGAAGTTGCAAACAAGAGAATTTACACGACACAGATGCTCCCAAATATCGTCGTCTGTGAGATATATGTCATCCACATACGAAAAAGCATCAGGGTCGAGTGCCTCCAGAATAGAGACAATTCGAGCGGTAAATACACCAGGACTATTCTTGTAGCCCATTGGAAGACGCCGGAATTGCTTTTGGACTCCAGCGCTTGTAAAACTGGTCCATTGGGAGCTAAAGCTGTCCAATCTGTGGGCATAAAAACCATTGGATATGTCAAGCGTTGTCTTGAAACGCTTACGCACGAGACTATCCACTAGGGCAGAGCCGTGGGTATTCTGTACAGCACAGTTACGGCAATGCGAGTTTAAATGCCGGTAATCCAAAACCAAACGATATGATCCGTCAGGTTTGTTCACAGTAAAAAGGGGATTATTCATCGGTGACACACACGTTTCAATAACTCCTTGATATTCCAATTGTTCAAGGATTTCCGCGACGGAAGATTTTGCTTCACGCCGAATGGGATATTGAGGTTGAGGCTGCGGCTGAGACCGCAACGGAATTTCGTGGCAAGGCGACAATTTATCCCAACCACATTGGTTACGGTACAGAGCCGGCGCGAGAGCCCGAGCCCACTCTTCTGCAAAATGCTGCGCATGCTCTTTCGAGACAGTGTTCGCGAAACTGGGTAGGATCACCTCCTCCCCTCGCGGCGCCGCGAGCACAAAAGGTGGGGGCCAGTCAGCCTCCGAAAGTAAAATATCATATGTAGAAGACAGATTCTCCCAAAATACACCTTTAACGGTACGCTGTATGTCACCTTCAATTAACAGGACAATTTCATATAGTCTTTCAGGGGGAGCAAGTCTCGTATCCGCTGTTTCTATCACAACGTAGACATCAGTCGCTGTCACCCTCAGTAGTGGACGCAGCGCCTCTCTGACTATGGTTATCTCCGCCGCGCTGTCCAGCAACGTCAGAGCCCACGTCAGATTCCGAAGCCGCGTTCTCACTATCTGTGGCATATCGATGCGCTGTTAAGGCTGCGACTTTCTTTTTCGCAAACTGCGGACGCCTAGGCGCAGAATCCTCCTGCTTCACTGCGCTGTCCGTCTGGCGGGACTGACCACGTCCTTGTTGGCCACCACGTCCACGTCCACCCCCTCCTCCTCCACCGGTCTTCGGGGCCGATGTGTCCTGAAAGGAACGAGGAGAGCGTTGATCAGAACCCTGAAAACGATCAGGTGATTTAATCATCGCGCGGTCGCGCAAATCATAAACTTTTTCGGATGGCGCAGGAGCTTGTATTGCAGGAAAAGTACCCTGAGTCTGCATTGTCTGCTTCCCCTGTGTCTGTTTTTTAGGCCAATTTTGTTTCTTGGACTTTGGCTGGGCATCTGTCACTGCAGATTGCCCCTGTGGTTGTTTTTTCTCCTTTACTGGAAAATATTTCAGACCTCTACTTGTGCGGCCAATCGTTTTATAAGCGGCCACCACAATCTTTGCTAACTGGCGGGGTTTGTCGGCATCGGGCAGAGCAGCCAAAGCATTCGACACCTGAAAGTTAACTGCATCTCCTTTAACATTGGAGAGAATGAGATCACTTACAATCTCAAAAGAACCACACAGGCGCATACCCAATTCAACCGCTGCCTCTGGACCATGATCATTCTGAACACGTCTAACGATTTCAGGCAGGGCAGTCATAGACGGGGTGCCGAAGCACCTTGTATAAACTGCCGCAAATGTTTTTCCCCAGCTGTCACAGTCAGCAAGTTCAGGAGTAATATCCTTCGGGAGAGTAATCGTCAACATTCTATGTTTATCAGCAGGAGTAGAATTCGGAAAAACCGCTTCCAGTTGATCAAACTTCTCTGCTAGCCAGAATGGGAAGTCATCGTTGTCAACAGGACGCGCACCAAAAACCGAATTTACCATCACTGGATTGAGACGCATTCCGCCTCGTTCCATGGGAGCGGCCGCACCCCCCTGGGGACCACCAGGAAGATGTCGACCAATGTATTGCACTAAAGCACGAATCACGGAAATGGAAACTACATGTAGCCTGCGAATTTCTGCCAGGGTACAAGCCCCGTGATTCGGGTGCGGGGTAAAGCCACCCAACGCAGGCCAATTAGTACCTGGAATTGAGAGTGGACCTAACCTCGCACGGGACAAAGAGTGGGGGAGGGCGCCATCAAACCAAACTCGATGCTGCCAATGATCAATAGGTATTTCCAATGCCCTGTATGGCGTATATTCAGCCGGGACATCCGAGGCGGTGTAGGAGTGGTACAAACCAGAATTAGCGTCCACAGCCGGAAACGTAACCCAAGAGTAAAACAACTCGTAAGGAAACGCCGGATCTGCACTTACCACGAAAATCACAGCCATCCCATCTACTGGGACCTGGTACGTCTGAAGATGGTTGCGTACCGCTACGCGACTATGCTGCGCAATAGCCACCGCTGCCGCCATCACAGAATTGGAAACAAGAAAACACAAAGAATACTTTGTAGCACAACTGGGTAGTAATTCAAAGAAACCGTTTAAGTAAGAATCAAGCTTGAATAAAGACCTATTTCAAAAAATAGGTAGGTTTCACCAACACCCCGTTCTCCGGAAACGGATGTGAAGGGGTTAAGGCATGAACGATAAACTACTCGAGTGTCATGATATAAGACCACCGAAACCGTTGGGCGCCATGTTGCAGGGTTTCTGTACTCACACAGAACTGTGCACAGAGGAGTGGAACCTCGGCAAATTAGGATGTCCCAAAACTTACCTTAGCAACCAACTCACCCCTTACCGAGCTAGCTACAGTGTCTCATTGGACATATCAAACACCCAATGTTTAGACAAACCAGAACATGAACTTACAGTACCTCAGGGTACGTGGGACTCATGAACACTCTTTCGTTATATTATCATTACAAACCAGAACATGGAGTAAAGAAGACACATGTGCATTTGAAATGTTTATTTACTAATGCCGTCTTCTCAGGCGCAGTATCTTTGATAATACAAGTATACTTATTATCAGTAGCAAAATTATCAGCATAGTTACTAAGACATAAAAAGCGAATGGTGACAGCATGTTAACATGCTGTAATGAATAAGAGTTAACAACACTTATATCTCACCCTCCCTAACACATATATTATATTATTAGCTAAGAAGGTCTCTTTGGGTTGTTTTAGGGCGGGCCCATACCTTAGTGTCCTAGCATGAAGGAATCACATCAGCATACACCAGCTCTCTCTGCATGTGCACCGCATCAAGTGTGTTAACTATTCTCGTGCAAAGCAATATCAATCCCGCCTCAAGCCCAAGTTGGCAAAGGCTGCACTTGTGTTATGACTATGAAGGCGTGGAGATCAGACCTCATAACAATTCCATATCGTGTTGCTCCTGAAACTTCAGCACTCTCCGTGCAGACATGGTTTATTAAACAAAACTGATATCAGAGCAATAACATATTATTCTCACATACACCACGGCAAACCACTAGGTTGAAAGCTAAGTCAACAATTAAGGGTCGTGTGCAGAAGTTGCAAGAAAGGAAAAATGGCGTTTAAATCTCAAATGTACCTATGCTAACTTAACACGATATAAGGATATATAGGAGCTATACAACAGCACCCTAGGCCTGAGGTCCAATGTCCAAGTCCAGACCGTCGTCGGGTTCTGCTGGAGGCTCCAGAGTCAAATCCCTATAGTCGGCCCATCGTTTCCAAATTTTATAGTGTTTGCGGGGGCAACCTCTGGCTTCAAACACTGGACGCTCTAACCCCATAAAATAGTCTAGTCCAGCCTTCCATGCGCACAGTGGGGGGGGCTCGCTCATTTTTCCATGCTCGCGCCAAGTCCCGCTTGGCCACAACCA
Source organism: Lissotriton helveticus (assembly GCF_964261635.1). Taxonomy (NCBI): domain Eukaryota; kingdom Metazoa; phylum Chordata; class Amphibia; order Caudata; family Salamandridae; genus Lissotriton; species Lissotriton helveticus. The sequence goes on from NC_136069.1 coordinate 869,881,004, forward strand.
GACCCAGGAACAAAAGGTGACGTTTATAGATGTTCCATCCCACACCCTCCAGTACATGGAGAAGGCCCAAGCGGTGAGTACGGGGAAGATCCCAGACCACTTCCCAAACAGTATCAACTTAAAATTCCCCAAGAAATGTGAGCGGTTTGACATTAAGACGGCCTTAAGTCTAAATAATCTAACAATAGATAGACTAAACGGCTGCTCTCTAAGGTGGGAAAAAGTGGATCCACTGGATATCACAGCAAGACTGGTTTAAAATTTAAGACCAGTAATTGATAAATGTCTTGATTCCACAAGTACCAACGAGGGAATTATGGCAAACTTTGCTATACTATTAAAATCAATAAAGGACATTTTATTTGTCAACACGAATACTGGTAAAACTAGAACTAAGGGATGGTCTGACAGTACTTGCACAAAAGCTTATCAGAACTTGAAAGTAGCCTTGCACAAAAAGGATAGAAACATAGAGGAAATTGCAGCTTGTAGGAAGATCTATAAACAGGCTCTAAAAAACAGGAAGAATAACATGAAAAAAGATCTTTGGGACCAATTGCACAAATCATCTACCCTGAGGGACCGTGCCTCTTTCTGAAAGGTTGTGAAGTCTCCATTTCTATCAGACACAATGGCTAATCCTAGTACTGACGTTGCGATCGATGAACAACAATGGGTTGACTATTTTGAGCGGATATTCAGCCTCCCTTGTATTGCAACGCAATCGACTTTACCTAGATCTAATTTAAATCCCTTCCCGTTGTCTATTCATATAACACACGAGGAGGTGGAACTTGCCCTGATGGCCAGCAAAAATGGTAAAGCCCCAGGCCCCGACGGGGTACCAATTGATCTTTTTAAATTTAACACGGACCTATGGTCCATAATTTTAACTAGGGTTCTTCAAGCATCTTGTGCCCTGGGACTTGTTGACTCGTGGTCCCAATCAATTCTTGTGCCCATTTTTAAAAAAGGGGACCGTCAATCACCATCGTGTTACCGGCCTATTTCCCTGCTGGATTCGCTGGAGAAAGTGGCGGGCCATGTTATCCTAGAGCGCCTCCAGCAGTGGGCATACGACAACAAAGCCCTATCTGATCTGCAATTTGGGTTCTGTGAGGGCCTGGGAACGACAGAGCAAGCCCTAAACCTATCCCTAATAATAGGCAAATACGTAAATGTGAACCGGGGGGCTCATTATATGGCATACGTCGATCTTTCAGCAGCTTTTGACTGTGTTAACCATAATGAACTGTGGACCATCTTAGCAGATATGGGAATTGAGGAGCCCCTAATAATTTGTTTGTGCAAGCTATATTCAGACGCCACAGCTAGAGTTAGATATGGTCTGGGGGGTGAGTTAACAAAGTCGTTCAGAGTAGACCGTGGGGTAAGGCAGGGCTGTGTCCTGGCCCCGTTTTTATTCAATCTATATACCAATGGCCTGGAAAAAGCCATGGTAAAAGGGTGCCAGGACCTCCCCACCACAAACAATCGGCCAATACCGGTGCTACTCTATGCGGACGCCGCTGTGATCTTAGCCCTTACCCCCATGGAACTGCAGCGCGCCCTAGTGAAATATCATACTTTAATGGCCAACCTTGACCTGAAGATTAACATTAAAAAAACGTTTGTGATGTCTGCCAGTTTGAGGATTTAGAACATTAAGGCCATGTATATTGAAAAACAAAAATTAGAGAGTACAATCACGTACCCATATCTGGGCATTGTGTTTGACCACAAGTGCTCCTGGAAATACGCTATTGAATCCAGGAAACCTATTTTCACGAGGACAACAGCTGCCCTGGCTAACTTTGCCAATAAATTAGGCAGACGTCCCACGGTAGAACTTTTGGAAATCTACAGGGCAAAATGCATAGCGAGTGCAATATACGGGGCCGGTGTGTGGGGTTACGCTAAGGTCGAGGAGGTGCAAAGGGTGGAAAACAGTTTCCTGAGATTCCTATTGGCAGTCCCGCGGGGTACGTCGACCTATGCATGTCATCTGGAAGTGGGTTGTCTTACTTAACAGACCTAATTAAAATCCAACCCCTTCTCTTATGGCATCGCATTTGGTCGTCTAGTGAAACCATTCTCTGCCAAGGGTTTATAGAAGACTGTATTTCCATAGACAAGGCACACAAGATCGGATGGATCGCTTATATTAAGAAATTCTTTAGCGACCTGGGCATGTCACAATACTATCACTCCCCCACCTTAATTGCTGTATTACAGAGAGTAATGGTCAAAATATCGAATCCAAAATATAGACAAACCAAAATATCGAGTCCAAAATATAGAATGGACAAAATATCGAATGGACAGAATATAGACATCAAAAATATCGTTTTGAAGGTAAGTAATGTAATATCGAATTAATAAATATAGACAGTCAAAATATCGAAGTACATAATATAGTTTATTAAAAATATCGAATTTTTCATATATTTTAAGTAATTAATTTTATGGTATTTAATTATTGTGTAATTTAATTCTGTAGCCGGTTGTGGGTTTATAGGGGAATAGGGTGGGAAGTAATTTAATTATAATTAATTAAATATGTTAATTATTTAATTGGTATTTATTTAGAATAAATTGTTAATTAATTTTTAATTGGTAATTAATTAATTCTTAATTGATAATTATTTTTTATTAATTGATTAATTGATAATTATGTATATTAAATTAATTTATTTACTGTAGCGGGTTGTGGGTTCATAGGGGAATAGGATGAGAAGTAATTTAATGATAATTAATTAAATATGTTAATTTATTAATTGGTATTTATTTAGAATAAATTGTTAATTAATTTTTATTGGTAATTATTTAATTCTTAATTGTTAAATATTTTTTTAATAATTGATTAATTGATAATTATTTGAATTAAATTAATTTATTTTCTGTAGCGGGTTGTGGGATTATAGGGGAATAGGGTGGGAAGTAATTTAATTATAATTAATTAAATATGTTAATTAATTAATTGGTATTTATTTTTAATAAATTGTTAATTAATTTTTAATTGGAAATTAATTAATTCTTAATAGATAATTAATTTGTATTAATTGATTAATTGATGATTATGTGAATTATATTAATTTATTTTCACTAGAGTGGGAATAGTAAAATTTACCCCTATGCTAACCAACGCTTTCCCTACTGTTGCACTCTCTGGAGTAGGAATAGTAATTTTTACCCCTACGCTATCCAACGCTTTCTCTACTGTTGCACTCTCTGGAGTGGAAATAGTAAATTTAACCCCTACACTATCCAAACCTTTCCCTACTGTTGCACTGTCTGGAGTGGGAATAGTAATTTTTACCCCTACGCTATCCAACGCTTTCCCTACTTTGCACTCTCTGGAGTGGGAATAGTAAATTTTACCCCTACGCTATCCAACGCTTTCCCTACTGTTGCACTCTCTGGAGTAGGAATAGTAATTTTTACCCCTACGCTATCCAACGTTTTCCCTACTGTTGCACTCTATGGAGTGGGAATGGTGATTTTTACCCCAACGCTATCCAACGCTTTCCCTACTGTTGCACTCTCTGGAGTGGGAATAGTAATTTTTACCCCTACGCTATCCAACGCTTTCCCTACTGTTGTACTCTTTGGAGTGGGAATAGTAATTTTTACCCCTACGCTATCCAACGCTTTCCCTACTGTTTCACTTCCAGGAGTGGGAATAGTAATTTTTACAACTCCGCTATCCTACGGTAATAATATTGTGTATTTTTTATTAATATTATGTTAATATATATATATATATGTTTTAACAGATGTGATTGTATATTTTTTTATATAAGTTAAATTAGTTATTTAATCATTTTAAAGTAATTTAACTCTTTTTATTCACAACAATTTTTTTTTTAATTAATTGATCAGGTCAAGGCATATACACAGCTCTCCACAGTCAGGAGATCACTGCCAAATAACAACAAATGGCTCAGCATCTTGTATACCCAATCAATAAACAAATAAAGAAGAAAAGGGCATGAGTCACCCCAAACTCCCCCCGCCTCCCACAGCCACCCAACAACCCTTCTACCTACCCCTTATCCCTCCCTAACCCAGTGCACGTGATCACAGTAAGCCTCCCGTAACAATGTGCATCATGCCAGGCACCCTAGGCCTGAGGTCCAATGTCCAAGTCCAGACCGTCGTCGGGTTCTGCTGGAGGCTCCAGAGTCAAATCCCTATAGTCGGCCCATCGTTTCCAAATTTTATAGTGTTTGCGGGGGCAACCTCTGGCTTCAAACACTGGATGCTCTAACCCCATAAAATAGTCTAGTCCAGCCTTCCATGCGCACAGTGGGGGGGCTCGCTCATTTTTCCTTGCTCGCGCCAAGTCCCGCTTGGCCACAACCAGACCCAGGAACAAAAGGTGACGTTTATAGATGTTCCATCCCACACCCTCCAGTACATGGAGAAGGCCCAAGCGGTGAGTACGGGGAAGATCCCAGCCCAGCACCTCCGACAAGCAGCTCCATACACCATTCCAGAACCCAGTCAAACCAGCACAGGACCACACAGTATGCAACAGAGTACCCCTCTCGGCTCCACACCGCAGGCACACAGGGGACGCAATCAGGCTTGCCCTCCACAGCCGCTCCTGTGTATAGTAAGCCCTATGTAGGTATTTAATTTGGATCAATCGGAGACGTACTGCGATAGCGGTCCCATGCAGGGACTCCAAGGCCTCCCTCCAATCATCGTCATCAAGGGGCCCGACGTTCGTCTCCCAGTTCTCCTTCAACGGAAGAAGGGAAGAGGAACAGTGGGTGACTAGTGTTTGGTAAATACGGGAAACCTTCTTATCCCCGAGGTCTCCCTTGAAAACTTTCGCTTCCACCGGGCTGAATTCCGGCAGGGACTCCAAACCAACCAGACTAGGCGCGAGCGCGTGACGCAACTGTAGATACTTGAAAAATTGGGCCTGGGGCATATGGAACTCGGCCCTAAGCTCCTGGAATGACTTGAGGGTCACTCCGGTCACAACGTTTCCGAGCGTGGAGATCCCGATGGAATCCCATCCGCTAAACCCCGCCAGGGAGGCCAGTGCTGGAAGTCGCCCGTTGTTCCACAACGGGGTCTCCGCGGCGCAGAGCTTGTTACCAAATCTCGAAAACCACTTGCGTGGCGCGTGATAGCCGTCTCCGCAGCCCGGCCTAGTATAGGATGGTGTGGAGTGTGTGTTGCCCCATTAGCAATCGGTCTAGAGCATATGCTGGGTCCCCTCCGTCCCCATACCACCATTCGTTAAGTACTAACAAGTGGGAGGCCTGGTAATATGACAGTAAGTCCGACGTAGCAAGACCACCCCAATACGTGTAGAGGAAGCAGGTACGCAGCGCCACCCTAGCCGCACCCCCAGCCCACAAGAAACGGCCAAGGACCGAATTGACCTGCCGGAACCAAAGGGGCGCAATTCTGTGCGGATGATTTTGAAGCTGATATAAAAGGCGTGGAAGCGCGACCATTTTAAAGATTGCAGACCTACCATATATGGTAAGAGGCATCCTGGACCATGTTTTAATATCTGTCTGGACCTTGTCCCACACTGGTATCACGTTGCGCTCCCCTGATATCGCCGTGGACTCAGACAGGAACACTCCAAGATACATCATGCCCGCGGCCGCCACCTGCAGGAGCGATGCCCAGGATTCCGTCACCGCCCCGCCACCCAGCACCCATAGGGTGGATTACGCGGCCTAAGACAGAGGCCCGACACCTCGCCAAAGATGCGCATGATCTCCAATACTCGGGGCCCCGATCTATTTAGGTCCGTGAGGAAGAAAAGGACATTGTCCGCATACAGTGCGATCCTGTCCGTAAGTTCCCCATTCCACACGAAGCCCCGTAGCTGCACGTCAATGCGTACCCAAGAGGCAAGGGGCTCCATGGCTAGTGCGAATAAATACGGGGACAGCGGGCACCCCTGACGGGTCCCCCGACCGATTGGAAACCTCTCCGACACCGCTCCGGAGACACGCACGGACGCCGTAATGTCAGTATACAGCAGTTTGATGTACGAGATAAACACCGGACCCAGATTAAGATGTGGCAGGAGCGCAAATAAATAGGTCCAACTCACGGAATCAAAAGCCCTGTCTATATCGGCCAGCAGTACGGCTGCTCGCTCTCCGGAGGCCCCCATCGCGTCCACAGCTGTCTGCGCTCGTCTAATATTGTGTCGTGTCGCCCTATGCGGCATAAAGCCAGCCTGATCCGCGTGGACCAGGTCAGCTATGTGAGGGAGAAGGCGATTCGCCAACGCCTTAGCCAGCAGTTTAGCTTCGATATTAAGCAACAATATAGGGCGATACGAGTCATGTCGGTCTGGGGGCCTACCCGGCTTCTGAAAAACCACCACTTCAGCATGGCGCCAGTCCGCTGGCAGCCGGCCCCGCTCCCGCACAACCTCCAGTGCCGTCCTGTAATGGGACCCCAATTGGAGTTGGAATTTCTTGTAGAATTTGCACGGGAAGCCGCTCGGCACGGGCGCCTTCCCTGTGTTAAGCTGCCCCAGCGCGTCCCCCAACTCCTCCGCCATAAGGGGAAGGTCCAATGCCGCTCTCGTCTCCGCGGAGACTGCCCTCGGGGGCAGGTCGGCAATAAATTTGTCGACTGCGTCAACAGGGCGGCAGTCCTGCGGTGCGTATTGCCCCACATAATATCTGGCGAAACCCGCTGCCAATTCAACTGGGTCTGTCATCGTGACACCATCCCCATCCGTGAGTCCAGGTAGGACAAGAGGCTGCAAGGTATGTTGACATAGCCTATGGAGCATGGTACAGGACTTGTCTCCCCTTGATACACTCTACTCCGCGTGGCTAGCCACGCCTGTCGGGCCTCATCAATCAACACGGACGCATAAGACTGTTGTGCCTGTAGGAGCAACCGCACCGCCACCCCGTCTCCCTCACTCTGACACCGTCTCTCCTGAATTTCCACCTGCGCCGCAGCCGCAACTATGGCCTCCCGACGTCTGCGACGGGCCGCCGCGCACCACGCTATGTCGATCCCTCTTAACGTGGGCTTCATGGCTTCCCAGACTACCGTCGCGTCCATGTTTGCCACAAGGTTTTCTCGCCAATAATGAGCGATCGCACCCCGCATGTGCTGCACATATTCAGCTTGCTGTAGATGCCACGAGGACATCCTCCATCGGAACGGTTGTCTCTTCCTACATAATTCAATCTCCACGGCCACCGGGGAGTGGTCAGACAATCCTCTTGGTAAGATACCCACCTCCCGCACACTACTCAGATACACACTGGGCACAAAAACATAGTCCAGGCGTGAGAAGGAGCCATGTACAGCAGAAACATAGGTGTACTCCCGGGCCCTTGCATGCATGTGTCGCCAAACATCCACCCAGCACAACCCTTCCACCATCGTACTCAGCCGGGTAGGGGCAGCAGCAGTCAGTATCTTCCGCAGCCGCCCACGGTCCATGTGCACATCCATCACATTGTTCCAGTCTTCTCCCAATACTGCCAGGGACTCTGGGATCTCCGCCCACACCGCAAACAACCTCTCAGCCAGGGAGCACAGCAAAGGGGGAGGGGCATATATACTCCCAAGCACAACGGGTTCGGTACCCACCATACCTTTTACAAGGATGTATCGGCCCTGCGGGTCTATCCACTGTCGTTCATGAGCGTAAGCTAACCTGCGATGAACCAAGATGGCGACCCCCCTAGAGCCCCTGGAGAATCCAGCGTGGAAAACTTGTTAGTAACCAAATCTCTGTAGGCTAAGCACCTTCGACCCCATCATGTGAGTCTCCTGAAGCAATAAAACATCTGTGCCTCCCTCTTCCCCCACCTCAAAATCGCCCCCCTCTTGATCTTATCCAGCATCCCTCTGACATTCCAGCTCAGTATGCGCATGGACTCCCTGGGGAGCCCCAAGTTAGATGTATCAGCCATAATCCAACGGGGCCCAACACAGAAGCACCCAGTACCAGGCCCAGGCGCACAGCACAATCAGTAGTAAGGCATTAAAGATCACGTGCACCCCCCATCCACCACCCCCTACCCCGCCTCCACTCCCCCCCCAACAGTCCCCTCAACTCCCTTCCCCCTTCCCCCACCCCCCACCCCTATACCTCAGAGAACTTTGAAGTATCTGTCGCGGCATGGGCAACCTCGGGCCCAAAACAGAGCGCCCAAGGCCAACCATACCAATGGATCCCAACTACCCACTCAACCAAAAGAACCCCCCCCGCCAACTCCCACCTGTTTAGGAGGCAAGGGGCCCCTGCATAAAAGCACCCCGAACCCCACCCCGCCGCCCCACACAGCCATCAGAACATACAGCGAGTGGCGGCCATACGCTCAATGTCCAATGGTCAGCTCAGCAAGGCACAGCTATGCACCTCCTCCCAGTGGGAGCCTGTGGTATCTGCAAACAGTCCCTCTCCTTTGATGCCACTCAATGATCGTTCCCTGATTGGGCAGAGTCAGCAGGTTCACCGTCCTGTTTTCCACTGCGGGAAGAGGAGCGCTTCCGCGACCGAGATCTTCTGTTCCTCTTGCCCCGGACATTCCGGTCGTCTCGCTCCTGCACGGGTCCCTCGACCGACCCGGGTTCAGGCCGGCTGGGCATGCGGCCTGACCCTAACCATCTCATCTGTCCATTCGAAGACCGCCTCCGGAGTATCAAAGAAGTGGGTCCGTGACTGGAACACTACCATCGCCGCGTGTGTCTGAAACTCTTCTTCCAAGGGATGATCCATTACTTACTATCCCATCGGGTGGCCCTGCTATTTCCATTTCTGCTTCTAATTCCATGAGGGTCCCCCTTCCTGGCATAGTAAATATGAATGGAAATAATGCCGACCTGCTAGCACAAATGGAAATCCTAATTAAGACTCTCTTGCTCCCGGTATTAGAGAGAACTAGACTTATGAATTTAAAAATTGACAATCTAGAGACCACCACTAAAGATAATTCTTGTCTATTAAAAAAATTGGCTAGCCACCAGGCTAAGCAGTTGGCCCCTTCTAGTGGTTCTGGTCCTTCTAACCCTGAATCTATAGGCCATATTGATACAATTACCAAGGCTTTCCCACCAGGGGATTCGTTAAAGGTTTGTGACGCTAGACCTGTCCCTAAGGCTAGGACTTCGAAGCCATCTAGTGCACTAAATAAACCCTCCACCCCGGTTACTCAAACTGTCATACCTAAGAAGGCAAGTTCTAAATCTCATGGGCTACCTTTAATATCTACCTCCAAGTCCGAGAGCTCTGCACAGGCCTCCACCTCAGAGGTAGGCAGTTCTAAACAGACTTCCCATCAAAATAATAGTACTCGTGTTGCAGCTGGGTGTTAACAACTTCCTAAAAGAGTTACAAGAAGCAGGCCTCCCCCAGCTGATCTACCATTCGATGCTACACCTTATACTATCGTCCTGACAGGAGTTGCACCCTTAAGGGACAAACAATCGGAATCACATGGTGACTTAATGAATAAAGTAGCCTTTTGGCTTAATAAAAATCGTCCTCTCCCACCTTCCTCTTCTACTAAGATTGTGACAGTCCGTAGAGTTGATTGGGTGGGTTATTGTCCAAAGGACTTGGAAGGCGATTGTATTCTAATAAACTTCCGGGATCCATGGGTGGTTGACTGTATTCGTAGAGAGGCAAGATTCGGAAGAATAGGGGAAGTACAATCCTTAAGCTTGTCCTACTTCTACCCCAAAAGGTATGGTCCGCCTCCACCCAGAAATTTTCCATCACACAGACCGGTGGGGAGAAACGTGGTAGAGAGGTTTCCCAACTCGCCTTTCTACCCGAGCCTCTCTAACAGGTTTGATCCATTGTCTGGGCTGGAATGTGTGGATTGACTGGGGCATGTTCATGGTCCACATAGTACTAGTAGGGATACCATAGGTTGTACCCAACTCTCTATCTCTCCAGGAAATCAGGTCGTGGAGGTGGGTAATAGTAAGGACTATGCAGAATCATACCCTAAACCAACTTCCCTGAGATCCAGTCCCCTTTGGAGGGCTAATGCTGAATTAGAAGAGGATAAGTGTTCCCTAGACGCAGCCCCATCTTGTAATCAGGTGGGGACAGCTAAAATAGTTTCCTGGAATATGGCAGGACTAAGGGGTCGTATGGATAGTGAAGATTGAGCAGATTTCATTGATTCCTATGATATTGTCATTTTACAGGAAAGTTGGGCAGTTACCCCGATTCATAGGGCTGGATACTTTTTTTTTTTAAGCCTGCTCTACAGGGCCCAAAGGGCAGACCCTCAGGAGGGTTAGTGGTATGGATAAGACAGTCCGTGGGGTTTAGTCTATTGGAGATTTCGGTAGACAGTCCGGATCTCTTGTGTATTAAGTGTAGTAGAGGCAACAACAAAAAGGACTTAGTACTCATAAATATATACGCTAGAGGACGCCCTGGAGGTCGTAAACAGCCAGTTATAGATGATTTGGACTCTCTGCTGAGGAGAATAGACAGTGACAGTCCTGTACTGGTCGCTGGTGACTTGAATTGCTGATTTGAGCCTCTGAATAGTGTGGGAGAGGATCTGGGGGCTGATGAAGATGTGGCTTGGGACATCCCGCCCCTAGTAGCACCAAGGGGCGTTAAGGGCACTGAGGCAGCACTTCACTGGCTAGGCTTGTGTCTAGAGTGGGGGCTGCGTGCTGCTAATGGACGCACACCCTCCGATAAATCTGGCCAACCGACCTTTAATAACGGGGTTAGTAAGAGTCGTATTGACTACATACTTATTAAAAATGAGCTTTGGTCCCAGGTTATTGACATGGAGGTTGTGGAACGCCCAGAGAGCGACCATAACCCCCTTTCGTTGAGTCTCAAGCTTTTAGACGTTGGAGATGGGCCTTCTATTACCACATGCTCAACGTCAGATGTTATACTGTGTAATGACAGGAAAAGAGTAAAATGGTCTAGGGTAGTTGCAGACCCCTCCATAATTAAAGGTATAGAAGAAGAAGTGGCAAAGACACTGGTTGCAATGGAAGTTGCATTATCCTCACAGGGGTCAATCTCCCAGATTAGTGATCTTCACGATCAGTGCTTTGCGGAACTAAAAACCCTGTTAACAACCCCATTAATACCAAGGAAGGATAAAGTTCGGACCAAGTGGTATAATAAAAGCTGTAGGGAAGCACACAGTAGACTGATCCTAGCGATTAAATCCAGAGATATCGCAGTTATTAGAATGGCCCGGCTCTCCTACAAAAAAACGCTATGGGCCGTGAAGAAGGAGTGGGAGGACCGTCATTGGTCAGAGCTCCTTTCGGCTTGTTTAACGTCAAACCAAATTAAGTGGGAGATTGTTAAGTGGGGTGTGAACCAGGATTCCAAAATCCCAGTAAATCATGTCTCAGTGGAAGACTGGGTGGCATTTTTTTCATTGCAGTTCAGAGCTCCGGATATGGATCAGGTTTTTGATCAAGAGTTGGATGTAGTCTTGCCTCCTAACCCTGACTGCCCGCTTGTTTTTAATACATCAGACACGAAGTATGCTTTGGGTGCAGTCCACTCAGGTAGAGCGCCTGGGATGGACGCAATACCCTCTGATCTTTTTAAAATGAATCTTGAAATTTGGGTTCCCTACATAACCTTGCTTGTAAATGCAATCGCTGCAGGGGCAAGGATTCCGGACTCCTGGAAAGGGGCGGAGATCCTGCCAGTATTTAAAAAAGGAAATCGCTCAGTCCCGGGGAACTATCGCCCCATAAGCTTGATAGATTCAATCCAAAAAGTAGTTGCCAGGTTGGTACTTGTGAGAATCCAGGGATGGATGGAGCAAGAAAATATTTTGTCCCCTATGCAAGCTGGGTTTAGAGTAGGCACCAGCACCCTAGATCAGGTGTTTAGACTTAACATGTTGTTTTGGAAGGTTGTCAAGCTGGGTGCTGGCACCATCTATGCCGCTTTTGTAGACCTTAAATCGGCTTTCGATTTAGGACCAAGAGAGAAAATGTGGAAATCCCTCAGACTAATGGGTATGCCTCCCGAACTACTTAACTTAGTGGTTAGACTTCATGAAGAAAATTTCGCTAAAGTGAGATGGGGTAAACAAGGTCAGGTGACTGATAGCTTCCCAGTTACACGCGCTGTGCGACAGGGATGCGTGTTAGCACCCACATTATTCCTTCTGTTCATTAATCAGGTTGTAAAATTCTTTTCTGACACCCCGACCGATGCACCATCTTTGGGCGGGTTTAAATACCCGATGTTGATTTTTGCAGATGATACCCTGCTTCTCTCAAAAACTCGTGGGGGATTGCAACTAGCCCTCAACAGGTTTGCTGAGTTTTGCAGGGTTAATGATCTGCAGATCAACACAGATAAAACAAAACTTATGGTTTTTAGTAACAAAAACCCTATTAAAACTTCTATTACTTTGAATGGTACCCTGATTGAACAAGTGGATACAATGATGTACTTGGGTGTGACCCTAGACTACTGCTTTAGCTGGAAACCCCAGATTGAGGCTTTATATCTTAAGTTTGTTCGCCTCTCGGGCTGCTTATTACAGGAGCAAAAAAAGTCCCTGACCAAACGTATTGCCCCGGTGATAAAAAATTTCGAAGCGAAAATTAATACAGCCATATTATATGGCGCTGATGTGTGGGGGTATAAAGATTTGTCCCTCCTCGTTAAGGCACAAAATAAATTCCTGCGTAATTTGGTGGGTCTTCCTCAATCTACACCCACAAAACCACTGCTGTTAGATTTGGGTTGCAAACCCTTCAATGACTTGGCTCGATTCCGGCTGGTGGCCCTATGGCGACGGCTCTGGACCACTCCAGAGCTTAGTATATTTGCCAGGGAACTGGATGAAGTTAGGTCATTGTGGGGGGCTTCCCAAATCCCCTGGTTAAGGGAAGTAAAATCTGTGCTGGATGAGATGGGTCTAACCACCTCTGGTCTAACCCGGGGGATTCCCTTTTTCCCTCTAAGCAGGATTTTAAGGATTTATACTGGGCCACGGCAAAACATCTAGCAGTGGCCCAGTCGGATGCCTCTAACCTAACTGGGCATTTTTTGGTACATAAACTGACCCCTTCTCTAGAATCTTACTGGGATGTGATCACTAAAACCCTCGACCGGAAATTATACCACCAGTTCCGTGTCGGATCACTCCCAGTCAATTCCTTTGCCGGGAAATGGTCTGCGAATACAAATTATACCTGTCCTTGGTGCCCTAATCACCCGGAAAGTTTGGGTAATTTTTTCTTTGCATGCCCAGCCTACCATGTACCGCGGATAAAATGGCTTAAACCCATATGTAATAATCTTGAAATTAAAGGGTTCTTAGAAGCCATGAAAATATTTCGCACTAACACATCTGAGATGGTGGTGGTTGGTGTGGCCAAGTATCTAGGCTGGGCTTGGATTATTCGAACTAGGAATTCCAATGTCTCGTAATGCCCGTTTTTTACTCATTTTATAAAGTCGATTGTTATTATAACTAATAGTCTTTATTAAATTGTCTAATTAACTGTTTAATATCTTTTAAATGAAGAAAACTTTTAGATGATGTTGATGATCGTTACTATGGTTTTATGAAACACTGGTGTGTTTGTTTTTTATGTACCATCTTTTATGAATTGATATTCGAAATAAAGACTTTTTGAACTGAACTGAACTGGAACACTACCCGTAGGCGGGCCAGTTATAGTAGAGAGTATTGGATCTTCAGACCTCGCAATTTCGCCTTGGCTGCTAAAAAGGAGTGTCGTTGTTGTTGCACTATTCTGGTGTAGTCCGGAAAAATCATGATCTTCTGACTTTCAAATAGGAGAGAGTCCTTTGCCCTTGCCTCTCGTAAAATAGTGTCTCTATCATGGAAGTTCAGAATTTTACCTATCACCGGCCGTGGCCACTCCCCCGCAGGTGGCTTCTGCGTCAAGGCCCTATGTGCGCGTTCTATCACAAAGCAGCGCGATAGAACATCCGGAGGGAGCCAGCTCTCCAGCCATTGGGACAAGAAGCGTTCCATATTCCCCTTCTCACATCCTTCGGGAAAGCCCACAAAGCGAAGGTTATTCCTGCGCGCCCGCCCTTCGGCATCCTCCACTCGGAGCGCAAGGCCTTTCTGGATGTTTTCCATTGCCGCCAGTTTCTGCTTTAGGACCCCCAAGTCGTCTTCAACAACTGAGATTCTGGATTCCGCCTCTGTGATTCACGACACAGCATTACACAGGTCCTGGCGCAACAGGGTCACATCTGCCCCAACCGCTCCGATCTTGACGTCCAACATATCTCTGGATTGTGTGATCGCTGCCATGAGCGCTGCATTGTCCGGCCCGAACCCTGACCGCCTCCTGATGCTCCGGGTCCCCCACTGGGCCCGGTAAATTTATCAATGGGCCCCTGCTTGGCCGGCCCGCTGCCCCCTCCGCCCCTGGTCATGTTCGAAGCGCACTGGGAGGCTGTTGTCTGCAAATCGGTGGCCCCACCAAGATCGGCGCAGGGTAAGCCACACAAGGATCTCTCCCGCCCCGGGGTCACAACTCCTTCACACCGTTGTCGTCGTTTGCTGCGGGGTACCCCGGGGACTTATGCCGTTCCACCCTCCCGTCTAAGGTGCGCTGTGTGGCTCCAGCTGGATCCCGTTCATTCGCTGCAGGGCCCCCGGTCCAGCCGCCGCTCCGCAGGAGGGCGTCGTGTCCCCACTCCAGGCCACCCCGACCACAAGGGGCCCCCCTCACTGCACAGTCCAATCGCACTGGGGATCCCCCTGGCGCCGCAGCTGCAGGTCATGGCCCCTCTTCCCTGCTCTTCACACGCTCTGTAGGGGCCCCCGGAGTCACTTACGGTCTGCCAGCACCGCCGCAGGGCCACACAGGGCTCAGGCGACATGCCCGTGGGATCTTCTGGCTGCCCACCGAACTGCTGCAGCGCTATGTCCGGCTCCGTATGTAGGGGCACGTCTCAGGGGCACTGCACCGCTAGTCCGTCCGTGTCGCCGCCAGGCCGCCACCGAACTCCACCGGGTGTCACCAAACTCGAGGTCCCGGCCTCTCTGCTCTCGTGTAGGCCGCAGCCTTCTGTAGGCGGTTCCACAGCACGCTTTGCCACAGGCCCGGTCAGGGAAAGCGCCGATGAGCCGCTCACCGCTCCGCTGCCACCCAGAGGCACCAGGCCAGAAGCACAGGTTGGCGCGGCCGGCCCGCTCAAGGATCTTCCGTCCGGAGGGCGCCAAAATGGAGGCCCCGGCTGCACTCGCCGGGACCAGGCCGCAGGCCGCTACCGTGTCGTTCGCCGCTTCTGAGGGCTCGGGAACGCCGCGCTCCACACCGGATGATACCCCTCGCTGTCCGATACAATTACTCCGGGTGTGGGCGACAAAGCGGGTCCGGGAGCCAGGATAAGTCGTCGGATTGGGTCGGGCCGGTGGGAGCTCTAAAAGGCTGCATCCACCATCTTCGCCCGAGAAGCCACGCCCCCCTAATTTAACTATTTTTAAGTATATTTTATCTATTTTTTTTTTATTTTTTTATTTTACATTAATTTTAAGAAATTCGATATTTTTATAATGTATATATAAACGATATTTTGGGGTCGATGTTTTGGTACTTACCTGTTTGGAGATAGGAATTCGATATTTTGTCTGTCGATATTTTGGAATCTATATTTTGGGTAATCTATATTTTGTCCCTTGATATTTAGACAGTGATCCATTACAGAGAAAACACTTTAAAAAGATTTGTTTGGCTCATCTAGAATCTGTGAGGCTGTCTAGCGAGGTTGCCAAAGTCACAGTGCAACACTCGCTACTAATCCAAACAACTATGACGGTCCAGCCTTATTTAACCTTTAACCTTTCGGGCTACGAAAGATTTCTGTTTACTAGGTTCAGACTAAACATCTTCCATCACCTAGTCACCTTTCCAACAATTAATATTTGGGTAAAGTCCCTACAACCTTGTCCCTGTGATGAAATTTCTCCCCAAACCACGATCCATACAACACTTTTTTGTAAATTCTTTCAGGATCCAAGGAAACGGTGGCTTATACCAATCTGAAAAGTCTTGGGCCTATGTACGTGCCGCCCTGCATTTCTTGCCCTCCAACTTTTAGATGCTGAACCTTTTGCTAAATCGATAGTAAAATTCTTGAAACTAGTTGTCAAGCACAGGCAGAACTTGGAGCAATAGGGGATGCACATTTCCTATCATGAGTTTCTTTTCTAACTGTTAATGTCTGTAATGGTTGTATTAGTATTAATTTCAGTGCACTGAACTTTTTTCAGCATTTTTTAAATCGTTCTTAATCTGTTGTTCTCAACATTACTGTCATTTCTTTGTGCACACACTTAGCACTTTAACTATGCAATGTTGAGGATCTCTTCTTAGGAGTCATACCTCTAGGAAAACTGATTGGCTCTTTCTTTTTTATTACTGATGAAAGTTTAAGAGAACTGCACGGTGTTATAATGAATTTATTATTACTATGACATCTTACCATATTGCTCACACTTTTTAAAATGCATTTCTTGTGTACTTGTAAAAATATTGTGCTTTTATGGCTGTTTGTTAATACAACCGAATAAAGCTATATTTGATGGTTAGTTACAGTAGTCTCCCACAGCTCAACTGACACCTTGGGATCTCCCTCAGGGAATGGCCTTCTGTTACAGACTAGGACCCCCTCCTGGTGTTCCCTCATGGAACCAACCAGGCCTTGAGACTGGGTTTCGGGCATCTCAGGACACAGCCCTCTCCCACTCCTTCTCCTCTGAGACAGGATATGGGATGCTACACCCCTCCCACTACTCTGGGACATATCTGGGCCATCACAACAGGCCGTACCCCACTTGGTTGGGAAAACCTGAACCATCTCCTTCAGGATAACCCCCAGATGCTTTGTCAGACCCTCCAGAATCCACCAAAAGGTCTGTCTCCAGTGTGATCTCCCTGGGGTCAGAGAACTCACACTCCACCAGGTGTTGGCATAGCTCTGGAAAACTGGGACTTAAAATGTGCTCTCCACTAGTTGAATCATACAGCCCCACACAGGTGTTAACCAAGCTACTCATCTGGTGCCTCGCACAAGTACCCCACATCACTCTCCTGAGATTGGCAAGACAGTGTCTGACTGACTCTGTCACTCAACCCACACTCATCTTCCATTCAGGACTTCTATCATGGGAGAACCCCTTTCCCTGCACCTCTCATCTAGAGTTAGTAGAGCATCACTCCCACCACTAGGACTATGATCCCCTGTGCCAGTTCACCAATCCACTTCAGGGACACTGCACACCACTGGAGCTACCTCATAAACCTGAACCCGCTGGTGTATGTCAATCCCCTCCTTCAAGTCAGGAACCACATCTTGGGGTGTGTGTACTTCTTCCTCAGTACTAGATAAGACCTTTTTGCTGCCACAGTCTGAGCTGGACTCCACCTCTAGCCTAGCCAAGCTAACTTCCTGAGCTACACACATTTATTTTTCAGCTAAGGCTTGCTCTATCTCCTCGCACTCCTGGTCTAACTGCCTCAGCCTCTGGTCATGTGCACAAATCTGATTCCTCTCTTCATGGGCCAATCTTTCCCAAAATGTTTCATCCTCAGGGCCACTGCTCTCTTGGTATTCTGGCTGGGGATTCTCTCCCTCAGATTCCTACTCAGAGTCGTCTGCTAGTGTTGCTTTCGAGCGTAGCACCTCATAGCTATGCAGGGCTGCCACAAAATCCTGCCTTGTTGATCTCCTCTTCACAGGTAGCCCCCTCTCCTTGCAAAAGACTTTTAGTTCCCTCATCTTGTAGATGTGCAGGTGCCAAAAGTTTACTTCCATTTTGACACGGCCCAACAGGTGCAACTACTAACCAGAGTCCCAACAACCACATTCCAAAGGGAAACAGGAAAAAATAGTATATGGTTGCGTAATGGTCTGTACTCTACTAATAGTGTACACAAATCACTATATGTAAGACACAAATGCAAGTCTAGATCCTCACCGCTGACCACCAATGTTAGAAATGCCGGTCTCTAGTTGGCAATGGTTTGAACCTTTGTCCAAGTAGGGACACTTCTTCCTTGTCAGGGTAAGGGAATAAACTTCTAAAATAACCCCTGCTCACCCCCTTGGTAGCTTGGCACGAGCAGACAGGCTTATCTCAGAGTCAGTGTGTAAAGTATATGTGCATGCATACAGTAATACAGTGAAAACACTACAAATGGACACTTCACCAGTTTAGAAAAATACATAATCTTTATCTAAACTAAACAAGATCAAAACGACAGAATACCACAATACAGTAATCAAAATGTATTCCTTAAAAGGCAAAAAAAGTTCTGTCCATAGCAAACTATGGACGCAACACTTTCAACACAAAGGACCTTGGATCTGTCACAGTCACAAACAAAAAAAAAACAGCCACAGTGAAGGTGATGCATTGGTTCCCTACGCCCAGTGAAAGTGGTGCCTCAGTTTCTTACTCCAGGGGAGGTGATGCATTAGTTTCTCACTGCAGCCCCATGTTCTTGTAGACTTGGCACCAAAGTGCAATGTGTTGCGCACTGGAGGTGAGGCGTTGCTTTGCGAGGCTTCACGTCGTTCAGAGTTGGTGCTAGGGGCTGCGCGGCACAGCTTTGTGTCGCCCGGCATCGGTTCCGAGAGACTTTGCACAGATTAGCAATACTTTGTGCCAGTTCTTGAAGAGAGCAGCTGCAAAACCCACTTCCGGGGCCTTTTGACTGCAGGAGGCACCTCAGGCAAGGGTAGGACTCACAGATGGCAGAGTCCAGCAGCACCAGCAGATTTGCATGAAGTCTTTTGTGTCCCTGCATCTTCTTAACAGGAGGCAAGCTCTATTTCAAGCCCTTGAAGATCATCATCAAGCAGGGGACACAGCACACAGCAAAGACCTTGTCCTTTCCTAGGCAAAAACAGCCACTGCAGGCCAACCCCAGACAGCAAACAGAAAAGAGGCAGTACTCCTCCTCAGTTTCCCCAGCTCTTCTCCTTGGCAAAGTCTTTTCTATCCCTGAGACTTCCAACAGGAGGCAACCTCTACTTCAAGCCCTCAGAGTAAACTCTAACAGCAGGATGATGAAAGCACCGTCCAGACCGTGCCCTGCCCAAGACAGAAGCAACCACTGCAGGCCAACCCCAACAGCACAGGAGCACCAGAGCAGTACTCCTACTCCAGCCTTCCCGGTTCTTCTTCCTGGCAGGTTCCTTAGTTCAGCAGTGATCTAAAAGCCTGGTGTCTGGGCCACTCTTTTTATACAGCTAATCTCTTTGTTCTCTCCTCGCCCAGGGCTTTGAGCCCATTCCAAACCAGTTCTGGTGGGCACTTTGCAAGTGCACTACAACCTCCATTGTCAGCGTGAGTCCTGGCTCCAGACATACCACATGGGGGTGGAGCCATCATTGTGGAAGGCAGGCACCGCCCTATTCAGGGCAGGTGCTACTCCTCCCACTACTAAATGCCTAGTTCTGACTCATCCAGACTTTCTGGAACCACTGTACATCCCCATCCCCTGTCACTCCAAAGCCAGACAGTCAATACACATCCTAGCAGAGGCACACTGGCTGGCTAAGCAAGAAAATTCCTACTTTCTAAAAGTTTTATTTTCAAACACGAAATGAAAAAAATCACCCTCACTAAAAGATGCATTTTAACATTCTGAGTTCAGGCATATTAAACTTTATTTTCCTACCTTATTCCAAGGGGTGGTTGGCCTATAAGATGTTATAAGCAAACTCCACATTCTATCCTATGGGAACAGATAGCCTTGCAATAGTGAAAAACAAAATTGGCACTATTTCATTATCAGGACATGCCACACACCAGGGCATGTCTTACCTTTCACATACACTGCACCCTGCCCACTGGTGTTCCTTTGACCTACCTTAGGGGTGACTAACAATTAAGAAAAGGGAAGGTTAGGGCCTAGCAGGTTGGTGCACTTGCCAAATCGACATGGCAGTATTAGATTGCACACTGGCACTGCAATGTCAGGCCTGAGTTATATTTACAGGCTGCTTATGCGAGTGGCACAACCAGTGCTGCAGGCCCACTAGCAGCATTTGATTTACAGGCCATAGGCACACACAGGGTAATCTATTAGGGACTGGCTAGTAAATCAAATAAGCCAATTATGGAAACACCATTCCATAACAACAATTTACAAAAGGGGAGCATATGCACTTTAGCACTGATCAGTAGTGGTAAAGTGCCCAGAGTAATAAAACTGACAAAAAAAGGTCAGAAACAAAGGCCACAAAGGAAAAAATCTGGGGATAAACCTGCTGTAAAAGCCAGGTCTAACAATCATAGTAATAGTGCCATCAAATATTGAAAGGACCTTTGAGTCATCCTGTTTTAACTATTAGAGCATTGGAGTGCACTAAAATGTCTGGTCAGCCACAGTAAAACATATTTTTTGTTCCGAATGTGTCACCCATCTTTAGTTATTTGCTTACATGGACGTACTAGGCTTAGCTTGGATCAGCCCAAAAGCCTAACCATTGATCAGATAACTGTCAATTATGTTGAGTGATGGAATTATCCCTGTGCACAGTAGTCTAGGCTAGGATTTGAGTTGGTAGGAAGAATGTGAGAAGGCCCCATGTAGTGGTCGTTATGTTTATTCCTTTGTTGTGAAGGAGTTATAGAGGTGGCAATTGTGTATGTTTATGTTTCTGGAAGCAGTCATTTGCAATTATCTGCAGCTCGCTTCTTTAAAAAAAGGAATTTAAGATAAGTGCGAATGTGTTGTACTAGGAGGCAACTTAATGTTTCGCTTTCCATTTTTTTCTTTTAGAAACCTTTGTCATTTATAACAACAATGGGCCAGATGTAGGAAAATCGTATTTACCGATTCATAAATACCGAATTTTACAGATTCGGTATTTATGAATCGATAAATATGAAGGAGGGAGATTTAGGTAGATTCGGTAATTGAATTACCGAATTTGTAAAAATCGGTATTTACCGAATCGGTAAATACCGATTCGGTATTGCCCATTGATTCCTATGGGCCTTGAAGCCCATAGGAATCAATGGGCAATACCGAATCGGTATTTACCGATTCGGTAAATACCGATTTCAGCAAGGGTGCAGGGGGTGTCACTTTGACACCCTCTAGCACCCCGAATACAGGCATGTGTGCCATGTGGCACACCGACATGCCCTAAGGGCATGTCTGTCTGTCACATGGCATAGGTGTGCATGCACACATGTGCATGCACACCTGGATTCGGTATTTTACCACCCAATTGGATTGGGTGGTAAAATACCGAATCTGTAAGGCCTTTGGGACTCTGAAGAGTCCCACCTACATCTGCAAGTTACCGAATCGGTAAAAATACCGATTCGGTATTTTACAGATTCAGTAAATTTACCGATTCGGTAAATTTACCGAATCGGTAAAATTGGCCCCCTACATGCCAATTCTTAAATACCGGTCGGTAACGGCCGAATTCGGCCGTTACAGACCGGTATTTAGGCTCCTACATCTGGCCCAATGTGTTATAATTGAAATTTAACTATATCCTCTGTTGACTTCTGTAAACACCTACCAGGGGCGTAAAGCAAATGCTCTTCTCATATAACACGAGGGTCGGCTTTGCCTCACAGAACTACTGAATCAATCTGTGGCAATGTGCACTAAGCTCAGGAGCCTATCTCAGAAGCAGTGACATCATATGACACACACAACACTCGCGGTGGCCAATTCCAAAAACATTCTATTTGCAGACCAAAGAATTCAGGAGGCTTCTTATAACAGTCATCTACTCAGTGATAGGAGGCAGTGTCAACGCAGAGAGTGTTAATGTCACTGTACTCACCGTAGTGGTGTGATCACTGTTTGGTTACTTCCCTTACTAGAATATTTGAAGTGAGAAGAGTAACTATCAATGGCAGGCAATATAGGTAAGGAGCAGCGAATAGCCTGGGAGAGGAATGAAACTAAGGACATCCCCCCTCTCAATTTAGGAAACGTTGAAACAGGGAAAGAATGTAACACGGGTGACTACTCCACTATAGGGTTGAAGAAATTAGCAAACTGCCAACAGGCAGACAACACCACAGGTATGTGACTTAAAGGCCGTCCTGCGTGTGTGTGTGTGTGGGGGGGAGGGGGTCAGTGTATTCATGTGAGTCAGGGTGTGCACCTAAATGTGTGTGTGAATCGTTGGACATAAGGAATTAATTTACTGAAAAGGAACAAGTGGTAATTATGGTTGCAACGCGAGAGAACATGACAAGCTGATGATGCGCGGGGAAAAACTGTCGTTTTCTTAAAATTACAAAGTGCTTGTCGAATCCGAATTTGCTAGAGCAGCAAAATTGAAAATTGCACTTCGTTCACATAAATATTTTCAGACGAGGGACTGTTTGTCAGAAAAATGTCTTTATTCATGTATTTTCAGAATAAGATGGTGTGTTTGAGGATCAACAGAGTGTAAAGAATGGAGGCTGTTTTGGGAACAAATTAGACTGTTAAACACTGGCTTCTGGGGACAAAGCAGCATTTATGAAATTGAAAGATTACGATTGAGGACTACGTTATTGGCTTTCCAAACTATGTCAGGATAATATTTCCACAAAAACTATTGCTGTGTGCTTGATTTTATGGCATCATTAACCTGCACTCTGTGGCACTTTCTTCTACCTATCGTAGTTTTTTAATAACTTTTTCATGAGTGCACCTTCAAAAATGTTAGTCAAATCTTTTTTTTTCCAGTCAAATACATCGTGATCATTTTTTTTAAACTGTTCTCGTGAAGTAACCCCAAGTCGCTCCTGTGGGCGGTGGTTATGCTTGCTTGCATGCTTTGCTTGTGCCTCTCAGTGTTAATCGGGCATTTTACAAGTTCACCAGCGGCCAAAGATATAAAGAGTAAATTGGTTTGGAACGGCAGCAGAAAAAAAGTATGCAGATCTAAAGCATTTAGTCTGACCAATCTACTACATGTGAGCAATTAAAAATGCCATTCTGCTAATTATAAATGCTAATTAACACCTAATTTGCACTTTGCTTAATTTCCATTTGAAATAAACAAGATATTATTTACACCCACATGCACATCTTGTCACTAATTACTTAGTGGGTGCATTGAATTTAAACGACTGGGTTTTGTAATGGACATATCATACTTTAGCAACTTAAATTGACATATGCCCTTTCTGATTTCTATGTAATGTATTACAGATCCATTAGTGCATTATATAGCTAAATGTACATATTCTTATAGGATAATGGGTATATTAGGCGCCAATTTTAGACCAGTATTATATGCAAAGCAAAAAAACATGTCCTTGTTTAATGATAAATACATAGGGGCGAACATGATATTATGACACACACACACACACACAGTAAGACACATTTAATCACTCACTCATACAGTCAGTCACACACCTACTAAATCCTTCATCCAGACACTTATACATCCACTCATTCTTCAATATGTAAAACATATTTAAACTTTTCAGAAACAAACAGACACTGGATGATGTAATCAGTGATGTCATCAGTGATGTCATCTGAGATGTCATCAGTGATGTCATCATTGATGTCATTTGAGATGTCATCAATTATGTCATCAGTGATGTCACTGACCATGCCATGAATGATGTAATATGTGACATCATCAGCAGTGGATTGCGGGCGCGCGAGTTATAGTGAGTCCAACTAACTATAACGTGGGAATTTCAATGGTTTTGTATGAGTATAATGTTCAGCTACTATAACTGGTGTGATACCTATGTATTTTCAGTGAATTTCAAAGGTTTTTTTAATGTTAATTCCTAACTATAACAATTGTGAAACCTATGTTTTTTTTTGTGAATTTCAAAGGTTTTTTTAAATGCTAATTCCTAATGATAACGATTGTGAAACCTATGTTTTTTCAGTGAATTTCAAAGGTTTTTTAAAAGCTAATTCCTTGCTATATCGATTTTGTAACCTTCGATTTTTAAAGTGAATTATAACTTTTTTTTAGCAGCTGTTTTTTATAACTATTAATTATTATTTTATTTTTTTTCTAAAAATAATTTTTCAATGTATTTTTCATGTAGGTTTTTTTTTATCATTTTGTCTCGGAGGGCTCAGGGTGCGCGCACTGGTAAGCTCACCCGAGAGCGCTATTCCCGCGGGGGGAAAAAAAAAAGTTTGTATGTAAAGTAAAAAATAATGCAAGACATTTAGTGGCATACTTATAAAAGTAGTATTTTTGATTTTAAATACCCGTATTTTAACTTTAAACGTATTTCCGAAAAGCTAGCAAAACGTCATTTAGGCGCGCCGCATAAGCGCCTCCGGAAGCGCCTACGTTCGTGCTGCGTAAGCGCCCCGGAAGCGCTCCGGTGCGCGCAGCGTAAGCGCGACAAGTCATGTGACCTTAAAATAACACTTTTCATTGGTTCTTTATAGTTTTTTTTACAACTAATGAAAACCCCACCCATTTCCTTCACTACCTCTTTCACTTTAGAGAGAGCAAGACCTGTTCCCTGTTTATCTTCATTACTTTAGAAAGAATGGCTGCAAGACCACCTAGCAGCAGTGAGGACTCTGATGAGTTTATCCAGGAAGACCCTCCTCAGCCAAAGGTGAAGGAGCACTTTATCTGGAAATTTTTTACTATTCCACCAGGAGAGAAAAAGGTTAATGCTCCAAAGGTGGAGTGCAAAATTTGCCAAACTGTTCTTTCACGGGGTGACCCTAGAAGAAAATATAGTTTTGGCAACTCAACAATGATCAGGCATGTTCAAAGGAGGCACCCCCAGAACTATGCCCGGGAGAGTGTCAGGGACCTGGCACGTAATCCCCGAGAGATGGCGCCTCAACTTCCACCGGAGGAGCAACATCATCGGGGAGAGGAAGAGCAGTGGAACTGATACCGAACATACAACCAGTATTTACTGACATCACCATTAAATGTAAGCAGTGTGACGAACTGCTTTGCTACGGAGAGCAGAGTATCATGCTAATTGTACGCAAAAGAGAAGACCATCGCTGCCCTCCCCATCCCTAATTTTTCCCCTTTTTTTGGCTCCTGTTGAGCAGTTGGGCATTCCCTATTTTTGTTTTTGTTCAGAAAAAAAAACATTTTTTAAAAACGTTCGAAAAAAGTAAAAAAAAAAAACCTAAAAAAGAAGAAAAAAACCAGTTCATTTTAGAACTACATCCAATTCTCCAAAAAGAGCTGTATTCTTTACAAATTCAAAAGGAGTGAGTGAAGTGGAGTACAGTGAGAGAGGAAAGGAAAATGAGTGAGGGAGCAAAGAAAGGGATGATAGGGGAAAGGAAGTGAAGTAGGGGGATTGAAAGAAGGTGAGTGTGGGAGGTGAGTGCCGGGAAGGGGAGTGAACAAGAGGAATGAGGATAAGTGAAGAAAATGGAGTAAGAGAATGGGGGTGAGGAAGGGTAAGAGAAGAGCAGTGAGGTTGAGGAAAGAGTGGTGATAGAGAGTGGATAAAGGCAAGTGAGCGTGAGACAAGGGGAGTGAGGGAGTGAGGAGACAGAGGAAGTGAAGGAAAGAGTGAGAGAAGAGGACTGAGTGAGGGAGGAAAGAAAGATAAGTGAAGGAGTGTGGCTGAGTTATAGGGAGTAAGCGTAACAGAAGAGGAGTGAGAGACTAAGAGCACGGAGAGAATGGGGGTAACAGAGAGAGAGTGAGGGAAGGGGAGTGAGTAAGTTAGAGGACAGAGGGATTGAGAGAAGGAGTTACTGAAGTGGAGTAAGGAGAGTAACAGAAGGGAAAAGAGTGAAGGAGCGTAGGAAGGGAAGAGACAGGAAGGAAAGTAAAGGAGAAGGTTTAAAGAAGGTGAGTGTGGGAGTGTGGCTGACTTATAGGGAGTGAGCGTGACAGAAGAGGAGTGAGAGACTAAGGGGACGGAGAGAATGAGGCTAACAGAGAGAGAATGAGGGAAGGGGAGTGTAGAAGTAAGAGGACAGATGGAGTAAGAGAAGGAGTTAGTGAAGTGGAGTAAGGAGAGTAAGGGAAGGGAAAAGAGTGAAGGAGTGAAGGAAGGGAAGAGAGAGGAAGGAAAGTAAAGGAGAAGGTCTGAAAGAAGGTGAGTGTGGGAGTGAGGCTGACTTATAGGGAGTGAGTGTGACAGAAGAGGAGTGAGAGACTAAGAGGACGGAGAGAATGAGGCTAACAGAGAGAGAATGAGGGAAGGGAAGTGTTGAAGTAAGAGAACAAAGGGAGTAAGAGAAAGAGTTAGTGAAGTGGAGTAAGGAGAGTAACGGAAGGAAAAAGAGTGAAAGAGTGAAGGAAGGGAAGAGAGAGGAAGGAAAGTAAAGGAGAGGGTCTGAAAGAAGGTGAGTGTGGGAGTATGGCTCATTTATAGGGAGTGAGTGTGACAGAAGAGGAGTGAGAGACTAAGAGGACGGATAGAATGAGGCTAACAGAGAGAGAGAATGATGGAAGGGAAGTGTAGAAGTAAGAGGACAAAGGGAGTAAGAGAAAGAGGAAGTGGAGTAAGGAGAGTAAGGGAAGGGAAAAGAGTGAAGGAGCGAAGGAAGGGAAGAGACAGGAAGGAAAGTAAAGGAGAAGGTCTGAAAGAAGGTGAGTGTGGGAGTATGGCTGAGTTATAGGGAGTGACCGTGACAGAATAGGAGTGAGAGACTAAGGGGATGGAGAGAATGAAGCTAACAGAGTGAGAATGAGGGAAGGGTAGTGTAGAAGTAAAACGACAAAGGGAGTAAGAGAAGGAGTTAGTGAAGTGGAGTAAGGAGAGTAAGGGAAGGGAAAAGAGTGAAGGAGCGAAGGAAAGGAAGAGAAAGGAAGAGAAATGAAGGACAAGGTTTGAAAGAAGGTGAGTGAGGGAGGGGAGTGAGGAAAAGGGGAGTAAACATGGGGATTGAGAATAAGTGAGGGAAGCGCAGTAAGGGAACGAGGGAGTGGGTGGGTGAGAGAAGAGTAGTGAGGTTAAGGAAAAGAGTGTTGAGAACCTAAATTTTGTACGTCAAACTTACCTTATAAGTAATGTAAACTTACTTACATATTTTCAGTAAATTTAATATCTGTGGAAGAGAAAAAAAAGTAAGTTATAATATTTATAATATATATTTCACAATACAAGAGAGAAAGCAGGAGATTAAAAGTCATAAAAGGGTAGTAAGAGATAAAGTAGGAGTGAAGAACTCAGAAAGGAAAACAAAGGAATAGTGAAGGTCAGAGAGAGTGAAAAATAAATAGAGGGAGAGCAAATTACTAAGAGGATAATGACATGGATACATTCAATGACAGAGAACAAGAGAAGGAGAGAGAAATAAAGTGAAAGTGAGTAAGATACTAAAGGAATGTGCATTAGGAAAACTAAAGAAATAAAGGAGAGTGAGTGACAGGGAAGCAGGAGTGAGTGATGGTGGATTCATGACATTGAGGGATGGAAGGTGAGTGAGGGTGAATGTAGGGTCTTAAGACAGTGAGGGGACAATGGGAATGAGGGTAACAGAGAGGGAGTGAGGGAAGACAAGTGAGAATATGAGAGAATAGAGGGAGTGAGAAAAAGAGTGAGTAAAGGTTAGTTAGGTGAGTGAGGAAAGGGGGATGACCGAGGGAGCAAAGGAAGGAAAGACGGGGAAGAGAAGTGAAGCAAAGAGTCTGGAAAAAGGTGAGGGCTTGAGGAGAGAAAGAGGAAGGGGAGTTAAGGATGATGAATGAGGATAACTGAGGGAACCGGAGTTAGGGAACAAGGATGAGAGACGGTGAGTGAAGAGCAGTGAGGTTGAGGAAAGAGGGAAGATAGAGGGAGTATAAAGGCAAGTGAGCATGAGACAAGGGGAGTGAAGGAGTGAGGACACAGAGGTAGTGAAAGAAAGAGAGACAGAAAGGGACTGAGTGAGAGAACAAAGAAAGGTAAGTGAGGGAGTGTGGGTGAGTTATAGGGAGTAAGCGTGACAGAAGAGGAGTGAGAGAGTGAGGGGATGGAGGTAGTGAAGCTAAGAGAGAGTGACTGAAGGAAGGAGAATGAGGATGTGACAGGATAGAGGTAGTGAGAGAAAGAGTGAGTGAAGTGGAGTAAGGTGAGTGAGGTAAAGGGAATGAGTGACTAAGCGAATGAAGCGAATAGAGGGGAAGAGGACTGAAGCATAGGTACTGAGAGAAGGTGAGTGGGGGATGAAAGTAAAGGGAAAGGGAGAGAAAGATAGGGAATGAGGGGTAGTGAGGGAACCAGAGTAAGAGAATGGGAGTGAAAGAACGGCAGAGAGCATGAGTAAAGAGGGATGAAAGAGGGTGGATAAAAGTGAGTGAGGGTAAGACAAAGGGAGTGAGGAAGTGAGGGGATAGAGGTACTGAAGGAAAGAGTGACAGTAAGGGACTGAGTGAGGGAGCAAAGAAAGATAAGTGAGGGAGTGTGGCTGAGTTAAAGGGAGTGAACGTGACAGAAGAGGAGTGAGAGACTAAGAGGACAGAGAAAATGGGGGTAAGAGAGAGAGAGTGAGGGAAGGGGAGTGAGGAAGTAAGACGACAGAGGGAGTGAGAGAAGGAGTTAGTGAAGTGGACTAAGGAGAGTAACGGAAGGGAAAAGAGTGAAGAAGTGAAGGAAGGGAAGAGAGAGGAAGGGAAGTAAAACAGGAGAGCCAAAAGAAAGTGAGTGTGGGAGTGTGGCTGAGTTATAGTGAATGAGCGTGACAGAAGAGGAGTCAGAAACTAAGAGGATGGAGAGAATGATGCTAACAGAGAGAGAATGAGGGAAGGGGAGTGTAGAAGTAAGAGGACAGAGGGAGTAAGAGAAGGAGTTAGTGAAGTGGAGTAAGGAGAGTAAGGGAAGGGAAAAGAGTGAAGGAGCGAAGGAAGGGAAGAGAAAGAAAGAGAAATGAAGGAGAAGGTCTGTAAGAAGGTGAGTGTGGGAGGGGAGTGAGGAAAAGGGGAGTAAACATGGGGATTGAGAATAAGTGAGGGAAGCGCAGTAAGGGAACGGGGGTGTGGGTGGGTGAGAGAAGAGTAGTGAGGTTAAGGAAAAGAGTGTTAAAAAACTACATTTTGTACGTCAAACTTACCTTATAAGTAATGTAAACTTACTTACATATTTTCAGTAAATTTAATATCTGTGGAAGAGAAAAAAAAGTAAGTTATAATATTTATAATATATATTTTACAATACAAGAGAGAAAGCAGGAGATTAAAAGTAAAAAAAGGGTAGTAAGAGAGAAAGTAGGAGTGAAGGACTCAGAAAGGAAAACAAAGGAATGGTGAAAGTTAGAGACAGTGAAAAAGAAATAGAGGGAGAGCAAATTACTTAGAGAAAAACGTCATGGATACATTCAGTGACAGAGAACAAGAGAAAGAGAGAGAAATGAAGTGAAAGTGAGTAAGATACTAAAGGAATGTGCATTAGAAAAACTAAAGAAAGAAAGGAGAGTAAAGAAAGGGGAGTGAGTGACAGGGAAGCAGGAGTGATTGATGGTGGATTCATGACATTGAGGGATGAAACGTGAGTGAAGGTGAATGTAGGGTCGTAAGACAGTGAGGGGACAATGGGAATGAGGGTAACAGAGAGGGAGTGAGGGAAGACAAGTAAGAATATGAGAGAATAGAGGGAGTGATAAAAAGAGTGAATAAAGGGGAGTTAGGTGAGTGAGGGAAGGGGAATGACTGAGGGAGCAAAGGAAGGAAAGAAGGGGAAGAGAAGTGAAGCAAAGGGACTAGGAAAAGCTGAGTGCTTGAGGAGAGAAAGAGGAAGGGGAGTTAAGGATGATGAATGAGGATAACTGAGGGAACCGGAGTAAGGGAACAAGGGTGAGGGAGGGTGAGTGAAGAGCAGTGAGGTTGAGGAAAGCGGGAAGATAGAGGGAGGATAGAGGCAAGTGAGCATGAGACAAGGGGAGTGAAGGAGTGAGGACATAGAGGTAGTGAAGGAAAGAGTGAGAGAAAAGAACTGAGCGAGAGAGCAAAGAAAGGTAAGTGAGGGAGTGTGGGTGAGTTATAGGGAGTGACCGTCATGGAAGAGGAGTGAGAGAGTGAGGGGACCGAGAGAGTGAGGCTAAGAGAGAGGGAGTGAGGGAAGGGGAGTGAGGATGTGAGAGGACAGAGGGAGTGAAAGAAGGAGTGAGTGAAGTGGAGTAAGGTTAGTGAGACAACGGGAATTATTCAGGGAGCAAAGAAAGGAAAGAAGGGGAGGGGGAGTGAAGTAGAGTGACTGAGAGCAGGAAAGTGGTGGATGGGAGAGAGGAAAAGGGCAGTGAAGAAATGGGGAATGAGGATAAGTGAGAGAAGTGGAATAAGGAAAGGGAGGTGAGGGAGAGTCAAGTCAAGTCAAGTCAGAAGCATTTATAGCACGCACATATCACATCCGAAGGAGTCTCATGGCGCTTGCAGACGACACTGACCAGAGGAATAGCTAAAATCAGGAAAACAGCCAGGTTTTGAGTTTCTTGCGAAACCTGAGATGTTCAGTGGTAATTCGCAAATCCAACCGCATTGAGAGAAGGCCAGTGAGGGTGGGTTAAGAGAAGTGATAGAGGGTGGAAATAGGTGAGTGAGCATAAGACAAGGGGATAATAATATATATTTGATAATACAAAACACAAAATAATTTGTACAACATGTTATATGGTTTATTTTTGCTGTTCTCAGAATATATTTAATTTCACCTAAAAAATTGACTTTAATACTACTCATCATATGACAGCGGGCAAAAAACAACACAATCAAAATGATTGTGTTTAAAAAACCCATACAACGTTTCAATAAATAATGTGAAATTTGGAAAAAACTTATCTTAAGTGTGTTTTGATCCACGTACTTTCCACGAGGCCAAATAGTATATGGAAAGTCCTTTTCTTTGGAAATTACTCACGAGTATTCTTAATCTCCTATTTACCCGAGTTTCTGAAAGAAAAGCTCCAACATCTTTTACATTATGAAACAATAGTTTTATTTCCAACTCCTCCCATACTTTTCATTATTATTTCCTACAATACTCACATCAAACACTACGTGATACACTTATACTACCTCTATGACAACTACATGTTTTTTATTATCTTCATCACTCTCACTCGGAAAGTAATTTTGAACAGC
Source organism: Lissotriton helveticus (assembly GCF_964261635.1). Lineage (NCBI taxonomy): Eukaryota > Metazoa > Chordata > Amphibia > Caudata > Salamandridae > Lissotriton > Lissotriton helveticus. The sequence continues at coordinate 869,911,998 of NC_136069.1, forward strand.
AAACTAAATTTTATTAACTGCTCCAATCTTCATAGGCCAATTACCTTCCCTAAAATTTCGGTTGTAAGAACACTAGGTAAGAATTTTGTAAGTCAGAAGGCAAACGTTGTTTGAAAGTCAATTGAGTATCATTACAATTACTCCAGCCTTTTTGACATTTTAAATAAGCTGTGTAATGTCCTGATGTTGTTGAAGGACCATCATGGTAAATAATTGCTGCAGTTGCAAAGGTTCTTCCTGAAATTGATAATTGAGAAGCCACAATTTTTTTTATTAAAGTTGTCAATTTAGTTCCATCAGGTCTACATCGTTGGAACATTAAAATTACATACTGTCCATATCTTTGTATAAATAATGTTCATAGCATTGCAGATTTACATTGAGTACAGACCATGTTTTGATTTGCTTCTCTAACTAGATTATTAAAAGACACTGATTTGCAGTCTGGTAAAGTCAAATATATAAATCTTTCAGTGTCTACTGTAGTACTACTTGAAAGGGAGCAATTGTCGCAGTCATGTTGCCATTTATAAGAAAGGCCAAAAAGATTTTCTACATCTACACCTTCATCTTGCAATACAACAAGCATATGTATTAGAAATTCCTGACAATCTTGCTGAATAGTCTGTGAAAATTGATTTAGACCAGAACATATGTCAAAAACATTTCGAATTTCAGAAACACTTTGTATTTTTCTTCTATCACTGCTACATTTCTCAAACACAGAATTCAACAAACAACAAAATCTTTGATCTCGATTTTCAGCAATCTGTTATTGTACAGTTTTGAGAAAAAAAAACATTAACCACTACATTAGCATAGCAGTTGACACCAGAACTGTTTTCAAACTGAAATCCAACAACATCTTTAACTGAATCCTTTTCCTTTCTGCTTACAATTACTGGTTCATCTACTTTATTTCTTTTTGCTACAACATCACTACAATTTTTCTCATTTCTTCTTTTTCGGCCTACCACACGCTTTTCAAATAGAGGATATTGAGGTAAATTTGGAGCATACTCTCTTCTTAACCTATTATATTCTTTTACACAATTTAGATCTGCATTAATCTTTGTCTCATCAAAATCAATCAAGTACAATCCAGATAAAATTTTGACTTGAGATAAAGCAACATATGCCATACCCTCCTTGAACACAGAACTTCCAATATTCACCAAAGCACTTTCTACACTTAAACCTTGAGATTTATGAATAGTCATTGCAGATGCCAAAGAAACAGGAAACTGTTTTCTACGGACATATAAATCTTTCACAAGCAGAAATCGGGCAGAACAACGACTGATTTGTTGTACTTCTTCAATACCATCAAATTAAATTTTTATAAATTCAATTCCATCTCTATTTCGGTAATTCACAAAATCAACAACATGACCCATTGCTCCGTTTACTAAACCTCTTTCCACCTGTAAATTACGTCGTAAAATTATACGACAATTTAAAGATGCATACAGAGTCTTTTCCAAACCAGCAGTTTTAGATATTGTCTTCTCTAAAGAATCCAATTTTGATTTCAACTTTTCTGACAAAATAATAGTTGCTCCTTCATGTTCTATTTTATCAATAGCTTCCAGTTTTACAATCTCTTGATTTTCCAACTTTAACATTTTGTTGTTGAAGATTGAACATTCTTGCAGAGTTGGCATCAAGCATATGACAGATTTGTTTTCAGGAATTTTCATAAAAATATTCTCTGGGTGAATATTTTCATTTGGAAACAAATTTGAAATTAATCGTCCATGTAAAGCTTCTTTGCCATGCTCAGTTAGTTTTCCAATTCTTGCACCTTGTAGAATATTTTTATAATCTTCATCCTTTGCCCGTCGCATATTTTGAAGCATTTCTGCATATTTGAAATGTAACCATATGTTAACATTTCCAATGCTTCCTAAGCACTTCCTGGTATCTGCATGCGTAAGCATTTTAAACACTGGTTGTCCTTTCACTGGAGTTAGCTGCTGTAGATCTCCAAAAACAATGATGTGTTTTCCTCCAAAGAACACATCATACTCTGTTTTAAGAATTTCTTGCATTCTTAAATGCACAAAAGCAAGCATTACATTTGATACCATGCTTACTTCAGCAATGATAAGAAGTTTCATTTTCTTTAGGACTCTTCAAACTTCACAACAAGCTTCTCCAGATAGCTTGTGGTATTGTAATTTATTATCGTGCTCTACTGGCAGCATCACTAAGCGATGTAAAGTAATCCCTTTAATGTTGTGTGCTGCCAACCCAGTTGGAGCGGTAAAAACACAAGACAGCGATGACTCCGTTCTTTTCTGCAGATACGTTGCAATTGCTTTAATCAGGAAACTTTTTCCAGTTCCTGCTTCTCCACTCACGTACAGTCGGACAGGTATAAATGATGTACATGAGCACTCTTTTTTCTCATGAGATAAACCATGCTCAATGTGTTCTGTGACTTTGTTATATATTTGTCTCTGCTTAACATTTAGTTCTTTTTCCAAATCTTCTAAGTTAACTACATCCTCCTGAGCTTGTTCCATGGCTCTTTCAACTTCATCCATGGCAGTGGCAGCATCATTTTGTATAATTGGTCCTCCTAGTGGATCCTGACTCAATGAAGCAGAACTCTGACTGTCTTGAGAACTGTCTCTAGCAATCTCTGCTGCAATTGTAGCTTCTTGCTGTATTTCCTCGTTCAACATTTGCAAATAATTTGAAAAAACAGGACATTCTATGGTATCCTTGGTGGCATTGAACGAATCTTCATAAGTAAGAAAATCTCTAAGTAGTTCCTCTTCTGTACGCCAAGGCTTAAAGAGTTGCAAAAGAGCTAAGTAATAAAATTCCCTTTTGTCTGGAGATTCACAACTCAATTTTAGATGATTAATCAAATGGCCTTTTCTTTGTTTCACCATATGGAAATACATATTTTCTTAAAGTCAGTTAGACTTTAGCATATGTACTAGTAGGAAATCTTAAGCAGCATGTCTGTTAGGCCTCTTACTTTACAAATAGGCTGTAAGCTGTGCAATGTGCATGTGTATGATCTATAGGGCCTTGGCAAAAAATAACCCTACCGGATTGGATCTATTCTGTCTCGTTACAGCCCTTGTAGGAACCTACGTTCCTCTAATAGATTCCTTCTATCAGTACCTCGTATCCGGAGAAACAGATGGGGTGGTAAAGTCTTTTCCTGTCTGGCACCTAAGTGGTGGAACGCTCTCCCGGTGGAACTAAGGTCCCTTTCCACCCTTCAGCTATTCAGAAATGCTCTGAAAACCCGTCTCTTTGCGAAGGCATATTTGTAGTGGTGCGTTGCCTTTTTTATGATCTGTTTTGGTAGGCGCCTTGATACCTTCGGGTTTTGGTTGCGCAATATAAATTGCTTTAAATTAAATGAAGATCCAGGGTGTGCCGTTGAAATGAGAAATAAATGTTATGTCTAAAGCCTAACTCACTTTAAGAAAACATGTATTTCCATATTTTTAAACTCATCAACTAAGCAAATTATTCACCCAGATCCATTTAAAATCAAGCTTCACTCACAGTGTGATCTTAGGCACATGACCAGGATGTTACACGTAATGTACCATGTCTGTTTCTGCAAGCTGTATGTGTGTCTCTGCTCATATTATTTCATTGTCTCTACTGGCAAAAAACAGGCCATCTATATATAAGCAAGACATAACATTCATTTCTCATTACATGTAACATCCTGGTCATGTGCCTAAGATCACACTGTGAGTGAAGCTTGATTTTAAATGGATCTGGGTGAATAATTTTCTTAGTTGATGTGTTTAAAAATATGGAAATACATATTTTCTTAAAGTCAGATAGACTTTAGCATATGTACTAGTAGGAAATCTTAGGCAGCATGTCTGTTAGGCCTCTTACTTTACAAATAGGCTGTAAGCTGTGCAATGAAGATCCAGGGTGTGCCGTTGAAATGAGAAATGAATGTTATGTCTAAAGCCTAACTCACTTTAAGAAAACATGTATTTACATATTTTAAACTCATCAACTAAGCAAATTATTCACCCAGATCCATTTAAAATCAAGCTTCACTCACAGTGTGATCTTAGGCACATGACCAGGATGTTACATGTAATCTACCATGTCTGTCTCTGCAAGCAGTATGTGTGTCTCCGCTCATATTATTTCATTGTCTCTACTGGCAAAAAACAGGCCACCTATATATAAGCAAGACATAACATTCATTTGTCATTACATGTAACATCCTGGTCATGTGCCTAAGATCACACTATGAGTGAAGCTTGATTTTTAATGGATCTGCGTTAATAATTTCCTTAGTTGATGTGTTTAAAAATATGGAAATACATGTTTTCTTAAAGTCAGTTAGAATTTAGCATATATACTAGTAGGAAATCGTAGGCAGCATGTCTGTTAGGCCTCTTACTTTACAAATAGGGTGTAAGCTGTGCAATGAAGATCCAGGGTGTGCCGTTGAAATGAGAAATGAATGTTATGTCTAAAGCCTAACTCACTTTAAGAAAACATGTATTTCCATATTTTTAAACGCATCAACTAAGCAAATTATTCACCCAGATCCATTTAAAATCAAGCTTCACTCACAGTGTGATCTTAGGCACATGACAAGGATGTTACATGTAATGTACCATGTCTGTTTCTGCAAGCAGTATGTGTGTCTCTGCTCATATTATTTCATTGTCTCTACTGGCAAAAAACAGGCCACCTATATATAAGCAAGACATAACATTAATTTCTCATTACATGTAACATCCTGGTCATGTGCCTAAGATCACACTGTGAGTGAAGCTTGATTTTAAATGGATCTGGGTGAATAATTTCCTTAGTTGATGTGTTTAAAAATATGGAAATACATATTTTCTTAAAGTCAGTGTCAGGACTAGGGCGGCTTGCGGTCTAGGGCCCGCCCCATCCTGTAGGCACATATGCCCGTTCCTGTGCGATCAACCTTTATGTGGTAAAAGTCATAGAGTAGCCCCTGGAGGATTGTGGTGGCGAAAATGTTTAAAGATGCATGTTCTTTTGTCCTAGTATGTTTGTTCTCTTTACTAACCTTTTTCCCACTCAGGATGCGTGAGATTTGGCATCTCACGCGAGATGAGTGAGATTTGGCATCTCACGCGAGATGCGTGGGAATTGGTATCTCACGCGAGATTTGGCATCTCACGCAAGATGCGTGAGATTTGGCATGGGTGTGCCTACTATGACGTCAGCGGCCGCACCCAGTTCCCCGTGCTCACTTTTCAGCATCTTTTGGTGAAGGAGGAAGAGGATCTTGGGGCTCTGTTTCTCGGTGAGCCCAGCCTTCTTCTTTTGATCGGTGGAGAGTGCTGGGTGCCTGAAGACTGCTACAACGCTCGCTGAGCTGCAGGAGAAGTTTAGAATCTGCTGAGGCTTCTCTTCTTGATCGGCTCCCGGTGAGGCTAGCTTTTGGAAGATTACCTGTCACTAACCCAGATTCAGAAGTAGAGTAGGTCGTACTGTACAGGTAAGATTGCGAATCTTGTTAAAAACATTTCAGTGAATTATTAAGAACATTCGTTTTGATTCTCAAGATCATTACCTTATTCACAAGTGTGAATCTTGTTCAGTAGAAATTCTATGCATGTTTTCTCCAGCTCATTTTCATATTCGCGAGTGTGATTCTTGTTCTATAAGTAGTTCCATGATTGTTTAGGTGATTGAAAACCTAGTCATAGAAAGTCCTAAACCAAATTCTGCCGCTTATGCCTTTGAGCAGTTGATACTGAAGTGAAGTATTATCGCCACAATATAACGGATCTAAGAAAGGTCAACTAAGAGTCTGATTGTCTGAATAAACGCAAGCCACAAAGCTCTCAAGCTAGTTCCTGATAGAATGACAGAATCTGATGTCCTAGTTTACGCCTTTGTGGAAAGGAAAGTGCGTGTATTTTTGTTTGTGAGTAACTTTTCCTTTTCAGATCTCCTTCTCAGCTGTTCCCTTCCTAATTCCCTTTCCCCCCGCTTAATCACTTCAATACTCTGTGTAATCATTACACTCAGAGTTGGAGGTATTGAGAGGTGGGCCCTTTATGTCATCACTCCAGACCCTGAGGAAGAAGCAACCTGACAGAATAGTGAGCCCACGAATAATATTCCTCCCGGTCTGAGAGTTTTGACATAATGGCCACCATGGATGATTTAATGAGGGTTATTGTTCAGATGCAAACAGATTAAACTGAAGCTAGGAATGCCACCGCAATGCTCTCTGATAAAGTAGATAGGATAGAGCAATTAAGTACTCCGCTTCCTCCTGATACTCAGAATTTAGAAACAAAGTCTTCCACAAATATTTCTGTAACTGTTCCACCTCAAATCCCTTTAGCACCACCTGAACGCTTTTCCGGAGACCCCTCCAAAGTGCAAATTCTTTTAACTCAAATCGAGTTGCATTTTACTTGTAGACCAGCTGCCTTTCCTGACCCCCAATCCAGGATAGCCTTCTTAATCTCTTATCTTTCGGGGGATGCTGCCGATTGGGCGGTTCCGTTGGTTCGACAAGACAGTCCTCTGTTGTACAATTGGCGGCGATTTGTTGAAGAGTTTGAAAAAATCTTTGACAGGCGAACAGTGACTCTGTCCGCAGAACGCGAACTATTACAGCTACGACAAGGGAATAGAGACCCTATATCCTATTTGTCACATCTCAATAGGTTAATTGCAGAAACCTTGTGGCCTGAAGAAAAGAGGGCAGCACTCTTTTATCAAGGGTTAAAAGATGATCTGAAAAACGTTCTTGCGCAAATTGATCCTCAACCAACTACTTGTTCTGAGTTAGTCAATCTAACTTTACGTCTGGATCATAGGCTGTCCGAAAGAAGAACTGACAAGAAAAAATATGATAAGTCAAGTTGGAAGTTTGACAGTAAACTCAGAAATCAACTTAGTAATTCAGAAACAACTACAGAACCAATGGAAATCGGGACTCTTAGGCAACCATTGTCAAAAGATGAAAAAGATAATAGACGTAAAAATGGCCAATGTCTTTATTGTGATCGAAAGGGACATTTCGTGAAAGATTGCACAATAAAATCTAAAGGTAAGACTGTGAGTGCTAACAAGTCTGTGGCTGTGACTACAACTGAGCAAACGTCGGGAAAACTATTGTGCCCAAGATGTTTAGAAGGGGGTCTCTTGGGAACCATCGCCTTCCCTTCAATAAATTCCTGTGTATCCAACTACAAAGCTCACTTGCGTTTGGCAGTACAAATTCAGTTGACGTCAAAAATATACCAAATGGAAGTCCTAATAGACTCAGGCGCAACAGGGAATTTCGTAGATTTTGAAACAACTCAACGGTTACAAATTGCTTGTGAGAAAAAGGTGACTCCAGAAATTGTGTAAGCAGTAGATGGCAAAATGTTGTCTGAAGGCCCTGTTACCATGCAAACCTCTAAAATTCATATGTTCTGCATAGATGCAAATAACCAACAGCATAAAGAGGAAGTTCATTTCGATGTAATCCAAGCCCCACAATATGGCTTTATTTTGGGAATGCCTTGGCTTTGCTTGCATAACCCTTTAATAGATTGGCAAAAAAGGGAACTTGTTTCTCTTTCTCAATATTGTCACTCCACATGTTAAAAGACCAAAGAATCTACGATGGGACAAATTGCAACCACGGAAGAGAAAGAAACCGTGCTACCAACTTCCTATGAGGAATTTAAAGAAGTCTTCAGTGAAGCAAAAGCAGCGACCCTCCGTCCTCATCGGTCATACGACTGTCAAATTGATCTTGTGCCTGGTTCATGTGTGCCTAACTGTCGGATATATGCATTATCAGAAAAAGAAAACCAACATTTGAGACAATATCTTGATCAGTACTTGGAAAACAGATTTATACGCCCATCTAAGTCATCTGCGGCCTCTCCATTGTTTTTTATTCCTAAGGCAAATGGGGAATTAAGAACATGTATTGATTATAGAGCATTGAATAAGATCACAATAAAGAACAAGTACACCCTTCCATTGATCCTAGTTCTTTTGGACCAGGTGAAGACCGCTGTGATCTACACCAAATTAGATCTTCGAGGTGCGTATCATTTGGTGCGCATTCGTAATGGTGACGAATGGAAAACGGCGTTTAAAACCAGATATGGCCTGTTTGAGTATTTGGTCATGCCTTTCGGGCTTTGTAATGCTCCAGCTGCGTTCCAGTTTTTTTTAAACGATGTATTACGGGAATATCTAGACCTTTTCGTCATCGTTTATATAGATGACATTTTGATCTATTCCGATTCCATAGCTAGTCATGAAGGTCACGTTAAGAAGGTGTTGGGTACATTACAAACTTTTAACCTTTATTGCAAATTGTCTAAATGCGATTTTCATGTTTTTGAAGTTGAATTTTTGGGAGTTCTTCTTACACCTACTGGCATGAAAATGACTGACTGAAAGATACAAGCAGTTGCAGAATGGCCTAATCCCAAACTCAGTTTGTGATGTACAATGTTTTTTAGGATTTACACATTTTTATCGTCGCTTCATAGACCATTTCTCTGCCGTAGTGGCACCAATCACTTGGTTGCTACGAAAGAAGGTAAAATTTGAGTGGACTCCTGAAGCCAATAACGCATTTCACACATTGAAGCAAGCCTTTACAGCAGCTCCAATTTTGATGCATCAAGATGTTCGTGAACCCTTTATTATCGAAGCCGATGCCTCGGATGTAGCTATTGGTGCCATCCTCTCTCAAAGAAAACAAAACACTGGTCAAATGCATCCTGTGGCGTACATGTCAAGAAAGCTAAATCCAGCTGAGCAGAATTATACCATAGCTGAAAATGAACTGCTTGCCATACATGACACTTTCAAAGAATGGAGGCATTATCTTTTGGGGGCACGATTCACAGTGACTGTTTACACAGACCACAGAAACTTACAATTTATGAGTTCTGCAAGAATATTAACTCCATGTCAATTACGGTGGATGATGTTCTTCGCCGAATATGACTTTATTGTGACCTATCGTCCAGGACAAGATAATAAAAAAGCTGATGCGCTTTCCAGAAAAGATTCCTCATTACACAGATGTGAAGGGATTCCTCAAGCTATATTCAATCCCGACAAAGTAATCTGTGTTTTGACAGCAGATCAGTTTCTTGATGATCTCCATGAAAATTTGCCTCCTTCGTTATGGGCACAATGGTTAAAACAAGATACAACCCAATCCATCAAGGAAGGAATACCATTCCATGGAAAACAAGTGTATCTACCCACTAAGAAATTACAAGAAACAGCGTTCAGTTGGTTACACTCCCTCCCATTGGCAGGACATCCTGGACCAAAGAAGACTATGGAAAAACTTCAAAAATTATTTTGGTGGCCAACAATTAAACAAGATGTTTACAATATGGCTCGAGACTGTGAAACCTGTGCACGGTTTAAAACCGATCATAGCAAACCAAAAGGTTTGTTACAAGTTCTTCCTACGCCCACTGGGATCATATTTCGTTGGATTTTATTGTTGGACTGCCACAAGTAAATCAACATTCAGTTATTTTGGTAGTCATAGACAGTTTAACAAAATATGCTCATTTTATCGCATGCAAACAATTGCCAACTGCAGGACACTTAGCACAGATATTCTTACAAAACATTGTCCGTTTGCATGGGTTACCATCTGTACTGCTGTCTGATCGTGGGTCTCAGTTTTCATCTAAGTTCTGGCAACAATGGTGTCGCAGTTTACAAATTTCATCAAACATGTCAACTAGTTACTATCCGCAAACGGACGGTCACACTGAACGTTTAAATCAAACTTTGAAACAATATCTAAGATGTTATGTCTCTGACACCAAGAGGTCTTGGCTGGATTTGTTATGGATGGCAGAAGTGGCTTACAACACATCACCTCATTCGTCTACTGGGTCCACTCCCTTTGAAGGGTTGTATGGTTACGTGCCTAACACCATTCTTTTAACTCTACCCAATATACAGTGTAATACACCAGCTGTTCAGGACACTGTTCAATTCATGCAGAACGTTCATCAACAGATCCACAAACAACTTTTGCAAAGTAAAGAAAAATATAAAGAACAATTTGATAAGCATCATTGATCTGGTCCCCAGTATGTTCCTGGAGACAAAGTGTGGCTATCCACAAAAAACTTTGTCTTTAAACAAAGAAACATGTTCCATCCAAAGTTCATAGGTCCATATTCAGTGATTCGTCAGGTTAATCCAGTAACATACAAATTACTTTTACCCACGACTTTGCGAATTTACCCTGTATTTCATACCTCTCTTTTAAAACCTGCGGGGCAAACTACGTCTAAAAGACCAGCACCTCTTCTGGTACATGGGAACTGGGAGTATGAAGTACAAAGAATTTTGGATTCCAAACGCAGAGGTGCTAAATTATGGTATCTCATTTCCTGGAAGGGATATGGGCCTGAAAATGATTCTTGGGAACCAGCTGAAAATGTGCATGCTTCTCGTTTGATACAACACTTTCATCTTCAAAATCCTTTGAAGCCGGGCCCTAGACCGCTTCGGGGAGGGGGAAGTACTGTCAGGACTAGGGCGGCTTGCGGTCTAGGGCCGGCCCCATCCTGTAGGCACATACGCCTGTTCCTGTGCGATCAACCTTTATGTGGTAAAAGTCATAGAGTAGCCCCTGGAGGATTGTGGTGGCGAAAATGTTTAAAGATGCATGTTCTTTTGTCCTAGTATGTTTGTTCTCTTTACTAACCTTTTTCCCACTCAGGATGCGTGAGATTTGGCATCTTACGTGAGATGAGTGAGATTTGGCATCTCACGTGAGATGCGTGGGAATTGGCATCTCACACAAGATGCGTGAGATTTGGCATGGGCGTGCCTACGATGACGTCAGCGGACGCGCCCAGTTACCCGTGCTCACTATAACTCACTTTAAGAAAACATGTATTTCCATATTTTTAAACTCATCAACTAAGCAAATTATTCACCCAGATCCATTTAAAATCAAGCTTCACTCACAGTGTGATCTTAGGCACATGACCAGGATGTTACATGTAATGTACCATGTCTGTCTCTGCAAACAGTATGTGTGTCTCTACTCATATTATTTCACTGTCTCTACTGGCAAAAAACAGGCCACCTATATATAAGCAAGATATAACATTCATTTCTCATTACATGTAACATCTTGGTCATATGCCTAAGATCACACTGTGAGTCAGGCTCGATTTTAAATGGATCTGGGTGAATAATTTCCTTAGTTGATGTGTTTAAAAATATGGAAATACATATTTTCTTAAAGTCATTTAGACTTTAGCATATGTACTACTGGGAAATCTTAGGCAGCATGTCTGTTAGGCCTCTTACTTTACAAATAGGCTCTAAGCTGGCAATGAAGATCCAGGGTGTGCCGTTGAAATGAGAAATGAATGTTATGTCTAAAGCCTAACTGTCTTTAAGAATACATGTATTTCCATATTTTAAAACTCATCAACTAAGCAAATTATTCACCCAGATCCATTTAAAATCAAGCTTGACTCACAGTGTGATCTTAGGCACATGAGACACATGTCATGACACACACACAAGGAGAGAAATGACACACAAAAAAAGAGAGATTATGCTCTTGCAAAGTGACATGAGACACAGGCACAGAGTACATTTTAAGCTAAGAGAGGCAAACTGTTAGAAGGCACAGGTGACATTATTGAAAAATGTGAAAATATAATTCCTTATTTCACACAGACACTCAATGTGATCCTTGACCAAAATTTAAAAGCCACCCTTTTTACCCGAAAACATTTTCCTTTTTTTTAAATGTGTTTTTATTAACAGCAAGAGAAATGGAGAAGAAAAATATATAAACAAAGACAAAACAGATCATATCATAACTTAAAAGGGAAGAGTCATCGTGAACATAATAAATATAATATGGCAAAAGAGAAAAATATTACAGAGGACGCCAAAATAACATATTTAGTTATAAATCTGAAAAAGTTTAGAACTAAATAAAATTACCCCAAGTTTTGTTAAATTTACATAAAGATTGAACCCCTCTAAGCCTAGCCAGAGCCGCCTCCATGTTATAAATTTCATTGACCAGGGCCCACCATTCCATTATGTGTGGGGGCTGAGGAGAAATCCAAGCACGAGCAATGGTCAATTTTGCACAGGATAATAAGATAGTTATTAAGGACTGTTGGGGAAGAAGGACATCATGTATATCTAATAGTATTAGAGAAGACGAGAGAGAAGGTGGTCTGGCCAATTTTAGTTTCAGGGCTCGATCAAAGGCAAGCCAAAAATCATTTAGAACGGGGCAGGAAAACAACATGTGCTCTATATTAGCACCTACCAGAGCACATTTAGGGCATTTCGTGCGATCGCTCGTTAAAGTATTTGCCGACCATTTGAGGATCATTTCAGGGGTATAGTATAACATAAAAGTCATTTTAAATTGTTGCAGTCTTAGACTTGATGACTGCACCAAATTGTTCAGATTTTAGAAAGAATGGGCAATCTGGTTGGAATTAATCGGAAGTCTCAATTTCAGGCTCCATTTCTCCGCCAATTTGGAGCAGTCGTCAATTTTATATGAGACAAAGCAGCTGTACCCTTCACTAATCAAAGATTTTGTGTTGGATGAATATAAATGATTCCAAATGTCCGAATCTACAACCTCTAAGATTTTCATCTTCCGGATCAAAAAGTCATACATTTGCATATATTTAAACCTCATTTCCTCGGTCAAGTTATATAAATTTTTAAGTGCGACAAAATCTAGAAAGCCCTGAGCACCGTAGAGATCCGCTAATGTAACAATTCCGAAAACAGGCCATGATTTTGCTTTACCATCATTAAAAATCCCGGGAAAACCGGGGTTTCCCCAGAGTGGTAATTTGGGGTGAAAAAAAGAAGTTTTAAAGAAAGACAAAATATCAAACCATATTTTCGCAATATCCCTTGCCGTCTTAAATCTGACCCTTTTAAAATAATTGGAATTGTTCAGTCTTAACAAAAACATTCTGGCGTCTGATTTTAACAAAATAGTATGATAGAAAAGTTGCATTTCTGGGTTAAGCAGAGAGCGCGGACGACTAATAAAAGTAGCCCAAAAGTATAATTTGAAATCTGGAAAGTTGAGAACTCCTGTAACTAAAGAGCCTTTAAGTAGCTTTAGAGATCTACGTGCTTTCCTATAACCCCAGATGAAACTGCTAAATATTCCATCAAGCTTCTTAAAAAAAGAGTTGTTTAGGGCCAGCGGTATAGATCGAAAAAGATAGAGAAACTTTGGTAGTATTTTCATTTTTATCAGGTTTTTTTTTTTAAATTTGAATTTGAATTTGAATTTGCTAATTCTGCTTATGATGTTTAAGGGTAATTTATGCCATTTTTTAAGTAAGAGAGCTGTTGATTTCACTAAAGCATCGTAGTTTTCTGTGATGATATCACTAATTTTAGCAGAGATTTTGACCCCTAAATAATTGGCAGCTTGACAGATTCCAGAGACAGAGGCCGGTAGTTTATAGTTGGCCACTATTTGAGTTTTATTTATATTAAGCTTATAGCCTGAAACAATGCTAAATCTATCCGCCTCAATGGTTATACCCGCCAGTGCTTCTATGACATTAGTGGAATATATAGCTATGTCGTCCGCATAAGCTGTAATTTTCAATGTATGCAGTCCAGATGTATATGGGATTATTCGTGCCTGAGATTGAAGAGCAGCTAAAAAGGGTTCCATTGAGAGGGCAAACAGTAGGGGTGATAACGGACACCCCTGCCTGGTGCCCCGTGAGATAGAAAATATAGATGAAGACAGGCCAGCATAGCTTATACTGGCGGTAGGTCTATCATAAAAGGCTTTTATCCACCTAACCAGTTGACCCTTGAATCCCAAAAAGGACATTACCGACCAGAGATAGTCCCACCCCACTCAGTCAAAAGCTTTTTCAGCATCTAATAAAATCATGCCGAGTGGGGTGGACTCTATCTCAGCCATGTCAAAAACAGTAATAGCTGTGTTAATATGGGTCGTTGTGTCCCTACCCAGTACAAATCCATGCTGTTGTGGATTGACAATCTTTGGGATAAACGGAGCCAGTCTACTTGCCAAAATCTTGGCGGAAATCTTGGCGTCGGAGTTAATAAGTGAGATGGGTCTATAAGACCCACACTCATCTGCTGGTTTATCTTTCTTTAAGAAAATTTTTTTTTTTTGCTATGTTCCATGATTTAGGAGCCTGCCCAGTAAACCCAATAGATTGAACCACCTGGGAAAAGAGGGGAATTAATTCATCAATGCATATTTTATACAATTCAATTGGGAGAGTATGTTCCCCCGCAGCTTTACCTGATGGCAGAGATAATATGGCTTGCCTAATCTCGAGCGGAGTAATATCTCACGATGGTAGGTCCAATCCTTGGATGTTATATTTATCCTTAATGTTATTGTGTAAATAATCTAAGATATCCACTGAACTAGGTTGATGCTCGCGAGTGTATAGGGTTCTATAAAAATCAACAAAGTGAGCCAGGATCTGCGCCAGCCGATTAAATGTAATATTGTTAGGGCCTCTGGTACTTTTTATTAAGGTCTGAGCTCTGTCATCTGCCACTTTGGAGGCCAAAATGTTCCCAATTTTATCCCCCCCTTCATATTGAGAAATTTTTAATTTGTAGAATTTGGCACTGCTTTTTTAAAAAGAAATTGTTTTTAAATTTGATCTATAAGTTCCAAGTGTCAATTCTAATTCGACCAGATTAGAAGAGCCAGTTTGTAGAGCGTCAGCCAAGAGTAATTCTTGAGCTAAAATATTAGAAATCAGTTTTGCATTAATGTTACGTCGCTCTGAGTTCTGTTTGAAAATATATTGTTGGGTAAACCCCCTAATACTAGCCTTTAGAGCGTCCCAAACAATTATGTAGGAAGCAGAATGAAGATTGATTTCTATAAACTCCATAAGATGTGATTTAAGCTGTGAAATATAATCTGAATCAGAAAATAAATAGCGGGGGCAAGAGAAACTTCTGGGGGCTGTTCGAATTTGGGGATTATTAAATATCAGTAATATTGGATTATGGTCCGAGGAGACCCGTGGGCCGATCTCCATAGTGCTAGATTGTATAATGATATCCGTGGCCCAGGCCATATCGATGCGAGAACAGAGTTTGTGGGGCACCGAATAATACGTATAGCCAGGTATGTTTGGATGGATAGTACGCCATATATCTTTAACATTGTGAATCCGACTAATATCAAGAATAGCAGCACGGACTTTATGCATGGGCTGAGAGGCGCCCTGCCTCGTGGTGTCTAGTTGATGGCTCATGGTACAGTTAAAATCCCCCATAATAATGAGTTCCCCTTCCCACCCCAGAAGCTCTACATTCAGTTGATCAAAAACAGAATCGTCGTCAAGATTTGACCCGTAGATGACACAAAGCAAATATTTACTATTCTCTAAAGATCTTTGTGCGATGGCCCATCTGCCATTTTTATCAGTAGCAGTTTTATGTATTTCAATTCTAAATCGTTTATCCTTGAGGATAGCAACTCCTCTGATTAATGTTTGTTGGGTGGAACAGACTATAGTATCATACCCCAAGTGATTTAATAGCTTCCTATCTTTATAGGCAATGTGAGTCTCTGATAAAAAGACAAGCTGAGGGTCATAAAGTCTAAGTTCTTCAGAAATTAGACGTCTTTTGTTCTTGCTATTAAGGCCCGAAACATTCCAAGCTAGGCATTTTATTTTATACTTCTGGGCACATAAATTAACCCAATTTTACCATCCTGCACAAAACAAGGAAAGATAAGACCCCAACACAACTCCTTCCCTTCATCGTGATCCAATAAACAATAAAAACCACTCGTGCTGTTAGTTTTATCATTTTAATCCCACCCACACCCACCCAGCTTCCGAGAGGCTGCCCCCACCCCCGGCCTCCCTCTCCCTCGCTTCCAAGCGAAGGAAACCCCCCCACGCAACTGCTGTCGCTGAAAAGGCAGCGCTGAGAGAAGCAGCCCAAGAGCCACCTACCCACCCCCCTTTTTCCATCCAAAAATGCGGACAAAGCCCCTAGCCGAACTTGGATAGCACATTCTCGGCTTCTTTCTCATCGGACAAGAGATAGGTATGACCTCCTTTGATAATTTTAAGACGGGCTGGTTCCTGTAAGAACACTTGCGCTCCGATGGATTTAAAAGGATCGATACATTTCTTTAACTTCCATCTCCAGTCCATAGTAGCTTTGCTCAGATCAGAGCGTACGAATAAAGACAGATTCTCAAAAACGACAGGAGAATTAGGGCGTGCTTTCAAGGAGATAGCCCGTCTAAAAGGAAAATTACCAAAACATAGTAAAAAAGGTCTAGGAAATTTACTCTCCCTGTTTCTCTGGACTAAAGGGAGATGATGGGCTCTTTGAACCTGGGAATCCAAATCCCAGTCAGCTAAGTCAGGAAAAGCTTTCTGTAATAACTTGACTATAAACGCCCTAGCGTCTGATCCTTCTGAACCCTCAGGAATACCAAAGAGTCTTAGATTGGATCGCCGTTGGCGATTCTCTAAATCTTCCACCTTAAGTTGTAGGGCAATTATCTGTTCATCATGAAGGGACAAAGAGGATTCCATTCCTACGGATCCCTCTTTAAGAAAACATTTTCCATAGTAAATTGTTTTTGACACAAAACACAGCCCATTTCAATGACCACTACAAAACAAAGCAGAAACCTAACTCATTTCCAAAATACATTTCCAATATGCACCATACAATTTTTAAACATCATTACAAAAAAAATGACACACAATGCAAGAATAAAGAAGCACAATATGCTTCTTAATCTTCCCCTTATTGCATACAGCAGTGTATCTTCATTAAATTAATCATATATCAGATAACACACAGGCACAGAGTAAGGTGAGACACAAGCAAAGAATACCCTTTAAGCTAAGAGAGGCAAACTGTTAGAAGGCACAGGTGACATTATTGAAAAATGTGAAAATGTAATCTCTTATTTCAAACAGACACTCAGTGTGATCCTTGACCAAAAAGCCAGACTTTTTACCAGAAAACATTTTCCATAGTAAATCGTTTTTGACACAAAGCACAGCTCATTTATATGACCACTACAAAAACAAAGCAGAAACCTAACTCATTTTCAAAATACATTTCCAATATGCACCATTCTATTTTTAAACAGCATTACAAAAAAAATGACACAAAATGCAAGAATAAAGAAGCACAATATGCTTCTTAATCTTCCCCATAGTGCATACAGCACTCTATCTTTTTTAAAAGAATCATAACTCACCTTTAAAAATGCTTTGAAAGATGTAGAACAGTGTCAGTCACACACAACAGATTTTCGTACGCAGAATCTCTGAATAATGCTTCTGTCACTGGAGCCTCAGAATAATGGCACAGATTCTTTCTCATTTCAGACCCATATTCTTGTACATAACCAATCAAGATTCTTCCTACACAAATTCAAAACCAAACTGCACATTTTAATTGGTTGCACATTTGAACACTTGGAAACTCACATAATATTCACCCATCCCTCCAGTGCTCATTCACCCTGTTACCATGGTAACTCCCTCCTAACCCAGCACACAGTTGAAAAGTTCATCATACTATGTTGCAAAAGAATCCAGCAGGGGTGTTTGACCTCTCAATGTACTAGCTAATCATGTGCAATGTTTCTTTAAATGACTTTTTCTCAACCATTAAAATGATTTCCTTCAAAAAAAAGCATGCACCCTAATTTTCAGTGGTGAATTTTAAGAAAGCACCAATCATTTCTTGTTTTTCAAGTGCACTGAATCTCAACCACTTATTTTCGTAACTCCTACTTTCAAACTGCCATTTCATTTCCACAACTCATCTGAATACAAGCACATCTACCTTCAAGATGCCAAAAGTCTGGTTTGTGGGTCATAGCTTTGTCTACTGGAGTGAAAAATTTGCAAGTAACAGAGGTATTTACAACTTTGATTTACCAAATGTGGACATTGTATGGATTGGACAGAGAGGATTGAGAAGTCACCAATTGATACCATTGGTAAAATCCTTTATGCATCTACCACACCCTGACCTCATAATTGTGCACTGTGGTGGAAATGACCTGGGCACTTTGACTGGGGTAGGTCTGGAAATGCTTTTAAAGGACATCTTTGGGCAATTGATGTCACTTTTTCCAAAAACTGCCTTGGTATTTTCTAATATATGCCAAAGGCAAAAATGGAACTGGTCCAACCAATGTTGTCCACAGATTGAGAAAGCAAGGAAACATGTGAATACATCTGTTTCTGCTTTCCTCAGAGACTATGGTATGGGTTCCATATACCACAACAACTTGCCTTACAACATGCAAGGCATCTACAGGAGAGATGGTGTACATTTTACAGATGAGGGGAATAGAGTCTTCCTCTTGACTTTGAGACTCTGCATTGGTACCTACTTGTAGGTACAAAAAACACCCACATAACACAACAGCTCTTTTCAGAGCTACCCTACCTCTAAGCACTCTAAATAATTGTTTTACTATCATTTTTACACTGTTTTTCCCCGTGGTGCGCTCAGGGTGCGCGTACCGGGAAGCGCACATGGGAACGCACCCAGCGCTTACCCCGCGAAAATTTAAAAAAAAAAAGTTTTTTTGCCCTTCACGGTCCTTCTAGGCCCCCCTCAAAAAACCTAGAGGGTCAGGGGGTGTCTACCCTGCCTCCTTTTAATCATTTCCCCCTTTTTTTTTCACCTCAGGTGCCTCGATTTTACCGAGACACAAGATGGCGGACTCTCCGGACTATTTATAATGTTGTCAGGCACACGAGAGCCAATCAGCTTTCCGCTCGTGCACTTCCGTGGCGTGCCGGGTGCGCTACCCGGTACGCGTACCGGTGAGCGCTCGGAGCGCGCCTATAGATATATATGTGTTTTTGAATTTGCTTTTCATAAAAACCACTGGAGCAATTTAAAAAAAATATGGAAAAGGCCCTACTACGTACCAGTGCTTATCAGTTTGCAAAGTTTGGTGCAATTCCATTCAGCCGTTCGGGCTGTAGCTGTGTCTAAATGTCCTATGGAAAATTGCATGTAGAAAACACATTTGAAAGTATTGAATTTACAACCAATCAAAATGTTACTTTCGTTTTGAATTTGTGTGTGATGAAGTATGATTGGTTATGTATATATCTTAAATGAGAGGAAAACACGGCCATTTTGTGATACTCCTGTCTGAGGTACTTTTGAGAAGAATTTTGGGTGCTCAATTTCTGAAGTTTGAATTACACAATACTAACTCTTCTCCTACTTCCAGAAAGGTGAGTTGGTAATTTGTAAGGGGAACTATGTTGTACACTTTAAGATAATTTGGAAAATGTTTTCTGTTAGCTAATTACAGTCATTCTGTTAGAATTATGGATTAAGATAGGCTTCATCACATGCAGTGCTTTATATTTCTAGTTCCTGCCTGATACTATACACTACCAATTAATTTTAAAGAACTAAATACTTCATTAAGCTACTTTTATATTATGTATTACTAAAAACGATAAATGAAAGTGATTACTTTTTTCTGCAATTTACAGCAAGAAATTTGAAATTAAAATGAATCAAAATGAGGAGACCAAGGAAATTTCTTTTGAAATTTCAACTGCATTTCTTGAAATTCAAAATGTCACGGATATCAACAGCACCATTTTATCACAAGGAGGAGATGACATAAATAATTTTTTTGATGAATCTCTTGACAAAGAATTTATCAAATGTTTGGATACAATAGAATTCCAACAATCATCATAGCACACTTATAATGAGGAGATTCCTGATCATAAGATTGAAGAGGAAATTCCAAATGAGGACATGCTACAAGTTCTATTAAATTATGGAAATTCTGAACAATAAATTAATATTTACAAATTAAAAATTAGTTGACATATTATTCATTTTTATTTCTAATTTATGAGGTAGTAGCGAAGTGATTATATTAAAGTGAATTTTAGACTCTGCATCGGTACCTACTTGTAGGTACTTAAATCACCCACATAACACAACAGCTCTTTTTAGAGCTACCCTACCTCTAAGCAATCCAAATTCTTATTTTACACTATTTTCTTTCAATATTTTTGCCTGTGGTACGCTCTGGGTGCGCGTACCGGTGAGCGTACCTGGGAGCGCACACAGCGCTTACCCCGCAAAAATTCAGGCCCCCCTCAGAAAACCTAGGGGGTCAAGGGGTGTGTACCCTGCCCCCTTTAATCATTTCCCCCTTTTTATTTTCACCTCTTGTGTCTCGATTCTACCGAGACACAAGATGGCGGACTCTCCGGACTGTTTAGAATGTTGACAGACATTTGACTGCCAATCAACTTTCCGCTCGCGCACACTCCCGTAGCACGCCGGGTGCACTCCCCGGTACGCGTACCGGTGAGCGCTCGGAGCGCGCCTATAGATATGTATGTGTTTTTTAAGTTAATTTTAGAAAAAACCACTGGAGCAATTTTCACCAAATATAGCAAAGGCACATCTGCGTACCAGTCCCTACAATTTTGCAAAGTTTGGCGTAATTCCGTTCAGCGGTTCGGGCTGTAGCCGTGTCAGAACGTCCTATGGAAATTAACATGGGGAAAACACGTTTTGGGACCCCCCTTTTTTCTCAGCCCCCACTTCACAAATCCCCCCGAAACTTTAAGGGAAGGAGCGGAGCGGAGCTGGCCAAAATTTTGGAAAATTACACGCGAATTCCTCAACCGGCGCCAGAGTTACTCCCAATAGAATGTTGCGGATTTCCTATAGTAGCTAGGTCCTAACTGTAACTACCTACTGGCGACCGCCAGTAGGTAATATATATATATATATATATATATATATATATATATATATATATATATATATATATATATATATATATATATGTATATATATATATGAGGTATGTAAAGTTCCAGATGTCCACAAGCGCTGCAGTTGACCGCACAAACGAACAGGAACCAGCGAGACCCAAATCAAGGTGCAAAGTTATTTTATTAAGTTCAAACCCAGCACCAGTCCACCACAAATATATATATATATGTATATATATATATATATATATATATATATATATATATATATATATGTGTATATATATATATATATATATATATATATAGCTGGGTGTTGTATCTCGTGAGGAGGCTTTGGGCGCTGACGAAGGCCACACACGGCCAGAAATGCATCCGCCATACTCTGCTAAATAAAGCCTCCAACTGCTTCCCCTCGGGTCTCTGCCTGCTCGTTTGTTCGAGAAGGAGTTTGTCTGCACATTTTATGCGTCAGCCAGAGATGCATCACAGAGCACCACCGCTTCCCTCTGGGCTTGGACGCTTACTGGCTTGAACTGTTCCAGTTCTTTCTTGTTTACCAAAGGTATTTGGTGGGTCCTGCGCCCGTCAAGGAGCCCGGGAAGAATTTCAGCAGTTGTGGGGTTATTGCGACCCTGCGCTGGGCTGCGTGCATTGTCACTGTAGTCCCTGCGATGTGAATCCCTGGACGCCTTGGCTGAAGCGGTATAGGGGAGCTGAGGAGGCGCTGTTTGGTGGACTGTAAAGCAGCTCATCAAGGAATCATCACATTTTGGTTTTTTGATTGGGAGAACTCACCTGGCTTCCAGCACGCACGCACATGGAGTGAACTTTTGCTTCTTCCCCCCAGCAACACCACCAGGAACCTAACATTTGGAACTCTGGGACTTGTAGTCTCCATCTACTTACCGGATGCTACACAGGTGTGCTGACTTACGAACTGAGGGGTGGTGCGGACCAGTCATCACGGGTTCATAAGGGGCGGGACCTGTTAGCTGGGTGTTGTATCTCGTGAGGAGGCTTTGGGCGCTGACGAAGGCCACACACGGCCAGAAATGCATCCGCCATACTATATATATATATTCACTGAAAAAACCATAGGTTATAGACCATATATAGTTAGGAATTAGCATTTAAAAAACCTTATTTTACTCACACAAAACCATTGAAATTCCATATATAGTTAGTTGTACTAACTATATATCGCGCACCCGCAATCCACTGCTGATCATGTCACATATTACATCATTCATGACATGGTCAGTGACATCACTGATGACATCACTGATGACATCTCAAATGACATCACTGATGACATCACTGATGACATCTCAAATGACATCACTGATGACATCACTGATGACATCTCAAATGACATCACTGATGACATCGCAAATGACATCACTGATGACATCACTGATGACATCTCATTTGACATTACTGATCACATCACTGATGACATCATTCATGTGATAATACGATGAACCTCTTCAGACTCTAATATAACCTTAGATACACTCAGTGTAAACAGACACTCACAGACTGTCACTCATCCATGGAGTTACTCAGACACTTAGTCAGTCATGCAAAGAATCAATCACACCTCCATTTCCTCAACTATACAGTTATACACACCTTACTTATTCAAACATATACTAAAACATATTGACTCACTTATACAATCCTGGATACAAGTTCACAATGATCCATACAGCCACTCACACATTCACTGGCTCTTATGCACAGTTATTTATATATGTCAACTCTCACATGTACTGTATTTTACATATGTACTTACTTTGACATGTAGCACTGAGATATCCATTCACTCACCAATACACTCATGCACACAGTCAACCGCCCATACAGCTGTTTCCACATGCACTTTTGAACCCATACATCTAGTGAATCAACTGCTCACACATCTATGCAGAGAGTCATACACCTCCCAGCCACCCACACACACACTCAGTCTCCCATACAAATGCTTGGGCAACCAATCAATAACCCATATAGTTAATCATATAGCTACTGATCAACACATGCAGCAGTTTACAGAACAACAGACATAATGATGCACAAATTAAGACAGTTTAGTCACTAACCCATGCACTCAGTGAGACACATTTAATCAGTCACTCATACAGTCAGTCATGCCCCTACTAAATCCTTCATCAAGACACTTATACATCCACTCATTCTTCAATATGTAAGACATATTTTAACTTTACAGAATTATACAGTCACTGGATGTAGTCATCAGTGATGTCATCAGTGATGTCATTTGAGATGTCATCAGTGATGTCATCAGTGATGTCATTTGAGATGTCATCAGTGATGTCATCAGTGATGTCACTGACCATGTCATGAATGATGTAATATGTGACATGATCAGCAGTGGATTGCGGGTGCGCGATATATAGTTAGTACAACTAACTATATATGGAATTTCAATGGTTTTGTGTGAGTAAAATAAGGTTTTTTAAATGCTAATTCCTAACTATATATGGTCTATAACCTATGGTTTTTTCAGTGAATTTTCAAGGTTTTGTAAATGCTAATTCCTAACTATATATGGTCTATAACCTATGGTTTTTTCAGTGAATTTCATTGGTTTTTTAAAAGCTAATATCTGTAGCTGTAAAATGTATTCTTCTTTAAATCCAAAAATATATGTTATATGTTTATTAATAACATTTTTTTTTGTAATTTTTTTTTCTTCGCTCCCGGTTCGCGAACCGGGAAGCTTCCCGTTAGCTCAATTTGATGCCGCGACCCGGTCCGCGAACCGGTAAACGTTCCGTTTGCGCAACTGTCGCGTTAGAAATCAACATCATGACGCGTCGCGGAAGCGCGACGTATCGCGTTGTCGCGTAATGCGTCTTATGACGCGCCGCGTTAGCGCACCCGGAAGTGCTCCGGTACGCGAACTGAGACGCGAAGCGCAGCTCCCCGGAAGCGATCAGGGGGGCGTCGCGAAAGCGCGACGTATCGCATTGCCGCGTAATGCGTCTTATGACGCGCCGCGGTAGCGCACCCGGAAGTGCTCCGGAGCGCGAACCGAGGAGCGACCCGGAAGCGATCCGGGGCGCGTTCCGCAGCGCGTAACATAAGCGTAACAGGTCATGTGACTTGTTAATAAAACTTTTCATTGGTTCATTTCACTTTTGGTTTCATAATGATGTAAGGCTAGGTCAGGTGACCTACAAATAACACTTTTCATTGGTTTAGAACTATTGTTTTTCCCAAATGATGAAAACCCCTCCTTCTTTCCTCACTCTGACTTTCATCTTTGTGAGAGGAAGACCTTTTTTGATAGTTCAGCAATGGCTTCATTGGTAGCTTCAGCTGGTGGACCCCCACCACCACCACCACCTCCTCATGGGAAGAGAGGACCACCTCCCCAGTTCATCAGCAACACAGAGGAGGAAGAGGATGAGCAAGAGGAAGAGGAGACAGAAGGACCACAGTTTTTAGAAGAGCAGCCCCGGGTTTCTCATCGGAAAACCAGTTTTATTTGGCAGTTTTTTTCGATCCCTGAAGGGCAGAAGAAAGTAAATGGCAGATATGTCACCTGCCTCATATGCAAGGAGAAGTTATCTAGAGGCACCTTAAAAAAATACAACTTCGGTAACTACACCATGCATCGTCATATGAGCAGGTGGCATCCTTTAAACTACAGCCAGGCAGAGATACGTGACCAGCAGGACAACCCAACAACTCCTGTGGCCAGGTCATCATCACAGATATCTTTGACACCAGCAGAGGCACGGGAAACCGTGCCAAACATTCAGGACAACTTTGTCCATATGAAGTTTACCTGCTTCTATTGTGGTGCATTATTGTCTTGTGGTAATATGAGTATTACCTTAATCAACCGAGCTTATGAAAATCACAATTGCCCTAAACGCCCCAGACAGTAATTTTTTTTTTGCTCCTGTTGAGCCGTTTCCAATGCCTGTTTTTTGTTGTTTCCCCTCCATCAAAAACAAAAAAAAAACATAAAACTGTTCAAAAAATACAAAAAAAACAAAAAATGTTCAGAAAAATAAAAAAAATATATAAAACAACAAAAACATTAAAAAAACAGTTCTTTTCAGAACTACCTCCCCTTTCAAAAAAAATTGCTAGAATGTTTAGCACTCTGGCAAGCTCTATTACTTTTGGTTCGCTTCCCCGTTCGCTTCCCGGTTCGCGAACCGGGAGCGAACCCAAAAAAATTTATATAAAAAAAAGAAGAGTTAGTATAAGGGAAGTAAACAGAGAGTAATGTTAAAAGAAAGACAGCTATAGGGATTAAACCAGAGATACTGTTTAATAGATCTATTTACCGAAGAAAAGATGGAAGAGGGTATAATTGTGAAAAACAAAATAAAAAAGGAAGTGAAAGAAAAAAAAGAGAGTAGAACAATAACAAAGAAGAGTTTCTTGGAGAATGTGAGTGAATGTTAAAAATAAGATTAAAACATGTGGAATAATAGAGAGAAAAAACAGAAAACAGAAAAGAAAAAATAACAGAAAAAGATTAATTGAAACAGCAAAGAAATGTAAATAACATAGAGCCATATCATCAACATAGCCAATAAAAGTTTTGCAGCTTTTATCAGCAGAAATGTGTCGCTAAAGCCGCTTTTGTGGCAGAAAACTGCTGCTAAAACCACTTTTGCAGCAGTTTTCTGCCAATAAAAACAGCAATAATTTTATTGGCTGTGTTCATAATATGCTCCTTAGTGTGCTTCAACTACACAGAGAAAGCATTATGAACAAGTAGTGAAAGAGTGATCAGTCAAAGACACTAAGAGTAATAGAGACGGAGTGAGTGAACAAGAGTGAGGAACTATGAGAAGAGAGGGACTGAGAAAAAGAGTGGAAGGAGTTGAGTAAGTAGGTAATAGAGAAAGGAATGAGGAAAGTAGCAAAGGCAGGAAACTGAGGGTTAAAGAAATGAAGCTGTGGAACTAATAGTAGGTGAATGTGATAGAAATGTAACAAAAAGAGTACAAAACATTTACCTTATAATTGTCGTTAACTTACTCACTTTTTATTTTTATACTTTCAATCTGTGAAAGAGAGAACAAACATTTGAAAAATATTAAAACATGTATTTAAAAATTAGAAAAGACAAGGGAAAAGATTGAAGGACAAACAGTTTTTCAACAACTTTGACACTTACAGAAGCTTCTGCTTCTCCAGGCCCCCTACACAGTCCTAAAGATATAAATTTTAAACTAACAGTATCTTGATGCAGATGAAGTGAGGCCTATCTTAAAACATGGTGCATCTTTTGCACTGCTGTTGTCTCACAAAAGTGTCGCAAAACACTAACATTTTAAATGATTGTTTCAGGATGCCAATAAGATGTGTCCTATCCAGAGGTTTGTTTGAGGTGAGGCCTACTCAGGGTTCCAAATGAAATTTCGAGTTGTTGAAGAGAACAGAGGACATAATACATGTGAAGGCCTACCAATGAAGTAAGTCATGTCCACTTCACTCTTGAACAAAGGCCAGACCTCTTCTGTGTCCGTGGACAGACCTAAAGTTCATCTGCACAATGTCAGTCGTAAACTTAGGAAACACTGGTGATGTGATGTAATTGAAAAATGTGGAGTTTCTTTTCCTCATTTCACAATCACATCACCTGTGTTGCCTTTGGTTAGGTATCTCATAGTGCAGATGGAGTCTAGCATATCAAAGAGTACATAGAAGTTGAGCAGTATATACAACAATTTTGACATTTACAGAAGACTTAGCTTCTTATCTTGTTGGAGATGAAGTCAGGCCTGTCTTGCAACATGGTGCATCTTTTGCATCACTGCTGCATCGGTTTCATGTGGCACGGGGTTTTTACAGCATGACACATCTGCCTAGATGCATCAATTTGTAATTTTGTCACCTCATAGCAAATCTTTTGCACCGCCGCTGCATCACAAAAGTGACGCACAGTGGTGGAAAAGAGGCATACACCTATCATAAATCTGTCCCTAACATTTGAAATGATTGATTCAGGATGACGATAATGTGTGGCCTCTCCAGAGGTTTGTTTAAGGTGAGGCCTACTCAGGATTGCATATCAAATTTATGCTTGTTGAAGAATACAGAGGAGATAATACATGTGAAGGCCTACCAATGAAGTAAGTCATATCCACTTCACTCTTGAACAAGGGCCAGACCTCTTCTGTGTCCGTGGACAGACCTAAACTTCATCTGCACAATGTCATTCGTAAACTTAGGAAACACAGGTCACATCACCTGTGTTGCCTTTGCTTAGGTACTTAGGTATCTCATAGTGCAGATGTAGTCCAGCATATGAAACAGTACCCAGAAGTGCAGCACTGTATGCAACAACTTTGACACTTACAGAAGCCTCACCTTCTCCATGCCTCCTACACAGTTCTACATGTACATCATAAATGCAAACAGTACAGAATTAATTATACATGTTAAATGGTTTATTTTTGCTGTTCTCAGAATGTATCAAATTTCACTAAAAACAGTGACTTGAAGGTATTCATCATATAACAGCGGGGAAAAAAAACACAATCAAAATGATTGTGTTTAAAAAACCCATACAACATAACAAATCAGAATTCCGAACTCCTTAAAGTTAACTTACTTTCCATGACGTCGAAGGATGTCCTATGAACAGCTTACACTCTGTTGTGCTGTTATTACTTTCAGCCCGCCACTTTCTGAAAGAAAACCTCCATCGTTTTGAAAAATATGTTACATACAATAAATGACTTCTCGCTCTCTACCACACGTTTCCACAAGGCCAAATCATGTCAGAGCCATTTATAACTCTTGGAATTCTTGTAAGCCAATCCCGTCATGTTGTATTTCCGCAACTTTCAGAATTAAAATGTTGAAGATCATTTTCACAATCCTGGATTACTAATATCTTACCCTTCTTGCTCACTCATGTTCTACATTTCCTATGACACTGATACTGCTTACTATAAAGCAGACTTACACTACCTCTATGACTACTACAATTATTTAATTCTCTACATCACTTTTAATCGCAAAGCAATATAAAACAGTAGACAGCATTGCAGACTTACATTCCCTCTACTCCATGTTTTGATTGGCTGCTTGAATTAGCTTATAAAAAGAAATAGTTTTTCTGAACTCATTCAAAGTGCACTTATTTTTCCATGACGTCCAGTGTTATGGTAAGAAGTTATGTCTCTGTACTACACTTATCCTCAAGGCCAAATTGTGTAGGAGCCATTAGAACTTCTTGAAATTCCTCAGAGCACATCCCGAGATTCTTTCCCTAAAATGTTGGTTTTAAAAACACCAGGTAAGAATTTTTAAGGTCATACGGCAATTTTTTTTTGAAAATTAAAACAGAATCGTTGCAGAATGACCAGCCATTTCTAGACTTTAAATAAGCTGTGTAATGTCCTGATGTTATTGAAGGACCGTCATGATATATAATTGCTACAGTTACAAAAGTCCTTCCTGATATCGACAACTGTGAAGCCACAAAAATTTTAATTAAAGTTGTCAATTTTGTTCCATCAGACCTACATCGTTGGAACATTAAAATGACATACTGGCCATATGTTCGTATAAATAAGGTTGACATCATTTCAGATTTACATTGGCTACATTCCATGTTGTGATCAGCTGCTTTTACTAGCTTATTAAAGGAGACTGATTTACTGTCTGGCAAAGTTAAATATATAAATCTTTCTGAGTCTACACTAGTAGTACTTGATACCCTACAGTTCTCGAAGTCATGCTGCCATTGATAAGAAAGCCCAAACAGGTGATCTACATCTACACCTTCAGCATGCAATACATCAAGCATATACATTAAAAACTCCTGACAATCTTGCTGAATATTTTGAGA
The DNA here is from genome assembly GCF_964261635.1 of Lissotriton helveticus. Lineage (NCBI taxonomy): Eukaryota > Metazoa > Chordata > Amphibia > Caudata > Salamandridae > Lissotriton > Lissotriton helveticus. Next base: position 869,940,666 of record NC_136069.1, read on the forward strand.
GAATTATGTTTGGCCTGAACATCTGTCTAACAGATTTCGAATTTCAGACACACTTTCTATTTTTGTTCTATCAGTGCTACATTTCTCTAACACAGAATTTAACAAACTGCATAATCTTTGATCAGAATTGACCACAATCTCTTCTTTTACATTTTCTAGAGAAAACAAAACATTAACCACTACATTAGCATAGCAGTTGACACCAGAAGTGTTTTCAAATTGAAAACCAACAACATCTTCAACAGAATCCTTTTTGTTTCTGCTTATAATTTCAGGTTCATCGACTTTTCGTCTTTTTGCTACAACCTCCCCAGTATTGGTCACATTTCTTCGTTTCCGGCCTACCACACGTTTCTCAAACAAAGGATATTGAGGCAAATGTGGCGCATACTCTCTTCTCAACCTATTGTATTCCTTAACACAATCTAGATCCGCACAAATGTTTGTGACATCACACTCAATCAAGTACAATCCCGATAAAGTTCTAACTCTTGACAATGCCACATATGCCATACCCTCCTTGAACACAGAACTGCCAATATTCACCAATGCACTGTCTACACTTAAACCTTGCGATTTATGGATTGTCACCGCATATGCCAAGCAAACAGGAAACTGCTTACGGCGAACATATAAGTCTTTTACAAGCAAAAATCTAGCAGAACAACGACCAATTAGCTGTACTTCCTCAATGCCATCAAATTTAATTTTAAAAAATTCAATTCCATCTCTATTTCTGTATTTCACAAAATCAACAACATTACCCATTGATCCATTTACCAGACCTCTTTCAACATGTAAATTCCTTCTTAAAATTATACGGCAGTTCAAGCACACATTCAGACTCTTTTCAAAACCTGCAGTTTTAGATATAGTCTTCTCTAATGAATCCATTTTTGATTTCAAATTCTCAGACAAAATAATTGTTGATCCCATATGCTCTACTCTGTCAATAGCTTCCAGTTTCACAATCTCTTGCTTTTCTAAATGCAACATTTTGTTGTTGAAGATGGCACATTCTGCAAGAGTTGGCATCAAACATATTCCAGATTTCTTCTCAGTAATTTTCTGAAAAATATTCTCAGGCACAACATCTTGTTCTGGATATAAATTTGACAGTAATCGTGCATGTAAAGCTTCTTTCCCATGCTCGGTCACTTTTCCAATTCTAACATCTTGTAGAATATTCTTGTAAACTTCATCCTTCGCCTGACGCATATTTTCATGCAGTTCAGCATAATTGAAGTTTAACCATATATTGACGTTGCCAATGCTCCCTAGGCACTTCCTGGTATCTTCATGCGTGAGCATTTTGAACACAGGTTGCCCTTTCACTGGTGTCAGCTGCAGAAGATCTCCGAAAACAATGATGTGTTTGCCACCAAATAACACATCATACTCTGTTTTGAGAACTTCTTGCATTCTCAAATGCACAAAGGCAAGCATGACATTGGAAACCATGCTTACTTCGTCAATGATAAGAAGTTTCATTTTCCTCAAGATTCTTGAAACTTCACAACAAGCATCTCCAGATAGCTTGTGATATTGTAATTTGTTGTCATGCTCCACTGGCAGCATCAGTAAACGATGTAAAGTAATCCCTTTAATGTTATGTGCTGCCAGTCCAGTTGGAGCGGTGACAACACAAGACAGCGATGACTCAGTCCTTTCCTGCAAATAACATGAAATTGCTTTAATAAGGAAACTTTTTCCAGTTCCCGCTTCTCCACTCACGTAGAGTCGGACAGGCTTCAACGACGTACATGAGCACTCTTTCTTCTCATGACTTAATCCATGATCAATTTGCATGGTAACTTCGTCATATATTTTCCTCTGCTCAACGTTGAGTTGTCTTTCCAACTCTTCTAAGTTAACCGCATCCTCCTGAGCATGTGCCATGGCTCTTTCCACTTCATTCATAGCAGTGGCAGCTTCATTTTCGATAACAGGTCCTCCTAGTGGATCCTGACTCAATGAAGCAGAACTCTGACTGTCCTGAGAACTGTCTCTGGCAATCTCGGCTGCAATCGTTGCTTCCTGCTCGATTTCCACATTCAACATTTCTACATATTTGGGAAAAGCAGGACATTCTATGGTCTCCTTGGCGGCAGTGAAAGAGTCTTCGTAACAGAGGAAATCTCCAAGCAGTTCCTCTTCTGCACGCCAAGGCTTGAAAAGTTGTAAAAGTGCTAAATAGAAAAACTCCTTTTTTTCAGGAGATTCGCCACTCAATTTTCGATGGTTTACCAAGTGGCATTTTCTTTGCTTGACCAGACATCCCTCACTTCCAATTACAGCATACACTCCTTTCTCAGTATCTTCTTTGATATTCCTCTTGAATATGTAATTTTGAAGAACCTCATACAGACAAACATTCTCGAGGTGACTGCTTCGATTTGGATAATATGTATCCAACATGTTGGTCTTCAAAATGTCGGTACTGTTTGGCTCCTTTTCCGCCAAATACTCAATTTCCCGCACAGGTTTCAGAACTCGATTACGCGTTGCAGCAAGACCAAGACTCGCCCAAACGATACTCCTGGATTTGGCATAGAGACTTGCTGAAGACAACCGGTCAGAACATTCGTAAGCTCCGATTTCTCGATGCGACAACATCTTCAGACTGAAACTGTACAACTTCTTGCTGACGCTCTTTTCATGGGAAATGTCCTCCCACATATCCTTCAATTCTGTCTTCTCTTTTTTGGTGATGTAAGATGTCACATACCGAGCCACAGCCATACAGTTATCAGCCACAAACTGTATATCCATGTTAGCATTCCACATGGACAAAATCACCGGGTTGTAGTCGTTGATGTACTTGGACTCTTTGTTCCTCTTCAAATTGTATGTGTTTTTAGGTGATTTCTTCATCACATTATGTCGCAGCGAAGACATCAAACTGTTTACTCTTCCTTTAGAAATCACCGGTCGTGGAAAGCCGAAACGACATTTGGTGTAGAACTTGTCCTTGTTTCGGAATTTACGACGACAGTACTTTCCACAACGATGGCTTTGGAAACGTAGAACTTTTTCTCTTAGGCTTTTCTTCTCCTTTGCGTTTGGAACAGCACACGTAGAATACTGTTGTATGAAACTCATCACTGAGTCTTCTGGATCTGTTCCAAATTTAGGTGCATCCTTGATCCACAACAGCATATGTATGTGAGGAGAACCTCTTGCTTGGTACTCCTTTCTCCAGAAGAAATCCAACACCTCTCCAAGAGGTGGATTCTTCTTATTCATGATGAAAGACATCATAGCTTCAAATCTATGATTGAAGTACCGGCATACATTGACTGGATCCAAAGAGCACAGTTCTCCGGGTGTCTTGAATTCGATGTTTTCGATGTTTCCATTTGCCTCTCGTAGAAATTCAAGTAAGTCTTCCCAGCCATACTCGGCACAGCTCAGAGTGAGGAACCATGTGGGAGTTCCTAAGTTCCTCAGCATACATTTTAAATCACCATGACGACGGTACCAGTACTCATTAGTACCACGCTGACACGCCATGAGATTAATCAGGTGAGAATCTAAAATACTGTCTTGGACATTGACTTTATCCATAAAGTCACTTGCTGAGATGTTTTGCATGTGTATACCACTTTTCAAGATGTGGTTCACTGCATATGACAGTCCAGACAGATCGCTTTCAAACAGGAGATGAAACAAATAGGGAATACATTGTCGAAACCTAGCATCTCCTGCATACAATCGCAAAGTCCGGTATTCAGAAGCAGGAATTTGATGAGGTCGCTCATCATATCTTCCTCCCTGACCTGTTGGAAAAAGCTGTGGGAAACACCGAGCTTCCAAACTTTCCTCCCAAACACTAATGGGACTCCCTTTGGCTTGTTTCATTTGAAACAACTCAATAGCATTCCCCATGACTTCCTTGGAATGCAAAGGATGAACACTATAATGTTCATATATTTCTTCACTAGTAGAGGGTTCTACTTTCTCAATTTGACCAGCACACAAATCGCTATCCTCTTCCTCACTTACTTCCTCTTCTGCAACATAAACATTCTTATAGTACTTATTATTTTTTTTCAAATACAATGTTGCCTTTTTGACTTTCCTAACATCCACTAAATCTTGCCATATTTTCTTATTCTTTGTCGGAACCCCATTAACTAAGATAACCAGAGGTTCCTCTTCCACTTTTTCTACTCCAATTATGTTAATGTTTTTCTTCAAATCTAGAGGCAAATAAACAACTCTTCCCTTTAATCCTCTCTGTAAATCTGATGGAGGTAATTTCCCTGTCTTTGGCTCCATTCTTACAATAGCCTGAAAGGGATGGATACTTTGAATCAAAATAGATTCATAAGTATTTAAATCCTTCAATTCAGAAGGAATCTCAACCAATTCCAGATTATTATGAACTGCTCTAGCAGGCATCTGGTTTTGATTTAATTTGCTACAACAATAAGTACACACACGTTGATCCAATCCCAAATCAAAAAATTTTCTACCATCAAATATGTTGTGAAATCCTTCCATTCACTATTATTTTCCCTTTCACTTTTTGCATATAAATCCACTAACTTAGTCTGATTCTTATAATAAGTGCGTCGACAACACACACAAGTGAAATTAGGCCTCTCACTCCTGTCAAGCGAAGGAGTTAGACGCACAATAAAGAAAGCCTGAAATGACGGCACTCCTGGCCTTAATGGAATCCCCCAAGCAATCTTTAAACATGATACATCGTTCTGGAGCAATTATCTACTTGGCCTATATCAAGAAGTAGAGCTCTTAAACTATATACCAGCAAATAGGCAAGGTTCGATACTGACCCCAATATTTAACCCCTTCACTGTGGCTGCTATTCTGCCGCAGTGCTAAGGGGGCGGGGCGGCCGCGCGGCGGGCGCATGCTGATGACGGAACCTCTCCGTCACCAGCCGCGGTGCGCTGTGCTCATGACGGAGCGGTTCCGTCACGGCTCCGCCCGCTCAATGGAACGCTCAGCGCAGGCGCGTGTGAGCGCCCTCTCTTGGCCCACGATCTCGTGGCAGCCGCGTGGGCCACACCGCCAGGCTGGAGACCTTATCTATCCTTGGGTTATCACCTTGTGATGGTCTAGGGGTGTAAAGAGGTGGAGGCCCCATTCAGAGAACGGAGACATCGACAGCACACACTACCTCACGACAACTGCAAAAGGGCGCAATCCGTGCACTCAGCCACCAGGAGCACCGCTACTCCTCTAAAGCACCACCCAATGTGAGCTGGGTCACATGCTACTCCCACGGGTGCGTGGCTGATAGTTTGCTTCCCCGGCACAGTGACTGGAGCAGTGATTGACCTATTCCCCCCAGAGGGCAACACCATCGCAACCTGTTGCCTGGTGTGCACCATTGACCCTTCACGGTGCGCACCTCAATATTGCCTGTGTACTCTTGGCCCCCTCGGGTTGGGGTGCGGGTGAGACCAGCCAGAAGTCAAACAAACGCAGGAGCCACATGCCAAAACCGCCAGCACCTACCTGATCTGCTCCTGACTACGAGACCGACCCCTAGGAGATCACCGACAGGCCCAGGTGGGGTATCAGGATGGTCACCAATGCCGGGAGTAAATCTGTACTGTTATCCTTGTCGTGATCAATCACTGTTGACACACCTGGGACAAGGTATTGAGGCGCAATGTCGTCAACTAGAGGCAGCAAACCTGTGCAGCAAAATCGACTGGACACACTCCCGAAAGCATCCGTGCCTGATCCCTCTCCTATGGGCAAGGGTGGAGGAGCACAAGGAGAAGTAGACCCGGAACCCACGCTCAACGACGTCCTAGAAGCGATCGCTGGGGTCAAGACTTCATTAGAACATAAGATGGTCGCCATTACCGTGGAGGTCAATTTGCTCCTGGCGGAGATGAATAAACATAGTGAAAGAGTCAAACAAGTTGATCTCACTACCGCAAGCCTAGTGGAAGATGCCTCCCAACTACAATCAGATGTCAAAGACTTGCAAACGTTCCCGAAATTTGCAGAAACCAAGCTCGGTGATTATGAAGGATGCCTGCGGCACAACAGTGTGCGAATCTTAGGTGTCCTGGAAAAATCAGAGGGGCAGGCCATCGATCTCTTCGTGGAAGATCTTATCCTTAATACCTGTAGCCCAAAGGGATCTGGAAATATTTCATCATCAAGAGAGCCCATAGAGTCCACGGGAGTCGGCCGAAACCAGGGACCCCCCCTCATCCAATCCTGGCCAGGGTCCTCAACTTCCGAGGCTGAGACGTTATACTCCAGCATGCCAGGGCGGGGCCACCCTTGAAATACAAAAACGCGGATATAACCTTCTTTCCAGACTTCACCCAGCTAGTCCAGAGGCAATGACGCTCCTTTCTGGGGATCAAGAAGACGCTGATAGACAAAGGATACAAGTACGCCATGCTGTTCCCAGCCAGGCTTCGAGTGGAGGCAGACGGCAGGGCCTGGTTTTACGAGCACCCAGAATCAGCAGCGGAATGGTTGGAGAGTTGCTGATTGGTAATCCAAATGATGCTTGGGGTAAAACCAGTGGGGGGGATGGGTGTGATCTGGAGGGCGGGGGATCAGGTTTCATGCCGCACCGCAACACAGCCCTAAATATACGCAGACTGCATGGAGTGGTGGGCAGAGCCATAACTATCCTGGAACCAGCAGTACTAGCATCACTAGACGCCACCATGGCATTTGATTTGGTGGAATTGCAGTACCTCTTTGCCGTACTAGACAAATTGAGATTCGGACCCCAATTCGTGAGCTGGGTCCGGCTATTATACTCAAAGCCCATGGTTCAAGTTGTCGAGAACAACCATAAGTCAACTGCATTTCAACTAAGCCGCGGTACGTGCCAGTGGTGTCCTCTATCGCCGCTCCCTTTTGCTTTAGCCCTGGAGCCCCTGGCGGCATGGATCTGCGGAGATCCAGTCATCTGCGGTATGCGCTAGTCACTGGACTGGGAAGACAAGATATCACTACATGCGGACAACATTCTGCTATACCTGACCTCCCCGAGAGCCTCGTTAATATGCCTGCTGGACATCCTTGCAGTGTTTGGCAGATACTCCGTGTTTACAATAAACTGGCCCAAATCCGTGGTTTATGTCTTGCAGGGAGAACCACCCGTTCTCCCAAGGGGCTGCACGATCCAGATAGCATCAGATGGGTTCCGCTATCTCGGCATATTTATTACATTAAGCTCCACACTCCGCTTAACCCACAACCTCCTACCACCAATTCAGTGATTGAAAAGAGATATCAAAAACTGGAAGTCTTTGCCCCTCTCATTGTTGGGTAAAGCTGTTGTTAGACCTGGCATCATTGGCGTGAGTCTCCCTTCCATTTTGACGGATTGCCTCCTCTGTTTTGATATGTTTTTGCTGGTTATATGCTTTGGGCACTGTGCCACTGCTATTCAGTGCCACAGTGCAAGTGCTCCCTATGTTAAATTGATGTAATAATTGGAGATTCCATGATTGGGTTATTTGATTTACCTTTCATCAGCTAGTACAGTGCACCCTGTGTGCCCAGGGCTTGTAAATCAAATGCTGCTGGTGGGCTTTCAGCACTGCTTGTGCCCCCCACAGAAGCAGCTTGTAAAGTGTCCATCAGGCATGCCATTGCAAGGCCTGTGTGCAGTCTAGTACTGCCATGTTGACTTGGCAAGTGCACCCACTTGCCAGTCCCTAAACCTTCCCTTTGCTTCATATTAGACACCCCTGTGGTATGCCCAAGGGCAGGGTGCATTGTCAGCATAAGGTAGGACATGCTCTGGTGTGTGTACCATGTCCTAATAGTGAACTACAGCCATTTTCATTTTTCACTATTGCAAGGCTACCTGTTCTCCATAGGCTAGAATGGGCAGTTAGAATATTACATTCTTATAATCCTAACTGACTCAGGGAACATGGTAGAAATTCGAATTTAATATGACGGAACTCAGAATGACAAAGTACATCTTTTAGTAAAGTTGGTTTTAATATTCTGTGTTTGAAAATACCACTTTTAGGAAGTAGTAATTGTCTTGCCTAACTGTCCAGACCTGCCTCTGCTAGGTTGTGTATTCCTTGTCTGGGTTAGTGAGTGACATGCCTGGGGGATTCCAGGAGACAGGCTGGGGCAGCCCAGTGGTGAATAGAGAGATCTGCATCTAGATGGGAGGGAGGACTTGCACCTGGGACCTGAATAGGGCTGGGCGTTCCCTCTACAATGCTGGCTCCACCTCCTGTGGCTTGTCTGATGTCTCTGCCCTGCACTGTGAAAGGAAAAAGAGAGTCATGTAAACAAAGTGCTCAGGAACTGGTTTGAACTAGGCAGAGGCCTCTCTGCCTTCAGAGAACAAAGGATTATGGGGTATAAATAGTGGGACCCTGATACCAATAAATTAGATCACTTCTGGAACAAGAAACCTTTAGCCAAGGAGATGAACTAAGGAAGCTGCAGGAGTTTTACTACCCCTCTGCCAGTGTGCTGTTTGCTGGGTTGGCCTGCAGTGGTTGCTTCATTGCCAAGGAAAGGAGAAGGAACTTTTAAGGAATTTCATCATTTACAGAATATTCCCCAAGGGCTTGAACTGTGCTTGCCTCCTGCTGAAGTCTCGGGGACAAAAGACTTCACCTCCAGCTCCCCTCTGAATTTCCTTGCTGGGAATTCTCAACTCCAGATATTTGCGTGTCGCTGGGAGCTGGAAGCGCGATGCATCGAGAAGAAGCATGTCGCAGCCGAGATAGTTGCAACGCCGGAGAAGCGAGCCTTCCCTGCATCTCCCTGGAAGCGTGTTTTCATCGAAGCTGCCTGCTGTCGCATCACCAGAGAAGCGTGACGCCATCGAGAGAGTCGCCATCGCATCACCAGAGAAGCGTGTCGCAGGGCCTGTCATGGCTCCAAAGTACAGAGTTGTCGCATGGCTGCCAGGGCGCTTACGCATCGTCATCTCATCACCGCATCAATGGCGCCATCTTCTCGCATCACAACCGGATCATCGCATCGCATCAAGGCGCTATCTTGCGCACCGCAATGGGCCCGCAAGCCGAGAATCTACGCATCACCTCCGCACCGATAAGGATTACGACGCATCCCCTACTCTGCGCAAGCATTGAGGCACGACGCATCATTTCCCCCGGATCACAGAACCGACTCATCTCCTCTTTTGCGAGCCTTTTGTTTACTTTGCGTTACACATCCAGGTACTTTGTTGAGAACTTTGTCGCATCTACCATCAACTTGAACTAAGCAACATTTAACATCTTTAAAGCAATCTTAAGTTTAGTATTGGGGATTTTTGTCGTTTGTGGTCTTGTGTTAAGTCTATATAAAGAATAATTATTTTTATGAAACCTGTGTTGTGTCCATCTGTAGTGTTTTCACTGTGTTACTGTATATATTCACAAATGCTTAACACACTGCCTCTGAGATAAGCCTGTCTGCTCGTGCCAAGCTACCAAGGGGGTGAGCAGGGGTTATTAAGGAGTGTAATCCCCTTATCCTGACTTAGAAGTAAGGGTTCCTATTTGGACAAAGGTGAATACCATTGCCAACTAGAGATCCCCAGATCTAACAGCTGTCCTCTTCAAAATGATGGCCCTGCCCCATTTCCTTTACGCCCTCCAGAACTCAATGGATCCAGTTACCAAATCATATTTTAAAGAGATAGAGAATCTTCAAAGAGATCTCTTATGGGATGGTAAACCCCGGATTGCCTTAGCTAAGCTCACCCTCAACTGGTACGACGGTGGTATCAGTATCTCAGATTTTAAAAAACTATTATTGGGTGACCCATCTAGCTGCTATAAATCTGGGGAAGTACGGTTGTCCGGGCGAACCAGGGTAGGCCATGGAATGGTGGCTCCTCCCAGGAGGGGACTACAGTAGAGCACGCTATTCCAGGCCCCGTTAATACCCCCGCACGGGTCCGACTGCACATCAGTCCACATATGGCATGTGGTAAACAAACACCTGGGATGGGACCGCAGACTCACCCTGGCAACTCCCCTCTGGAATTTCCCAAAAAGCTGGAAAACCTGTGGCAAACTAAGGGTTTGAAAAATGGCACCCTATTAGAATTTTCCAGATTAAAGACCCCTGGGTCAAAGAGGAAATCCTTCCCTTTGTCTCCCTTCAACAGCAATATAGCCTGACAGACACTGAGCATGATAGGTATCTCCAAGTCCGACATGCCCTCCACGCTCACCTCACTAGTAAGTCCCACCTCCCAGATGCCTCCCCCTTGGAGGATAGAATACTTGATGGCCATCTTCCCAAAAAAAACATCTCTCTGATCTTCAAAAAACGAATTAACAATATGGAAGACCCGCTCCAGTCCCTCCAGGAGAAATGGATGAAGGACGGCCCAGAACTGGATGAGGAAGACTGGCGAGAGGCAGTCTCCTCCCTGAGAGAGGTGGCGGTATAGGCCAGGTTACGTTTAGTGCAACCTAAAATTCTACACAGGACCTACATCACTGGGCCGGGTTTGGTCCATATGGGCAGGACAGTATACACTCAAAATATCGAGTTTTTAATATCGAGTTACATTAATATCGAGTTAATAATATAGAATGGACACGATATCGAATGGACAGAATATAGACTACAAAAATATAGAATAGAATAGCATTAATATCGAATCAAAAATATAGAATGGACAAAATATCGAATGGACAGAATATAGACAACAAAAATATAGAATGACAGAATATAGGCAACAAAAATATAGAATGGACAGATTTAGACAACAAAAATATAGAATTTGAGGTAAGTAAGTTAATATTAATTTTTTAAAGTATTTTTTATGTTAGTATATGTGTGAAAAGTGTATATTTATTTCATAATTTATTTTTATTAATTAATTTTATGGTATTTCATTTTTGCGTAGTATAATTCTGTAGCAGGTTGTGGGTTTATAGGGGAATAGGGTTGGAAGGAATTTATATATAATTGATTAAACATGTTAATTTATTTATTGGTAATTATTTTGAATTAATTGGTAATTAATAATTAATTGGTAGTTAATTAAAATATAATTGGTAAATATTTTAATTAATTGATTAATTGATAATTATGTACATTTTATTAATGTATTTTCTGTAGCAGGTTGTGGGTTTATAGGGGAATAGGGTGGGAAGTAATTTAAATATAATTATTTACATTTTTAAATGTATTTATTGGTATTTATTTTGAATTAATGATATTTAAATTTTTAATTGGTAATTAATTAAAATATAATTGGTAATTAATTTTAATTAATTGATTAATTGATAATTATGTACATTTAATGTATTTTCTATAGAGGTTGTGGGTTTATAGGGGAATAGGGTGGGAAGTAATTTAATTATAATTAATTAAAATATTAAATTTATTTATTGGTATTTATTTGCAATTAATTGATATTTAAATTTGTAATTGGTGATTAAAATATAATTGGTAATTAATTTTAATGAATAGTTTAATAGATAATTATGTCAATTTAATTAATTTTATTTCTGTAGCGGGTTGTGGGTTTATAGTAACCCTGGGCGTAGTGGGCGTAGTGGGGCTCCGCGGAGCTACGCGGAGTGGGCGAGAAGCTACGCCCACTCCCGCACTCCGCGTAGCCCCACTACGCACCTCCCTCCCGCTCTCCCCTACATACATTATTTAAGCAACTACCCTGAATAAAACAATTTTAAAGCACTTACCTTGTCCGGGGCTCGTCCGGGGCTCCCTCTTTGCATAGCGTCCTTTCCTGGATACCAATGCGCATGCGCGGGCGGCCGCGCATGCGCATTTATCCCGAGAAATGCGCATGCGCGGGCGACCGTGCATGCGCATTTGTTTCCAGGAAAGGACGCTATTCAAAGAGGGAGCCCCGGACGAGCCCCGGACAAGGTAAGTGCTTTAAAATTGTTTTATTCAGGGTAGTTGCTTAAATAATGTATCTAGGGGAGGGCGGGAGGGAGGCGGGTGGCGGCCGACTCGGCTACGCACACGGAGTGGGCGTAGTGTTGCCGGCTACGCTGTCTACGCAAAATGCGTAGAAGGCAACACTACGCCTACTCCGTGGGCGTAGCCGAATCGGACGCCCAGGGTTAGTTTATAGGGGAATAGGGTGGGAAGTAATTTAACTGTAAAAATTTAAATATTGTTAGCTATTTATTGATTTGATATGATTTGATTTGTGGTTTTGTAAAGCGCGCATATGCCCTTGGGCGTCTTGGCGCTGCAGAAGAAGACATGGTATCCTGAGGACCTGGTGAGAGCTGGTTTATCGAGGGTTGAACAGCCATGTTTTTACTGATTTCCTAAATGACATCATAGAGGTGCTGTTCTTTATAGCGAGGGGAGTCGATTCCAGTCTTTAGCAGCATGCAGTAGAAAGCTTCTGCCCCCCATCTACTTTGTTTGAACCTAGGAACTTGTATCAGTTTTGCCTGGCTAGACCGTAGTTCTCTTGTGGGAACGTATGGCTTGGGGTGAGTTCTGAGTCACAAAGGTCCGGAACCCTGGAGCGCCTTATATGTTAAGCATAGTGATTTAAACCCAATTCGTTTTGCCAGCGGAAGCCAATGTAGAGTGTCAAGATGATGCGATATGTGCTCTGATCTCGGGATATTTAGGATTAGTCATGCTGCTGAGTTCTGCAGGCGTTGTAATTTGGTCAGGTGTTGGGCCTGCATCCCAGCGTATAATGCATTCCCGTAATCGAGTCTTGACAAGGCTAAGGTGGTCACCACAGTTTTACGGGAATCCAAAGGGATGTATGGCACTAATTTCCTGATCATTTTTAGAATAAACCACATCGTGGATACTAATTTGTTGGTTTGGGCATCAAAAGTGAGTCTGTTATCTAACAAGATGCCTAGATTTTTACCTTTGGTCATCGGTGACGGACATCTGCCCAGATCCGCAGGCCACCAGTCTGGTGACCAAATTCCTGCATTTGTTCCCAATAACATAACCTCGCTTTTGTCCCCATTCAATTTTAAGCAATTTTGTTTCATCCACTGGCTGACCTGCTTCATGCAGTTTTTGAATTTGTCTGCGGTGTCCGAGCTATCCACGTGCAGTAATCCACATGCCTTAATGATTCCAGCTAGTGGTGCTACATACAGGTTAAAAAGCGTTGGGCTCAATGATGACCCCTGTGGAACCCCACAGGGTGAGTTGAAGGGTTCAGATTTTATCTCTCCCAGTTCCACTGTGAAGGTTCTATTGTCCAGAAATGATGCCAGCAATTTTGTGCATCTTGATGGACTCCTGCTGATGCTAGTCGGTCCAGTACGTATCGTGGTTCACCGTATCGAAGGCCGCCGAGAGGTCTAATAAGATCAAGGCGGCCTTCCCCCCGGCGTCCAATACGCTCCTGAGCTCTTCCACCGCCATCAGCAAGGCTGTTTCAGTACCGTGTTCCTCACGGAAACCATACTGGGAAGGGTCAAAGATGTCTGCTTCAGCAATGAATTGGGCAAGCTGTTTGTTTAAAAGTTTCTCAATTACCTTGGCACCAAAGGGGATCCTAGCTATTGGCCTGTAGTTTCCAGGTTCTTCTGGGTCCAGGTTTTTTTTTTTTTAACAGGGGTAGGACTGATGTTAGTTTCCAGAGGGCGGGATAGGTGCCTGAATTCACTATGTGGCCCATAAGCTCAACCATTTGGTCACTGAGCAACTCTGGAAAGAGATGAAATATTTTCGGTGGACATGGGTCCGAATATGCCCCTGATTTAGTTGTCATGATTATCTGGTAAACCTGTTCCCTCTCAGGGAGGCAGAATTTGAAAGATGGTCTAGATGTTCTGCTGGGATCCGAATCCTCAGTTTGGTCCCTTTTATCTGAGGTGGGGCTCTGTGGATTGGTCGCATTATAGGATTCATAGGCCCGGGTCACTTTGTATTGGCTTTTTTTTGGTGTAATTTTTATAAAAATTTTTATTGTTAATTAATTAATTGTTAATTGGTAAATAATTTGTATTAATAGGTTATTATTTGTAATAAAAAAATTGTTTGTATCTTTAATTGATTAATTATTATATTATATAAAATTGTTAATTACTTTTAAATAATTTGTATTTGGTATTAATATTTAATTTATTTTTATTCATATAGGAAGTATTTACTTTCCCTACTGTTGCACTCTCTGGAGTGGGAATAGTAACTTTTACCCCTACGCTATCCAACGCTTTTCCTACTGTTGCACTCTTTGGAGTGGGAATAGTAATTTTTACCCCTACGCTATCCAACACTTTCCCTATTGTTGCACTCTTTGGAGTGGGAATAGTAATTTTTACCCCACGCTATCCAACGCTTTCCCTACAGTTGCACTCACTGGAGTGGGAATAGTAATTTTTACCCCTAGGCTATCCAACGCTTTCCCTACTGTTGCACTCTTTGGAGTGGGAATAGTAATTTGTACCCCTACGCTATCCAACACTTTACCTACTGTTGCACTCTTTGGAGAGGGAATAGTAATTTTTACCCCTACGCTATCCAACGCTTTTCCTACTGATGCACTCACTGGAGTGGGAATAGTAATTTTTACCCCTACCCTATCCAACGCTTTCCCTACTGTTGCACTCTTTGGAGTGGGAATAGTAATTTTAACTCTCCCGCAATCCTACGTTTTCCCTACTGTTGCACTCTCTGGAGTGGAAATAGTATTTTTTAATCCTAGCGCTGTCCAACATTTTCTCTACCGTTGCACTCAGTGGAGTGGGAATAGTAATTTTTACTTCTATGCTATCCAACACTTTCCCTACTGTTGCACTCTTTGGAGTGGGAATAGTAATTTTAACTCTACCGCAATCCTACGTTTTCCCTACTGTTGCACTCTCTGGAGTGGAAATAGTATTTTTTAATCCTAGCGCTGTCCAACATTTTCTCTACCGTTGCACTCAGTGGAGTGGGAATAGTAATGTTTACCCCTATGCTATCCAACTCTTTCCCTACTGTTGCACTCACTGAAGTAGGAATAATCATTTTTACCCCTACGCTGTCCAACACTTTCCCTACTGTTGCACTCTCTCGAGTGGGAATAGTAATTTTAACCCTCCCGCTATCCAACGCTTTCCCTACTGTTGCACTTTCTGGAGTGGGAATAGTAATTTTTACCCCTACGCTATCCAATGCTTTCCCTACTGTTGCACTCTTTGGAGTGGGAATAGTAATTTTAACTCGCCCGCTATCCAACGCTTTCCCTACTGTTGCACTCCCTACTGTTGCACTCTGTGGAGTGGGAATAGTAATTTTTACCCCAATGCTTTCCCTACTGTTGCACTCTCTAGAGTGGGAATAGTAATTTTTACCCCTACGCTATCCAACGCTTTCCCTACTGTTGCACTCACTGGAGTGGGAATAGTAATTTTTACCCCTACGCTATCCAACGCTTTCCTTACTGTTGCATTCTCTGGGGTAGGAATAGTAATTTTTACCCCTACGCTATCCAACGCTTTCCCTACTGTAGCACTCTTTGGGGTGGGAATAGTAAATTTTACCCTGCCGCTATCCAACGTTTTCCCTACTGTTGCACTCCCTACTGTTGCACTCTGTGGAGTGGGAATAGTAATTTTTACCCCAATGCTTTCCCTACTGTTGCACTCTCTAGAGTGGGAATAGTAATTTTTATCCCTACGCTATCCAACACTTTCTCTACTGTTGCACTCTCAGGAGTGGGAATAGTAATTTTTTACCCCTACGCTATCCAACGCTTTCTCTACTGTTGCACTCCCTGGAGTGGGAATAGTAATTTTTACCCCTACACTATCCAAGGCTTTCCCTACTGTTGCACTCACTGGAGTGGTAATAGTAGATTTTATCCTTTCCGCTATCCTACGGTAAAAATATTGTACATTTTTATTAATATTATGTTATATATATATATATATATATATATATATATATATATATATATATATATGTTTTAACAAATCAATTTGTATTTTTTTTTACTTACATGAATTATTTATTAATTGTAAGGTTATTTAAGTATTTTAAGTATGTTTAAGTTATTTATATTTATTATTTCATTAATTTTTTATTTATTTAAAGCATTTTAAAAAATTCGATATTTTGACTAACTATATTTTTAACATCGATATTTTTGATTCGATATTTTTGTACTTACCTGTTTGGAAATAGGAGGTCGATATTTTGGTATTCTATATTTTTACCTCGATATTTTTGTAACTCGATATTCTTGACCTCGATATTGTTTCAGTGATCCCTGTATAAGTGAGTGATTAGGTGTCTTATTGAATGTTTGGGTGAGTGGCTGGTTGTGTACAAGTCTGTATCAGTCTGTCAGTTGGTGTCTAAGTGGCTGTATGGTTGTGTGAGTGGGTCCATGAGTAGCTGTTTGGGTGAGTGATCGGTTGTCTGAGTACCTGTATTGGTATCTGAGTGTCTGTGTGGGTGGATGAGGGTGTGTGTGACTGCCTGTTTGGATGAGTGAGTGCATGTGTCAGTGGCTGTTTGGGTTAGTGAGTGCATGTGTGAGGGGCTATATGGGAGAGTAAGTGTGTGCACGGCTGTGTTTGTAATTGAGTGGGTGTGTCAGTGGTATATGGGTGAGTAACTGTGTATGCAAAAGGCAATATAGGTGAGTGATGGGGTATATGAGTGACTGTATGAGTGAGTGAGTGGTTGTGAGAGTTGCGGTGTGGGTGAGCATGTACTTGTGTCATTGACTGTTTAGGTGAGTGAGTACATGTTAGTATCTGTATGAGTAAGTGAGTGTGTGTGTTTAAGTATATGAGTATGTGGCCTTGTGATTGACTCTATGGGTGACCGAGGAGGTATGTGAGTAGCTCTATGCGTGCCTGACTCAGTGTGTGAGTGGCTATATGGCTATAGAGTGGATATGTCAATGGCTGCATTAGTGAGTGAGTGGGTGTATAAGAGGCTGTATAGGTGAGTGAGTGGATGTTTATGTAGTCCTAGGAATCAGTGAGTGGGTGTATAGGTACTGGTATGGATGCATGAATGGGTTTGGAATGTAGTGTGGAAGATGAAGTGGGTGTATGAAATGTTAGTAAGTCCCACACAGCAGGATTGGTGAGAGGTTATCAGAGGCCACGTCCCCTTTCCCCACCACTCTGCATACACGTCTGCTGGTGTACTACTACTAGTTTCTATTGAGGGTCCTTGAGGGCCGACTACACCTCTTGTTACCTCCAGTAAGTTCTACACAGTGGGTTTGCTGAGAGGTTTTTGGTGGCCATGCCCCCTTTCTCCACCACTCTGCAAACGCACCTGGTGGCACACTACTAGTTAGAGGATTTATCCTCTTGACTGTTGAGGGTCATTGGGGGCCAACTGCCACTCCTGTTACATTCAGTAAGGCCCATGCAGCTGGATTGCTGAGAGGTTGACAGAGGCCATGCCCCCTTTCTCAACCCCTCTGCAAACATGCCTCCTGGCACACTACTGGTTGAGGGAAGAAGACCACTAAAGTTTTGTGGCCCTCAGGAGTCATGGGGACTTCATCCCCCAACCAGCAGTGCACCAGGAGGCATGATTGCAGTGTGATGCAGAAAGGGGGCGGACTTCTTCATCTTGCCGGTAGCCATTTCTTGTTTTTCTTTTAAATTAAAAAGTAGGGGGGCAGATTTTGGACCTGGGGACCCCTTGCCCTGGGGTCAGTCATGTATATAATGGGAAGGGGGGCTCCGCGTCCTCCCTCTCCAGGCCGATTATGGCCTGAGGACCACATACCCAGGGTCCGTTTTTTTTTTCATGCATTTTTGTTTTAATAAAGGAAGAGGGGCAGCTTGGCCACACCTTCCCTGGGCAATTTTGGCTCCAGGGACCCAATGCCCTGGGGCCTGCCCTCTTGGAAAAAAAAATATTTATAAACATGGGAAGGAGGCTGAGTCACCCCATGCCTGAGCCAATTTTGGCCCCGGGGACCCACTCCCGGGGGACAGTTATTTTTTATAATGTGTAGGTGGGCTGCGAAGCCCCCTCCCCAGGCCAATTGCGGAACTGGGGACTCCATCCCCTAGGGCCTGGATTTTTCAGTTTATACATTGGTTTTTAATAAAGGAAGGGGGCCATGTGCCCCCCCTTCCCCGGGCCAATTTCGACCCTGGGTACCCCATCCCTCTGAGCATGTCATTTTCTTTCTATACATTTTTGTTTTAATAAAAGAAGAGGGGGGCTGTGGCCCGCCTTGCCTGGGCAAATGTTTGCCCTGGGGAACCCATGCCTCGGGGCATGCCCTTTAAAAAATTGTTATTTATAAACATGTGAAAGGAGCTGCGTGCCCCCCCCTCGATTCAATTTTGGCACCGGGTACCCCATCCCCCAGGCCCAGTTATTTTTTATAATAGGGAAGGGGCTTCATGGCCTCCCTTCCCGGCCTGATTGCGGACCCAGGGACCCCATCCCCTGGGGCCTGGCTTTTTCTTTTTCCTGTTCAAAATATTTTAATAGTATTTTTTGTAGACATGACAAACAAAAAAGGATAAAATGTTGGTATATGTGATAGAATAGTACTACTGATAAATGATTATCTTAACAATATCCATATACCATTGTCATAAAAAAAGCTGTCAAATTATAAAAGTTGGAAAAAAAGGGAACAAACGAGGATACACCTCAAAACAGTAGTTATACATAACTGTTAACTGAAACAATTAGTTATTTAAAAAAATCTTTTTTATTAAACATCATCGACATAACACACCACATCGACACATGAGCAGGAGACAATATATCTTCCAAGTTTCCGACCTGGGTCACCGAGAATCAATTCACAATGAACAATATATGACCAATAGGGGATACAAGAGCCTTGTCTTCATTCAGGGGTGCAAATGTTTCCTCTATATGAGTTCCAAGCCCCCCACACCCTGTTCCATTTCTTGGGACACCCTCTGGCTACATAGACTGATTTTTCCCAGAACATGCACCAGTCTAAATCTTCCGTCCATTTTCCTATTGTGGGCAGTTGGTGGGCCCTCCAGTTTTGTGCTATGTTCCTTTTTTGAGATCATTACTGCCAGAGTTGCCATTGCTAAGTGTAAGAGGTAAGGTCTCTCGGTTCCCAAATGTTTAGGAGGCACCTGTGTGCTTCCGGCTGTAAATCAATTGTGAGTACCTCAGGAAGAGTGTGATGTAAGGTATGACAGTAAGTTTGTATGTGTTTACATTCCCATATAATGTGGATAAAAGTGCCAACCTCCCCACACCCACGTCTGCACTCCCCACTATCTGTCCTGCCCGGATCACTGAAACAATATCGAGGTCAAGAATATCCCCTATAAACCCACAACCCGCTACAGAAAATACATTAATAAAATTTACATAATTATCAATTAATAAATTAATATTAATTAAGAATTATATTTTAATTAATTAACAATTAAAAATGTAAATATCAATTAATTCAAAATAAATACCAATAAATACATTTAAAAATTTTAATAATTATATTTAAATTACTTCCCACCCTATTCCTCTATAAACCCACAACCCGCTACAGAAAATACATTAATAAAATTTACATAATTATCTATTAATCAATTAATTAAAATATTTACCAATTATATTTTAATTAATTACCAATTAATTATTAATTACCGATTAATTCAAAATAATTACAAAGAAATAAATTAACATATTTAATTAATTATAATTAAATTACTTCCCACCCTATTCCCCTATAAACCCACAACCCGCTACAGAATTATATTACGCAAAAATTAAATACCATAAAATTAATTAATTAAAATAAATTATAAAATAAATATACCGTTTTCACACATATGCTAACATAAAAAATACTTTACAAAATTGATATTAACTTACTAACCTCAAATTCGATATTTTTGTTGTCTATATTCTGTCCATTCTATATTTTTGTTGTCTATATTCTGTCCATTCTATCCGCATTAGGATAGAATGGCGGATTGCCCCCGCCAGGCTGGCGGTGGCTACCGCCAGCCTGGCGGGGGCAATCCGCCCGACATCCTTCCCTGAATTACCCCCCGCCATATTACAATGGCGGGGGGGACCGCAGTGGACCAAAACACCGCCCGCCACTTTTCCGCCCCGGTCGCCTTGCGGCCGGGGTGGAAAATGTTTAATATGGTGGCGGTGTCTATTAGACACCGCCAGCCATATTACAATGGGCAGTGTTAGATGCCTTTCCGCGGTGGCGCTGCCACCACGGAAAGGCATGCGGTCTTCATTCTGGGGGCCCCATGCGGGACCCCAGAGTGAAGTACAGGTGGGGGGGTGCACATGGGGGGTACCTGTGGTACCCCCCTTCATTGTCATTTGCAAAGCGGCAGGCACCGCGTGAAATTGCGTTTTCTTTTTTTTTTTATATTTTTATTCGATTTTTCCCCACCCCTTTTATTGTACAGGGCACTGAGAAACATTCATCGAGTTTTAGAATACATATTTACAAAAAGGAAGAAACAATCATATTATCTAAACATACAGAGTCACCACATTAGATATTATTGCTGAGAAAAACAAAGACAATGCATTGCATTTTTAGCATTGTGGCCGGCGGTGCAGAGAGCACCGCCCGCCACAATGCTGAAAATACAGGATGTGCCCGCCACTGTGGCGGGCACATCCTAATGGCACCCCCGGGACCCCCGCCCTTATGGCGGGCCGTCCCGATTTACGATAGGATGACGGGCGGGCAAAGTCCGCCCGTCATCCTAATGTACCCCTATATTTTTGTTGTCTATATTCTGTCATTCTATATTTTTGTTGTCTATATTCTGTCCATTCGATATTGTGTCCATTCTATATTTTTAACTCGATATTAATGTAACACGATATTATAAACTCGATATTTTGAGTGTATACCCTTATACAGTCACTCACTCACCCACTGAGTCACCCATACAGGCACTCATACACCTACAGTTACACCAATACACCTTGGTATATATATTTAACACTCATAAATGTTTCAAAAACCCTCACAGTCACTGGATCATGTCACCAGTGATGTCATTTGAAATGACATCAGTATGCAGGTATTGATAGGACCTAGTTTCCAGTATTTTTTGTTTTGCCAATAACTTTAGAACAGTTTGATGAATCTTCACGAATTTTTCAATATTAGTTGGCCACTCTGTTCCACTGCTGTGTTGAAAGATTTGGGGCCATTCATGATGTGGGGACTGAGAAAAAGGGAAGTCATGAAAATCTTTTCCCAATTTTCAACATTTTGAAAATGACTACAGCCCGACCCACTGGGATGAATTACATCAAGTTTGGCAGAAAGGTAGCTCTTGGTCCAGAAAAGCCCTTTGTGGTATTTAGTGTAAACCTGTTAAGTAGTTTTTGAGATATTAAAGAAACAACAAATTTGTATATCTATGGCCTCTGACCCTCCGCGGGTCCTCGTGGGGAATGCGCAAAGTAACGTACCACCAGCAAGGCCCTGATTGGTTGGCTGCCATTTTATGTATCAAGAGATGGTCCCTGATGGTGAAATATAGAATGAAATTTATATGGAGTCAGGATAGAGGTTCTCTTCCCATGTTTGTGTTACTTTGGTGTCAAAAGTAGGTATGATGGACAAGAAATTGTTGACGATTATTTTTTTGGCCACATGCGAGATTAGCGGCTCCTATGTGTAACTCCAGTACAGATCTGTGGAACCCACTGCAAATTAAAAAATATATATAAATATACTCACAGACCCACTCACAGACCCACACAGATACTTTTATACCCACTCACAAACTGTTATATTCCATATAGGTACCCTATATAGGCACAGGTAACATTGCAACCTTTCACCCATACTCTTCCCTACATTTCATATATAACGGTTCTTAGGGACTGACATTTTACCTAGATACATAACTGCATTCAGAATAAGGGTTATTCCCTAGTTTGAATCTCATACATTATGAATGAGGTTTCTTGGAAGCACAGCAGAACTAACAGCAGGCTTAACATCTCCTGTATAATATCTCTGTATAAAGTTCAGGTCCGGCACAGTATCACAGCAAGTGTTGGACCCCTGGGGAGACCTATGGGTATATATACATCACATATTGCTTAGAAAGACAGAGGAGACCAAGACTTCCAGGCTGACACAATGACCAGAGACTCTGAGGTTCCTGCATGCAGATGCTCCAGCTCTCAGTGGTCTAACATCCCTCGTGGGGTGTCCAACTCGAGACCAGTGTGGGGTCTCATATTCTCTCATTTTCAGGTAATGGGGGTGACTAGATCCTAGAGGGATTATTGGTATAACACCTACACAGATGCTAGGTACATTTAGATACATCTAGTTAGGGAGGTATCATAGAAGTACGCACCTTCTATCATGTGTTTTATATATACCCACTCACAGACCCACATACACAAACTCACTCACAGACACTGATGCACTTAGTCACATATCTAAGTGGGTGCTCTCACAGTCACTCATAGACCCATGCAGGTGCTCTTACACCCACTCACAGATGTACTCAGACACTCTCATCCCTACTCAGTCCTACACAGTCACTCTTACACCCACTCCCAGACCTGCACAGACACTCTCATACACCCACTCACTGAGCAACACATACCCACATACACACTCACACACCAAGTCACAGTCTCACACAGATACTTTCCCAGTCAATTACAGACCCATGCAGGTACTCTCAGGGTTACTCTCAGACCCATGCAGCCACTTACACCTACTCACAGGTCCACACAGACACTCAAATACTTACTCACAGGCACACATAGACTCTGATACACCTACTTACAGACCCACTCATATACCCATAGAACCACTCAAAGACCCACACAGGTGCTCTCATAGGCACTCATAGACCCATGCAGGTGCTCTTGCACCCACTCATAGACCTACTCAAACACTCTCACACCCATTCACAGACCAACAGAGACATCTACTCAGATACTCTCATACCCACTCAGAGACACTACCACAGCCACTCACAGACTTACTCAAACACTCACACTCCCATTCACAGACAGACACTCATATACCCACTCACAAATCCACACACAAGCTCATGCTCCCAGTCACAGTCCTACACCAAATGCTTACACATGTACTCATAAACCCAAACAGGCACTCTCACTGTCACTTACAGACCCATTTGGACACATATATACCCAATCGCAGATGCATAAAAACTTTTACACACCCATACAGACACTCACATACACACTCACAGACCTACTCAGATACTTTCCCACATTCACAGACCCAAACACACACTCAAACACACACTCACAGACCCACACATATACTCATGTACCCAGTTACAGACGCCCTCACAGACCCATGCAGGCACTCACCCAATCACTCAGCCCCACACAGACACTCAGATACCCTCTTACATACCCGCATAGATACTCAAATACATACATACTTACAGATCCTCTCACACATTCATAGACCCACTCACAGACCCACACAAGTGCTCTTGCATTTACTCACAGACTCGTGCATATGCTCACTCACTCACAGACCAACTCAGACATTCTCATTTCTGCTCACTGACCCATAGAGATACTCTCACTGCTACTCACAGACCCACAGAGACACTCACACAGCCACTCACTGCTACTCAAAGACCCACACAGATAGACATCTACTCACAGGCCCACAGAGGCACTCACATACCCACATATAGACCCAATCACACACTCAGAGACCCACACAGGTACTCTCACAGTCATTCACAGACCCATGTAGGTGCTCTTGCACACATTCACAGACCTACTCAGACACTTTCACACCTACTCAGAGACCCACAGAGACACTCCTATACACATTCATAACTACTCAAACACTCACACACCCACTCATAGACACACAAAGACACCAACATACCCACTCACAAACCACTCCACACACTCATGCTCCCTGTCACAGTCCTACACAGACACTCACACAAGTACTAACAGACGTACTCACATACTCACACACCCACTCAGACCCATATACATAGTCACATACCCACTCATAGACCCACAAAGAAACTCATGCACTTAGTTAGTCCCACATAGACACTCAGACACCCTAATACATACTCACAGACCCACTCACAGAGCCATGCAGGCACTCGTACTGCCACTCACAAACCCATGCATGCACTCAGACCCCTACTCACAGGCCCATACAGACACTCACACACCCACTTATTAATCTTCTCACATACTCACAGACTCATTCAAAGACAGATGCTCTTACATATACCCACAGACCTACTCAGGCAATCTTACACCCACTCACAGACCGACTGTGATACTCTCCCAGCCACTCACAGATCCACTCAAACACCCACACACAGGCCCACACAGACACTCATATACTCTCTTATAGACCCTCTCATGTACTCACAGATCCATGCAAGTGCTTTTGCACCCACTCACACTTAAACTCAGACATTATCACATCTATTCACAGACCCACAAAGACACGCATACCCCCACTCACAGACCTACTCAAACTCTCACACCTACTCACAGACCCACAGAGACACTCACACACCCACTCACAAACCCACACATACACTCATGCTCCCAGTCACAATCACACACACACATATTCATACAGCCACAAAGGTGCTCTCATAGCCACTCACAGACCCACTCAAACACACCCACTCGCAGACCCACACAGATGCACACACAGCCACTCACAGCTACACAAACAAACACTCATGTTCCCAGTCACTGCCCTATTTGTAAAAATAGGGGTACCCCTGACACAATTTCCTAAATGAGGGTGTGTAAATCAAATGTGAACAAAATAAATTTAGGAAAGTAAAATATAATTTATGAACCTAAACAGCACACAACATATCATAAAAATACACCCTATCAAATTCAATGTAGAAAATTATATGTTTTTTTATATATGTTTTATATTAGAGGTTTAGCTCATTAATTTTCTGTTCAATTTAAAAAGAACATACTGGGAGGATGATGCCTTCTACAATCAAGAAATGCATAATGTTTACATGTTTATACTTCTATTCTCTATCGTGCATCCTGGCACTGTACTATAAGTCTTTTTCTTCTTACAGTGTAAACAATGAAATTATTGAACATTAATCATAAAAATATACAAGTTCGTATTTCATTTTGTAGAGAGGAAATTCATTTCTGGCATGGATCTTGGAGATTTTAAATCCTACACGTTTTTCGGCTGTACGCCTTCATCAGGAAGCCATGTACTTAGGTTATGAAGACCTCATTAAATGTGCTGAGTACTCTGGCCTCTGAGCAGGTCAGACTTTGTAACTACAGTACTGGTATACTACAATGGATTCTCCACAGGAAATGGACAAAAAGGAAAGGTTTAAGAGATTTGTTGTTGTAACAATTGGGGTTGTCCAAGATCGGTCACTTGTTAGTCCATAGAGTGTGCGCCTAAGAGGTCTGCATATCATTGTTCGCTGACTGATGTGTCAGACCCCGATGTCGAAAGGCGATGATCATCAATGTATTAATGGTGATGGCATTCACCGTGACAACCGCTGATGGGATGAAAAAGGAGGTCACTCAGAAAATCCAGAAATCTTTGTAATGATCCGTATAAGTGGTCTTTTTACAGAGGCCGTCTTGTGAAGTTGATACTTCTGAAAATCCGGGGGTCTATCTGCTCTAATACAGGAGGCTGGTGATAAAATGCCCGTCATACTCAAAGCCATCAGCAATAGATGAAAGTGACTCACAAACCCACAGAGACACTCACACACCCACTCACAAACCCACACATATACTCATGCTCCCAGTCACAATCACACACAGATGCTCACACACATATACATAGACCCACAAAGGTGCTCTTATAGCCACTCACAGACCCACTCAAACATACCCACTCGCAGACCCACACAGATGCACACACAGCAACTCACCGCTACACACACACACACATGTTCCTAGTCACTGCCCTACACAGTCACACACACACTCTTTCATGGACTCTTGCACCCACTCAAAGACCTATTCAGATACTCTCACATCCACTCACAGGTCCACAGAGACACTCACACAGCCACTCACAGACCCACTCTCACACCAACTCATAGACGCACAGAAACACTCAGTCACCCACTTGCAGACCTTCTCACACATTCACAGACCCACTCACAGGCCCAGGCAGGTACGCTCACAGCTACTCAAATACTCACACAGACTCTCAGACACCCACTCACAGACCCACACATCCACTCATGCACTCAGTCACAGACTGTTATAACTGGGGGTCTCTAGTTGGCAGAGGTAGGTACCACTGTCCAAATAGGGACCCTTGCTTCTAGTCAGGGTAAGGAGGAAACCCTCTGAGATAACCCCTGCTCACCCTCTAGGTAGCTTGGCACGAGCAGTCAAGGCTAATCAGAAGGCAATGTGTAAAGTATTTGTACCAACACTCACAGTAATACAGTGAAAACACCACAAACTGACTCCACAACAGTTTAGAAAAATAAAGGTATTTAATCTAAACTACACAAGACCAAAACGACAAAAATCCAACATACACAGTTCAAGAATATGGTTTCAAAATAGTTCTTAATGTTGCGATAAAAATAATCCATTGTTGCGTGAAAAGTTCACAGTTGCATCACGTTTAGCAACAGTACCTTTAGATGCGACAAAGTTCCAAAAGCAGAAGCTGATGCGGTGGAAAACAAGCAATGCGTTGCTCCTGAGACCTTGGGGAGGCGATGCGACAACCCCGCTGCAGCAGCGGGCTTATTGCGACGAATCCGATCTGTACGGGGAGGAAGGCCACTTGTGTGGATTCCGGTGCGTAGGTTCCATAGGAAGTTTGTTCTCGCAAAGGCACGATGCGACGATCTCGTTGGGGCTGCGACGATCTCCGGGGCGACGATGCGCGGTCCAGCGGCGATCTCTCACTCGCAGCTCCTCGATGTGATAGCTCTGCGATGATGTTCGCAGTGACATGATGCGGTCCGCAAGCAAGAGGTGCGGCGATCTCACCCAGCGACGACAGGCCCTGCGACGACGCTCGCAGTGATGGTAGTCTTCCCGCACCAGTCTGGTACGTCCCGCAAACGAAGGATGCGACGGCTCTGGCAGCGGCAACAGGAGCTGCGACGATCTCGGCCTTCGTAGCGGCGAGAATTTCCTCGCACTGTCGGGGATGCGCTCCGCAGCGAGCGATGCAACAACTTTTCTGTAGCAAAATCTTTAAAGCCTAGTTTCCAGCTTCCCAGAACAGGTACGAATTCCAGATTCACCACACATGGGCCACGCACTCCAGGAAGGACATAACTCTCTCAGTAGAGCTCAGGGGAAGCTGGGGGTGAAGTCCTTTTGTTCCTGGGACTTCAAAACAGGGAGCCAGCTCTTCTCAGGCCCTTGGAGATTCCTTCAAGCAAGGGGACACAGCACAAAGCAAAGTCATTCCCCTATCCTTGGCAGCAAAGCAACAGCAGGGCAATCCAGCAGAGCAACAGCTGGATAATCTTCCTTCTTCAGTTTCAGCTTTCTCCTTGGCAGAGGTTCCTTCTTGATTCCGGGATGATCTAATTTTCTGTTGTTAGGGGTCCTGTACTTATACCCCTAAAAGTCTTTGTTCTCTTTGTGCAAGTGGGCCCTGAGCCCGGTCTGAACCAGTTCTGGGTGTTCCTTGAGCACTTTGTTTTCCTGGCTTCTCCTTTCCTTTCAGAGTGAGAGGCAGGGTCGTCAGCTGCCCAGCAGGAGGTGGAGCCAGCATTGTGGAAGGCGGCACAGCCCTATTCAGGTCCAGGTGCCATCTCCTCCCACCACTCAAGTTGCAAATGCAGTCATTCAGCCTAGGGCTGACTCAGCCAGCCTCCTGGGGAATCCCCAGCCTCTGTCACTCTCAAACCAGACAGTCAATACACAAACAGGCCAAGGCACACAGGAAGGTCAGACAATAGAACAGTAACTTTCTTAAAGTGCTGTTCTCAAACACAGAATTAAAAAACAACGGGCATAATATCAAGTAAGAGCGTTACATTATTGCCACTTTTATCGGCAGGAAACTGCAGACAAAGCGGCGATAATGGGCTTGATAATATGCTCTATGAATGCCAATCGAAGCCCATGTTAGATGTGAAGACATCTAACATTGGCTTTGATTGGAATTCGTAGAGCATATTATCAAGCCCATTATCGCCGCTTTATCTGCAGTTTCCTGCCGATAAAGCGGCCACACAGACACTCACACACCCACTCAGAAATCTATGCAGGCACTGACAGACCTACTTATACAACTGCACGGGTTCTTGCAGACCCACTCACAGAACTATGCAGATACTCTCATATCCACTCAGAGACCCATGCATTCACTTACAAATCTAGTTACAGACTCACAGAAGCACTCTTACACCCACTCATAGACCACACAGGCACTCACACACCCACTTACGGTTCTATGTTGGCATTTTCATACTCCAGAGTCCAACAAAGGCAATCAAACACCCACTCACAGACCCTATCAGGCATTCACACACCAACACACAGACCCATACAGGCACTCATACACCTACTCAAAGATCCACGCACATCATCATACACCCACTCACAAACATCTACAAATGCATGCTAAATGTGCTGCTTTGTTCTGAATGTGTGCTTTCGGTTTCGGTTTCGGAGATAAGGACCATCATGGGGGAACTGGCATGAGGACCTGCTCCTGTGTGCCCCTCTATTTTTCTACCTTGTACCCAACGACAGACCCACTAATACACTCATGCATTCACTCTGAGACCCACTCACACACTCACTCACAGACCCGTTCAGAGCACCCACTGACAGACACACTCAAACACTCATACACCCAGAGATCCATTCAGGCACTCATTCAACCACTCACAGACCCACTGAGAGACTCACATAGACCCACTCAGAGACGTATTCACACATTGAATCACACTCTCATATACTCACTCACAGATCCACTCAGAGACTCACACATCCACTTACAGACCAACTGAGACACTCACTCACAGACAGATCCTCTCATGCACCCACTTACAGATCCACTCAGAGACTCTCACAAACCAATTCAAACACTTATACACCCACTCACAGACCCACTCAGACACATAGGTTTTCATTCACAGACCTACTATGAGACTCATACATCCACTCATAGACCCACTCAGAGACTTGCACAACCACTCAGTCTCATAAAAAGTGTTAAAAAAGAAAAAGGGACAGTGTAGGAATACCTTGACACTCTGTCTGTGGTCCTGGTATCCCCATGTAACCACAACACGGCCAAAAAACACTTTTAAAGAAAACAATTGCATTGGTAACACAACAGAGCTGCAAATTCATGGCAAGCTTTAAAAAATATATCCCCAGGTCTGGCCGTCCCAGGGGCGTACAGGCTGTTTCTTTAAAAAAGGAGGGAGGCACACGCCCCCCCCTCCTTGGGCTTAATTATGCCCTGGGGACCACCATCTCCCCGGGGCACATTGGAAGGAGATGTTTCATCTCTTTCCCTGCTCCCAGACGTGCGAACAGGAAAAAAATGGAAACTATTGCTCCTGCACAGAGGGAAGTGCCTTTCAAGCAGCTTCCTCCATGCAGCAGCAAGGCCAGCTCCCACAGGAGGCAGGTAGCTGGCAAAAGAGCAGAAAGAGGCAAGATAAAGGTCAGCAATGAGCAGAAAGAGACAGAATAAAGGTCAGAAATTAGCAGAAAGAGGCAAAATAAAGATCAGCAAAAAGCAGAAAGATGCAAAATAAAGGTGAGAAATTTGTAGAAAGAGGCAGAATGAAGGTCAGAAACAATCAGAAAGAGGCAAAATAGAGGTGAGAAACAAGCAGAAAGAGGCAGGATGAAGGTCAGAAATGAGCAAAAAGAAGCAAAGAAGAGCTCAGAAAAGAGCAGAAAGTGGCAAAATAAAGGTGAGAAATGATCAGAAAGAGCCAGAATAATGGTGAGAAACAAGCAAAAAGAGGCAGAATAAAGGTCCTAAACAAACATGCATGAGGCAAAATAAAGGTAAGAAATAAACAGGAAGAGGCAAAATAAAGGTGAGAAATGAGCAGAAAGAGGGAAAATAGATGTCAGAAATGAGGACACAGGGGCAAAGTAAAGTTGAGAAAGGAGCAGAAAGAGGCAACATAAAAGTCAGCAATGAGAAGAAAAAAGCAAAATACAGGTGAGAAATGAGCAGAAAGAAACAAAGTAAAGGTCAGGAATGAGCAGAAAGAGGCAAAAAAAGGTTAGAAATGAGCAGAAAGAAGTAAAACAAAGGTCAGCAACAAGCAGAAAGAGGCAGAATAGAGGTCAGAAAGGAGAAGCAAGAGGCAGAATAAAGGTCAAGGAGACACAGAAAGAGGCAGAATGGAGGTAAGGAACCAGCAGCAAGAGGCAGAATAAAGCTTAGAAACAAGCAAAAAGAGGCAAAATAAAGGTCAGGAGTGAGCAGAAAGAGGCAACATAGAGAAGAGGAGAGAAAAGGAAGAAAAAGGAGCAGAGGAGTCACAAAACCGAAAGTAGCAAAGGATATTAGACTGCAGGCAAGCTAGACATAAGGGCCATCACAGGGGAAGCTGGCATGAGGACCTGCTCTTGTGTCTGCCACTACTTTTTTATCACATACCACTGACGGTCCTACTCATACACTCACATACCCACTCAAAGACCCACTCTCATACTTATACACCCACTCACAGACCTACTCTGACTCATACACCCACATACAGATGTACTCAGACACGCATGCACCCACTCTCAGATCCATTCAAGCACTCTTTCACCCACTCACAGAACCACTGAGAGACTCACACACACACTCACATACCCACTCAGAGACTCACTCAGAGACCCACCCACACACCCACTCACACACACACTCATTCATTCACTCACAGACCCACATAGAGACTCACACATCTACTAACAGACCCATTGAAAGACTAACGCACCCACTCACAGATCCACTCATGTACCCACTCAAAGACCCACTCAGAGACTCTTGCACACTCTAACAGACCTCCTCAGACACTCATCCACCCACTCATAGACCCACTCAGGCACTCATGTTCCCTTTCACAGACCAACTCAGAGACTCATGCACCTACTCACAGAGTCACGCACCCACTGACTGATCCACTCCAACACTCACTCACAGACCCAGTCAGAGACTCACGTGACTGCTCACAGACCCACTCAGATACTCAGGCACCCACTCACTCACCCACTCATAGACTCATCCATCTACTCACAGACCTTCAAAGATAAGCATGCACCTACTCACAGGCCTAGTCAGAAACTCATGCATTGACTCACAGGCCTACTCAGACACTCATACACCCACTCACAGACCCACTCAGACACTCACACATTCAGTTCCAGACCCACTCAAAGACTCATGCATTCTCTCACATACCCTCACAGAAATGCATGCACTCACTCACAGACCCACTCAGACACTCATGCACTCACTCACAGATCCACTCATGTACCTACTCACAGATCCACTTAGACAATCACATACCCACTTTCAGACATACTTCGACATTCATACACCCACTGACAGATCTAGTTAAACACTCTAACACCCACTTACAAACTTACTGAGACACTCATGCACTCACTCACACACTCACTGTCAAAGGTTAGTGGTTACATTTAGGAAATACATTTTTTTTAAACTTAGAAATAGGTTACAGGGAACATTATGGTTAGGAAACAACATTAAAAGAACTGTAGAAATTAACTGAAAAAACAAAAGTTACCGGGACATTATAGTTACAAAATAGAATTTAAAAAAACCCTTAGAAATTCACAGAAAAAACAAAGGTTACAGGGACGTTCTAGTTAAGCTCAGATTTCCCTTTTACAAAACCCTTGAAATTCAGCAGGTAAAGTTAGCTGAGCTAACTATAACTTACGACCCCACAGTGCACTGCTTATGACCACACATATTATATCTCTCATGACATAATCAGGGACATATAATATCACACAAGGGAGAGAAGGAGGAGCATAATGGGGCTCACGCCTGCCCTTACTAACTCAAACAAACACGAAGATTGGCGTGATACCCTCCGAAATCTTCTGTCTGGTTAGTCAGCAGGCCAGCAGGTTACTGACAGAGACCTGACAAGTTCTCTGTGTGCTGCTATTTGTTCTTTACCTAAATTCAAAGCAATTCCAAGAATTGGACGAGGATGGCTCACTCAAATATTGTGACATGTTTCATCATTTGCCACCTCGTCCTACCCTGGTGAGATATTACTACCAAGGCAGACTCAACCTCAGAATGGGGCTTTTCTGAGGGAATTCTTATATATTTCTATTCTTTCATGACAATAATTTAGGTCCAGTTTATGAATTTAAAAAAACCTTAGGATAAACCACTAAAGTATCCTTTAATTTGGTGGTATCCCTGGTGAGTTAAAAAGTTAAGAAAGGGGTAAATACAGGAGGCATACTAAGGTATAATGGCCTGTATGAGTCACTGTACAATATTCATGTCAACATGATTCTGCCTCTATTCAGCGGTAGGTCTAAACCATTCGTCAGGGCCGTGTCTATGCCCCCTACACTGCAATTAGTAAGTGCTGGGTAAGCTTAGATGTAAAGAGAGGACCTACCTCTCAACTGGTATCATAGTAAGTGATAACCTAGAGCTACTTAGCTAGGTGCTTCCTGGTTTGTTCGGGGTGGTTCTCTCCTGTAATCACACTTTTTTCACGGTCAAGAACCCATTCGCCATCGAACTGCCGTCTGGTGCAGTAATCAGTGACATCACTGATGACATTTCAAATGACATCACAGATGACATCATCCAACTGTTAGTGTTTTCCAAGAATTCATGAATGTTAAAAATATATACCAACCTACTACAAAAGTTAGATTACTATACTAGGTGCACTACTAATGAGTGACACTACTTCGAACATGACTAAAAGAATCTGATCCAAATTAACAACATTTTATAAACCAATTGTCGCAAAGAGGTTAATGAACGACAGAGACTTTGTTTTTCTTAATTTAAACAGAGCAAGTCTCTACAGTGGTATTTCATAAGACATCAGTGCACGTTCTCAGGTATTATGGTCTTCTCATAATGGAAAAACGCCTATTCTGAATTGAACAATTAAATGTAGCATCAAAAGATTTTTTCAAGAGTTTTTAATAAAGTCTGTCCATGGCAGATTCAAATCTGATTTTATTCCTATATTTTGATTACGTTACATATAAATACTTGAATAAAAAATCAGCAAGTGTGCAACATTTTTACTGTAAGTGATAATTTGTCAAGCTGGGTGAATGGCGACAAGTGCATATCAAATGTAATACTGTGTGTATATTTCAAGACACTGCAACTCAGGATTGCAGGCCTCCCTCATTAACATACAAGGTAAATAAATGCACAGATTGCAATTACAATTTTGTATGTGACAGGTATAGTGTAAACTTAGCTATAAAGCAACGGGCTGCAGTACAGATGCTATGTTATGCAGATTTGTAATGCTCAATACCATCCAGGGGGGTATCCAGGTGCTGAACAGGTGTGAGTCTAGCCACACCTGGGCCTAGTGGGACTACGCAAAAATCCAGGTCTTCAAGTTCTTGCTAAATTCAAGAAGTGAGGAGTGGGCTCTTATATGCAGTGACAAGTCATTCTAAATATTGAAGTGATGTAGGAGAAAGCTCAACTGTCGGATCTGGTTTTCCATATGCATGGGATGCAGGGTTTCTTAGCAGTCATTACAGAAGAAGGGGGAGAAGAAATTGTTAAGGGAAGGGGTACAACGTCATGGGCTTCGCTTTGTTGTTATCCGGGGAAGGCTGTTGGGATGAGGCATACAGGGAGGGATGAAGAGTGTTATATGTTAAAATGCAACATCCTACATGACATATATTCTCAAGGTACATAGATGGGAAGTTAAGAATATTAAATCTATACTTACCAATGTATACTCACTGTCACAATGTTGTGGTATTTGATACTGTCGCTACAATGTTTTTGTAGGACAATATTTAAAGCATGATATTCTGGTAGAATATAGAATATCCTTCAGATTTGATCCTTTATCTCAGTGAAGAGCTATTGTTTTCAGATTTTTTTTGTGTTTAAGGCCGAAGTAGAGAAAGAGATTAGGCTGGTGTATTTAGTGTAGTGTGATATTATACATAATAGGAGCATAACAGATGTCCTGACATCTCATCTATTCCCTCCTGCATTTCCACGATGGCAATGATACTGCTGTTTGTTGTGAGAGCTCGAATGGACATTTTCATCTTTTTTGGTGTCTACAGTGAGGTTGATTCTACATTAGGGGCTTTATTTAGTGGATTATGATGCATGTGAGTGATGCTGACTTCCAGGTTGTTGACACCAAGAACTTGGAAAAGATCATAGTGTAGATAGTGGCACTCCACAGAGTACAGTCAACTGATGCCAGGCAATCTTACTTGTAAGTACAGAGGAAGCACTCAGCCCATAAACAGTCCATGAATCACCAAAAAAAGTCAGCAAGATACATTGTGGTGAACCAGCTTTCTACATGGCGCTGTTTACAGTCACTGGTAATGAGTACATATACGTTTCTTGATATCGTTTAACTAGAGATAGGGCTTGGATATGAGAGCCAGGACAGGATCATTGTGAGGCATTCCATCAGGTGATTAGTGGTGTAGCCTTTTGAAATCTCAACAGCATAGGTCTGAATGCCACCAGCATAGTTATAGATTCTGACAATCCCTATGGACCGGCAAGACTTCCTGGCACTCCTTATGCATGTTAATTGTCACTATTTAGATGGTGTAGCCTTGAGGAAAGCTGCAGGAGAAGGGATAGACAGAGATCTAGAGGAATTCACCTTAACCAGCTTTGCTCTTTTTTCCAGGTAAGACTGAACACAGTGATAAAATGTGTTGACAGACTTAATTCAGGACAAATGGGTGCCTATTAGGGCTCCATGCTCAACAATATTCGAGGCAACAGGGAAGTCAATCAGTTTGAGGAGGCAGGGGTTGCTGGTACTATAGATTTGCAGGTTACTGTTCTGTTTTGGCCTTTATGATGAGATGCCTATGAGGGGCGCAAAGGGAATTTATGTTTATGAGATTTTCACACATCACATTGGCACCAGTGTTTCTGATAGTTTATTTATTTCCACTCTTGATATGGTGCACAACTCACTCCCAAAGGAGTATCTTGGCGTTTTGCTTTCCAGGACAAGAGAGCACTTTAGAATAACCACATCTTTAACAGTGCCTTGAAAGTTGCAAAATCGCAACAAGTACAGATGTAGAGAGGCTATTTTTTCCAAAGGAATGGGGCCAAGTAAGAGAAGGATCTGCCATCATATCTAGAGGTGTGTATACGTGGAATCTTAAGAAGGGCTTTCTTAGTGGTCCTGAGCAGTCTTTACACCAATGTTTTTCACCACCTGTGTGGGAGAGGGGTCTGGACACATTTCTGTTGGCCACCAATCGGTTGACCAAAGCTCCTGTGCTTTGCCAAATAATACAATATCAGTTTTCTCGCTATTTAATTTGAGGAAGTTGTTAGGCAGCCATTCAGCAATGCCCCTAATGCAGTTTGCAAACTGATATTTCACTTTTAATGGATCTAGCCCAAAGGAGATGAGAAGTTGGATGTTGTCGGCATAAGATACGGCCTAAAACCCATGATAATCTTGTAATGTGTGCCAGAGGAGCTTATAAATGTTGAACAGTGCTGGACTAAGGCAGGACCATGTGGGGCTCCTGCATTGATTGATATTTTTCTAGATTTAAAAAAGACAAGGCAGATGGTTTGGGTCCGGATGTCAAGGAAATCCATGAGCCAATATAGCATACTGACATATACTCCTGACTCGTAGAGTCTGCTGATTAAGATGGAGTGTGAGATCCTATTGAAGGCCACAGATAGGTCCGGAAATACTACTGTGACTGGGGTACCTGCATCTAGGGATAGTCTGATTGTGTCAGTGACCACCACAAGTGCAATCTGAGCACAATGCAGCGCTCTGAAGCCCGATTGCGAGGGGTCTAAGATCGTATATTCTTTCAGGAAAGTTGCCAGTTGTTGGTTAGCATAACTTTTTAGAATTTTTCCCAGCTGAAGGAGTAGTGAGATCAGTCGGTAATTGGACAGGACCTCAGGGTTGGCAACGGGTTTTTGGGAATAGGGCACATTTGGGCACACTTCCATTTAGTCAGAAATTTGGCTGAAGTTAAGAAAATATTGTAAAAATCCATTACTGATTGTTCAATGGTAAGGTAAGGTAATATTTTATTTGTACACGATTAATTAAAATCTTTACAAAAATATAAAACACGGATAAAAACATTTAAACCACTTTGTAGTTGAGATTAAAAAGATCAGAGTTCGCAAGGGTCAGATCAAGATTGTCCTCGGGTGCTAATGAAGAACTTCAAATAGTATCAAGTCTTTTTCTTATTGAGTCGAAGAAGTTCACGACCTGGCTGTTGAATTTTTTGTCGCTAGAGTTGAAGCATAGTTTGACTGCCTGCCGGCAGGTCTGAACGGCATATGACTTGAAGGATGGAAGCAAAAAGTTGCACCTCAAGTCCCTCAGACTAGGGCATATACAGATCACGTGAACAATGTCCTCTTTGCCGGACTTGCACAGGCGACACTGTTGCGAGGCCGGTGTTCTCTCCCAAGGGGGCAGGTGCGGCAGTATGATGGTTCAATGGAGTTGGCTGTGCAGGAGATTACCCTGGGGGGACAGAGGTCCAAAGGGCAGCCTGATTTGTCTAAAGCCAACATCTTCTGCACCTGCTCTAAAGAGCATGACGCGAAATGACCTTAGCCAGTCAGAGTATTCAAGGGTGACTGACAAAAATTGAGTTCCATTTCCAGTGGTTCCCGGACAATTGAAAAGTTCTTATAGATAACATTTATTTTTTCCTCAAGCAAGTCAACAAGGGAATCACAGAAGCTGGAATAGTACGAGGACAGGCTTGATGTTTTGCAAAGTTATATAAGACTTTGTATAATTCCTTTGTGGAATTTTTAGCTTGGTCGATAGTTGAGGTAATATAGGATTTGCGTGCTACTTTAAGCTGATTTTGGTAGCTATTCAGCAGCAATCTATTGTATTCTTTATCCACTGGGCATTTCGTTAAGGGAAACCTATGTTCGATCGTTTGCCTTTTAACTTTTCCAGGTGCAAATGATCAATATACCAGGGGGCTTGGTGCCTGAAGGAAGTAGAAGGACATTTTTTGAAAGAACTGGTTTGATCAAACTTCTGTCAGTGTGAGAGAGTCGTGGTAGGTGTCCAAAGCAGTGTTGATATCAATTTGTGAGGAGATTGTGATGGGCCTACTGGTCTCAGAAAAGGTGATAGAAGTGACCGTCTTCTAAGAGCATCTAAGTCTGCTTAACTCTTTGCTATGCTTGACAGATGCATTATTACAAGGGACCTGAAATGTAACTACATGGTGATCTGACAATATGATAGGGAGAGGGGCTCACTTGTGACTTCCAAAATGTTAGTAAATATAGTAAAGATAGGATCAAGGGGGTGCCCCACCTTGTGGGTCCTGACACTATTTGCTTGAGCTTGAATGTTTCCATGTCTGCAAAGAGTTGGGTCACTCCTACACCCTCAGTATTTTCTCCATGGAATTTGAAGTCACCCAGGAGTAAAATGTTTTTGGCAGCCAGGGCGTGAGCTGCAATATAGTCAATTGATATCTGTCCAAAGTTTTTTCTCATGCCAGAGGGTTGGTAAACCAATGCTTCCCTCCAACAGTTAGTAGCAGAGATCTGAATTTTAAAAATGTTCATCTAAACTCAATCAGTGAGTAGGATATCTACTACCTGCACTTGGACAGAATCATGGAAGGCGATGGCCACACTTTC
Organism: Lissotriton helveticus; assembly: GCF_964261635.1. Taxonomy (NCBI): domain Eukaryota; kingdom Metazoa; phylum Chordata; class Amphibia; order Caudata; family Salamandridae; genus Lissotriton; species Lissotriton helveticus. The sequence goes on from NC_136069.1 coordinate 869,978,449, forward strand.
TCCAGGTCTCCCCTCTCTATCGAGTTTGACCAGAGAGTAGTGTACTGGTATCGCTAGTGAGATACAAGGGAGTGCTGCTTTATTTAGCCAGGTCTTGACCATAGACCTGACATTGCAGTCTAGTTCACCTATTTCCTGGGAGACATATTTGCCAGTGAAGGAGGAGGTGCTAGTAGCCTGATAGAGAGTCTCTGACTGTGTACTTTTAAATAATTTTTTGGAGACGGGGAGGAGAGCCTGTATCGCCTTCGCCCCAAATATTGGCAGAGTGACAGAGCAGGAGAAACACACGCCTTGCAGGTGATAGGACCCTCTCGATTTGGAAAATGGTGACTACAACACCAAAAAGGACTTTTATTGTTAACGATGTTCACATGTATTTGATGCAATTCTGAAAAAGAGTACTTCAATACGGTGGGGTTTGCCGCGATGCTGAATTATCTGATCTGAAGCAAAAGAAAAATGCAGGGGGTCCTGGCATCTGGCGTCATCCAGGCATGGACCTGAGCAGACGGGCTTGCCTTTGGCGAACCTTTGGTTGCTTTCATTGCCTGTGCAATGGGGGTCCAGGCTTGGTTTTCATGGGGCATATTTCAAGTGTGCCATGGAAATGACTCTTGTTTGTAGGGCATGGTTGAAGGCATGGAGTAGGGTGTTGAAATCAATGTTGACTAGACGTGGGAGTCAGAGCTGTCAAGATATCGTAAAATCCTTCTCTGTAAGTTATTGCAGGACTTTGTCCTCTTCTTTGATGGCTTTATGTGACCTCATGGGGTGAGAGTTGTGTGTTGAGAATTTGACCAGCCAAAATTAGGTTGGGCACGGAGCGGAAAACATGATGACATTTCCCTTTGGTATGGCAGACAGAGTGATAAACTGAGTTTTGACAGCTGCAACCAACCCATTGAAAATTACATCCTTCATGGTCTTGCTTGATGCATCTTCTCAGAGACTGAAGTATTCAAGAATAATGATGTAATGTGGTAGATGTTGCAGTGATGAGGAAGGCAATTCAGCATTCCTGGCTGGATTCATGCTGAATTAAAAGTAGCTGTAGTGAAATGTGCTGATGGCCATTAAAGGCAAATGGCAGAAGAGTGTTATGAGCTGAAAGCTGATTGCTGCTATAATGCATATGGCCTCAATAGTTATTAAATACATGTAATGTGCCCTGGGTTGAATGTGTGTCAGTGGTGTGCAGATTTTTGATGGTGACATGTTTATTACATGATTGAGATGATGCAGGAAGATATGCAGAGGATGTATATGGTGCTGTGATGAAAAGAGCCGAGCTAAGGTGCTAAGTGGAAAAAACTTGAACGATGCAGGTGTTCTAGACATTACACCCCCGCCAAGCCATAGGAGATCCTAAAAATTGATGTCCATGTGCTCATCTGCCCTTTGCTTAAGATTAAGATGCTAGATCAAGGACACCTTGCTATAGCTGAGGTTTCCATTTAGATGGTAAAATGTTATATTCCTGATTGGATTCTGCTTATTTGGGAGACTGTTCCTTTATTGTGGTCAACTTGGGGGAGAGGAGTTGGCCTAATTGCTAGGGCGGTTGACCTTGAATCTGGGTTAGAGTCTCAGCAATGACGCTGAACATCCTGTGATTCTGGGTAAATCACTTAGGGCCACATGCATCAAACAGAATTGCATTCGCAAACGGTGCGAATCGCAAAATTCGGCCGTTTGCGAATGCAATTCTTTGTTTTGGGATGCATTAACCTTTTTTGTTTTTTCGCAATTTAAGAAATCGCAAATTATTTGCGATTTCTTAAATTGCGATTGCATTTAAGAAATCGTAAATTTGCGATTTCTTAAATGCAATGCATCATCTGAAAAAGTTTGCGAATTCGCAAATTAGAAGTGTTAAATTAGCATGAAGTCAACCTTCATGGTAATTTAAGAAAAGTTTCAAAAATGCACAAAAGTGCATTTTTGAAACTTTCATTTTACACACACACATGCCCTTGTGGCATGTATGTGTGAAAAATTGACTTTATGTTACATTTCAGGGGTGCAGGGGGGTCCTTTGGACCCCCCCTGCACCCATGAAATTGCATTCTCATTTTGCGATTCTTTAATTGCGAATCGCAAAATAAGAATGCCTTCCCATTGATTCCTATGGGCCTCTAGGCCCATAGGAATCAATGTAAAGGGATTCCTTATTTGCGATTCGCAAAATTGGGAATCGCAAATAAGGAAAAATAAGAAATCGCAAAAATATTTGCAAATTTTTAATGCATAGGTATTTGCGATTTCTAAATTGCGATTCCTTAATTTTCGCAATTTAGAAATCTCAAATACCAACAATGATGCATGTGGGCCTTAATCTCCCCGTGCTTAACAAAATTAATGTGTCCTCATGTAACGCAACTTGTGCTATGTAAACCGTCTGATACCCAATACCTTCGGGTCAAGTTTGTGCTATATAAAACTCCCTAAAGAAATTAAAAATACTTGAAAAGGAAAATATGTTCCTTGCTTGTGTTTGATTTCAATGCTGCTCTGACCTGGCAAAGAGCAGAAACACATTGAGTTTGAATATCTTGCTTTGGATTTGTGGCTAGGCAAGGTAGTCTTAATATTTAAAACAATATCATATTAATAACATTCTATATCATCTGCACCAACATTGGTGTAATCTATTTGGAGGCAGTGAGCTGAGTGTAGATGCTTGTGCCTCTTTAAAGGATTAAAGACACACTAGACAAAGACCACCTGATTCCTCTCTAGCAAATACAGCAAGTACTCCCGCAGCTGACACCTGCAGAGAACATTACCACACTCTCATGCCAGATTTAATGAATGAAGGGCTTTTAATTCCCTTGGCTAGATTATCAACAATGTGCAAGCCCGGTTTGCTCTTGCAAGTGCCCTCATTATGTGGGAACATTACGAACTGTTGTCATTATGAATTTTATCAAATGAATTCAATCCCTCCACTAAATGTCAGACTTAGTAAATCTACTGGTGACAGGGAAGCAGTGCCAATGGATATCAACCCGTTAAGGTGTCTCAGACCCCCCTCCTTTATGGTGGATGCAGTCTGATACTACTACAAACACTCGTCATACTGAGGTTCATTCAGAGGCGGAGGTGCAAGGCATATCTGCACACTCATAGTATGACTCAGTGCTTAATTTGTAAAAGAATGAGTGCATATGCCCAAAGCTATGCTCAGAAGCCCATTGCTGGTGCCCTTAAATGTTGGGTGCCAAATGCTTAGTTTTGCATCTACCTCATGCCTCTTTATTACAGTACCTTACACATCCTGCCTGTTTATCGCTGTCTTAAAGGCTCCTGCTTTCACCCTTTTGTGGCAGGTTTTCCGCCTTTCTTTTCCTCCTTCTTGGCCCTGCGTTTGTTTTTCACTCTTTTGTAATGTCTAATGAGGAAAAGCAAGTGCAGGTATTCAAAATTGAGTACCAGTGGGTCCCACAGGCTCAAATTCAACACTAATGTGACTCCTGCACATTGTCAATGTCTTGACATGTGCACTACAGGCCTGCTTTTGGAGTGGGCAGGGAGCCCAGTACAGTTGGTGAAGTTTGTGATTCTACAAACAAAAGATCAGTTATGCTCTTGAATGCTGAGCACTCCTAGTACCCTCTTTATTCTCAGCCCACCCCAGTCGACACAGAGCTGACAGCGAAACTTGGTGGAATGCTGAAGGGGAGAGGATAAGAAACTGGTTCAAGTTCTATGATGTAGCACTCATTTTGCGCTAGTCGTTTTTAGGTCTCGCCTACACAGTGTGCTGAATAGGAAAGGGACCTCTTGAAATCGATACAGCTTTGCAGGCAAAAACGTGCATGCGTTGCAATGCATTCAATGCCACGCGTGCACGTTTGGCGATTCCCTTGCGGGAGTGTGCGGCGCCATATGTTAGCAATTATTGTGCTCGCTCCCGCAAGGAAAACGCTGCCTGCTCTTGGCCACACTCCCCCCCACTATGTGCGCGAGGCGGTAACGTAAACCAATAGCACGCCCTGCTGGCTGACCTCGCTGATCAATCACACAATTGCTACTTCAGAAGGGGTGGGCAATTGAGTTTGGCTTATGTGTCTAGACTCGCTGAGTGGTGTCTGATTGCCACGTGACTCGAGCGTGAGCGAGACGTCTAATTTGGGGTTTGGAACTCCTTTCCTCGCACGGGAGTGTTGCTTGAAGGTAGGGAGGGAAAAATCGGAGTGTGAAACTATGGAGAGTGCTGGGCGAGACCAGCAGCCAGCAGCGCAAAAGAGGAACATTCCCTGGTAGGAAACAAAAGCGTCTGTACTCCTGTTTGTTGGACCGTATACGCTAGACCCTGACATTGTATTGCAGGTTGCATATTGCTTTCCACGCTTGCTTTGTATTGGAGACTGGCTTGCATATTCATAGTAGTTTTGGACTTGCTCATATGCTATGACATGTTGATTAATCACACGGCCTACCAATCAATTTGTCCTTATAGTTCCATAGTCCAGTCTCTCTAATAGACATACATTGAATCATATGCACTGGTTTTGGGCAGTTCATTGGCAGTCATTTTATCTATATCAGGTGGGAGAAAAGTTGAGTTGTCCATGACTGAAAATAAATCTGCAATCTTCTGGCTGTATGGAGCTTATTAATAAGGAAGGGCAGTAATTCACTTCAGCCGATGATCCAATGGGTGTTGACATATAGCATAAACTGAACAGTGTAGTAAACAGCCTTAAAAATAACATTTATACAAAATACACATAGCCTTGTAGAAAGCACAGCAATTTTTTTAATTTGCTCACAATGGCGCAATAATAGCCCACGCCATAACACATACCTTGTCCCCCAAATTACCGCTTAATAGTTCGTCATTATGATCATTTTTGTCTATACGAAGGATGCCTCTGTTGTGTATTGTTCATATGTTTCGTTGTTCTAATCCAGGGGTCTCCAAACCGGTCCTGGAGGGCCGGATCCATGCCAGATTTTTAAAAGAACTACATGTATCTCAATGGGGATATCCAAAAAATCTGGCATGGATCCGGCCCTCCAGGACCGGTTTGGAGACCCCTGTTTAATCTGTTGTAAACAAGGCTACTGTGTCTCTGATGTTCTGCGCAGAACGCCATTATGTTGTTATGGGAAAAGGGTATGCAGACATATTTTTGCATTACCTAATACACGTAAAATGGTATAAAGCTTGTTTTTTAATATTTAAATACCTGCAGCTGTTATCTATTATACATATCATAGCCCATCAATGGCACAATAGTAAGCCAACACCATGACCCAAACCTCCTCCCCAAAATGACCGCTTAGCAGCTCTAATAATCAAGCCACATTTTTTTTATCTATACAAAGGATCCCTCTGTTGTGTTTTGTCCCTATGTTTCGTTGTTTTCAATCTGTTGCAAATAAGGCTACTGTTTTCTGATGTTCTGCACAGTGCGCCATAATGTTGTTGTATAATAAATATATGCAAACATTTTATTGCATTACCTAATACACGTAAAACAGTATAAAGTTTAAAAAAGGCTACTGTGTCTCTGATGTTCTGCTTGACGAGTCATAATGTTGCTGTGGGAGGAGGGTATGCAACATTTATATGCATTGCCTAAAACACATAAAACAGTATACAGTTCATTTTTTAAAGTTAAATACCTACAGCTGTTATCGATTACACATATCAATTAGCCCGTCATAGGCGCAATAGTAAGCCAATGCCGTGACTCAAACCTTGTCCCCCAAATTACCACTTAACAGCTGTATTGCGTAAAGTGTAACTATGTGGCGTGTTATTATGTGACACTGATTGATATTATGTGGTTTGTATTTATGTTGTTCTGAGTAGAGTGTAATTATGTGGCATGTCATTATATGGTATTGAGTGCTATTATGTGAGGTGTATGTTGCATTTAGTAGAGTGTAATTAAATGGTTTTTAGTGTTGTTGTGTGGAGTGTATTTATATTGTATTGAGTAGAGTGTAATTATGTAGCATGTTAATACGTTGCACTGAGTGATATTATGTGGATTGTATTGATGCTGTATTGAGTAGAGTCTAATTATGTGAGTATTCTCTACTCTACTCAATAGAGCATCAATACAATCCACATATTATCACTCAGTGCCATGTATTTGGTGGGCGATTTTCGTGTCCTTCCTACCGTTGGAGGCCTTACTAGTTGTATTTCCGGCATTTCAGAAATAATCGGGCTATCGGTTTCTATACCAGTCCTGCAGTGCTCAGAACATGAGCTTAAAAGTTAATTGTGACTTTTTTCTGATCTAAAGAGAAGGCATATAATTGATGTCCTGAAGATGAACCTTTAATATGTCATAGGTTCGAAATGTCATCGACTGTGTCACACTATATGTGTATGAACTGCGCTATTTTTATGCCAACAATAGTGTGTAAACAATATTGTCTTATTGTGATTTGTACTACACAGACTGTTCATATTGCCTGAAACTCTTTGTTTGTCCTTTCTTAGTGTGTTAGTCGGACATCGGCTGGTGTCCTGCTGTCATCTTAGTAATTTTGTGAAATTTCTTACTATTAAAATAAATACTGTCCGGCTGGACAAAGAATATAGTGTCTATTTAGTCTATATTTATCACTTATAAATTCTGTTTGTCTAGGGACCATTTTCCTGTATTAAGATATAATCCCCTAAGGTCCCTAGCATATTGCTTCCTTGGGTTCCCTTGTGTAACCAAAATGATGTATTAACAAGCCACATAATTACACTCTCCTCAAAACAATATAAATACACTCCACACAACACTTAAAACCACATAATTACACTCTACTAAATGCATCATACACCGCACATAATACCACTCAATACCACATAATTACATGCCACATAATTACAGTCTACTCAATACAACATAAATACAAACCACACAATATCAATCAGTGTCACATAATAACATGCCACATAATCACACTCTACTCAATACAATATAAATACACTCCACACAACAACACTCAAAACCACATAATCACACCACATAATTAAACACTACTAAATGCAACATACACTCCACATATTACCACTAAGTACTCCGCATATTACCACTAACTACCATACATAACACTTTTTAAAAAAACTTTTCTACATAAAACACATCAGCCACAATACTCTACAACATAGCCAAAACTTCAAAATACACATAAGGTCCCAAAAGCGAGACCTATTAGCTATGCCAATGCTTGTTTTGTTTTGCAATGGCTGTGATAGATCAACATTATATTGGCAACACAAGGTAATTAAGATATTGTGACAATAGTATTAACAATCAGATGTCTAAATACAGCCTCCTATTTCCCTCCTAACCTAATGTAGGACCTGAACTATAGGTTGAGCTGCTTCTTAAAGTGTCTGTTTGCCTGTTTGTTTTTTATACTTCTTTTTATTGATTTTCAAAGCATAATCATGAACCAACAGTACAAGGTTACAAGCTTGCGGGGCAGACACAGTTACTGTAGCGGTCTTGAGCCATGACTCCCCCCCTCACCCATGCAGTCAGTAGATGTCATCTCCATAGTCCGAGTGAACCTGATCATATCAAAGAGAAAGTGGTTTGTCCACTCTATGAGCACTATGCTAACAAAACTTTCACATGCTTCTTGGCACATCCTCTTCACTTATATATTTAATTTTTGGCATTACAGCTGAAGTTCATACCTTTCAGCCAAGCAGCCAACGGGGGTGGGTTGGTGACAGCCATGGCTGAGAAATGTCTCATTAGGTACCAGATATCCAATACCAGCGAACAGCCTACGGTGCATAGTATCTAGCCATCCATCCATTATCCCAAGAAGTACTACCTTAGGGTGCAGCTCTGCAACCACCTGCAGTATGCATGTAATCTGTGCATGGACTGAGGCCCAGTAGGCTTTATAACCGGACAAGTCTGAAAAACATCGTAGAAGGATACCATGAGGTCCCAACATCATGTGCAAGTATGTGAACTTGCGTGACCATCTTCCAGAGCCTAAATGGGCTATAATATAGATGGTGAATATAGGAAAACGGAATGAGTCAGATATTAGAGGGTTAGGCCACCGTGTCTGATGCCATCTTCGTGCCCTGCCAATCCACGTCATATAGCTCTCTTATATCAGATGTCCAACTTTCTCTGAGCTTTAAAAGAGGTTCTGGGGCATTAAGGATAAGTGATCTGTATAGTTGGGAAATTCCCGAGCAACCCAAAGGACTTATCATCACTTTCATCTCCAGGGGTTAACTTTGAGGACATTCATAAGGAGCTCTTTATACATATCAAGGGTATGTAGCACCTGCAGGTATCTGAAGAACTGAGAGTTATGAAGATGGTATTCGGCTTTGAGATGGTCGAAGGAGACAATGTGGCCCTTGTCCCACAGGTCTCTCAGTGTGGTAACCTCTATCTGGTCCCATCCCTGAAACCCTTCCTGACATATTATCCATTCCGGCCATGTCCCTGCCCACAGAGGAGTCTTCGCTGTCGGTATAACCTGGTATTGGATGTGAGTAAGCACCGCACTCCAGCGCAGAACGGGGATTTTGGACATCTGCGGTAGGGAAGCAGGGGACTTTCACCCATAAAGTAGGTTGTGAACACCCCAGTTCGTGAGCATTTGTAGTTCAAGGCACCAGGAAGAGTTGGAGTGTATTACGAACAGGCAATCATTGATCAGTACCATTTGTGTTGCCTAATAGTAGAAGCAGAGGTCAGGGGTGACTAGGTGCCGTTTGTAAGGGGAGACAGAGCACTTAGTGTGGGAGACTCTGGGGGACTTGGAGGCCCAGTAAAACCTCGTAGCCATTGATTGTAGATTGTAGAATAAAGAGGGAGGGAGAAAGAATAGGTAGTTTTGCATTATGTATAAGAATTTAGGCAAAACTAGCATTTTATATAAAGCAATTCAGCCCGGTAGGTTAAGCGGTAGGGTGGATCAGTTGTCCAGATCTGTGCGTGTGTGCATCAGGATTGGTGCAATGGTGAGGTCCCATGCCATCTAAGGATCATATGAAAAGTAAATATCAAGATACTTGAAAGGCCCAGAGGTGACCCTCAATCTTGTTTCATATTGTGGCGGGAGGGCAGACACATCAGGTCTATGTTTTGTGACTTCACTTATCCGAATCGATCCACAACCTGCCACGTTCCATATAGTTCCAGCATTCTAATAAACTGTGGTAAAGTCATCTGGGAGGACTGCAAGTATAGCAGCATATCATTGGCGTAGATAGCCACTCTATCCGCTTGATGCCGGAGCCAGTAGAGGCCTTGAATTTGGGCCTCCACTGTAATCCAATTTTCCAGGGGTTCAATCACCAATGCAAAGGCTAACAGGGACAAGGGAAATCGCTGACTCATGCTGCAATGGATTAAAGGGCATTGAAAGTGTCCCATTGACTTGGACACTCACTATTGGGCGATCATATAATGCCTCAGTTACAGTGAGAAATTGAAGCCCAAAGTTCATGCATCAAAGTATTTGAAATAGAAAGGGCCAATGGACAGTCTCAAATGCTTTTTCATAATGAGGAGGAGGGCAGCTGGGCCTAATAAGTGGTTAATGTGGGAAAGGGCATTCTGAAGCCAACGTAGACAATGGCATGTGCTCCCACCGGGCCTGAAGCCATGGGGATCCGTTTGGATTAGCGTTTGGACTATGGGAATTGGCCATGTGGCCAAGATTTGGGCCAAGATGTTGGATTCATTATTAAACAAAGAAATATGCCGGTAGGAGGTACAGAGTGTAAGTGGCTGTTAGAAATGGGGTTTCTGGTTGGCTAGGGTATGCACCTAAGCTAGGCAGAACTCACCACTCTAATCAGGGCAAAAAAGTTACACACCAAAGGTAAAGCCTGTGCTCACCCTCTGGTAGATTGGGACAGAGCAGTGGGGATCATCATCAGTTGTACTGTATAAAGCATTTACGCAACACAGAAAAACACAATGAAAACACCACAAAAGAGACTCCACACAGGATTATATAAAACATATATAATATATTATACATAAAACCAGACCAAAATTACATGAAGCATAAATACTGTGTGTTGGAACTGGGGTCACCAGTCCCCTAGGGTAGCATGGCACGAGCGGGTAGGCATCAGAAAGCATTTGTGTTAAGCGACCATGCAGCACACGCAACCACAGAGTCAGAAACCTGGGCACGCAATTATTGACACCACTCCAGTGAGCTTGTATAAAAACTCAAGTCAACTTTATTAAGATAGAGCAGGATCAGGGTATTTAAGAATTCATCATAAACTTAGCTTCATAACTCTCTTTTCAGGTACCTGTGTGTTAACACTTGGCATTACTTCAGTTGAATAAATATTAGATATTCCATAAATAATAAATATTGGATAAATACATTTTCAGTAAAACACAGGCCTGACCTATGCCTTGCTCCTGGTCAGCACCTGCATCAAATACCTTAAGGAGTTATAACAGAAAGCATTTCAATAAATAACAGTAGGTTTCTACTTTTTACTCCCCAACCAAAGCTGAGCGTTTCAGAACAGCAACATGTGAATAAATCACTGTAGGTTTCTAATAAATATAGCACTATGTGGAAGTAAACGTTTCATAAGGAATAAACAACCTCGTGGGTAGGTAAACCATTTCCTTAATCACTCCTAGTAGGAATAAGCATTGAGCATGTTAACAGTTGAAGGAAAACTTCTCATTAGTTATGCATCAACCTTTCAATTAATATGCATTTCACCATATTATGCATCAGCACATTTCATTAGAGGCCAATCATTTCCTTAGCAGTAACCTCTTTATCCTACAGACTAAATTATCATCTAAGCGGGCATCAGCAGACCCCTAACTAGGGTAGAATAACCATCCTACTAGGTACAAACTAACATCTCACCACCCCCCTGACTAAGCAGGCCATTAACACTGAGGCAGGAAGAACCCTCCCCTAAGCGTAGGTAAACATTTCCTTAGTCAGGAATAAACATTTCAGGGAATAGGAGTAACCCTTCCTCTGGAACAAAAATTGAGCTTTCGTTGACATTCAACAACTTCCCTATTTCACTAGATATACTCTTGTTTACAGGTGAGAATCAACATTCCATAGAGCCCACCTTTGCAAGAAATTCATGAGACTCATTTAGGCATGTTTCATGTAGAACTACACCTAACCACCTATAGGCATTCAGGGGGTGTAACATTGAACAGGAGCCACCCTATTTCACTAAAGGTAGAATATTCAATTTCCTGTTGTGAACATTTTCATAAGTGTATTATGCACATTTCCTTTAAATACAAAGCATTTCATTAAGCTATAAATACACTATGCGAAAGACCTACATTTCAATAATCCCAAACAAGCCATGCATAAGGCTACAGTAATTGGCATTTAACAGTACCCCAGACAGGGGTTAATTCTCACCCAATAATGCCCTTACAGTGTTTAGGGGTCCTGGCCCAGGTCAGGGGACTCTCCTGAGCTAACTAGGGCCAACTTGGACCAGTCACCAGTTTCCCCAGGGAGGGGCGAACTCAGGGCCTCCCTGGGAGTTTTCTGTCTCTTCGCCGTTAATCTGGGCCAACGGGGCCCAACAACATTCTTCCCCAGGGGAGGGGCGAACTCGAGGTCTCCTGCGACCTTCCGCTCTCCTCCCCGGGGGTTTACCTGCCTTCTTCGGCCCTTCCCGGGCCCTTGCGTAGGCTTCTGGTGGGTTTGAGGGCTCTCATTCCTCCATGAGCCCCTCCGATATGCCCCGCGCTTCAGTGGGACCGGTCCCGGCTCCTCAGGCCTCGGGACCGGTCAGGAACACCACAAGCAACAGGGGAAGCAGGATGGGCCCGGCCTCTTTCTCAGCAAGTAAGTGCCGGCCGCCAACCACAGCGCGGCCGGCAAAGGGGCTTGACACTTGCAGCCAATAGCTGCGCGGCAATGGGCGGGGGTGCGGCCGATGACGCGGCGCACCTCCGTCACGTGAGGTGAGGTCGCGGCTTCACGGCCTGTAAGGCCCAACGCGACCTGACAGGAATTCCGGCGGCCCTCTCCTGACACCGGGGGCCGCCGTGGAGACTCCTTTTGCCCGGCCTGGGCTGCGGCGGTGATCGCAACACTCAGCAATGCTGCGGCGGCCCTCTCCAGGCACCGGGGGCTGCCGAGGATGACGACAGGCGAAGCCGGAACCCCAGGGCAACGCCGGCGATCTCCTCAAAGAGCGCCACGAAGTCACAGCAGCGCTCCGGCCACACAGCACCTCAGCAGGCGACAGGGGTGACAGCGCTGAACAGCGACAGGGGGCACAGCGCACCACACAGATTCTTCGTCCCCAGCGCGTCACAAGACCCAACAGGTGAGCGCTTCAGGAAACCTTCTAGCGCTTCTCAGGGGGCACAACACGCAGAGGCTTCAGTGCTTGGCAATTACGGCGCTATGAAGGCCACAGCAATTCTTGGCACCCGAGGGATGTAGCGCTCTTCAGGGCTCAGCCATTCTGGTAGTTCACAGCGCTGGGCAGTTTCAGCAATAGCGCTTAGGGCAGTGAGCTAGATACAGCGCTTCACAGCAAGTTCCACAGCAGGCACTCGCCACAGCGCTGAGCAGGCACAAAAGTCTCCAGGACCACAGCGCTTCGCAAGGAGGCTAAACACAGCAGTCCAGACACAGGTCACAGTGCTTTATAGGCACAGGCGGTCTATAGCGCTTACACCAATAAACTATAGCGCTTTCAGGGGCACAGCAGATGACAGCCTTATCGCTGGGGCCAAATTCAGGCAGTTCTGGAGGCTAGCGCTTAAGCAGTAGCTGGTTTTAAATAAAGGCAGTTCACAGGTCAAGCCACACAGCAGTGGCAGGTTAGCGCCGGAACCCCAGGTGGCGTCAGGGGGGCACAGGGAGCGACACAGCGCCAATACCTGGGTAGTTCCTCAAAAGTCCTGTGGTAATTTAGTTTTCTTCTTGGCGTGATGTTTCTTGCGCCCTTAGTTTAGTTGCTTGGTTTCCTGTTACTTGATTTAGTTGCTTGGTTTCTTGTTCCTTGAAGGGGGAATAAATTGGTGGCTGGTGTTCCAAGCTCTTCTCAGCCAATCCCTTCAAGTGGTCCCTGGGGGTTCCCTTCCGCGGGGCTAGGTCAGTGGGGGGGGGGGACAGGATACCTCAACACTTGTAAAGCAGCACACTAGGCCCTGTCATTCCAGCATCATAAGACCCTGCCCTGACCCCCACTGCCTATCCTCCTGCGTAGGTACTTCCCCAGGTCTTCTTCTCAGGAAAGTTCCCTCCCTTTCCTTTTATAGAGCCAGTTGACAGTTGGTAGTGTCAGTTGGTGTCAGTTGGTGTCAGTTGGTGTCACCTCACCTCTCCCAGAAGGTTCCAGAGGCTTCCAGGAGGTTCCACCATTCTACCTGTGGACAGGCTGGCAGGCTAAGATGGATACATTGCCTGAGGGTTCCAGACTGCCCCTGGCTACTAGAATGCGCCCTCTAAACCACGCTGCTGCAGCAGTGTCTGTGGCGGCCATGTTAGGTGTAGAAGGTACCTGCATTTTAACACTAGTTTTAAACTAAACAGGGCATTCTCCACCACCCAAGGCCTATACACTGTTGTTTCCATAGGGGCATCCTAAATTAACAGGGGATAAAAAGCGAAAAATTTCTGGGGAAAGGGCCAAGTCTCACACATCTCCCCCCCAGCCAAAAGCCAGGGTAGACCGATCATTCCCTTGACGGGCTTCCCTGCTTGGGGCGGAAAAAGGTGGACGCAGGCCCAATACCACCATAACATCCTCGCTAATCCAACCACCCCACTGGTGTTCCTAGTGGGATGCGGCCAGGACAGACCTCCAATCCGGATGTCTCTGGCCCTTACTCTCTCCCAGAGTGGGGGGCAGTCGCCCCAGGCCCGTGGTACCTTTTTCCACTCTCCTCCTCAACCTAGGGTCTAAACCCTTAAGTTGAATTGGTGACAGGGGTGAGACTTCCCTCTCCCTGCACCCCCTCCCAGGGTTCCGCACCCTCCCTCGTCGATGACACATCGGGACAGCCTAGTCTCCCAACCTGGTGTCCTCTTAAAGCACACGCCAGGCCCAGTGACCACAGCTGGGGCACCTCGGGACACCCCTGGGAGTCACAACCGGAGGAACTCTGAATACAGAGATTCCTCCCGCCAGGTCAGGCAACCCCTGAACCTGGCCACCCAACCCAGGATCTTAACCCCATGGCTGGACCGGTGCCAGAGGAGAGTCTTTCCTCCCTCTGCACCCCCCTTCCAGGGTTCCGCACCCTCCTCCCCGGATAGGTACCCCTAGAAGTCACAACCGGAGGAACTCTGAATACAGAGATTCCTCCCGCCAGGTCAGGCAACCCCTGAACCTGGCCACCCAACCCAGGATCTTAACCCCATGGCTGGACCGGTGCCAGAGGAGAGTCTTTCCTCCCTCTGCACCCCCTCCCAGGGTTCCGCACACCCTCCCACCTGGAGAGGTACCCCTGGGAGTCACACCGGTAGGGTCCATAGTTACTGGTACCCCACCCTCCAGGTCAGGCAATTCCTGATCCTGAAACCCCAGTCCAGGTCCTTCCCCCTGTGACTGGTCCAAACCCCGAACCTCGGGTACGCTGCCACCATGGAAGCACCTGGTACACATGATCTCAAGGTCTTCAGCTCTGTCTCTGTTAGCTGAAGCCTGTGCACCAGCTTCCTCTCATCCATTGCAAGGCTCTCACTCTCCCTCTCATGCTCTAACCTCTCTGACGACACACACCCCCTTCCAAGGTTCTCTGGTGTGCCCGCCTCCCTGGGTGTGACCTGCCCCTCCTGTCCCCATCCCCTCTCCCCTCTGGGTGGGCTCCTACCCGTGCCCTCAAAGCGGTACGGAGTTCCTTCTTCCCGGTTCTCCGCCCAACAGGCACCCCCATCCCCTGACAACACTCCAGTACGCCAGGTGGGGACTCAGATAATTCAGGAAAAAGGTTCTAGGATGTGGCGACAGAATGAGGTCCAACAGGCCTGATACACTCTACAGGCTAGACAATGGAGGGGTCAATTACTTTGGCTTACACACACAATAATTGTGCAGCCCAATTGCTGTGCACCCTGTCCCAATGGAGGGTGCTGCATGGTCACAAGTCCTGGATCCCACCGCTCGACACCAATATGTTGGAACTGGGGTCACCAGTCCCCTAGGGTAGCATGGCACGAGCGGGTAGGCATCAGAAAGCATTTGTGTTAAGCGACCATGCAGCACACGCAACCACAGAGTCAGAAACCTGGGCACGCAATTATTGACACCACTCCAGTGAGCTTGTATAAAAACTCAAGTCAACTTTATTAAGATAGAGCAGGATCAGGGTATTTAAGAATTCATCATAAACTTAGCTTCATAACTCTCTTTTCAGGTACCTGTGTGTTAACACTTGGCATTACTTCAGTTGAATAAATATTAGATATTCCATAAATAATAAATATTGGATAAATACATTTTCAGTAAAACACAGGCCTGACCTATGCCTTGCTCCTGGTCAGCACCTGCATCAAATACCTTAAGGAGTTATAACAGAAAGCATTTCAATAAATAACAGTAGGTTTCTACTTTTTACTCCCCAACCAAAGCTGAGCGTTTCAGAACAGCAACATGTGAATAAATCACTGTAGGTTTCTAATAAATATAGCACTATGTGGAAGTAAACGTTTCATAAGGAATAAACAACCTCGTGGGTAGGTAAACCATTTCCTTAATCACTCCTAGTAGGAATAAGCATTGAGCATGTTAACAGTTGAAGGAAAACTTCTCATTAGTTATGCATCAACCTTTCAATTAATATGCATTTCACCATATTATGCATCAGCACATTTCATTAGAGGCCAATCATTTCCTTAGCAGTAACCTCTTTATCCTACAGACTAAATTATCATCTAAGCGGGCATCAGCAGACCCCTAACTAGGGTAGAATAACCATCCTACTAGGTACAAACTAACATCTCACCACCCCCCTGACTAAGCAGGCCATTAACACTGAGGCAGGAAGAACCCTCCCCTAAGCGTAGGTAAACATTTCCTTAGTCAGGAATAAACATTTCAGGGAATAGGAGTAACCCTTCCTCTGGAACAAAAATTGAGCTTTCGTTGACATTCAACAACTTCCCTATTTCACTAGATATACTCTTGTTTACAGGTGAGAATCAACATTCCATAGAGCCCACCTTTGCAAGAAATTCATGAGACTCATTTAGGCATGTTTCATGTAGAACTACACCTAACCACCTATAGGCATTCAGGGGGTGTAACATTGAACAGGAGCCACCCTATTTCACTAAAGGTAGAATATTCAATTTCCTGTTGTGAACATTTTCATAAGTGTATTATGCACATTTCCTTTAAATACAAAGCATTTCATTAAGCTATAAATACACTATGCGAAAGACCTACATTTCAATAATCCCAAACAAGCCATGCATAAGGCTACAGTAATTGGCATTTAACAGTACCCCAGACAGGGGTTAATTCTCACCCAATAATGCCCTTACAGTGTTTAGGGGTCCTGGCCCAGGTCAGGGGACTCTCCTGAGCTAACTAGGGCCAACTTGGACCAGTCACCAGTTTCCCCAGGGAGGGGCGAACTCAGGGCCTCCCTGGGAGTTTTCTGTCTCTTCGCCGTTAATCTGGGCCAACGGGGCCCAACAACATTCTTCCCCAGGGGAGGGGCGAACTCGAGGTCTCCTGCGACCTTCCGCTCTCCTCCCCGGGGGTTTACCTGCCTTCTTCGGCCCTTCCCGGGCCCTTGCGTAGGCTTCTGGTGGGTTTGAGGGCTCTCATTCCTCCATGAGCCCCTCCGATATGCCCCGCGCTTCAGTGGGACCGGTCCCGGCTCCTCAGGCCTCGGGACCGGTCAGGAACACCACAAGCAACAGGGGAAGCAGGATGGGCCCGGCCTCTTTCTCAGCAAGTAAGTGCCGGCCGCCAACCACAGCGCGGCCGGCAAAGGGGCTTGACACTTGCAGCCAATAGCTGCGCGGCAATGGGCGGGGGTGCGGCCGATGACGCGGCGCACCTCCGTCACGTGAGGTGAGGTCGCGGCTTCACGGCCTGTAAGGCCCAACGCGACCTGACAGGAATTCCGGCGGCCCTCTCCTGACACCGGGGGCCGCCGTGGAGACTCCTTTTGCCCGGCCTGGGCTGCGGCGGTGATCGCAACACTCAGCAATGCTGCGGCGGCCCTCTCCAGGCACCGGGGGCTGCCGAGGATGACGACAGGCGAAGCCGGAACCCCAGGGCAACGCCGGCGATCTCCTCAAAGAGCGCCACGAAGTCACAGCAGCGCTCCGGCCACACAGCACCTCAGCAGGCGACAGGGGTGACAGCGCTGAACAGCGACAGGGGGCACAGCGCACCACACAGATTCTTCGTCCCCAGCGCGTCACAAGACCCAACAGGTGAGCGCTTCAGGAAACCTTCTAGCGCTTCTCAGGGGGCACAACACGCAGAGGCTTCAGTGCTTGGCAATTACGGCGCTATGAAGGCCACAGCAATTCTTGGCACCCGAGGGATGTAGCGCTCTTCAGGGCTCAGCCATTCTGGTAGTTCACAGCGCTGGGCAGTTTCAGCAATAGCGCTTAGGGCAGTGAGCTAGATACAGCGCTTCACAGCAAGTTCCACAGCAGGCACTCGCCACAGCGCTGAGCAGGCACAAAAGTCTCCAGGACCACAGCGCTTCGCAAGGAGGCTAAACACAGCAGTCCAGACACAGGTCACAGTGCTTTATAGGCACAGGCGGTCTATAGCGCTTACACCAATAAACTATAGCGCTTTCAGGGGCACAGCAGATGACAGCCTTATCGCTGGGGCCAAATTCAGGCAGTTCTGGAGGCTAGCGCTTAAGCAGTAGCTGGTTTTAAATAAAGGCAGTTCACAGGTCAAGCCACACAGCAGTGGCAGGTTAGCGCCGGAACCCCAGGTGGCGTCAGGGGGGCACAGGGAGCGACACAGCGCCAATACCTGGGTAGTTCCTCAAAAGTCCTGTGGTAATTTAGTTTTCTTCTTGGCGTGATGTTTCTTGCGCCCTTAGTTTAGTTGCTTGGTTTCCTGTTACTTGATTTAGTTGCTTGGTTTCTTGTTCCTTGAAGGGGGAATAAATTGGTGGCTGGTGTTCCAAGCTCTTCTCAGCCAATCCCTTCAAGTGGTCCCTGGGGGTTCCCTTCCGCGGGGCTAGGTCAGTGGGGGGGGGGGAACAGGATACCTCAACACTTGTAAAGCAGCACACTAGGCCCTGTCATTCCAGCATCATAAGACCCTGCCCTGACCCCCACTGCCTATCCTCCTGCGTAGGTACTTCCCCAGGTCTTCTTCTCAGGAAAGTTCCCTCCCTTTCCTTTTATAGAGCCAGTTGACAGTTGGTAGTGTCAGTTGGTGTCAGTTGGTGTCAGTTGGTGTCACCTCACCTCTCCCAGAAGGTTCCAGAGGCTTCCAGGAGGTTCCACCATTCTACCTGTGGACAGGCTGGCAGGCTAAGATGGATACATTGCCTGAGGGTTCCAGACTGCCCCTGGCTACTAGAATGCGCCCTCTAAACCACGCTGCTGCAGCAGTGTCTGTGGCGGCCATGTTAGGTGTAGAAGGTACCTGCATTTTAACACTAGTTTTAAACTAAACAGGGCATTCTCCACCACCCAAGGCCTATACACTGTTGTTTCCATAGGGGCATCCTAAATTAACAGGGGATAAAAAGCGAAAAATTTCTGGGGAAAGGGCCAAGTCTCACACTGTGCATCCAATGCAATTACTCAGATAGTATTTGTTATCCTGGACAGTGCAAGGCAAAACGACAAACATCTGGCAATACTTTGTGCATGTAATGCAAATCTGATTGCAAAAAGCGCATGAATTACAATATATCATCATCAAACCATAAATACTTTGCAGGTAATATCGACCATGTAGGAAAGTGCCTCCTTTTGCATTGTTAGCCCCCACTTTATGCCTGATACCTGATGTTATTTTGAACGGTAAGTGCATTGGGTCTCTGCTAACCAGGTTCCCAGTGCCAGATCGTTTCCCCAAAAACTGCACCGCGATTGGCACAACTTCAGTTACCCCTATAAGTCCCTAGTAAATGGTACCCCTGATACCTCGGACATGGTACTAAAGAGGGACCTCTGTGGCTGCAGCACTGATTGAGCCCCCCCCAGTCCACCCTCACAAAGGCTATGCACTCTGCCACTGCAGGCTGTATGTCTTGATGCAGGAAAATCTAAAGAGTCGACATGGCACACAGCCCTGTATTTAATTAAAGAGAGAGATAGTCACTATCACACCTATTGATTGAGTGCTTGTCTAACATTTACTGAAGTAAAGCAAATGTATTCTATCTATAGCGTGCTGCTGGGTGTCATTGGGCTGCCTGTCCCTAAGTTGTCTCAATCAAAGAATGTAGGTGCGAGACTCACTGTCACGACCTGGACTAAGCGCATAGCTGGGGTGAATCTATTTCAAACTTCTTGCAAAAATATTTTAACACAAATTCAACTTCTTACATGCAAAATATTTACACATTACAAATCATCTTGAGTTTATCAATGCTTGCATTATTTCAATGTACCGTTTTATTTTCACGTAGTTTCGCCACGTTTTGTGTCTTTACGAAGGTCAGCCTCCCCTTTATATTGTGCATGATTCACAATTACTTTGGCTTCACATAACTAGGTCACGTTCACTCTCATTTTGAAATCTTATATGAATGTAAACGTCAGGAGTTTTGTTCCCGTACAGCGATTGCTGGCATGCGACACATTAGCATGCTGTCTCAATTTCATCCTTCACATTCGGTAGGGCCATATGCTTGCTTACATCACGAGAAATAAAAACTCACATCTCGTGCCTGTTACACACGCTTAACCTCTATTATCACTATCTCAGTAACAACAGAGCACCTCTATCACTGAATTCCATAACTCTGTAATCTCCCAAACAGGGCAGACACAGGAAACTGTATTTGGACTGTTATGTTCAACACTGGTCGCATGTGGCAACTGGTGTGTCACAATTTTTTTAGTTGGCTTCACACAATGAAACTGTTAGCATTAGAATGATGGCAGTATGATATCATGAAATATTAAATGATATTTTGTCTTTACATTGTTTCACCCACAGTGGCCTCTGAGGAAGGGACTACATGTCCCGAAATGCACCGGGCCAACCACCACTAATCGCTGTCATCAGTATATTCATGTTAATATTATTGATGCAATTATCACAATAAGCTTATGATTCATGAAAAGATTATGTGAAATTAGTCATGAATGAATGACTTTTTCATTGAACAGTATGTGAATACAAAAGAGATGAAAAATCAGATATAAGTATTATCATTGAACATTGATATAATACAAGCATTGATAAACTCAAGATGATTTGTAATGTGTAATTATTTTGCATGTAAGAAGTTGAATTTGTGTTAAAATATTTATGCAAGAAGTTTGAAATAGATTCACTCCAGCTGTGCGCTTGGTCCAGGTCGTGACAGTGAGTCTCGCACCTACATTCTTTGATACATCCCTGTATTCCATGCCTTCCATGCACTGCATAAGGTAAGACACCGCTAGTGCAGGCCTTCAGCCCTAAGGCAGGGTGCACTATATGTGTGGGCCTACATGCATGAGCAGATAGGCCCATACAATATCCAACCTGTTATGTGAGGTTGTAAGTGAACAGTACGCCATAAAGAGTACAAGAGCTGGATACCTATCTAAGGTGTTTGGTACCAAAAGTCCTGTCTTAATAAATCCTCACTGATGCCAGTGATGGATCTTTTAATAAATTCACAATGGAGACTCTTTCAGAGGGTCCCCTGAAAACCTATCTGGTGTGGTTCTTGACTGGTTTTAATCATTCTGCCACCACCAGACATGTTTCTGATCTCATGGGGTGAGAGCCTGTGCTCTTCAGAGGACAGAGACAAGGCCTGCTCTGGGCGGAGGTGTTGCATGCCTCTTACAGGACAGAATGGCCTTCCTGGGCGTGAAGCTTCAAAGTCCATGCCACCTTTTCAATCCAACCCAGGAACCTCCAGAGACTGGGGGAAGCTAAAATCCCCCGTCCCTGCTTCACTTTTAACAGGATGAAAGGTGGGAAAACAAGACGAGACTAGAAGGTGGGCCCACCTTTAGTCTGCAAGAACCCTAAGGTGGGGCAGGCGAGGTGGACCCCACTTTTCACTCTCCACCATCTTCAAGACGGGGAAAATAGTATATCAGTATCAGGGATATGCCCACCTCCTACGTGGGGTAAGCACATAGAGGGTGCAGCCCATTGGCTACTTCCTGACTCCCCTTCAATGCCCCCTAAATGTAGAATTTAGATTGGTCCAGAGACCTTGACATCAGACTCCACAGACCTAAAGAAAAAGTAAGAGTTGCTGTTGATTCAACTGAGCACTGCTCCAGAAGAAACTGGCGCAAAACCCTACCAACTGTGAAAAGACTCGACATCTGTGGTCTGTAGTCCCTACCTGAAACCTGTGCAGCCACCAAGAACCCCGGAGCCCTGCCAGCCTTCACCATTTGCCTGGGTCCTCCCTTTGGACTAGGGTTACTGGTACCCAGCACAATGCCGATAAAGACCACCACGAGGTGAAGACCGTCACGGACCGGGTTGAAGTGATTCACTGCATCAACTGAAAGTTGCTGCAGCCAAGGCTTGTTGGTGACCAGTCCAGTAGCTGACCCCTTCAACGTATTCACCAGCTGAAGGGATCCTCAAAGTACCTGCAACCAATGCTGGAAACAGCCCTGCTTCTATGAGATGGTACCTACTTGCTGGTGGTGTCAACTGCATAAAAGCAGCAACTTGGGCACAACTGCACCAACAGCAACAGACTGCCCTCAATGTGCCTGTGGCTGAACGCTGCAGGTGAAGAACAAATTTTGCATTCTGTGACCTCCAGCACCTCCGATCCAGGTAACCAAAAATTGGCTGCTGTGTCAGAGCCCTGGGACTTCCCAAACTTTGACTCCCCTGGAGCAGAACTTTATCTGAACTCTGGGCAACCATTGTCCCCAAAAACTCAGTGTTGGAGTGTTGCTTCCATCGACTATGACTGTAAATGTTTTGGATGTACTCTGCTATCTAACCCTATGATTTTCTTTTTCTTGACCTCAACCATCTCTGCTTGATGGTAGTTACCGCTGTTGCTTAAAACTTGTAGGCATTTGTGTCTTGAACTGCATTTGGTTACACATTGATATAGAAAACATTTATTAACTGTTGAACAAAGTTCTTGGTTTCTAAATAAATATATAAAGATAACATTTTATTTTTCCTAATTGGTCTAGGATTTATTATTGAGTGTGTGTCTGATTTATTGCCTCTGGGTGTGACAACATATTCTTAGTACTCATAAGCCTAACTGCTTGCCCACACTGCCACTTATTTTCATAAACTGTATAGAGAGCTAGCTTCCTACATTCTGTGGTTCAGCAGTGGGATAGAAGACTTTGCATTTGCTGGAACCACTGTGTCATTATTTGACAACATGAGTAAATCTAAAAATTGTCATTAGCTAGTCAAACTTTTTGATTGGTCTTTTTTTCGAAATTTCTAAAATGAACTGAAAGGTCCTTGGATAAGTCCCTGAAATAAACTGTTTATATACTATATGTACTTTAGTTAAGACAAAGTATTTAGTGTGTAGTTATTTTTTGGAACTACCTAAAAAGGTCCCAACTTGAAAAATGATAGTGCAACTTCCACCATTTTGTGAAGCTCAGCTGCTTTTCCAGAGCAGAGCCGCCTGGGAGGAGCGCAGGATGGCAGTATCTCCTCCACATTACCTGATGGGAGCCCCAACGTGGGGAATGCTGATGGGTTGTAGCATGACACCGGGCCTCTCCTGTACACCCAGCCATATCAAGTGTTATCTGTGGGGGCGCTGGTGGGAGTATCAGAGCCGGAGCCGGGAGCCCTTTTACCGGGGCATAAAAGCAAAGGTGGACTGACATCAGTGCCACTCCCCCAGCCTGATGTGGAGTTCCCTTCTCGATTGCAGCATGAACCGCTTCTCTCTGGTCCCCAGGGCACACACCAGCGTGTGACCTCTGGTCGAGCAGAGCGCTAGCAACACACAACTTAAAAACCTTGCGATGGCTGGACTCATTTGTCCCAAGGCCGATTCTAGGTTGGTTTAATGGAGTCCTCCTAGATCCCAAAAGAACAATGAGGGGCAAGCCAACCAGTCCATGGAGAGAACTGGGGGCACAAGGAGTAGACATGTAGGCAGCAGGCTAGAACATAGGGACAAATGTCAAGTGGCAGTCCCTCCTGCAGCCCAGCAGGCAGCAGTCCAACACAACAAAGCAGGTAATCCAAATTGCGTTTCCCCACGGCAGCACAGCAGTCCTGTGGCAATGTGCAGTTTGTAGAACAAGCAGTGTCTGGCTAAAAGTCCACACAGTCTCTAAAAACATGGGGTCAGAGCCCCTGTACTTATATTCACAATAGTCTTTGATCAAGGGGTGACTTCAAAAGAACCCTTAGAACAGTTCAACATTCTCTTTCAACCTAGCCCTGGCTCCAGACACTCAGTAGGGGGTAAATCATCCCTTTGTGTGCCAGGGCACAAACTATGAAAATGTAAAATTTAACAACCTTCCCTTCTCGCAGCCCAAGAAGACTATCAGTATGCAGATTAATACAGAAGGATCCCCTGTCACACCCAGCCCTTCCTTTGCGGTGACTGTCTGGAAAGTATTCACCTAGCTCAGACGTGTATTGGAGGCAGGCTGCAAAGCACAAAGAGTCATAAGCAATGAGAAATGCCCACTTTCTAAAAATGGCATTTCTTAAACAGTAATTTAAAATCCAACTACAACAGTAGGCAGGATTTATTACCACTATTCTAAACATGCCAAACATGGCAATGCTGATCAAGCATTCCCATTTAAAAGTATATAAGGGAATTTCCAGTGCTAGCCTATGAAAGGTGTTTAATCTATCAATCAATTAGGATTTGCTGAGCGTGTCTGCATAACCAGTGACGCTCTCAATGTGCAGGGAGATTCTGTTGCCTGCTTTCCTACTGGTTGATCATCCAAGTCTTAAAATTATGATTTTTCTCAGGTTAGGAGTAGGAAAGTTAGGACTCCTAACTTTACTACTCCTAAACTGAGAAATATCCTAACTTTACGACTTTAGGTATTCCCAGAAGGCATTTAGGAGTCCTAATGTTAGGAGTCCTAACTTTACTACTACTAAACTGAGAAAAATCCTAACTTTAAGACTTTCGGTATTCACAGAAGGCATTTAGGAGTCCTAAAGTTAGGAGTCCTAACTTCTGTGAATACAGAAATGAGTACGTGCTTTCTGTGAATACCAAAATGAGTAAGTGCCTTCTGTGAATACCAAAATGGTAGTAAGTTTAGGATTTTTTCTTAAGTTAGTTCTGTGAATCAGGCCCACCATGTTTAAGAGAGAGAGCACATGCACTTCAGCACTGTTTAGCAGTGGTAAGTGCCTAGAGTCCCAATGCCAACAAAAGAAAATCCAGAAAAATAGGTGGAGGAAGGCAAAACGTTTGGGGATAACCCTGCAAAAAGGGTCAGGCCCAACACGACCCCCTTCCAGCCCAAAGCCAGAGTAGAAAAATCAATACCTTGATGTGCTTTCCTGCTCAGGGCGATAGAACATGAATCTTGGCCCACTGCGACAGAGCCACGCGCCAGTTCCATGCCTCTCTAATATCAGTTGGATCCCACTGTCTAAATTCTTAGGGCCCACTGAGCTAACCCATGGGGAATCCTTCTCCTCACCTGAGGACCTCATCTGTGAGGCCCCTGACTTTAAGTTGTTCACAGATACATCCCAGTGGGCAGACAGTACCACCATGGCCAACAAAGTGGTGTGGCCCATTCCACCCCTTGAGTCTGACTTCTGTACCCAACCCAATGAAAACTCTCTTGTTGCCCTCACACACGCCGGAGGATGTCATGCTTCATCATCGGGTGGTGCTCCTCATCGGGCCGGCGCTGCAATGCCCTTCGGGTCACTTTCTCGGAGATCTTTTAAGAGAACTGCCGTTTGATGAGAGCGGGTATGTGGAGAGGGTCCTATACTGTAGTGTCAGTGTAGGGTGAAGTGGTAAATAAAAATGGCTAGGGGATACCAAGGGACAGTATTTTTTATTAGTTAAGTGTGGGTACCCCTGTTATGTTAAAAAAACGTAGGTTGTTACACTGTGGGTAATTATGTACCCTGAGTAACGAAGGTGAGGTCAGGTCGACATGTTTCACGCTATCGTGGTCAGGCCTATCCAATGCGCTTCATCAGGACCAGTGTGAGGTAAGTGACTGAACAATTGTGAGTGTAAGTGTAGGGGGTGTTGTAGCCCCCTGTGTGAGACTGGAGGTGTACGCGGTATTGAGCCCCTGAAAAAAGCCCCACAGCAATCAGACAATTAGTCTTAACTCCAGTGAAACCTAAATAGGCATGGAGGAGTTCCCCATGGGTGGTGGCGTTGGTTTCACCGTCATTACCCGGTGGTTCTGTTGCAGCAGCAGTACTCTTTAGCACCCACCCACGCCAACGCCGGCCTGGATCTGCCCGATGATGAAGCATGACATCCTCCGGGGTGTGTGAGGGCAACAAGAGACAATATATGTCTCCCCCCATCTCACCTGTTTTCACTTTAGAGGGTCCTATGTCACACCTAGTTCCTGTCCCCACCTTCTTGGGACTCCTAACCCCTTTTTTTCTCTTCTTCTGGTGTGGGCATGTATAGTATACAGAACACATCCAGATGGAACAGTGACCCCCGTACTTGTTTGTAACTCCTGGTACAGACTACATTCCCCCCGTGCCCCCTTTGGGTACTATACAGGAGTTGGGGCTGTGCATAGGGCACCCTGGGACTTTGCCCATCTCCACCTCTCCTCCTACTCTGAGAAGGGACATGGAACCCTTTACCTACCACACTACACTGGGAATAGTCTGGACTACAGTGAACTGCCCCACCCTTGGTTGAGGGAAACCTGAGCCACTCCCTTCCGGATAACTCCTTAATACCTTTCCAGACCCTCTTGTACTCACCCAGAGGCCTGCCTCATTTGCAAGTACCTTGGGGTCAGGATACTTACACTCCAACAAGTGTTGACGTAGCCCTGGAAAACAACAACAGAATATGTGCTTTCTGACAATCAGATTGTGCAGCCCTTTATAACTACTTACTGGGCTGCCCTTCACTTAACTATCCAGTGCTATGCATAAATCCTCCACAAAATCCTCCTAGAATTGTGAGACAGCTTCCTGCTGGCCCTGAATCGCATCCTATACTCTTCAGGGGTGACTCCATACTTTCTTATCAGGGCTTCCATTATGGGGGTGTACCTCTGCCTGTCCCTCCCTTTTTGAGCCAGTAGGGAATCCTTCCTATCCTCAGGCATTTAACTCCCTGGGCTATTTTCTTAATCCTCATCAAACACCCAGCGCACTATTAGAGTCGTCTCATACTTCTGAAACCACTGATGTATGTCACCCCCCTCCCTGAAGCTAGGCACCAAGGGCCTTATTTACAAGAACTGAAGCATTGCTGCGTTGCATCAGCAATTTGACAAAATGCTTTACGAATCACTATGTCACTTTCAAAAAGCCATGGATGAGCCATATTTACGGTATGGAGCACCATGGTATAAGGTTGAGGCAGCGTAAAAAAAATTGGACATGGGCATGTTGTTGCAGCAGAAACTGACACTTTGGGAGGAAAACTGATGTAAGGCTGGTTAGTGGCACATAAAGCAACGCTAACCACCCCAGGGTCACTTTTCATTGCGTCAAATGTCCCATTTGTTTTTTAAATAGTTCTTTGACAAAAAAAACATTGGCACCCTTCACAGAAAGTAGCCATGGAGCTGGGTGGACAGAGCAGCAACCAGGACAACAAACCCAACAACCCCAGCACCACTCCTGATGTCGAGACAGACTCACAGGGGAAGAGATAATGCAACTTCAGTGAGGAGAAGAATGGAATCTTGATCACTGAGGTGACGGAACACCAACATCAGCTCTTTGTTACCTCAAAATTGCCATTAGGAAAGAAAGAGGCCATTTGGCAGTCCATAGTGGCCAAGATCAACAACGTGGGCCAAGCCAAGAGGCTAACCTGAACACAGCCATGCAGACTGGAGGTGGAATCCCAGCACCACAGCAGGAGATGTTTGCCTTAGAGGAGCAGGTGGCAGCTGTCATCCTAGAGGAGTTGGTTGCTGGAGTTCTGGGACAAGACAGTGCAGCCCATGAGGAAGAACCAGACCTACAGGGTAAGTCGCAACAAGGCGAAATGTTGGAAAAAAATGCAATGTTGCTAGGTGCCAGCGCACCACTGAGCTGTGTGCAGGGCAAATGGCAGGAATATGGGTCATGTACTGTTAATCATCACCTAAGTGTAAGTCACACTCCCCGGTCCTGTGGCACAGCTCAAACCAGGTCCCTCACATTTATTCCTTCCATGTGTGAAGTGCAGCGCAAGTCAGGGTTCACCTTTGTATACTGGCACTTGTAGTGCAATGTATTACATGAGCCATTAGAAGTACAAGTCCCACAATATGAAGTAAAATTCATGGTAACTCATATACAAGAGGGCTGCGCTGCCTGAACGTCACTTTTTATGAAGTGCCAGTTGGCTCCCAATCTTATCTATGAGGGGATGCAAAGTCACCCTGTGTGGCTTTGTATGCCTTAATAGATAAGGAGCAAGGGAAGCCAGGGCAAAGTGCTGCCTTGCCTTATCAGTACATCAGTACATCAAGGAGGTGTTCCATGGCTGTTGTGGTGAGTTTACTCACACAACACCCATGGGTTTTGACACATTCCCTCATTTACAGGGATCTATAAACCTGGGATTGCAACAAAAATGTGGGTTACCCAGTGGAGGCATAAAGAGGAGAAACAACTTTATTTCTCCTTGTGTATATCATCAATACAGCATAAACATGCTCTTTCCAAGTGACTTGCTGCACTGCCTTGCATCCAAAACGTTTAAATGAGGCCTGGAATGGAACAGCACATCAAGCATGGACACATTAACCCTGTCCAATCTGACTTTTACAATGCAGACCACCTTGCACCATGATGCCACTGTGGCTAACTTGGGCCCATGCCCAATAATCTGGTCTGTAAACCAATGGAATTTTCAGAGGAGAAAGTGCACACTGAGAGATCCATCAGGTGTGGGGTGTGCAAAGGATTGACACATACGAACATGACAAGAGTCATGTGTATAGTAAAATGCCTGAAACTACATACCACACAGCAATCCTGTTATGGGGAGAGTTGAGAACACACAGGTGTCAGCTCCCAGTGTAAAGAGCTGCCAAACTCCTGTCAATACCAAAATCAGACTGAGTGTAGGGGTCAATGCAAGTGATGCACACTAGAGGCCAATCTGTGTTGAAATAAAAGATGGTGTGTAGCCTTGGTCGGCCCCTGGTAGTGTATTGCATTGTAGTAGCTGGCTGAGCATGTCCAACTTCCACTGCGTCTGAATGGTGAGACATTGCTTAGCAAGGAGGTAAGAAAAGATATGTGTACTGTAAGATAGCCTGACCAAGACACATGCACTGCTGTGTCTGGCAGTCTCACACTTGTGTCACAGCTGGGAAAGGGTGACAGAGAAGAAGGAATTGTGGAAGCACATCCTACATGTGATATGGGCAAGCAAAGCTCATTCCGGCAATCCCTTATGGGAGCGAGTACATGAGGGGAAGAGATGCGGCCATATTAGATAGCACTGTTTCAAGAGCGGCAAGAATGATTTTCAATTTACCTAAGTATGTCTCGCCAGCCCAGATAAGACTGGAATTTGGCATACAGCACCAAGAAATAGCCCACAAAGGAGCATACGCCAAGAGCTGGTACAGGATCATAGATCCCAAACCAGGATCTTTGAACTCCTACCTATGAAACAAAATACATC
The DNA here is from genome assembly GCF_964261635.1 of Lissotriton helveticus. Taxonomy (NCBI): domain Eukaryota; kingdom Metazoa; phylum Chordata; class Amphibia; order Caudata; family Salamandridae; genus Lissotriton; species Lissotriton helveticus. The sequence continues at coordinate 870,007,359 of NC_136069.1, forward strand.
AAAAGAGAGTCTGTGCAGCCAAGAGCTATCTGACAGCATCAAAAGAGTGCTTAGGCTTGGATGAACTGTGGGCGATCCTGGGTTCTTATCACTGCTTCAAACAAATTGTAAACAAGACAGTCAAACATCTATCCTTAGTAGAAGACAAGGCAGCACTCACAGAAAGATCCCATGGATGGTTTATTGTGCGAAGATACATTACGCCCTCCCCGCAGCCTTACCTAGGGGTTGGTTTAAATAAGAGGAAGAAAGAAAAATACCACCACTTTAGAATGGGCATTCTACCAGTATTGCTGCATCTTCCTCCCTGGAAACAACTGCCGGGCCAGACAACTTGTCGTTTATGCGACAAAGCCAACAAAAGTGTATTGCACCTTTTGTGTATTTGCAGAGAACTACAAGTCAAAAGACGTCAGCTACTGAAGCCTTCTTTTTTAAGTAAGGGAATAAGAACCTGCAGACAAGCAGTGATGGCATGCCTCGGAGGAGGAGACGTTCAGTTGGCATGCTATTTGGTGCAATTTATGGAAGAGGCAGGAAAGAAACTATGTCGCCCTTGACCAGTATGCTTCATCGCTGCAGCAAAAAGTCCTCTTTAACGGGCGTACCCTCATATGGTAACTATCTGGTAACCTGTTTTTGCACTAAGAGGTTGTAACCCTTTAACATTGTACTGCACTATACGACAACTATGGACAACAATCAGCACAATGTATGGATGTTTTATGAGTTGTCGTTTTTACGTATTTTACTAAAGGACTGATTAATAATTTTTGACATATGTTTCATTGTAGCTATTATTAGGAATGGGAGTTCAGTTTATGCAATGTTATTTTTAATCTGTTTAAATTGCAAATCTTGCTGCGATAATTCTTCTATTATGGATTTGTACAGGCTTTAAATAACCAGACAATAAATTACTTGGTGTGATATGGGCTGGGTGAAGAAGTAGCACGGGGCAAGGGTGAGTCTGAAGTCTAATTATCCCACCATGCCATGTATGTCAAAGCCAGAGGAGAAGAAATAGGGTTCTGTCAAGGTATAGGGTGAACTAGTTTGCCACCACAAAGGGCAGGAGTCAGGGATGGTTGGAGGCTGAGGTCCTAGTTGTGTTGAAATCTTGGGTAGATACATGTCACCAATTACAGTGGTACCGCAATGTGGGCTACGGATCATCCCATAGCCCTAAAAAATAGCCAGCCATGTCAGTCCATTGTTTTTGGTCATATATATTGTTGGTGTTGTCGGTACATGAGAGTCAATTTATCACATCGATACAATCAGTGTGTGGCAGTAAGCTGGGTGCCTGGCCCAAAATCAGGTTAGGCAGAGGAGGTATCTACACATACAAGTGAGGGGGACTGATCCAAAAGATGTCTGAAACTCTGCAGAGTACCTACTATGTCAATGATGAAATGGCCTGAGCGTCAGTGTTAGCAATCTACCTAGTGTGACTGGGCCTATCCCCTCAGAGGTGCTACATAGTGCCCACTGTCCACAAATATGGAGCAGACTGTGTGTTCTATGAAATCACATGAGTGTACATGAATAGAAAACCCATGACAAGTACATGCCCTCACACATCCCTACAGTGTCACAAGGTTGAAAGCTGTGTAGAGGTGTGTAGTATATGTGTGAAAAACTGAAACCTTGGTCACATTAAAGGACATTGGGGACTAGGTGTAATGTGCTCAGTAGTGGTGTCAACAGATTAAAATACTATCGGCAGAGGCATCATGAAAAAGAAAGCTAAGGCAGAGGTGGACTGTACCTCATATCACATGTGCAAGAATGGCAGGGGCAGTGAGCTGTGCAACTGTGTTGTAACATGTGTCATGACACAACAGGTCGGCCCTTTCATGTAGTGGTTGTGTGAACAATGCAAGGATACTGCCACCTAAAAGGGCAAAACACTGCAGATTGGCCCCAAATCTACGAGGAACAGATGCCCCAGGTATCAATGTTGACCTGACCAGAAATGAGTCGGAAGTCTTAAAGTAAACCTGATTGCCCATGTCACCAACAGCAACATATCTCTATTTCATTTAAGAGGATGTACCAACTACTCTCGACCCGTTGCATGTCCTGGATGAGGATCCTGTTGAGGATGAAAGCCTGCCATCCGATGGCCAAGACACTCTCCAGCAAATCTTGTACTCCATCGGACACTAACTCTGGTTGCTAGAAGGGCCGACATAATCACGGGGTCCCCAGAGGACCGGCCAATCACCCAACAAACACCATCAGCTAGCCCACCATCAGCCCTAGAATCTGAGAACCCCCAAGTTGAATTCCAACGTCGTGCGGTAGGAGTCTGGCGGGAGCTGGTAAATGCAGTGCAGGCAGGGATGGAGACCATGGTGGGCACCCTAAATGGAGTCAGTAGGTGCCTTAGTCCCAATAACTACACCTCAGAGTCCATAAGAGGCACCTACTCTCTGTTCCTTGGCTTCGAACTGTGCTTGGTTGACATCTATAGTGTCACGAGGCAGAGACATGAACAACTGCCCTGACGAAGTGGCACCAGTGAGGTTGCTAACCAGCTGGGGGCAATCCACAACATCTTGGAGTCCAAGGAGAGGAAGCAGGGCTCCTACATAGCGACAATGGGTGCATTACACTGGGACGTTTTGGCTGTGCTGGCAAACGAGCAGGCCATTAAGTGCTGTGCTACCTTACTTGTTGGCGCACACAAATGCTGCTGAGGACAGGTGATCCACATGTTCAGCCCCTGATGTGTGTGTGACTCCATCGCCACTGGCAACGACATCATCCCACTTACTGGAGGCACCATATACATCAGAGGACAAAGATGTGGATGTTCCCTCTTTCCAACAAAAAAAGTCCAGTAGCATTTCTCAGTGCCACATGGCCAGTTTCCCAATTTACTTGTGCATGTGGCCATGCCAGTGTGCTTTTCAACTGGTATTGTCTTCCCTTTGCTTTCCTACCTGTTGATCTCACCCATTTGTGGATTGTCTTTGTCGCCTATCTTCCCTAGTGGCAATTTGGTACTCCTTCTCACTGAAATACTCCTCTACTCCGCATGTCCCATGACATGTATACCCCATGGACTCTGTCTGGACAGCCAATGACCAAAGGTTCGCCACTTGCTCATTGGTTCATATGCCAATAAATTCACTAACCAGAATGAGTGTGTTGTGCATCTGTTAATGATTTGACTATGTAGACCATGGTGGAAATTCTGACCCAAAAGACACTACCTCTTATCTAAAATAAAATGTGTATCATGAACCCAGGGGTAAAACTGCACAGGCCATGTGAAATAGTTTTTGTGAACACTATGTGCATCTAAACTGTCAAGTTGTTACCCAAGGTCACTTGCATGAAGTGCTACAATAAGCAATCAGTCAATGGTTTGATTGCATGACGTGTTTCAAGTACGGGTTACCTCCATGCATACTGTTCAGCAGACAACAGTGATGTGACAAAATAAATTGGTGCTAGGGAGAGTGTGTAAGTGTGGCACACAACACATCCAGGTTTAGTCACAATGGTTTAACTCAATCATTCATACAAAACATGTAGCATCACATATACACCCAGTGCAAAATTAGGTTAATACCTGGTTTTTGGCTGTGTGCCCGTTCACAGCAAGAGTGTCCCCTGCAGTGAACTATACCATTTGAAGATCCCTTAAGTGACTCCATTGCAAGCTTAACAGTATCCACTCCTTAGGTGCCTCACCGAGAGACACAAGTATACAAATATTGCTAGGAATACCTACAGCATGTGCTCTTCCCAATCAAAGAATATGTGACAACTGTCACTCAGTCAATGAGCAAGCAGTAGTGAAAGTGCAAAACATATTTAATTTAAAACAGCATTAACACTAATATCTAAAACTAACTAAACTACAGTAAATATTCCTACCGAAACTATGCCTACATCAACTCCTGCTAAATCAACCACACTATCCTTATTAAAACGAATCTAACCTTAACTCACACTACTCTACACATATAACACACCAGTTAGGTTAAACATAACCCCCTCAGCTTCCTTAAAACACATTTGCACATGAGACAAGCAAAAACTACACCTAAACACAAACTCCCTAAACATTAAAGCCTACATATATATATATATATATATATATATATATATATATATATATATATATATATATATATATATAGCTGCACACTTTCTGTATCCGATCCCGGTGTCAGAAAGAAGAGGCCGGCACACTGGTATCCGTTTGTACAATTTTAATCACCAAAACCCCCCTCATCCCTTACATATATATATATATATATATATATATATATATATATATATATTATTCCATTTGTCTCTTTGCAGCGACGTTTTTCCTCGTGCACTCCCGTGTGTTATAAATTATACCACACCAGTTTTTAGTCGATTCTCCAGTTTATTTTTCTTCAAAAACAAGCAACCAGCAACACCTTACGCGTTTCGGTCTCCACCGAGACCTTGCTCACAGGTTCACACAATCGACATTTTTTTGCATTTAAATAACGTGAGAAAGAAAGAGAATTACTCTTCGAATTACATCACTTCCTGTTTACACACAGGGTTTCTGGGACATGTAGTTTTTAAGGAGACATTATTATTTATATACTGTTTTTCACTCCAAATAATTATAAACTCTTTTATCCAATCAATGTGGATGTTAGGCATTTGCCATTAAACTAAACTCAAATTTAGCCCTCCGGTGGGCTATGTTTGTATTGTTATTCCAACAATCACTAACACATTTTTTACCGTGTAGATAATCTCTTGTGCACTTGTATTGCTTCCTATCAGTAGCATTTCGAGATATATGAATTTAGTGAGCTGCATTGTGTTTCATATGCGATAACCTCGTATATAAATTTCGACCTTTGCTATTATATAGATAGCCATTAAATTAAACATTAAACTTACAGTTAAACCTATCAAAATAATGTCAACATGTCCTTCATTTGTGAAAAAATTATAATCATGTGGGTTAAAATCGAATTTGACAAGGTAGGCATCATTAGTTCATTTTGAAACATTTTTAGAGGTGGCAGTGTAGTTCTTCATCCTGATTATGTCCACGAGGGCTCAAGGTTCGAAAAGTTCATGATATGTTTCGATTCTTTTTGTCGCATCACTTTTTCACGATCACCACCCCTTCAGTTCGGTCCAACACTTTCAATTGAATAGAAAGTCAGTTCTTTCCAATTTCCTTTGTGTTCCTTTTCCATATGTTTTGCCATCGCGTTGCTGCGATCTGAATTAATAGTGGCTCGGACATGCTCCAAAATGCGTAGTTTCAGTTCTTTTTTGGTGCTGCCGATATACTTCAAGGAGCACGGACATTCCAAAGCATATATGACGAATTGGGTTTTGCAATTAATCAGTTGATCAATTTTCCAGATTTTTTTATTTGCCATCTCTAATTCTTTGGTTGTTTTGGCAATACAGGAGACTTTACATCCAGAGCATTTGTAAAATCCTCTGGGTTTGCGCCATGCTTCAGGCTTTTTTTGTTCTTGGAAGTGACTATGAATCAATTTGTCTTTTAAATTCTTAGCTCTCCGATATGTTACATTTGGATGATCCCCCACTATTCCAGCAACTATAGGATATATGCCAGTTTTTCCTGAGGATTTTGGTAATTGCTTTGTTGGCCGTGGAATGGGTGGTAATGAATCGAATTTTTTGATCCTCTGTGTTTGATAGTTGTTTTTCTCTGAGTAGATCAGTTCTTTTGATGCTGGATGAGCGTTTCAAAGCTGTTTGAATACTTGCAGGGTTGTATTTACGTTTCTCAAATCTTTTACTTGCCAAATTTTTGTGAATCTGCCAGTCTTCATCATTGGAGCAGATTCTTTTTATTCGAAGAAATTCTCCGTACGGAATGTTGTGTATTAGACTCGGTTGGTGAAAGCTTTGGGCATGTAGGACTGCATTTGTTGCTGTGCATTTCCGATGTAATGTTGTGTGCAGTACATTGTCTTTCACAAAAATTTCAGTGTCCAGAAATACTATTCTTGATTCACTGATAGTGTACGTGAATTTAAGGCCATAATTTGAGTTGTTAAGGATTTCGAAATAATTTTCAAATTCTTGATTTGTTCCGTCCCAGATTAACAGTAAGTCATCTACATATCTTAGCCATGCCACGGTTTTTGATACCGCTCCATCATTTTCTGATCTCCATGCCCATGATTTTTCCCATTGTCCCATTGTGAGGCAGGCATATGATGGACTAAAAGAAAAGCCCATTGCTGTGCCTTTAGATTGACGATATAGCTCTTGTCCAAATAAAAAAATGTTTTGTTCCAGACACATTGAAATCATGTCCATGAGCATGTTGGTATGATCTGTCAATTGTATACTTCTGTCCATTAGGAACGTTTTGCATGCCTCTTAGCCGATTTTGTTTTGAATGTTAGAATATAGCGATACGACGTCCATCGTGATCAATTTATATGATGCTTGCCAAGGAGTATCTTGCAATCGTCTCAACATATCTCCAGTGTCTTTTATGTACGAGGTTAAACCTTTGACATATGGTAACAAAAACACATCTATGTAATTCGCAATGGGTTCCAACAGGGCTCCTTTTGCAGAAATTATTGGTCTCCCTGGTGGTCTAGTGGGATGTTTGTGAATTTTCGGGAGAAAATATATTGTGGCCATTTTTGGGTGTGTAGTTTGAAGATATTTATATTCGTCACTGTCAATTAGATTTTGTTTGAACCACTTCTCAAGTTTTTTGTCTAAATCTTCTTTCATTTTTGGCAAGGGATTAGTTTTAAATTTTTCATAGTATTCCTTGTTCTGTAATTGAGAATAAGCTTCCCGCATATATGCCTCCTTATCAAGAACAATCACATTGCCACCTTTGTCTGCCATTTTAATTTCGATGGTGTCATCTTTCTGAAGTAAATTTAGTGCTTGGCGTTCTTGTTTTGTTAGGTTGTCTTTGTTGTGTGGAGCTTTTAGTTGATAAAGATCCTTTACAACTCATTCTTGGAAAAAATCTATTTTATTTCCAGGTGGAAGTTGTGGGTAGAATTTAGATTGGGGTTTCATTTTGGATATTCCTGCTCCCAATTGTATACAGTATGCCTGTACTTCTCCACCCCCCTGTTGTGGGGTCTGGCTTAGTTCCATTAGATTTACAAAATGTTCGGCATCTTGCATTGGTATTTGGATTGTCGGTTGAGAAATAGTCCTTCTGTAATTACTCGCTAATATATGTATTCACTAAGATACATTTAATAAGTCAGTTAACCAATCAATTTTACACAAAAAAAACATCCATTTAGACATTTATTTACCCATTTATTCTTCCATCAACCTTTAGATATACATATATAAAAACTATTTATTTTTCAGAAAGATACAAATTCACTGGATGTTGTCATCAGTGATGTCATTTGAGATGTCATCAGTGATGTCATGAGTGATGTCACTGACCATGTCATGAGTGATGTAATATGTGACGTCATCAGCAGTGCATTGCACGCGCAAGTTATAGTGAGTCCAACTAACTATAACGTGGGAATTTCAATGGTTTTATGCGAGTAAAATTTCCACCTAACTATAACTGGTGTGAAACCTATGGTTTTTTCAGTGTATATATATATATATATATATATATATATATATATATATATATATATATATATATACCACCATTTACTCCTCTTTTAGAAAAGATTATCCGGGCCACTTCAAGTTGCAAAGCGTGTTTATTTAGGAAGGCTTAGCTCGACGCGTTTCGCAGTTAAAAAACCGCTTTCAAACGAGACCGAGTAAACTGTTTCCAGTGCATTATATAATGATCACATGGTATTCAGCGTCATACCAATGAAAATAAACAACAGACACGCTGAAAATGCTGTGAGCTAGGTTCGCTTGAAACTGTGTAACGTACTTTGCATTTCATTTATGACATCTTTGCTTAAATTTCGGGCAAGAATTGCAATTAAATTAGTTACATTTTCATGTGATATCGGCTGCTCAATACTGTTCATATTGCAGGACTAATAAAGTTTTATCGATAATGACAAAATATGCGAACTTCCTAAACGCATTCAAACTCAACTGAACAGTACCATGTGCATACGTTCAGTAAAAGGAAGTAAAAAGAAAATAAACAGAGCACTCAAAACAATACAGAGCCCATCTTTGATAATTTCAAAATTAAATGTGCCACCCCTGTGGACGAAATGGATGTAATTAAGCCCCATATCAAACCCAAAATTCAGGTCAGAAAATACCGCCCGAGTGGGCAAACAATGTGTTATTAAGTCCAAGGTGTCAGTCTTGTCGGTTAAGCCCCAGTGGGCACATTTAAACCAATCAATAACTCGATCAACAGCCATAAGTATACTCCAACTTGAAATTTCGAGGGGAACAGGCAGCCTTATCGCTTATTGTCCATGAGCATGTAGTGATGTCGTTACACAAATAAATCAGTCACAAATTCCCACCAGCAATAGTCACGAGATTCTGTAGGATAAAATGAGACTTATCAAATATTAGTGACATATAAGGGTGTGATTAAAATATAAAACAAACAGTTTCTCATACAGTTTTAAAAACATTAATGAGTGCAGCAGCAATTAATATTGATTACAGAATCTAGCCTAGATGGACTGCTAAATCTTCATGTAGATTGTGCCCATCTGGTTGAGTGGTTTTGTATTTGATGATGAGTCTGGACTCTAATCTCCTTAGTTCTTGAACTCTATTCCCCCCTCTCTCTCTGATGGGTATTGTTTCCAGAACACAGAATGACAGCAAGTGTGCATTGCTTTTATGATGTGTCGCAAAGTGCCTTGCTATCGGATATTGCTTGTCTCCATTGGTGATAGCACGCATGTGTTCAAGAACCCTCTTTTTGGCTGGGTGTTTCGTGCTCCCAATGTAATAAAGATTGCACGGGCATTTTAGTGCGTAGACCACATGGTCTGTAAGGCAAGTGACGTGTTTTAAGATCTTGAACTTATTGCTTTCTTTAGACAATTTAACCTCCTTCAGGTTACTGCTATTACGGCAGGCTTTACATCTGCCGCAGACGTAAAATCCTTGAATGGGTTTTTTGGTACTTATATTCTTTTGTATAGTGGTAGTGCACAATAGCGCAGGTAAACCAGGCACAATAAACACCAGCAACACGTCGAGCCCAGTGGGATCTCGAACAAGATGGCAGAGACGAGGCAAATGACTGATGACAACACCGTGATTAATCTCTCAATGAGGGAACTGAGTGAAGCCGAAATACAGGTACTGTCTCTCGGATTATCTTTTTGCCCTACTTCTACGTTTGACTACACACAGAGCAGGATTGATCTGTTTTACTACACGCGCAAACTGTGTCTGAAGAAATGGTTCGCCACTAAACCTAACATTGAGACTCGCGAACTATCTCAGGAACCCAGCAACATTGCTGCCAAGGATGCGGAAACACTGCATCTGCTGCATGAGCTTGGAGAAGACCCGAACATTGTGGACAACCCAATCCTCAACTTGATTAATGATGACCTGAGAATTGATCTTAACTGTAAAAGCGGTTTTAGACCAAAATCGATCTTTCTGCCACAAATTGTAAATGATTCGATTGATATTTTCGAGAAGGGGGTGATCAAAGAACTTGATAAAATTGCTAAAAAGTCACGGTACATAAAAGGTAATCTCACTAAGACACAACTTGAGGCAGTCAAATCACTCAGCACCGACAGAAACATAGTCATCAAAAAAGCGGATAAAGGTGGCAATATTGTCGTGCTCCCACGCAATATGTACATTAACGAGGGCCTTGCTCAACTTAGTGACAGAACCAAATACGAAATGTGTGATAGAATCAGCTACAATATCAGCATCACACAATCTGCAGAACGACTAAATGATTGGAAAGAGAGGGGACTGTTGAGCCGTGAAGAATTTAATTTTTTGAATAAAAAACACCCTAAGATACCGGCTCTTTATCTCCTGCCAAAGATACATAAGAGTATGACCGCGCCCCCGGGGAGACCGATTGTCTCCTCTAGGGAGAGCTGCTGGGAGAACACGTCCAGATATGTGGACTTCTTCCTGCAGCCTTTTGTGCAAGAACTGCCTTCTTACCTTAAAGATTCAGGAGACTTTTTGACAAAAATAAGCAATGTCATATGGAACCCTGATTGGCTCCTTGTAACACTTGACGTAAATAGCCTATACACTTGTATCCCCCACCAGCAAGGCATAGAGGCATGTAGGCATTTTCTTCAGGATCGGTCCATTTCTTTCCGGCTACATTCTGAAATGCTTCTTGATATGGCATTCCTCTGCCTCACTAAAAACATTTTCATTTCCAATGGCAATATATATCATCAACTCCTCGGGACTGCGATGGGCACCTGCTTTGCCCCAGCTTTGCAGGTCTTTACCTGGGCTGGTGGGAGGAGCAGGTGGTCTACCAGTCCACGACTTACCAAACCAAGGTAGTCAAATGGCTACGTTACATTGATGATATTTTCATCATATGGAACGGAAGCCATAGTGAAGTTAGTGATTTTGTTAAGGAGCTGAATGAGAATAATTTTAATCTACCATTCACTAGCCATACCAGCAATGATATGATTGACTTTTTGGACTTAAAAGTTAAGACTGATACGAACAGCCTTACAGCAACCTTGTTCAGAAACGATATGGCTGGTAACAGCCTCCTACATGCTCGCAGTTGTCACCCCGCCAATCTCATCAAGTCAATACCTATAGGTGAGTTCCTGCGAGCCAAACGCAACTGTTCCAAAGAGGTAGACTACCAAAAAGAGGTTTTGGTGATGTCAGAACGCTTCAAACAGAGAGGCTATACACAAAAATGTATTAACAATGCCATTAAAACAGTAAATGAAAAAGAAAAAGAAAAAGAAAAAGAAAAAAGAGGTAAACAGGTCACCAATGTACAAGCAAATCAGGAGGCCCCACCTAAAATGACAAGTAGATTCATCACTGACTTTCACGCGCAGTCGAAAGAAGTGAAGAAAGCTATGGGCAAGTTTTGGAATGTGCTCAAATTGGATAAGGATCTGACAGAAGAGATTTCTGACTACCCACAGATCACTTATAGAAGACCGAAATCCCTTAAAGATCAATTGTGCACTACCACTATACAAAAGAATATAAGTACCAAAAAACCCATTCAAGGATTTTACGTCTGCGGCAGATGTAAAGCCTGCCGTAATAGCAGTAACCTGAAGGAGGTTAAATTGTCTAAAGAAAGCAATAAGTTCAAGATCTTAAAACACGTCACTTGCCTTACAGACCATGTGGTCTACGCACTAAAATGCCCGTGCAATCTTTATTACATTGGGAGCACGAAACACCGAGCCAAAAAGAGGGTTCTTGAACACATGCGTGCTATCAGCAATGGAGACAAGCAATATCCAATAGAAAGGCACTTTGCGACACATCATAAAAGCAATGCACACTTGCTGTCATTCTGTGTTCTGGAAACAATACCCATCAGAGAGAGAGGGGGGAATAGAGTTCAAGAACTAAGGAGATTAGAGTCCAGACTCATCATCAAATTCAAAACCACTCAACCAGATGGGCACAATCTACATGAAGATTTAGCAGTCCATCTAGGCTAGATTCTGTAATCAATATTAATTGCTGCTGCACTCATTAATGTTTTTAAAACTGTATGAGAAACTGTTTGTTTCATATTTTAATCACACCCTTAGATGTCACTAATATTTGATACGTCTCATTTTATCCTACAGAATCTCGTGACTATTGCTGGTGGGAATTTGTGACTGATTTATTTGTGTAACGACATCACTACATGCTCATGGACAATAAGCGATAAGGCTGCCTGTTCCCCTAAAATTTCAAGTTGGAGTATACTTATGGCTGTTGATCGAGTTATTGATTGGTTTAAATGTGCCCACTGGGGCTTAACCGACAAGACTGAGACCTTGGACTTAATAACACATTGTTTGCCCACTTGGGCGGTATTTTCTGACCTGAATTTTGGGTTTGATATGGGGCTTAATTACGTCCATTTCGTCCACAGGGGCGGCACATTTAATTTTGAAATTATCACAGATGGGCTCTGTATTGTTTTGAGTGCTCTGTTTATTTTCTTTTTACTTCCTTTTACTGAACGTATGCACATGGTATTGTTCAGTTGAGTTTGAATGCACTTAGGAAGTTCGCATATTTTGTCCTTATCGATAAAACTTTATTAGTCCTGCAATATGAACAGTATTGAGCAGCCGATATCACATGAAAATGTAATTAATTTAATTGCCATTCTTGCCCAAAATTTAAGCAAAGATGTCATAAATGAAATGCAAAGTACGTTACACAGTTTCAAGCGAACCTAGCTCACAGCATTTTCAGCGTGTCTGTTGTTTATTTTCATTGGTATGACGCTGAATACCATGTGATGATTATAAAATGCACTGGAAACAGTTTTCTCGGTCGCGTGAGAAAGCGGTTTTTTAACTGCGAAACGGGTCGAGCTAAGCCTTCCTAAATAAATACGCTTTGCAACTTGAAGTGGCCCGGATAATCTTTTCTAAAAGAGGAGTGAATGGTGGTATTTGTGGGGATTCGCTATTCCGTCCGAGGCCCGCCACTGGAAGCGGCAGGGGTCCTAAGCGAACTTGTTGGCTGGAATATATATATATATATATATATATATATATATATATATTCACTGAAAAAACCACAGGTTATAGACCATATATAGTTAGGAATTAGCATTTAAAAAACCTTATTTTACTCACACAAAACCATTGAAATTCCATATATAGTTAGTTGTGCTAACTATATATCGCGCACCCGCAATCCACTGCTGATCATGTCACATATTACATCATTCATGACATGGTCAGTGACATCACTGATGACATCTCAAATGACATTACTGATGACATCACTGATGACATCTCAAATGACATCACTGATGACATCACTGATGACTACATCCAGTGACTGTATAATTCTGTAAAGTTAAAATATGTCTTACATATTGAAGAATGAGTGGATGTATAAGTGTCTTGATGAAGGATTTAGTAGGGGCATGACTGACTGTATGAGTGACTGATTAAATGTGTCTCACTGAGTGCATGGGTTAGTGACTAAACTGTCTTAATTTGTGCATCATTATGTCTGTTGTTCTGTAAACTGCTGCATGTGTTGATCAGTAGCTATATGATTAACTGTATGGGTTATTGATTGGTTGCCCAAGCATTTGTATGGGAGACTGAGTGTGTGTGTGGGTGGCTGGGAGGTGTATGACTCTCTGCATAGATGTGTGAGCAGTTGATTGACTAGATGTATGGGTTCAAAAGTGCATGTGGAAACAGCTGTATGGGCGGTTGACTGTGTGCATGAGTGTATTGGTTAGTGAATGGATATCTCAGTGCTACATGTCAAAGTAAGTACATATGTAAAACACAGTACATGTGAGAGTTGACATATATAAATAACTGTGCATAAGAGCCAGTGAATGTGTGAGTGGCTGTATGGATCATTGTGAACTTGTATCCAGGATTGTATAAGTGAGTAAATATGTTTTAGTATATGTTTGAATAAGTAAGGTGTGTATAACTGTATAGTTGAGAAAATGGAGGTGTGATTGATTCTTTGCATGACTGACTAAGTGTCTGAGTAACTCCATGGATGAGTGACAGTCTATGAGTGTCTGTTTACACTGAGTGTATCTAAGGTTATATTAGAGTCTGAAGAGGTTCATCGTATTATCACATGAATGATGTCATCAGTGATGTGATCAGTAATGTCAAATGAGATGTCATCAGTGATGTCATCAGTGATGTCATTTGAGATGTTATCAGTGATGTCATCAGTGATGTCATTTGAGATGTCATCAGTGATGTCATCAGTGATGTCATTTGAGATGTCATCAGTGATGTCATCAGTGATGTCACTGACCATGTCATGAATGATGTAATATGTGACATCATCAGCAGTGGATTGCGGGTGCGCGATATATAGTTAGTACAACTAACTATATATGGAATTTCAATGGTTTTGTGTGAGTAAAATAAGGTTTTTTAAATGCTAATTCCTAACTATATATGGTCTATAACCTATGGTTTTTTCAGTGAATTTTCAAGGTTTTGTAAATGCTAATTCCTAACTATATATGGTCGATAACCTATGGTTTTTTCAGTGAATTTCATTGGTTTTTTAAAAGCTAATATCTGTAGCTGTAAAATGTATTCTTCTTTAAATCCAAAAAGATATTTTATATGTTTATTAATAAATTTTTTTTGTAATACTTTTTTTTTGTTCGCTCCCGGTTCGCGAACCGGGAAGCTTCCCGTTAGCTCATCTTGATGCCGCGACCCAGTCCGCAAACCGGTAAACGTTCCGTTAGTGCAACTGCCGCGTTAGAAATCAACATCGTGACGCGTCGCGGAAGCGCGACGTATCACGTTGTCGCGTAATGCGTCTTATGACGCGCCGCGTTAGCGCACCCGGAAGTGCTCCGGTACGCGAACTGAGACGCGAAGCGCAGCTCCCCGGAAGCGATCCGCGGCGCGTCGCGAAAGCGCGACGTATCGCGTTGCCGCGTAATGCGTCTTATGACGCGCCGCGTTAGCGCACCCGGAAGCGCTCCGGAGCGCGTTCCGCAGCGCGTAACTTAAGCGTAAGAGGTCATGTGACTTGTTAATAAAACTTTTCATTGGTTCATTTCACTTTTGGTTTCATAATGATGTAAGGCTAGGTCAGGTGACCTAAAAATAACACTTTTCATTGGTTTAGAACTATTGTTTTTCCCAAATGATGAAAACCCCTCCTTCTTTCCTCACTCTGACTTTCATCTTTGTGAGAGGAAGACCATTTTTGATAGTTGAGCAATGGCTTCAGTAGTTGCTTCAGCTGGTGCACCCCCACCACCACCTCCACCTTCTCATGGGAAGAGAGGACCACCTCCCCAGTTCATCAGCAACACAGAGGAGGAAGAGGATGAACTAGAGGAAGAGGAGACAGAAGGACCACAGTTCTTACAAGAGGTGCCCCGGGTTTCCCGTCGGAAAGCCAGCTTTATTTGGCAGTTTTTTTCACTCCCTCGAGGGCAAAAGAAAGTAAATGCTAGGTATGTCACCTGCCTCATTTGTAAAGACCGGTTATCTAGAGGCACTGATAAAAAGTATAGCTACGGTAACTATACAATGCATCGTCACATGAACAGGTGGCATCCATTGAACTACAGCCAGGCGGAGATACGTGACATGCAAGATAACCCAACAACAACTCCTGTGGCCAGGTCAACATCACTGATATCGTTGACAGGAGCAGAGGCACGGGAAACCGTGGCAAACATTCAGGAGAACTTTGCTCATATCAAACATACCTGTATGTATTGCGGTGCATTGCTGTCATGTGGTAACATGAGCATTAATTTAATCAACCTAGCTTATAACAATCACAATTGCCCTAACCGCCCCAGACAGTAATTTTTTTTTTGCTCCTGTTGAGCCCTTTTCAATGCCTGTTTTTTGTTGTTTCCCCTCCATCAAAAACAAAAAAAAAACATAAAAATGTTAAAAAAATACAAAAAAAAGAAAAAATGTTCAGAAAAATAAAAAAATATATAAAACAACAAAAACATTAAAAAAAAAGTTCTTTTCAGAACTACCTCCCCTTTAAAAAAAAAATTGCTAGAATGTTTAGCACTCTGGCAAGCTCTATTTCTTTTAGTTCGCTTCCCCGTTCGCTTCCCGGTTCGCGAACCGGGAGCGAACCAAAAAATTAAAAAAGAAGAGTAAGTATAAGGGAAGTAAACAGAGAGTAATGTTAAAAGAAAGACAGCTATAGGGAGTAATCCAGAGATACTGTTTAATAGATCTATTTACCGAAGAAAAGATGGAAGAGGGTATAATTGTGAAAAACAAAATAGATAAGGAAGTGAAAGAAAAAAAAGAGAGTAGAACAATAACAAAGAAGAGTTTCTTGGAGAATGTGAGTGAATGTTCAAAATAAGATTAAAACATGTGGAATAACAGAGAGAAAAAACAGAAAACAGAAAAGAAAAAATAACAGAAAAGATTAATTGAAACAGCAAAGAAATGTAAATAACATAGAGCCATATCATCAACATAGGCAATAAAAGTTTTGCAGCTTTTATCGGCAGAAATGTGTCGCTAAAGCCGCTTTTGCGGCGGAAAACTGCAGCTAAAACCACTTTTGCAACAGTTTTCTTCCAATAAAAACAGCAATAATTTTATTGGCTGTGTTGATAATATGCCCCTTAGTGTGCTTGAACTACAGAGAGAAAGCATAATGAACAAGTAGTGAAAGAGTGATCAGTCAAAGACACTAAGAGTAATAGAGACGGAGTGAGTGAACAAGAGTGAGGAACTATGAGAAGAGAGGGACTGAGAAAAGGAGTGGAAGGAGTAGAGTAAGTAGGTAATAGAGAAAGGAATGAGGGAAGTAGCAAAGGCAGGAAACTGAGGGTTAAAGAAATGAAGCTGTCGAACTACTAGTAGGTGAATGTGATAGAAATGTAACGAAAAGAGTACAAAACATTTACCTTATAATTGTCGTTAACTTACTCACTTTTTGTTTTTATACTTTCAATCTGTGAAAGAGAGAACAAACATTTGAAAAATATTAAAACATGTATTTAAAAATTAGAAAAGACAAGGGAAAAGATTGAAGGAGAAACAGAGTTTCTTTTCCTCATTTCACAATCACATCACCTGTGTTGCCTTTGGTTAGGTATCTCATAGTGCAGATGGAGTCTAGCATATCAAAGAGTACATAGAAGTTGAGCAAAATATACAACAATTTTGACATTTACAGAAGACTTAGCTTCTTATCTTGTTGGAGATGAAGTCAGGCCTGTCTTGCAACATGGTGCATCTTTTGCATCACTGCTGCATCGGTTTCATGTGGCACGGGTTTTTTACAGCATGACACATCTGCCTAGATGCATCAATTTGTAATTTTGTCGCCTCATAGCAAATCTTTTGCACCGCCGCTGCATCACAAAAGTGACGCACAGTGGCGCAAAAGAGGCATACACCTATCATAAATCTGTCCCTAACATTTGAAATGATTGATTCAGGATGACGATAAGGTGTGGCCTATCCAGAGGTTTGTTTAAGGTGAGGCCTACTCAGGGTTTTAGATGAAATTTACGCTTGTTGAAGAGTACAGAGGAGATAATACATGTGAAGACCTACCAATGAAGTAAGTCATGTCCACTTCACTCTTGAACAAAGGCCAGACCTCTTCTGTGTCCATGGACAGACCTAAACTTCATCTGCACAATGTCATTCGTAAACTTAGGAAACACAGGTGATGTAATTGAAAAATGTGGTGTTTCTTTTCCTCATTTCACAATCACATCACCTGTGTTGCCTTTGCTTAGGTATCTCATAGTGCACATGTAGTGCAGCATATTAAACAGTACCCAGAAGTGCAGCACTGCATGGAACAACTTTGACACTTACAAAAGCTTCAGCTTCTGCATGCCCCCTACACAGTGCTAATTATATACATTTTAAACTGATGGTATCTTGCTGGAGATGAACTGAAACCTATCTTGCAACATGGTGCATCTTTTACACAAAAGTGACCCACAATGGAGCAAAAGAGGAGCACGGCCACCATAAATCTGACTCTAACATTTTAAATGATTGTTTTAAGATGCCAATAAGGTGTAACCTATCCACAGATTTGTTTCAGGTAAGTCCTACTCAGGGTTGCAGATGGAATTTAGGTTTGTTGAAGAATACAGAGGAGATAATACATGTGGAGGCCTACCAACGAAGTGAGTCATGTCCACTGCACTGTTGAACAAATGTCAGACCTCCTCTGTCTCCAGGAACAGGCCTAAACCTCATCTACACAATGTGATGTGTAATGTTAGGAAACACAGGTAATATAATTGAAAAACGTGCAATTTTTTTTGCTCATTCCACAATCATATCACCTGTGTTTCCTTTGCTTAGGTATCTCATTGTGGAAATGTAGTCTATCATATGAAAGACTACTTAGAATATGAGCACTGTATGCAACAACTTTGACACTTACAGAAGCCTCTCCTTCTCCATGCCTCCTACACAGTTCTAAATGTACATCATAAATGCAAACAGTACAGAATTAATTATACATGTTAAATGGTTTATTTTTGCTGTTCTCAGAATGTATCAAATTTCACTAAAAACAGTGACTTGAAGGTATTCATCATATAACAGCGGGGGAAAAAAAACACAATCAAAATGATTGTGTTTAAAAAACCCATACAACATAACAAATCAGAATTCAGAACTCCTTAAAGTTAACTTACTTTCCATGACGTCGAAGGATGTCCTATGAACAGCTTACACTCTGTTGTGCTGTTATTACTTTCAGACCGCCACTTTCTGAAAGAAAACCTCCATCGTTTTGAAAAACATGTTACATACAATAAATGACTTCTTGCTCTCTACCACACGTTTCCACAAGGCCAAATCATGTCAGAGCCATTTATAACTCTTAGAATTCTTGTAAGCCAATCCCGTCATGTTGTATTTCCGCAACTTTCACAATTAAAATGTTGAAGATCATTTTCACAATCCTGGACTAGTAATATCTTCCCCTTCTTGCTCAGTCATGTTCTACATTTCCTATGACACTGATACTGCTTACTATGAAGCAGACTTACACTATCTCTATGACTACTACAATTATTTAATTCTCTACATCACTTTTAATCACAAAGCAATATAAAACAGTAGACAGCATTGCAGACTTACATTCCCTCTACTCCATGTTTTGATTGGCTGCTTCAATTTGCTTATAAAAAGAAACAGTTTTTCTGAATTCATTCAAAGTGCAGTTATTTCTCCATGACGTCCAGTGTTATGGTAAGAAGTTATGTCTCTGTACTACACTTATCCTCAAGGCCAAATCGTTTAGGAGCCATTAGAACTTCTTGAAATTCCTCAGAGCACATCCCGAGATTCTTTCCCTAAAATTTTGGTTTTAAAAACACCAGGTAAGAGTTTTTAAGGTCATACGGCAATTTTTTTTTGAAAATTAAAACAGAATCATTGCAGAATGACCAGCCATTTCTAGACTTTAAATAAGCTGTGTAATGTCCTGATGTTATTGAAGGACCGTCATGATATATAATTGCTGCAGTTACAAAAGTCCTTCCTGATATTGACAACTGCGAAGCCACAACATTTTTAATTAAAGATGTCAATTTTGTTCCATCAGGCCTACATCGTTGGAACATTAAAATAACATACTGGCTATATGTTCGTATAAATAATGTGGACATCATTTCAGATTTACATTGGCTACACTCCATGTTGTGATCAGCTGCTTTTACTAGTTTATTAAAAGAGACTGATTTACTGTCTGGCAAAGTTAAATATATAAATCTTTCTGAGTCTACACTAGTAGTACTTGATACCCTACAGTTCTCGCAGTCATGCTGCCATTGATAAGAAAGTCCAAACAGGTGATCTACATCTACACCTTCAGCATGCAATACATCAAGCATATACATTAAAAACTCCTGACAATCTTGCTGAATATTTTGAGAGAATTGTGTTTGGCCTGAACATCTGTCTAACAGATTTCGAATTTCAGACACACTTTCTATTTTTGTTCTATCAGTGCTACATTTCTCTAACACAGAATTTAACAAACTGCAAAATCTTTGATCAGAATTGACCACAATCTCTTCTTTTACATTTTCTAGAGAAAACAAAACATTAACCACTACACTAGCATAGCAGTTGACACCAGAACTGTTTTCAAATTGAAAACCAACAACATCTTCAACAGAATCCTTTTTGTTTCTGCTTATAATTTCAGGTTCATCGACTTTTCGTCTTTTTGCTACAACCTCCCCAGTATTGGTCACATTTCTTCGTTTCCGGCCTACCACACGTTTCTCAAACAAAGGATATTGAGGCAAATGTGGCGCATACTCTCTTCTTAACCTATTGTATTCCTTAACACAATCTAGATCCGCACAAATGTTTGTGACATCACACTCAATCAAGTACAATCCCGATAAAGTTCTAACTCGTGACAATGCCACATATGCCATACCCTCCTTGAACACAGAACTGCCAATATTCACCAATGCACTGTCTACACTTAAACCTTGCGATTTATGGATTGTCACCGCATATGCCAAGCAAACAGGAAACTGCTTACGGCGAACATATAAGTCTTTTACAAGCAAAAATCTAGCAGAACAACGACCAATTAGCTGTACTTCCTCAATGCCATCAAATTTAATTTTTAAAAATTCAATTCCATCTCTATTTCTGTATTTTACAAAATCAACAACATTACCCATTGATCGATTTACCAGACCTCTTTCAACATGTAAATTCCTTCTTAAAATTATACGGCAGTTCAAGCACACATTCAGAGTCTTTTCAAAACCTGCAGTTTTAGATATAGTCTTCTCTAATGAATCCAATTTTGTTTTCAAATTCTCAGACAAAATAATTGTTGATCCCATATGCTCTACTCTGTCAATAGCTTCCAGTTTCACAATCTGTTGCTTTTCTAAATGCAACATTTTGTTGTTGAATTTGGCACATTCTGCAAGAGTTGGCATCAAACATATTCCAGATTTCTTCTCAGTAATTTTCGGAAAAATATTCTCAGGCACAACATCTTGTTCTGGATATAAATTTGACAGTAATCGTGCATGTAAAGCTTCTTTCCCATGCTCGGTCACTTTTCCAATTCTAACATCTTGTAGAATAGTCTTGTAAACTTCATCCTTCGCCTGACGCATATTTTCATGCAGTTCAGCATAATTGAAGTTTAACCATATATTGACGTTGCCAATGCTCCCTAGGCACTTCCTGGAATCTTCATGCGTGAGCATTTTGAACACAGGTTGCCCTTTCACTGGTGTAAGCTGCAGAAGATCTCCGAAAACAATGATGTGTTTGCCACCAAATAACACATCATACTCTGTTTTGAGAACTTCTTGCATTCTCAAATGCACAAAGGCAAGCATGACATTGGAAACCATGCTTACTTCGTCAATGATAAGAAGTTTCATTTTCCTCAAGATTCTTGAAACTTCACAACAAGCATCTCCAGATAACTTGTGATATTGTAATTTGTTGTCATGCTCCACTGGCAGCATCAGTAAACAATGTAAAGTAATCCCTTTAATGTTATGTGCTGCCAGTCCAGTTGGAGCAGTGACAACACAAGACAGCGATGACTCTGTCCTTTCCTGCAAATAACATGAAATTGCTTTAATAAGGAAACTTTTTCCAGTTCCTGCTTCTCCACTCACGTACAGTCGGACAGGCTTCAACGACGTACATGAGCACTCTTTCTTGTCATGACTTAATCCATGATCAATTTGCATGGTAACTTCGTCATATATTTTCCTCTGCTCAACGTTGAGTTGTTTTTCCAACTCTTCTAAGTTAACCGCATCCTCCTGAGCATGTGCTATGGCTCTTTCCACTTCATTCATAGCAGTGGCAGCTTCATTTTCGATAACAGGTCCTCCTAGTGGATCCTGACTCAATGAAGCAGAACTCTGACTGTCCTGAGAACTGTCTCTGGCAATCTCGGCTGCAATCGTTGCTTCCTGCTCAATTTCCGCATTCAACATTTCTACATATTTGGGAAAAGCAGGACATTCTATGGTCTCCTTGGCAGCATTGAAAGAGTCTTCGTAACAGAGGAAATCTCCAAGCAGTTCCTCTTCTGCACGCCAAGGCTTGAAAAGTTGCAAAAGTGCTAAATAGAAAAACTCCTTTTTTTCAGGAGATTCGCCACTCAATTTTCGATGGTTTACCAAGTGGCATTTTCTTTGCTTGACCAGACATCCCTCACTTCCTATTACAGCATACACTCCTTTCTCAGTATCTTCTTTGATGTTCCTCTTGAATATGTAATTTTGAAGAACCTCATACAGACAAACATTCTCGAGGTGACTGCTTCGATTTGGATAGTATGTATCCAACATGTTGGTCTTCAAAATGTCGGTACTGTTTGGCTCCTTTTCCGCCAAATACTCAATTTCCCGCACAGGTTTCAGAACTCGATTACGCGTTGCAGCAAGACCAAGACTCGCCCAAACGATACTCCTGGACTTGGCATAGAAACTTGCTGAAGACAACCGGTCAGAACATTCGTAAGCTCCGATTTCTCGATGCGACAACATCTTCAGACTGAAACTGTACAACTTCTTGCTGAGGCTCTTTTCATGGGAAATGTCCTCCCACATATCCTTCAATTCTGTCTTCTCTTTTTTGGTGATGTAAGATGTCACATACCGAGCCACAGCCATACAGTTATCAGCCACAAACTGTATATCCATGTTAGCATTCCACATGGACAAAATCACCGGGTTGTAGTCGTTGATGTACTTAGACTCTTCGTTCCTCTACAAATTGTATGTGTTTTAGGTGATTTCTTCATCACATTATGTCGCAGCGAAGACATCAAACTGTTTACTCTTCCTTTAGAAATCACCGGTCGTGGAAAGCCGAAACGACATTTGGTGTAGAACTTGTCCTTGTTTCGGAATTTACGACGACAGTACTTTCCACATCGATGGCTTTGGAAACGTAGAACTTTTTCTCTTAGGCTTTTCTTCTCCTTTGCGTTTGGAACAGCACACGTAGAATACTGTTGTATGAAACTCATCACTGAGTCTTCTGGATCCGTTCCAAATTTAGGTGCATCCTTGATCCACAGCAGCATATGTATATGAGGAGCACCTCTTGCTTGGTACTCCTTTCTCCAGAAGAAATCCAACACCTCTCCAAGAGGTGGATTCTTCTTATTCATGATGAAAGACATCATAGCTTCAAATCTATGATTGAAGTACCTGCATACATTGACTGGATCCAAAGAGCACAGTTCTCCGGGTGTCTTGAATTCGATGTTTTCGATGTTTCCATTTGCCTCTCGTAGAAATTCAAGTAAGTCTTCCCAGCCATACTCGGCACAGCTCAGAGTGAGGAACCATGTGGGAGTTCCTAAGTTCCTCAGCATACATTTTAAATCACCATGACGACGGTACCAGTACTCATTAGTACCACGCTGACACGCAATGAGATTAATCAGGTGAGAATCCAAAATACTGTCCTGGACATTGACTTTATCCATAAAGTCACTTGCCGAGATGTTTTGCATGTGTATACCACTTTTCAAGATGTGGTTCACTGCATATGACAGTCCAGACAGATCGCTTTCAAACAGGAGATGAAACAAATAGGGAATGCATTGTCGAAACCTAGCATCTCCTGCATACAATCGCAAAGTCCGGTATTCAGAAGCAGGAATTTGATGAGGTCGCTCATCATATCTTCCTGCCTGACCTGTTGGAAAAAGCTGTGGGAAACACCGAGCTTCCAAACTTTCCTCCCAAACACTAATGGGACTCCCTTTGGCTTGTTTCATTTGAAACAACTCAATAGCATTCCCCATGACTTCCTTGGAATGCAAAGGATGAACACTATAATGTTCATATATTTCTTCACTAGTACAGGGTTCTACTTTCTCAATTTGACCAGCACACAAATCGCTATCCTCTTCCTCACTTACTTCATCTTCTGCAACATATACATTCTTATAGTATTTATTATTTTTTTTCAAATACAATGTTGCCTTTTTAACTTTCCTAACATCCACTAAATCTTGCCATATTTTCTTATTCTTTGTCGGAACCCCATTAACTAAGATAACCAGAGGTTCCTCTTCCACTCTTTCTACTCCAATTGTGTTAATGTTTTTCTTCAAATCTAGAGGCAAATAAACAACTCTTCCCTTTAATCCTCTCTGTAAATCTGATGGAGGCAATTTCCCTGTCTTTGGCTCCATTCTTACAATAGCCTGAAAGGGATGGATACTTTGAATCAAAATAGATTCATAAGTATTTAAATCCTTCAATTCAGAAGGAATCTCAACCAATTCCAGATTATTGTGAACTGCTCTAGCAGGCATCTGGTTTTGATTTAATTTGTTACAACAATAAGTACACACACGTTGATCCAATCCCAAATCAAAACAATTTTCTACCATCAAGTATGTTGTGAAATCCTTCCATTCACTATTATTTTCCCTTTCACTTTTTGCATATAAATACACTAACTTAGTCTGATTCTTATAATAAGTGCGTCGACAACACACACAAGTGAAATTTGGCCTCTCACTTGATTTCACCTCAAACGTCGCAATTTCCCTCTGGAAATTATCTGTACTGGAAACCTGTACACTATCTTCCACATTACCCGCTTCTTCTTGGTCAATTTCAACATTCTCCTCTTTACTTCCAAAGTAACAAAACTCAATTTCTTCACATATATTCTTCACATCTATTTCAGAACCATGCAAAAGAGCAGCGCATAATTGTTTAAGCATAATTGCTGGACTCTTAGCATAATACAACATTCTAACTAATTTCCTCACTTTATTATGATGCACTGCTAGCATCCTGAAATGATGAAAAACACTCTGGCATACTCTCCTGGAAAGACAAGCCAGTGAATGACCATGCAAACCTGTCACTTCTCTCACTCTGCAAGTATCTAATTCTTGCAACAACTTCATTTTCTGCTTCAAACTTTTCTTATTAAATGACCGTACAAAATCACAAAGCAGATTGATGGAATCCTGTCGCACACTGCAAATACTACTACACTTCCAGGTGTACACAGGACCCTTAGGACGTCTTCCTAAAACCTCATTACCTAACACCTCTTCTATCTCTGTTGTCACAAGTTTTTCTTTTTCAACTGGACAACCATCTTTCACTTCATAAGCTCGACCACTGGTGTCAACTGCATGCACCAAATCATAATCCTGGAAATAACTCTCCTCATTAAAAAATGCCTCACAGCTTGAACTATGCATCCATTCTCCAGAAAAAACTTCACAAAAATTACTACGATTAACTATTCTCTTCCATCTACTATTTCTTTTGAAATCATAAATTGCCTTGTTTAGCTTCCTAATTCTATTGATTATCAAAATAAATAACTTACGTTTAATTTCAAATGCCTGATCAATAACTTTCTCAACTATTTTTTTTCTCTTATAAAAAACCACTTTCTGTTGACCTTTCTTAATATTTTTTAACAAATTGCCAATTATCCTGTTGTGGAACATTCGTTTACGGATGTCCCTAAACTGTTGTTTCCTTCTACTATCATGCACAGAGTTATCTCTTGCTCTAGCAGTAACATTTTTCATTGGCCTTTCCTTTCCGTTTGAATTGCTTCTCTTTTTCTGGACTGAAACATTTTCTGTAGTAATATTTTTTTTACTACAGATATTTCTTATGACTTGACAAATCTTTTTGTTAGAGGACTGCTGCTTTTTTTCATTGACCTGCTGTCTTTGACGTTTTGCAGCCTTTCTCAGTCTTTCTTTGGTTGGCATGCTGAAATCTTGAAATGATCTGTGGTAAAATATAATAAAAAATGTTATTAACCACTATTACCCAACAGTAAATCAATAACAGTAATCAAAAACTTAAAACACTACTTGACATTTTTACATAGAAGATTTTTTAGTGCTTGGCAAATTTAGAATACAGAAATAGCAGAAAAGAAATGGAATTTATATTCATTTTACCTGTGCTGTTTTATATGTGAATCTGATCTAATTTTATGAGCATATTTTAATATTTTATTGAAGACACTACACATAACCTGTTTTTGAAGGTGTCTTTATTTTTAAATTAAACGGTTTACATTTTTACTTTTTATTTATTATACATTTTTAAAATAAATGTTTTTAGTTCCATAGGGTCAAGCACGTCAGCTTCCCATCCTATGTCATACAATTCTGACAAATCTGCATCCTCATCATGTTCTTCTTCATCCTCAGGATTTAAATCATCCAAGGGATCAACATTCACTGATGTTTCAATTACGAGTTCAATGATGAGGTCGAAATCAACTGATTGCTGATTGTCGCTCATGTTGATGTTGTCTTTATCTTTAAAGAAAGATAACAACAATGAGATGTTGCAGAGTAAGAGACAAATCTCAGAGATTATAATAGTAAAATTGTTTAACAAGAGTAACATTTTGCAGCTATTATTTAGCCATGTCCAGCGATGCTGAGGAGGTGAAGCCTATGTCCAATTTTTCAGTGAACAGGACTCATCTCTTCTTAACCTTGGATAAGCCTCACCGACTCTGTGTCTCCTGCACATACTTAAATGTAAAGGGGCAGATTTATGTTAACTGGCACATCCCCAGGGATGCACCAGTTAACGTGCACCGCTGCTCTGCCACCCATGGTGTGCCGCATTTACAATCAGATAGGACAAAGCTGCGTCAAAACCCTGCGCCTGCTTGAAGCAGGCATAGGTCTTGACGCAGCATTGTGGAGATGGGGCACCCCTGAGCCTTGCTGGAGCTGCATTGCACTTGCGATACAACTCCAGTAATGCGCCACCTTTACGGCACAGATGCGTCACGCATCTGTGCCGTTTTTGCCCCATGGTGCGCCGCATTGTAAATGCAGCACACCATGGGTGGCGGAACAGCGGCGCAGGATGACTGGCACATCCCTGGTGATGCGCCAGTCATCATAAATCTATCCCTAAGCTTCTTATCTTGTTAGAGATGAACCGCCATATGTATCATCAAACTATTTTGCATTTCCTAAATAGCGAATTTTAAGGAATAAATAGCGATTCTTTACCATTCCTAATTTGCGATGAGCAAATTGCTAATTGCAAATTACCCATTCATTTCCATGGGCCAGGAGGCCCATAGGAATGAAGGTGTAATTTGCGATTAGCAATTAGCTCATCGCAAATTAGGAATTTTTCCAAGGGTGCAGGGGTGTTTCAAGAACACCCTGCTGCACCCCTGAAAAAGAAATTTGGGGGCATATGGCGCACATACATGCCCTAAGGGCATGTATGGGCGTCATATGGCACCTTTTGTTTTTTGGAAAAAAAGCTTTTTGAAAAGAATTTGCAAATTACCACCAACTAGAAGTTGGTGGTAATTTGCAAATCCTTAATGGCATTTTTTGCATATTTTTTGTTTGATACATTGCATTTAAGGAATCGCAAAATTTGCAAATCCTTCAGTGCAATCGCAAAATAAGGAATAGCAAATTTTGCTATTCCTTATTTTGCATCAAACTTGTTTGATACATACCATTTGTCTAATTAGCATTCGCAAAGGCCGAAATTCGCAGAATTTCGGCCTTTGCGAATGCTAATTAGCTTGATACATATGGCCCCAAGTGAGGCCTGTCTTGCAACATGGTGCATCTTTTGCATCACTGCTGCATCGGTTTCATGTGGCACGTTTTTTTTACAGCATGACACATCTGCCTAAATGCATCAATTTGTAATTTTGTCGCCTCATAGCAAATCTTTTGCACCGCCGCTGCATCAGAAAAGTGACGCACAGTGGCGCAAAAGAGGCATACACCTATCATAAATCTGTCCCTAGCATTTTAAATGATTAATTCAGGATGACGATAAGGTGTGGCCTATCCAGAGGTTTGTTTAAGGTGAGGCCTACTCAGGGTTGCAGATCAAAGTTACGCTTGTTGAAGAATACAGAGGAGATAATACATGTAAAGGCCTACCAATGAAGTAAGTGATGTCCACCTCATTGCGCCAGTCATCATAAATCTATCCCTAAGCTTCTTATCTTGTTAGAGATGAACCGCCATATGTATCATCAAACTATTTTGCATTTCCTAAATAGCGAATTTTAAGGAATAAATAGCGATTCTTTACCATTCCTAATTTGCGATGAGCAAATTGCTAATTGCAAATTACCCATTCATTTCCATGGGCCAGGAGGCCCATAGGAATGAAGGTGTAATTTGCGATTAGCAATTAGCTCATCGCAAATTAGGAATTTTTCCAAGGGTGCAGGGGTGTTTCAAGAACACCCTGCTGCACCCCTAAAAAGAAATTTGGGGGCATATGGCGCACATAAGTTTTAAAAACATTCCTTTACCTCAAAAACGATTTTCAAGTCATAATTTGAAAACACTGCCCACGGGGAAATGACTTAAAATGTCCTTAAGACACATGAAAGTGTTTTTTTAAAGCCTTTGCAACTTTTTTGGGTCACTTTTAACATGGCTATGTAACTCAAACAGTCAAAATCTAAATTTACCATGCACAGGTGGGAGCATATTTACAAGGAATTTGCTCCACGGGGAAAGGTCTTTTAATTTAATATGGGAAAAATAACATCAGAGACACTGAAATGCCTTATAAAGAAGCATACACCATTATGTCCTTGTCATAAATTTTAAAACCATTCCTTTTCCCCAAAAACGATTTTCAAGTCATAATTTGAAAACACTCCACATGGGGAAATGACTTAAAATGTCCTTAAGACACATGAAAGCGTTTTTTGATTGCCTTTGCAGCATGTTTGGGTCACTTTTAACATGGCTATGTAACGCAAACATTCAAAATCTAAATTTGCCATGCACAGGTGGGAGCATATTTACAAGCAATTTGCTCCACAGGGAAAGGTCTTACATTAAAATGGGAAAAATAACATCAGAGACACTCAATTGCCTTATAAAGAAGCATACACCATTATGTCCTTGTCATAAATTTTAAAACCATTCCTTTTCCTCAAAAACGATTTCAAGTCATAATTTGAAAACACTCTACAGCTCCTATGCACAAAAAAACCCTGTCAGTACTAATACTTCACATTTTCTCCAATTACAATTTCTCAAAAAAACAAAATCTATTTGTAAAACACTTGAGACAAAGCAACATTTGAAAAACACAACTTTCTTCATAATTTTCTCCTTAAAGCACACTATTCTCTATCTAAATTAAAGAAATCTTTTCTCACCTTAGCAAATACTTTATGAGTTTCAAAACAGTCTCAGAAACACACCAATTTGTCTTCAGCAGAGCAAAAGGTATGCACTCCAGAGTCTGCAGCTATCAAAAGCACAGAAATGCTGTAATTCTTCACACATATCTCTCATGTCACCCAATCAAAACTCTTCCCTCACTTTTTTCAAATCAAAACCCTTCCCCCCTCTGCCCTCTCTGCCTTTTTTGCATAGCAACCACCTCTTGGAAGACCTCTGGTGTTTGCAAGTTCACACAACAATGTTTCAATTGAACTCTGAACTCTCAGTGCACCTGCATATCCAGTGCATTCTTTCATTTAATGATTTTTTCTTGACCACTCAAAATACATCTTTCAAAGAACTCATCCATGCACCCTAACTTTCTGTTTTCAGCAATCAAAATCCACCAATCACTGTTATTGCTTCATTAACACAGAAACTCCACAGTTTTTTTCATTTTAAACTCTTATTTTTTCAACTGCCATTTCATTGCCACACTTCATCTGACTGCAGCAGAACTTTCTCTCACCATGTTTTCTGTCTGGATTGTTGGACATAGTTACATCTATTGGGCTCAGAGGTATGCTGAGAACAGAAATTTACCTAACCTCAATTTACAAGATGTGGAAATTAAGTGGTTTGGCCACAAAGGATTAAAATGTCACCAATTGATACCATTTGTGAAAACCTTTATGCATTTTCCAAAACCTGACCTGTTAATTGTGCACTGTGGAGGTAATGATTTGGGCACTTTGACTGGGGTAGGTCTGGAAATGCTTTTAAAGGACACCTTTGAGCAATTGATGGCACTTTTTCCTCAAACTGCCTTGGTATATTCAAATATATGCCAAAGACAGAAATGGAGGTGGTCAAACCAATTTTGTCCACAAATTGAGAAGTCGAGGAAGCATGTAAACAAATCTGTTTCAGCTTACATGAGAGACCATGGAATGGGCTCCATGTACAACAATAACTTGCGTTACTACATGCAAGATATCTACAGAGGAGATGGAGTTCACTTCTCAGATGAGGGCAACAGAATTTTCATTCTGAATTTAAGACTGTGCATTGGTACCTACTTATAAGTACCTAAATGTACCATAAACCCAAAATCTCTTCTCAGAGCTACCCTACATCTGATCACTCACAATTATTATTTTTCTCTAACTTTTTTCACTAATTTTCAACAAAGTACGCTCCCCGGGGCGCTACCCGGTACGCGAACCGGAAGCTAACCTCGCGAAATTTTTTTTAAAAAAAATTCTTTTCGCACATATAAGCCTCCTCAGCCACCCTCAGAAAACCTAGGGGGTCAAGATAAGTCTACCGTGCCCCCTTCTACCCATTCTGAACATTATTTGCCCTCCATCTTGTATCTTAAGTCGACCGAAACACAAAATGGTGGACTCCCGTAACGCTTCAGGTTCGCGTACCGGGGCGCTCGCCAGTTCGCGTACCGGGGCGCTCCCCGGGAAGCGCACCATCAAAAAAGGTGGGAAAGTAATTTACAGAAAAACGACTGGAGACACTCTCACCAAATATAGATTAGCTCATACTACATACCAATCCCTATCATTTTCACAAATTTGATTGAAATTCCATTTAGCCATTTAGCCTGTAGACCTCTCTAAATACCGTGAGGTAAATTACTTCTCAAAACACATCTGAAGTGTTGGAATTGACAACCAATGAAAATGTTACTTTCATTTTCTACTTTTATTACCTGACATTTGATTGGTTATATACCTGAATATATATAAAGGAAGAGAAGGAAACACAGCCATTTTGACTACTACTTCTTGTTGTACATTTCAATTGGATTTTCACTAATCACTTCAACTTCTTTGTAAAGGTAAGTTGTTATTTTTAAAACTGAAGTATATTGTGCACCAAAAGTTAATATGGTAAACTTTTTCTGATAGTTATATACTATCCCTCTGTAGTAGTTATAGATTTAGATAGACTTCTCTGTTATAGTTATGGATGGAGTTAGGTTTCTCTTGTATAATTATGAAATTACTTACGTTAAATCACATACACTTTTTTATATTCCTACTTCCACTCTGATACTATACACTGCCCAAAGATAAATTCACTGATAAAAACTGCCTATCTAAAATTAATCCCAACAGTGCCCTATCTCTACTAATAAATAATTTTTTTATCCAAATTTCAGGCAACATGGAAGGCGAACAGAAAGTTTCATTTCAAATTGTCCTGCAAGAGAGCAGCCAAGAATTAATTGATCCAAATTATATAGAATTTATGGATGAAACTTGGGACCAAGAACTACTGCAATGTGTGCAAGCAGTAGATGACCTCCTTCAAAATGAGGACATTTTACACCCTCAGAGATTACAAACTATGTTCAATGAAAATGACGACATTTCAGACAGTGAAATGTTAGAAATGTTATTAAATTTTGAAACACAATCACAATAATAAATAATTGCTTAAAAAATAAAGAAATTAAAAAATAATCAACAAAACCAACAATCAATTAACATACAGTATTTGAAAAGTCTATCATTCTTTTTTCCTTATAGTACGCTCCCCAGAACGCTTCCCGGTTCGCGAACAAAAAAAGCCCTTTTAAAGCCTCCACATCAAACCTAGGGGGTCAGGGAGGATCTACTATGCCCCCTTATGGTCATTTCCCCCTTTGTTTTGGCCTCCTCTTGTCTCTCGATCCTACCGAGAGACAAGATGGCGGCCGCTCCGGACTGTTTAGAATGTTGACAGACACCGGAGAGCCAATCAGCTTCGCTTCGCGAAGTTCCGTTACGCGTAAAGTACGCGAACCGGAGCGCTGCCCAGAGCGCGCTTACAGATATATATCTTTTTTTGAACGTTAATTTCTCAAAATCCACTGGAGCACATATATTGAGACCTAGCAAAGGCACATCGGGCTAACAGTCCCTACAATTTTGCCAAGTTTCGTGCAAATCCATTCAGCCGTTCGGGCTAAAAGTGAGGCCAACCGCCCTATGGAAATTAACATTGGAAAAACACGTTTTGGGACCCCCCTTTTTTCTCGGCCCCCCCTTGACGAACCCCCCCCCAAATTTTCAGGGGCTGCTCAGAAACAAAATGTTCCATTTTCCTGAAAATTTCAGCCAATTCAGTCCACAAACGCCAAAGTTATTAGACATAGAATTTTCGAAAATCCCATAGGGAAAAAATCCTAACTATATATACCTACTGGCGACCGCCAGTAGGTAATATATAAAGATCTTTTTTTATACACATACTAAACATTAACCCTCCCACCCACTTAACAACCCACCCTCCCATATAAAAACAGAAAAAATGACATAAGCTAAAACCTAGCCTAAATTGTGGTAAAACTATATACACCATATGAAATGTCAACAATAACTTTGGAGGAGCATAACGTTGGAGGGAGGACCTACATCTTCACAGCAATTTTGTCCACTGATTGCTGTAGTGTTCGCATCATCTGCATCAGTGTTGCCACCTGATTTTCCAGCCCTGTAAGCCTCAATATAATGTCCGAATTGTCCTTCAGGGCTTGCCTCTCAATGTCTGTAGGCTGAGCAGGAGTAGGGGTCACTGCCTGTGCTGCCACAGCAGGGGTATGCTATGGAGGGTCCTGCTACTGCACTGGAATCAGCCGCATGGGAGAGCTCAACTTAATGTTTTCTGTTTACCCTGTCCTGTGCTTTCTGGGTCTGTGGTGTTGACATCATGGCCCCTGCTGCTCTTGCCTTTTCATACTGGCTCTCTATACTCTGGAAGGCCTTGGCCATGTGTCCGATGTGGTGGTACCTCTCCAATCTGATGTGGTACTAGCATTCTTGCTCAGGGGTCCTGTTGTATGTTGGAGAGGAAGGAGATAAGTATCAGACCAAGCTAAAATCGTCCAGGTTGTTATCAATTTCTTCCATGAATTACAATAAGCTGCACAAGTGGCATGTCAGCCAAATATAGAACATCCATGAAATAAATTATGATTAAGTGTCACAAGAAGAATGTACTTCTCCTAAAGTTACAAAAGAAAATACTCAGGTCTTGGCCTTGTAGGTACAGGAAATGGCAGTATCTGGCTTAATAAATGCTGAGCCATGTGCCTGAAAAGACACATTTTTCTAAATGATGTTGTATACACATGGAATGGTACACATGGTCTGTCTAGATACTCCCGGGGAATAGGCATACAGCATGCAGGAGGGTAAAATCAATGGGCAATTACCTATGCAAAATTAGTGAGGTGTAACAAGTACACGTATTGTGCCTCAGCAGTGCTTCATTGTTATGACAGATACCCAAGTCCACACACATTGCAGCATTGATTGAGAGTGTGCCAGGTAATTGAGACATGGAGAGAGTGTGTCTAGCTGCCTCCAAATCCACATTCTTGTTGGACACTTCTCCAAGGTGACGCATCGACAAACCTGAAACACTTCAACCTAGACCACGTAATGGAAACCTACCAATGACATGTAGCCCTTCACATATTCAAGAGTGTGTCCATTTCTATACATTGATGAGTGTGTGCATGTATGCTCTAGAACCCATACGTGTGAGTATATTGTGCTGTATCTTGCAGGTAATTGGTGAAAATGGTTCACTGGTGACATTCCATGGACGAGACAGTATGGGTAACAGAAGCAGTAGGTGGACTGTGAAATGGCCTGTATGTTGCCAACGCAGTACATACATGCCTGTGGTACTTGACACAGTGGTCTTATTTCTCACAAAACACTACAAAGTTATAAACACATGTCTATTACACGGCACTGGATATATGGGGCAGGAGTCAGGCATGTAATAGCATTGACATGTGTGGACTGGTGATAAGTCCTGCATCCACTCGTACCTATTCAGTCTGCACTGGTGTAGGATTCCTCACAGCCTTTATGAATCTGCTACACAAAAGGTGCCATATATTCGCCTACATTTGCAATATGCAGCAGACAGGCAGATAGAGGTTTTTCACTCCAATTCCATGTTAACATTGTGTTTCATCACAACTTCCTTTGTTTCACCATGCCATTTTGTCAATATCTCCTCTGGCACCATCTCACATGCCACCGATATGCAGCACTCTGACGGGTGCGCTGGCATCCATGATGCAGGAACAGTTGCCACATATCATGATCAATGTGGGCTAAGGGATGAACCCAAGTAAATAATCAAGAGAGGGGCGAGGAGGAATATTTAACAAGGTCCTGCACCCTAACTCCTCCAGAATCAATGCCTGATACACACAGTGTTGATATTTCCTCAAGGAAGGGATGGGTTTGACCCAATTTTTTGTGGAACCAAAGGTCCAACCATCTGGATCGAGAGGGATCAGCGTGGTCAGATCAAGTGCCCTCACATACCTGGTAGGGTACTATGCTTCATCAATGGGTGCTCCTTGTCAAGCCGGAGCTGCAATTCTTGATGAGCCCGTGGGTTCTTTGGTGGAGATCTTTTGATAAAAAAATGCTGTAAGATGAGTGCAAGTGAGGTGGATGAGGATAGCATGGTAAAAGGAGTAGTATAAAAGAGTCTAAGGGAACAGGGGCATTTTCTTGGGGTAGTGGTCCCTTGACACACTAAAAACAAAAGGAGCTATCTGAGGTAGTAATGTACCTTAATAGCTAATATGTGAAATGGAATGGGGTCAACAAGTTTCATGCCTAAATTGCCAGATGGGTCAATTGGCATTTCATTGGGACCGGAATATTACCTACCCTATATAGTATGGTTGTGGGGCCCACCACTAAGTAAAGGATACCCACTCAACAACGTGGGGATTATTCCAGCCAAACTCCAAGGGAGAAACGCCCCTTAGGTGAGGCAGAGGCTGGCAGAGGAGTGAAGGGCTTGGGAACAACTTCCATAAGGACCACTTTTCCTTTGTCTGCAGCAAAGTTGCTTTCTCTTCCTCCTCCATTGGGTCATGATGTTGTTGGTCCCCATCCCAGGGTCCACTGGTCCACACTCATATGTTATGCAATATTGCACAAACCAGGATTATTTTACACACCATTGGGGGCGAGTAGAATATTCTTCCCCCTGAGATGCCAAGACAGAGGAACCCGGCCTTGAGAAGGCCAAAGCGTTGTTGACAACTATTGTAATTGTTTTAAATGGATGTGATATAATTTATAATATTGTTTGGAGATTTTTTAATGTTGATTTTGAATTTCTCTTGAACACAGATCATTGGTATTTAAGTCACCTAAGAAAAATGGTTTGGATTATGATTAAATTGATGTATTCGTGGCAAAATATTAGCTTTTTTTAATCTTGTCTAATTCATGAATTTATAGATCAAAGGAAAAATTGTGTAATAAAGTTGACCTTTTTAAATAATACAGTTTTCAGGTGTTTAGTAAAAATACATATATGTTATTTGGTTATAAGGATTTGGTTACCCAGTAGATGCCATACAGGTTGTACGACACGAGTGTGTGAATATATGTGGAGAAAAGGGAGGAGTTGTTCTATCAGTGAATTCACATGGTGTTGCCACTCCCATTTCCATGTTAATAGGTACATGTCAAAGTGGAACACCATTATGTACCCATTGAAAGGCATTGTTCCCACTATGTGCAATTGAAAAATGGACCCTCACCATTTCAGTTTGGCACTCTGCAGTTCAGCAAGGAAACTTTCTGCACTGCATGATGTCGCTGAGAAAGTGCATTAGTCACTGTAATTATGCCATACAGCATATTCCAGTTCATTCAAACTATACTTGCACAAAAGTTGCCTAGCAGGTACATATTCACAAATGCACCATGGGAGTTTGTGTATGAGGGTGCTCCTTCCCGCACAGGGTACAGATACAGCAGCTGGATCGTCTATGTAAGTGTGCCACAGAACATAGCACATATAGGACATACAAGTGAATTGGACACCTTCATTTCTTTTTTTGTGTTACACATCATCTGGGCAGGCTACTTGATTTGTGACATTGTACAATTTTCCTGGGGTGGGATGCATAACATGCATAATGAATCATGGTAATGACATGATAACACCCCCACAATGCCCATGGAACACCTCCCTTGCACAAAGCATTTTGGCCAGCAATGTATTGCTCTGTATCTTTGAGTAGCAGACAAAGTGGCTTTGCATGTCTTAACATGTATGACTTGGGGGTTTGCATTACACATTTACCATGATGCATGGTGCATGTATGAGGCCCAACTATCATACTAATGTTCCTATCTGCATTGACAGACACAGGGATGGGTATTGTGGCATCCATCTCTAACTGTTAGTGGGTCTGTTAGGTACTTGAGTTTTGCATACCTACAAGTAGGCCATCCCCATATTGCCCATCCTGGAAGCTGGCATTTATTATGGAGTCCTGGAATATGTATGCATCATGCACACTTCTGGGGTATTTGGCCAGCACATTTTTAAACAACTTGCGATGGTCGACAATGACCTGCACATTGAAGGAGTGGGTGTGTTTCCTGTTGCAGTAGAGATAAGATATTGCAGCAGGGGGCACCATTTGTGCATGTGTGCAGTCCATGGCACCCAGCACATGTAGGAACCCAGTAATGTCATAAAACCTTTGTTTTGTCTCCAGGTGAAGTTGTTGGTTGTTGGGGAGGAACAGGAGGTGGTGGGGTGTCCGATGGATGATGGCATTAAGGATGGAGAGTAGAAATGAGGAGAAAGATGGCTGGGAGATTCTGGCCACTCTGACGGCTGTTGTCTGGAAGGACCTCAATGCCAGCATGTGTAATACCGCTATGAACTTCACCTGTGGAGGGATGTTGGCAGACATGGTAGCTGTTGGCTGGAGCCTTGGTGCAATCTGGTGTAGCAGTTGTAAAATTGACTCCCTCCTCATCCTCCCTCAGTCCAATTAGGGTAGTCTGAAGGCGATAAGCATGCTCCCTTCTCCTGTGTTGCCTTTGTGGTGATGAGGGGGGTAAGGTGGGTGGTTCCGGTGGGGGTAGTGAACATCTCCTTGCAACTGCCAGCTGCAAAATGGGCACCTCCATGGTGAAGTTGGGGTTGCCACACAATTATATCTGGCTTCTCTTTTAGTACCAATGTCAATGCACCATTTCCTACTCGTGGGTTTCACAGGCACAGGATGTTTTATGCTACCTGACTTCTGTGTGACACAGGTCAGAGTTGCGTAACTTTGGTGAAATCTTGTAAATATCCATGCATTTGTTGTATGGTGAAAATTACGATGGAACGCCTGCCTTGCATATTTTAATACTTAAGTGAAGCAGTCAGTTCTTCTGTAGGTTCCTTTTGATGCAAGACTCCTAAAAGTGACACATCCTCCAAGATATGTCACCTTGTAAATATGGAGACATGACAGTCTTGCCAATGTGTCAACAATTTTGACGCATTGTCAGCACACGCTCCTTGTAAATAAGCCCCCAAGTCCGTGGGTATGTGAATGGCATTTTCTACACTGGACTCTTGCTGCCACAACTGGACTCTACCCGCTGTCAACTCTCAAACTGCACTCATGGGCCAGTTTCCTTTCCTGAAGAGCAAGTTTTTCTCTGGCAAAGGTCCTTTTAGCCTGTATCATCCTCTCCTCAGCTAAGGCTCTCTCAGCCTTTGCCCAACTCTCCTCTACTGCTAGCTGGGCCAGTTGCAACCTCAGGGCTCTCTCTGCCCATCTATCCTTGAGCTTCTCAAGGGACAGGGTGTGGGAGGTGACACTGCTCCTGGCAATAGATTCTGTAAGGGACTCTCTATAAATGGGACCTTCTCTCTCTACTGGCGCCCCTGTCTAGTCATTTTCTCCCTCCTCCTCAAACTCCTCAGGGTCACTGCCCCCTTGGGGTGTGGATTAGGAATCCTCCCACTCAGAGTCCTCATTAATCTCGAGGTCCTCCTCAGGGTCTTCCCTAAATCCACCGCCCTCCTTGTCCTCTGTTGCTGCTGCTCAAATGCATGGAGGGCTAACTTGCAGTCCAAGCTATCTGAACTTCCCTTCACAGGTGGCCCCCTCTTCTTGCAGAGCCTCCTCAGCTCCTACATACTCGAAAATGACAGGGAGCTGATGTGCACTTTAATCCTGCCTAGGTCAGAGCAACAACTAAACAAAGTCCCACGGTTTAAGAAAATGAAGTAGAGGTACTTTAAAAATGACTAATATGAGCAAACTGGAGAAAACAAAACAAGTAGGGGCATATTCACAAGGAGCTATCACCAAATAAACTGCACTTTATCGCAGCCAAAGTCGTGATAAATTTACCCCACCATTCACAAGCTGGTGCTAACAGCCCACAGCACCAGTTTTCCTGCGATAGCAGTTGCAAAAAACATCCCCACAGAGGACCCCCGCAACTATCGTTAATGCGATGCAGAGATTTTTTATTTTTACAGAGTAGGCGTTCCTATGACAAAACCCGCGACAACACCACACCTTAACATTCACAACAAACAGACAGGTAAACGATAAGAACACAAAACACGCAGTAAGGCGTGTTAACAGGAGGAAATTTACACCTGCTCTGGCCTGGTGTAAAGTCGGACGGAAGCCATCACCACAGTAGGGAGCCCATCTTCAGAAGGGCAACATATACCATGGAGCAACTGAACATGCATCCCGGACACCCAAGAGGACCACAACACCCACCCGGCACATTCACTCCACCCCCGGACCACCACAGAGGTAGCGCAGACAAAGACAGCGGCCCCTGAGGAAACGCACCTGCCTCACAGGCACAAAATCTGACAATGTCACTGTCCACTGCAGGCTGAAAGGACAACCATTCTATGCATCCCGCCCGTCCTTGCCCAACAGGCCAATGGCACCAACACAGTGGACAACCATCATCCCACCCCACACCAAGCTGCTGGCTGTGCTGTCCCTGTTGGCCCCTGGCACACCCCAACCAACACCCGCCAGAGTCGGCGGAGTCTCACAGCCAGCCGCGTCCAAGTCACCAACACCTGTCCTGGACATCACCATCACCCTGGCACCCAGGGCCCCGTAAGGCCAACACAAGGTGCAGGAACTGCTGGAGACCAAGCAAGGACCATACGCCATAGCCGGATGCACGCACATGTTGGGAGCAATCCAATGCACACATGTCCCACATGTGCCCCCTGGTGACACAGCACACAATCAGCACAACAGGAAGCACACGTCACACATCAATGTGCAGGCAACATCAGAACACCGTGGGACCTACACCAATGTTGCCTCCAAATACACAGCCAGTGTGCATGATCCCTTCACTCTCTGACAGTCCATCAGCAACCAGCCTTCCCAGGATGGGGCCAAGGGAAATGCACAGCCCCTTGGCAAGTTTCCAATTAACACCCCACTCACCCCAACACCACAACCATGCAATACACAACTGTGGCAATGCAAAAGTCACACGTTCACAACCAACAAGCGACAACAACATGCCCACCCACCAGACACTATAGAACAACTTACAATGGTAACCTGGGAAAGCCATGAACATGACCAATCAACGGCATGGCACCTCAGCCGCACAATAGACGAATGTGGGGAGAGGAGGCAACCAGGCATGAGTGAAGGATGCAGTAGAACCATGATTGGGAAAGTACACAATGCCAAGAGTGGCGGCGAAGTGCTGGACAGACCTCAGTATGCAGAACGCACCCATATCCACGGTGACATACACCTCTGGTGTATGGAGTGTAGTGGACGTTGGCGCAACCATGTCACCCCAACCAGTGGGGGTCCTTGCAGACATGTTGCCTGTCACGCCCCCGTAAGCGTGAGCAGAGTGGGATGGCCAGTGTAGGGGTGCGCATAAAAAGCATGTAGCCCTGGGCGTGGTCCTCTTCCGGAAAGCCCAACATCTCTGTCAAGGCAGTACCTCCCACCCCGCCAAGAGGCTGACGCCATCCTCGTTAGCGGAGTTGCCTGAGATCCTGTGCACCTGCCAAATCCCAGCCCGCTGGCCACAAACCCATCAGGCCCGAGCCTACGCAGCCAGGCCACACTGATCTGCATCCGACACTGGCATGTGTCATGGAGGGCCCACCACGTGCCTGTGTAAGCTCCAAGCCCGAGGCCTGTGACCCTGCTAGCCTTTCAGGCCACTGCTGTTACCCCAACGCTGGCTCACATTATTCCTTCTTCGTTGACATATTCACCAGCGTCCTCTGTGGCCCAGTGCGTCCCATTGGTGAAACTGTGTCCTGGCCCCTGAATGGCAGTGACCCCAAATCCAGGACTCCCTTCGATCCGTGAGGCATAGTTCCATATGCGCATCTTTTGACAAGTGGTGACACTAACCCTGTTCAATGCCATCCGGCGACACGTGATGCCACAAATCCTGCTCAACGCCATCCGGTGACACGTGCTGCCACAAACCCTGTTCACCGGCATCCGGCGACACATGCTGCCATAAACCCTGTTCAACGCCAGCTGGCGGCACGCGGATGAGGGAACAGGACTACCCTGCGGACCAGTAGGCCTCACATCCAGCACCTACTTGCGATTCACGAATAGCAGAGTCCACACCTGTGTTCTCACGGAGAGGAGTAAGAGGAAGATGCGGCTCAATCTGGAAGAAAGCAGGGTTACCGTCACGGAGGTGACCGAACACGTGGTGCCAATGAACCTGAACTACGCATGCCGGTGGGGCCACCAACCGATGCCGGCGACACTTGGTGTCTGGCCCGTGCTGACCGCTGCCTCCGGCCTACACTGCGGTCCAGTAGGTCACAGAGTCATGATTCAGGAATGGCGGAGTTCATATCAGTGTACCAGCATCGTCGCAGACTGCACCCCCACTCAACCCCGGTGCCACTAAGTCTGTTCCCCGACATTCATGGACACTCTCTGCTCGAACTGTGGTGGTGGCTGAGCCTATGGACTAGGGGGCAGTTTACATCCTCATGTAGCTGATATGGAATTGGTGGTGGCAACCGGGCTGTTGCATTCCACTCCTCCATTTGCTGCTTACGGATAAAATCAAACCTTTTGGCATCTTGCCCTGGAGGACACCTTCCACTGTCCCCTAAAAAACACTCAGAGACATACAACTCGGACAGTGATGGTGACCCACTCAGGTCGCATGGCCCATCTGACTGCACTGCAAGTCACCGTCCCGTGGCTGAGTGCCTGTGCCACGGCAGTGCATCCGGGGCCACTAACTCAGTGCTGGTCCTGTCCGTGACCCCTCCGGAGACATTGGCTGGCCCCTGAGAAGTAGGCCTTGGGGTCATCAATGCCATTACTCTGTGGCCTTGCGCTGTACGCAGCCTCTGGGCCCAAATGCATCCCACCAGGGCTCCCACAACAAAGCGAGTCCAGACCAGCCTGGACGACGCATCACCGCAGGAGGTACACGCCACCACTGCAAGGACCACCTCCAACTGCCACTGCCAGAGTTGAAGCGGTGGTCCTGACAGACTTCGGAGTTGCTCAGGCCTGTCGTGGATGCCATCATCGGCCTGATACCCTGCTCAGCACTCCAGGTGCCAGTGACTCACTGCACCGCAGGCAATTGTCCGTTGTTGATTGTGTTTTGTGCTGTGGACCGGTTGTGCAGGTATGTCACCTCAAACAGTGTGGGGGCCCTGAGATATTGATGGGGAAGATGATGCAGGCCTAACACACCCCACTGCATCTGCATTAGGAATATATCGAATGGACACTATCCAAGACTTTTTCTTCACATGAGCGCGCTCATCTCCAGTGTCCAAAGCCCAGTGCACTGCAACTCATGGACACTTCTGTTGGCATGTTGGCTGTCCTCTGGACTTTCTCCGTCTCACTCCATATTGCTCAGCAGTTGACTCGGTATAGCATGTGTTTTCTGTTTCTGATGCACTGGTGTCCAATGTTCAAGTGGTTGCCAGCACCAGACATTCCGTGTGGAATGGATTACACTCACCCCACACACTTCCAGCACAGGCGTCACTGTACATGTGGCCCTGCCAATAAAGGGGATGGGCGCATGTGCCCGTAGCCAGTTCAACATGATATCTGCGTGTGTCCCTGTGGTCTTGTTGTATGAATGTGGGCCCTGAGCCCTACGTCATTACATTGTGCTGTGATCATTGGATGCAGACATGTCACCACTGGCAGCGGGTTGGAGCTTCGACATATAGCTTTGTCGTCACCCACTCAATTTGTTTGGGGAGTCGCCAGGGCCGTCATATGCACAGCCAACATCGGTGTGTGACTGCTGTTTGCGCGCCCCTTGGCATGGTTCTGTGCGGTGAATGTGCATCTGCATGTGTCTCTATGGCAGTGTGGGTCTCCTTAGTGGGGTGTGGGTGGGCCCTGAAGGGTGATAGACCCCTACATATGTGTCCTGGCTCGCATTCCATGGGTTTGGCCCCCACCCACACCTGTTGAGCCACCTCCTTTTGGCGTGCTCACACATGGCATTGGGGTGCCATGTGTGGGTGGGTGAAGTGTGAGCCAGCTGTGCTTGTGGGTGCTTCCTGCTGTGTGATCTGTTGCAGGCTGGGTGTTCACCCCTGACTTGCTTGGCTGGCCGGGTCCTGGTGGGGGGTTGTGTGAGATATCCATGGGCTGTTGTAGGGCGTTGGTGTCAATGGTGTGGTGGTCCTCTCCGGCATCACTGATGTGTTGTGTTCTATGCTCTGCTGGAGGTGTTGTGTGCCCCCCTCGATGTGAAGGGGAGGTGCGTGTGGCATTTGTGTTGCCATATATGTTAGCGCATTGTGCTGGTTTGCATGCAGACTGTATGGCAATGTACATTGTGACTGTTTGGGGGGTGCTGGATTCTACTGTGGGACAGTGTACATTTGGACGACATGACGGATGTGAGGTCGTACACATACATTTCCATTTCACTGTTTCCGGCACCGTCAGATGTAGAGGGCATGTTTCTGTGAATGTGCGGAGCCAGTTGTGTCCTCTGTTCTGCAGTGTCTGCTATGTGCATTGTTCCACGTTGTCGTCAATGTGGGTGTGCTGTTCGTGCTATGTATGTGTGCTGCCGTGTGCCTAGGGGATCTGGGACATGATCCTGAGTGTTTGTGGGTGTGCAGTGTGCTACACCTCGTTGCACATGTATGCCATTGGGCCCATCACCACCCGTCCACCCAGCCCCGGTGAGTGGCACTCCCTGTTGATTTTGTGTCAGGTCCTCTCGAGCTGTGTCTGTCCTCCATACTCCTTGCACCGTCTCCACACTGATGACTGTGGCCTGGGTTTACTCCAACTCCTCGAGGGCACTGGACTGCCACCTCCTGTCACTGTGGCTGCCTTCCTGTTGGCAATGGGTTGGTGCCTGGTATAGGTAGTCACGTCATGCCGGCGCCTATTGGCCTCCTGAATCGGCGTCCTCGTCACTCCGACTGCAATCCAGGTGCTCTGCTAGTGGGTGAGTTGCTGGTAGTGTTCTGTCACCTCTGTGATGCTGGTCTTGTTTTTCAGCGGTCTGCACCCCGTCTTCCTCTCCCTCTTCTCCTTGGCCTTCCCCGACCCCGTTGATCCTTGCTGGTAGTCAGTCGGGGCTGTGGGGTTCGAGTTGGCCTCTGCGCTGGGTCAGAGAGCATCCATGTTGCTACTTGCTTCGGCTTGTTTTTGGTGTGTTTTTTCTGTGTTTTTTATGGTGCATTGTCCCACTAAATGCATGAGATTTGCAGGCCTATGGCTGATTTTTGCAATTTTTTCTACTGCGTTTTGACTCATTGCATGTTTTTTAGCATCCGCGTATCGCATTTTTACGGCGTGGCATTGATTTTCACGCACACATTTGCCACGTTATCTGGTGTCTATTGCATGCTACCGCCTTGTTGTGAATTTCACGTTGCCACATGGTTATTTTTCCCACGATGGGCTGCGATGTTGAAAGTTGCTTTACGCTACTCTTGCTGTAGTTATCACACGTTCTTGTGAATACACCCCGTAATGTACTAAGTGCAGAGTTGTAGTGCAACAATGAGTGATTGTGGTATCACAGTAACACAAGTCCTATCCTCACTGCTGATCACCAGTGTTAGAAATGGGAGTTTCTGGTTGTCTAGGGTATGCACTGAAGCCAGGCAGAACTCACCACTCTAGTCACGGCAAGTAAGTTATACACCCTCTGGTAGCTTGGCGCAGTCAGGCTCATCATCAGAGGCAATGTGTAAAGCGTTTGCGCAACACACTCACATATACAAAAATATATATACATAAAAATAAAACCGGACCAAAATGGCATGAGTCATAAATATTGTGCATCCAATGCAATTACTCTGATATTACTCATTATCCTGGACATGCAAGGTAAAAACGCCAATACATCAGACAATACTTAGTGAATGTAATGCAAGTCAGATTACAAAAAAGTATGCAAATTACAATATATCATCATCAAACCATAAATAATTTGCAGGTAATTCTGACTTGTTTAGAGGCAAACACATAAATCTCACATATACCCATAAACATAGGGCGCAGTGCCTCTGCGCTCCTAATAGTAGGGTTACAGTAGATTTGCAAGCCTCACTTAAAGGAGTGTGCTTATGAACAAGGAGGAGGATGCAGGAGCACCTGCACTCCTACTTGACGTGATACAGTAATTCAGGCCAATTCCAAGTAGGGACCGGGGGCCTCCGTCAAGGCTTCACCCCGTAATGCCACCACAGGCAATGATGCCTCCAAAGTACATCCTAACAGGGAACACACACATTGCAGAACTCTGCCAGGTGTGCAGAGTAATCAAAATGTGGGTTGCTGGCGAGCACGCGGTGCAACTGCTACCACTCCGTGAAGCTCAGCTCCTTTTCCAGAAGAGGGGCCCCCACAAAGAAGCATGGGATGGCGGTATCTCATCCACAGTAAGGGAGCTGCTGTCAGGTTGTCACCCAGCCCTGGGCCTCTCCTGTGAACCTGGCCACGTCGAGTGTTCAGAACAGGGGCCTCTGATGGGAGGTTCAGAGCCAAGGGCCAAAAGTCCTCTTCCAGGCAGAAAAGCGGAGGCAGCGCTGATGCCAGCACCATACCCCCAGGCTGGCGTGGAGTTCCCTTCTCAATTGCAGCATGAATCGCTGCCCTCTGGTCAAC
This sequence comes from Lissotriton helveticus, assembly GCF_964261635.1. Taxonomy (NCBI): domain Eukaryota; kingdom Metazoa; phylum Chordata; class Amphibia; order Caudata; family Salamandridae; genus Lissotriton; species Lissotriton helveticus. Next base: position 870,052,132 of record NC_136069.1, read on the forward strand.
AGGGCACACACATCAGCCCTTCTATGTTGCAGCATGAAGCGCTGCTTACTCTGTCCTCAGGTAGAGCAGAGTGCTTGGCAGCCCACTATATGAAAAGCTTGGGCTGGCCGGACTCAAAAGTCCCACCGCTGATTTTATGTTGGTTTAATGGAATCCTCTTAGATCCCGAACATCAGGGAGGGGGCAAGCCAAGCAATCCCTGGAGAGCACTGGGGGCAAAAGAGCAGGCAGGCAGCAGGCCAGCACATAGGGCCAGATGCAAAGTGGCAGTCCATCCTGCAGCCCAGCTGTCAGAAATCAGCAGGCCAACACAACAAAGCAGGTCGTTCAAATGGCAGTTGCTCCTGACAGCATAACCGTCATCTGGCAATGTGCAGTTTGTAGAGCCAGCAGCGCCTGGTTGCAAGTCCACGCAGTGTCTATAAATATGAGATCAGAGCCCGAGTACTTATACACACAATTGACTTTGATCAAGGGGTATCTTCAAAGGAACCCTTAGAAGAGCACAACAATCCCTTTCAACCCAATCCTGGCTCCAGATGATCAGTAGGGGGTAATTCAGCCCTTTGTTTGAGGGCAGGACACAACCTGTACAAATGTAAAGTGGGGAACGACCTCCCCCTTTCCCAGCCCAGGAAGATGAATGTTTGGTGGTTGTCCGGAAAGAATGCACCAAATGTAGCTGTCACCTTGCTCTTTATAAAAGTGGAATTTCAAATATAGTAATGTAATATCCAACTACACCAGTAAGCAGGATTTATCACCACTTTTCTAAACACAGCAACATCACTCCTTTTTGATCAAGAATTACCACTAGTATATAAGGGAATTCCCAATGCTAGCCTATGAAAGGAGTAGGCCTCACAACAGTGAAAAATGAAACAGGCTGCTTGTCACTACCAGGACATGCCACATATAAGGTACATCCTGCCTTTTACTTATAAAGCACCCTACCCATAGGACTACCTTAAAATTGTGGTGGCAAACTGTGCATGCAGGCCCTGCGTTGGCAGGTCTGAGACAAGTTTGAAAGGTTACTGCTTTGGGTGGCACAAGCAGTTCTGGAGGCCTACTAGTTGCATTTAATTTATAGGCCCTGGGTATATGGTATGCCACTTTACAAGGGACGTACAAGTAAATCATATATGTCAAACTGGTATTAACCAATCATATCATGTTTAGGAGAGAGAGCACATGCCCTTTAGCACTGAATAGTAGAGTAGTGGTAAAGTGTCCTGAGTCCTAAAGCCAATAGAAAGATGATTAAAAAAAATAGACGGAGCAAGGCAAAATATTTGAGAATAACTCTGCAGAAAGAGCTAGGTCCAACAGTGGGCCACCTGGCTTAAGTAAGATGGTAATAATGGCAGACCGAAGGTCAGGGGGCAGAGTTTTTGAACGGTCTGAATCATCAAAAAGGAGCAGCAGGAGGGGAGCTTGAAGGGAGGAGAATCTCTTCTAACATTCTAACATTCAGCCAGGAAGCCTTTTGGGGCCAGGTGTTTTCCTGGACAGAGTGGCAGAAATGTATGTCTTCACCTCCAGAGGTGTTAATGGTTTGGCATGTGTAGAACATTGAGAGTGTGGCAATGGGTGGATTGAGAGGTCCCCGACTATTGGGTAAATATGTTCTAATAATGGCAGAGGTTTGTGGTTATGGAGTGAGTTATAGTATTCTGTAAACGTGAATGGCCGAGACATTGCAAGCCCCTTTCATTTCTGGGATAACCAGTAAAGCAATTTTCCAGCTTTATTGCTGTATTCATAGAGCCAATACTGAGATAGGAAGGTGGCTGTGTGGGCCGAATCTAGGAGTCTGCACCTTAGTATCTTGCGGAGGTCTTCTACATGCTGCATGTGAGCCGCCACTGGTGTTGCCTTAGCAGGTTTTTCAAATAAGATGGTCAGGAACTCTAGGAGTGTAATGTCCCGTTCCCTATCACGTTCACATCCATGAATGGCTGACACTGCTTTATATCAAATCAACACCTTCAATGACTCCCACAGACACACAGGGGAGACCACTGTGTGATGGTTTAAGTCAAAATATTCTGTAATGGCAGCTCTCAGGGGGTCTACTAGGGTGTCCTCCTTAAGCCACCAGGCGTTTGGTCTCCAGACTCCCTTTGCCAGTGTGCCCGGTCCCCAACTGTATCTCAACCGGGGCATGATCGAGTAAGCCCTGGGAAAGGATATGTGTGTGTTGGACAAGTGATAATGAGTCTGTGAACATAAAGAAATAATCAAGGCGGGAATGAGTCTTATGTGAGGCAGAGCAATGTGTGAATAAAAAGTCCCAGTGATTCGATACATCCACGAAGCCTAGGAAGTCTCCCCACCGATAGAGTGTGAGTGTCCTAGAGGAGGAATTTGCAGAGGGCGAGTCAAGTATTCTGTCCATAATGGCATTGAAGTCTTCAACAAGTATGAGGGTACCCGGTTGTGTCTGTAGTACTATTCTGTAAAGATCTGCCAGCATGGCAGTCATTAACGCTGGAGGCACATGTATACTGCTTGTGGATCACAGCTGTCCTTCTAGCATTCCCCCTAAGATGAAATATCATCTCTGTGCGTCCCATTGACAGGCAGCAATGGCAAAAGGCCAACCTGGACTGGCGAGCAATATAGCTACATTGTCCACCAGTTCCACCTGCGCCGCAGTATCCATGGATGAGGGTTCCAGTTCTTTGGTATGTGCTGTGTCGAGTATGGCAATGAATGGGCATAGTGATCCAGCTTACTTTGCCTTGTGGCAGGTTTGTCCCATGCCATCATGAGAGAGCTGAAAAAGTTGGTCCCACCAGTCCCCCACTGAGGCGGCACAAGCAGTACAAGAGACAATCTACTTCACAGAGGTCTGCCAGAGAACCACCAACTCCCTGCTGGGCCCACCAGACCCTCACTAGGAGGCAGCACAAGCTGCACTAGATGCACGTAGTATCACACTGGCGGCAGGAGGGGCAGTCACAGCAGCCAGCATTAAAAGAGCTGGTTCCCCCTCCGGTGAAGGTATGAAGACCAGGCAGGTCCAGCAGCACCCCAGCAGTGGCCACACAGGCACTGAGAAGCGAGGGAGTGAGGTGCACAGAATTTAGGATTATGACTGCCCTGCTGTAAATGCTCCCTGCGGGCCCAAGTGCCCCAGGGCCAGCGCTGTCCATGGCTGACACCTTCCAAATGCAGGAAGGCCTCCCCCATGTGTGCCAGTTTAGGCCAAGGGGCCACCCCTCTGCTCGACCGAGGCCTTTGTCGCGCTCACCATAGGGTCGGAATGTGTGGGCAGCTGCAGTGGATACACCCCTGGCACAGAGGCCACTCCCATCTCAGCAGGGCCAGCTCCACAATGGCAGTAGGAGGAAAGAGTGGAGTACGCCGACACCCGGCTCAGTCCACACTGTCATGTCGTCTGCCCACGCGGTCTCCCTGGGTCTTACCCTAGGGCACCTTTATCCCAGGCTCAATCCAGGTGACACCAGGAGTTAGTGCCAGTAGTTACTGTCAGCGGATTCCCGATTAATGACAGGATGGAGCAGAATGTTAGGCACCAGTCGGGAGCTCACTTAGAATGCAGCCCTATTTTGCAGCTCCAGCCACACCCCCCATCTGTTTGTTTTTAAGCATGTTTTGTAACACGTCTGGTGCTGGACATGCTATGCTTCTTGCATACTCACTGATTTAAATGTCTCATACAATTAAGCCTTGCAAAATATGTATTCTTTGCTTTGCAGTGTAATTCCGTCTCTCATTTATTACATCTTGCATACTGCATAATCTGCTTTGCACCCCTTGCACACTATTTCTTTCTTTATTTTTAGACGTTTCAATCTCTTTAGCAGGATGTTTTGCACATTATGTGGCCCATGCTTCATGATGCCTTTTACAATATCTCTGACTTTTGATTTTGCTGAGCTTTGCAACATTCTATGCAATTAGTTGCGCAATATGTATTTTTCAATGCCCTATACATATTACCTCGTGCACTAAGGGGTCGATTCCGATTCGGGAAAAAACGCTCCAAATAGCCGTTCGGAGCGTTAATCATACCCTGCATCATCCCCCGTACGTACAACGAAGTACGGTTCGTACCAGGAGCTGGACTCCGTACGAATCGTACAGAGACCGTACGACTCTAATCTCCGTACAATTCTCCCTCGGAACCTGCTGTACGCGACATCTGTACGGTTCGCGGCTGGTTTTTGCGACCCAGCAAATACGATACGTGTCGGGGACGTACCGTACGACCCTTTTTCTACAAGAGCTGAAAACAGCCGTAAAAGCAGAGTTCTTGCCGAAACAGGTACGCAACGCCCCCCCCCGGGTACGGTGCGTACCCCCCATGATCGCAGGGGTACGCACCGTACCCCTGTGATCATGGGGGGTATGCACCATACCCCGCGATCATGGGGTGTACGCACCGTACCCCATGTTCGCTGGGTGTACGGTGCATACACCCCATGATCGCAGGGTAAGGTGCATACCCCCTATTATCGCAGGGGTATGGTGCGTACCCCTGCGATCATGGGGTGTACGCACCGTACCCCATGTTCGCTGGGTGTACGGTGCATACACCCCATGATCGCAGGGTAAGGTGCGTACCCCCCATTATCGCAGGGGTATGGTGCGTACCCCTGCGATCATGGGGGGTATGCTCCGTACGGTGTATATGTGAATGTGTGCTTTTCCGTACGAATCGCACTTACCTGACATGGACCGTACAAATCGCGTCCTGATACCCCGGTCCGGATCGTACTCATCGGGTCATACGGCGTCTGTACGAGTCATACGGAGAGGGCTCCGGATACGAATCGTACGGATGGATTTTCTCCAGGATTGGAATCGACCCCTGAATGTACAAAAAGTTACAACGCACTTTATATCTCTTTCCCTATCTTCTCTGGTTTTCTTGTTTTTCTGCTCTTGTGCTATTTTCCACAAACTCATTTTGTTGTTATTTTCTAGGTTTTTAGACTCCAATTTAACCCCACTTCAAGACACAGGATCAAGGTCTCTAGGTTTAGTTGTAGAAGCAGAATTCCAGCTCTGGATGCCTGGTGCATGCTGTGTGAGAATGTATGAGTGCTGCTGCTCAGTATTTGAAGAGCAGTAGTTGGTTGAATAGTGTATTTTTTTTGTCAAGGCACATGCTTGAGCGTCTGAGTGCTTGCAAAAGATTGATTGCCAATCAACGACTGATAAGATCTTGACAGATCTAAACTTTTTCAGTTGTTGCCAGGCTCTGCCTCAGAAACCTCAGCCCAAACCTGCTGCCCTGGGAGATCTGACATGTCTCCCTGCTAAAGGGGCCAAATGATGACAAAGACTATGAAGACAAATATATTGAGAGTATCAAACTGTGTATAAAGCTATAGGAGACTGCCTCATCCAAAGGTTATATACAACTCCGGGCAGCAATCAAAGTTGTTGTGCTACTTTGCGTGAAAGGAAGAGAGGAGAAACGCTCCATATTTACAAAGATATAGAGCATTTCTGCTCACTCCTAGTGCTGGTGGACTGTGTGCTGCCTAGCGCCAATGCAGGGACCAAAGTGGAAGAGTGCTTGTGTTACAAACAGGATTGTTTTAGTACAGGAAGGGGCACATTCTTGCACAAAAACAATCCTTAGAGGCATTTTCCTTATTCTATATGTGCTGCAGAATGCAGCACACATGGAAAGAGGCAATGACGAGGGGAAATAAAGATATTTCTCCTTGTTATGCCTCACTGGAGCAGGTGTAGAATTTTTATGCACTTCCTGGTTTACTAACTTCAGTAAATCTAGGAATGAGCCAAAATCAATAGGTGGATACATGGGTATGCCCATTTTCTGCTGAATTCGTTTTGTTGACTTTAGGCCTCTGTGCACTTTAACACTGCTGACTAAAGCTAAACTGCTTGCACTCTCTGGTTAAAACATGGTACAATTGGCTTATACTCAATTGGCATATTTAATTTACGTATACGTCCCTAGTAAAGTGGTACCATATGTTCCCAGGGCCTATAACTTAAATGCTACAAGTGGGCCAGCGGCAATGACTGTGCCATCAACTTAAGTAGCCCCTTAAACTTGTCTCGGACCTGCCATTGCAGAGCCTGTGTGTGCAGTTTAAACTGCCATTTCGACCTAGCATATTAAACCTTTCGCCAGGCCCAAGCCTTCCTTTTTAAAAAGAAGGACATGTATTTTTAGGTTTTACATGTCCTAGTAATGAAAAAATCTTACAATTATTTTTGCACTACTGCAAGGCGTAGCTCTCCCATAGGATAACATTGGAGTTGCCTTATTTCATTTTATAAGTCCAATTTCCAAATGGGAAGGATGACTTGTTCATGTTAGCTGTTTCTGGAATACTTATTTAAAATCACAGTTCCTCACCTGTACCTCTAACCTTTCCATAATAGAAGGTGAATTTGGCAAACCTAGAACATGAACATCTAGTCCCCAAGGGAACAGGGAAAACAGATCATCACATTTCAAATCTCACTCATGCATGTCCATAGAAAACAAGGAAGAGACACAAGAGATGATTATAGCCTTATAGCCCGCCGTAGAGGGCTATACCGGCTATTAAAGGCCCTCTCCAGCATTAAAGGCCCCGAGCCGAAGGCGAGGGCCTTTAACAAGGGAGAGGGACTTTAATAGCGGTATAGCCCATCTACAAAGGGCTATAAGGCTATTAGAACATTCTGTCACTAGAGGACAGAATGTTCTAACAAAAAAAACAAAGCCTTTTGGGAGCTTGAGGGGATTGGAATCCCCTCAGGTTCCCTGAAGCCTTTGTTCACAGCCAGAGTTGTGAACAAAGAAACATTGGAATGTTGGAGCTCCAGGCTTATACCAGCCATTATAAGCCTAGAGCACTCCATTGTTTTCCATGGAGCTCCCAACATTCCAATGTTCTAATACAATATATTTATTGAAACTATCGTAGTCTATTTTGAAACAAGTGTGCTGTGGTAAGTAAACAAATCCAACTGAGCAACGTAATCAATATTACCAGCAGGCCTTAAACCATGAACAACCAACCATGACAACTAGTATATTTATCAAGAACTGCCCTCACTAAGTGAGCACAGGGATATATTAGTGATCTCTGGGAACAGCACCAGACCCCATACCTGGTGTGTGTACATAGGTAGCCCGCATCATAAGTATAAATTCAGTTTACACAAGGCTGCTGCCTCCGTTTCAGGACTGGTCTCTCTGCTGGAATTCTCTCTTTGTCCCATGAGGGGGCGAGACACGGAATATATGATAAAAACTACTGTTTTGGAAAACTGCAGCTGTGCTACCGTGTGTGTCTAAAAATGTTAGGAGATGTTGCTGATTGGGCACAAGATAAGAGTACACCATGTTGTTCGACCTTGTACGAAATGTTCTGACTGAATCCCAAGAAGAGTCACTAGATAACAAATAATAGGTGCAGCGTATTTCTTAAATAATATCTTGTCACAAAAACAAATGTATTTTGTGTGACTGTGCAAAGGAAAGGCATCCTAAAACAGCTAATATGTGCAACGAAGGGAGAACCAAAGTGGGTCCAAAAAGGAAATCACCACACCCTCTCCTTGGTCGGGAAAGTAACTTGGCGACAAACTAAATAATAAAAACGCAAAACACTAGCTAAGCAAATTCAATATAGTACTAATAAGCATGTCATACCAAAATAATTATAATCATAATAAAATATATAACATGTACATTTTGAAAATGTTGGCCAAATTAAGGTGAGTTGGAGGCACTCAAGATTTCCTTCACAAGATCAATGTTCAGTGAATCAAGAATAGAATCTGTCTTGAAAGACGATGAGTCTACAATTGTCCCAATTAAAGTTTGGTATTCCTGGTGAAAAAGATCCCATCTCCCCCTGAGTGAATGGCTCCTGCCATGCATCTTGAAGCAGCACAAGTTCATGGAACAACTCCAAAAATGGATCGCTATCGAACTCATCAACAGGTGTATGTACACAGTAACAGGCAATTTGAGAGCTAGGATACCATCCAGGGTCCATTCAAAGGGGCATCACAGGCAATGAAACACAGGCTGTACACAAGTGAACCAGGTAGGTCGTAATGACAATGACCAGTCAGTGTTCAGTAACTGGAGCAAATGGACTCCAAAGATTTGTATTAGGCGCTCAAGGCACAGCTGGAACAGTGGCAGTTCCAGTACCAGTGGGCTTTGAAATGGAACATCCATTGCAGAGTAACAAAAATAGAACCAAAATGGTTCAAACTTGGAATAATAGCAAGGGTATGACCCTGAACACACTTTAATATAGCGAGCATTGACAAAAGTAGATTGCCTATAACCTGGTCACGGTCTATAATAGTCCCAATTTTTAAGAAGGGCCAGAGAGGGGACGCAAGATGTTATAGGCCGATATCATTGTTGGATTCGTCCTTTAAAATACTAGGGAAGGTGATCCTAGCTAAGATCTCAACATGGGCAACTAACAATGACATCTTGTGTGATGCACAGTATGGTTTTAGACCTGGCAGAGGCACTGAGGATCAGTGCCTCAACTTACATCTAATAGTCAGCAAATACACTGTGGCCTCAAAGGGATCAATCTATTTGGCATTTATGGACTTGTCCACAGCTTTTGACCTAGTCAATAGGTCAAAGCTGTGGACCATGCTGCTGGATATGGGGTTAGATCAGGCTTTGGTGTACTTCCTGGCAGAATTGCATAGAGATCTGACAGCGGCCATACGCATGACACAGGAGGGGAAGTGTACGGCTGATTTTAAGTCCGGGAGGGGAGTACGCCAGGGTTGTACTTTGGCCCCAATGTTATTTTCTTTATATATTAATTCTTTGGGTGCAAATCTGACGGCAGCGTCTGTAGATGTCCCGTGCATGGGGGGTACCCCATTGCCAGTCTTATTGTATGCTGACGATACAGTATTACTGGCGAGGACACCTATAGGTTTACAACGTCTTTTAAACTCCTTTGGGAATTTTATGCGAAATTTGGACCTTGTAATTAATGTAGAAAAATCGCATGTGATGTTCGTTGGGAAAGGCAGAAATAAGATCAAGACCCTCTCTTGTAATGACTCAGTAATATCAAAAGTAAAAATCTTCACATACCTTGGTGTAGTGTTTGATGATCTGGGTAGCTGGGTCTCCCAAGTTACCAATAAAAGAGTGGCAGTAAAAAGGTCATCGGCTGCAATCCTAGGCTTCGCGAAAAGATTGGGTGGGAAACCTCCTGAAGCAATTTTGGCGATATATAGAGCCAAAACAATAGCCATAGCCAGGTATGGGGCAGCAATCTGGGGCTATAAAGATTTAACTGTGATACAGAGAGAGGAAAATAAATTTTTGCGATCCCTCCTGGGCCTCCCCCAATCCACATCATCTTTTGTGGTCCATTCAGAGATGGGAATGGGATATATTGCGGACATCCTAAACATGGCGCCGCTTTTATTATGGATTAGAACCTGGCTTAACCCCAAACTTACACTGAATCATAAGATTATTATTGATTGTTTGGGGCGGGACAAAGTGGCTGATATTAAATGGTTGGCCTATATTAAAAAAACTTCAGCACTTTTAGGTCGACCAGAACTATATTTAGACCCGGAAAATTTGAATAAAGAAGATATCAACTGGGTAAAACTGAATTTTATTAAGATCCGAGAAATGGAAAGAGAGTCGATTGAAATCTCTAAACCTACAGCAAGGTCACATTTTATGCTGATTACTTCAATATCAGTGCAACCATATCTGACCATTGTTACACGCCCATATCATCGCTGGTTGCAGACCAAATTTAGATTTAATCAGGCACATTTTCTGCTGGGTATTTATGAGAAATGGTGTGCCCCAATGGATAATGTGCCATGTGAATGTGACAATTTCTCCGATCAGGATTTGATACATTTTGTATTCTTTTGTCCCTTCTTTTCGGAAGGCAGGTCAAAATATATTAAGCCCCTCCTAAGGGAAATGGGTTTTTTACAGTTAAAACCTGCATTGTTGTTTCTTCAATTAATGGAAAATCATCGGGTGATGTTCTGTGTAGCGAATTTCTTGATTGCATCAATCCGCGCTAGACGGAAGAGACTCCAGACGAGTATAGCTGGGGTGAATGTTTGCCCTATACCTGATAGTATGATCTAATTTCCAGGTTCTGCTTCATTTTATATATGTTTTATAATTAAATGTGAAACATTGTTGATAATGGTGTAAATCCTGTGTGTCACACAATTCTTATGTATTGCTAATGAATTTTAAATGTACAGTTATCAACAGCTCTGTATGATGTTTTTATGTATTTGCATAGTATACTTTTATGATTTTTATTTAATCGAATAAAGTGTTTTTGACTTGACTTGAACACACTGGAAAACAATTAATGGATAAATGTCGGTATTACCCCAAAGATCTTCTGGAAGATACTGACTAAGTCAGTCCCTATTATCTAAAAAAAAGTGTGCAAAACCACCTGTATTAAAATATTAAATATTTGGTGCACATGCTCACCAAAATGTAAAGGAAGTTTTTGTTTAACAAGGGTTTTATTTCACTGGACATCCTTGCAACCTCGGGTTCAAAGGTTTTTCGAGCAGATGTTAATGCAACATCTTTTTGAAACAATAATGCTTTGAGTCAGCTAAGCTTGTTATAATTTGCCTTCTAAAGTTGGAATTGAAGGCAACAATGAACTATCAGATGCCGTTTGCATCGATAGAAAAAGCACATTATTGCAGCAGGTCCTTATGTGGGAGACTGATAAAATATATGGGATCCTGGTCTTCATGCTGCAACAGTCTTGGTTGCTTAACATTAAACAGCTTCCATTTGAAAGGATAGTGATGAGGGGAGAATTGAAGAGGCTGGCATTCTTATTGGAAAACAGGCAAAATCTGCTACTGAAGCATTACATATGCTGCGATGTAATTACAGACACGTGAGTAACAAAAAGAAGAGTTGCATTCCTTTCCAGAAAGGACTACATCCATCTCAGCCCTAACATCAGTAAGAGAATGGGAGTGACCATAACTCATGAATACATTTCCCTCCTTGAGCTTCATATCTACCCACTGGGAAATGCTTCATGCAAGCTCTGAAGTGAAATATGAAATTGGCAAAGATATTACGCCATGTATTAACCATACTGCTGAGGGTGTCTCTGCTATTGTGAATGATAGCTGGTCTACCTTCTCTAGGCGTAACATTGTGTAAGTGGTGACTTTCTTGGCCATGAGTAGTTATTTACATGTCAGATTGAAAGGCAAGAATAGCTGCGTAGAATTAGGGTAATGCCATGGCACAAAGCCACTTTTGCGGACCTTAAGTGTACAACTAAACTGCATGATAGATCTAAGCTGACTTTGCCCATGTTATAATGAAAGAACAACCACCACTGGGTCTGGGCTCCCAACGGCACAGCTTGCCACAAGCTATAATGAACAACAGAAATGCATGTGCCGTAATCGACTTGACCTAGATCATTTGTCTTCAAAACATATGAACTAAAACATCATGTTTCGTGTGAATTATCACTTCTTTTATTTATTTTTCAGTTTTATTTGTATCTTACCCTTATTTTGGTATCTTAGTTTGCCAAATTCACATTTTTAAGACCTTATATACACAAAGAAATACATTCATATTTACATAAACAAAAAACAACAACAAATTAGTTTCAATGTACACTTAAGAGATAGAAATCATTCAAGCCACCATTCATTCATCCGACATACCACCACAAACACCAATAGCAATATGTTTTTAAACAAATACCGGAATCCAAATATTCACAGTAAAGCCATCAACAATTAATATTCTCTAAAGGAGATATAATTCCACAATCCTTTGAAAACCTCTTTTATAATTTGGGCTTATTGAAAGGTCTACGCGTTTCAAACTCGTGTTATTTAGGAGTTCTCATCAGGACCGTTGTCTGTGAAGAAAGAAAGGAAACTTTCTTAGGTGAATAATCATAACTGGGGGAAGCTGCCTATTCCAATATTCTAAAACCTCTGTGTCTTACCTCTTGTTTATCAGAGTGAGGAATACCTGGCCAAGACTCCCGACCTGTACAGGTTGTCTACAGAGAGAAATATCATATGTTGATGTATCTATCACACTTGATCTCATTGCTCATTTGCACACCTCACACGTGTTACACACTTACTTGGTTAATGTAGTCCGTGTTAAATTGATGCCACTCGATCCCTACCTCGCTGTGCTCTACAATGGAGGGAGAGGGGAGGTTTTTAGGGACGGATGCGGTTGGAAATAGTTTCTAAACCTATGCAAGAATCGGATGTGTCTTACCTGGCAGGAGGACACGGGTGTCTGTATTAGGGATTCTTGTGCCTCCGCCTGGAAAGCAATTGATGAGAGCGGGTTATGACAAATGGAGGGGATTGCCGACCACGCATGCTCCTTATGTACACAGAACTGTATTTATGAATCGTCAAGATAGTACCTTCGATTTGCGGAGCACGGAGCGTCCAGCTTGTCTCCTTGGAATCACCGCGTTCGCTTCCGGGTCCGCGAAGGATCATGGGAGTTGTGGTGCATGGGTAGCTCTCTATTATGTACATTCGGTGATTTCGTGTGAGTTTTGTTTCAGTGTAGCAAATCGAAATCTGGACCAATGGATTACTTGTGTGAATTAATTTCATTATTTGGCAACGAGGACCACGGGTTTGGACAGGGATTACTTCACCTGGTCGTAGGGAAACAAACAATCGCGGTTTAGTCCACGGGAGGCTGTTGGAATCATGGGAGGTGTAGTTTAATTCACCTATGGTGAATTCGACTACAGGTTCAGCATTTGTTCTTTTTGTTTCGAGATCCCTGCACTTCTGAGGATGTGTAGGTGTTGGACTTTATAGCTTATACATTTCTGAAAGTTCATTCAGTCCATCAAAAGCGGTGTTAAATTTTACTATTAACAAGGCTTCACGTTTTGAAAGTTTTAGTTCTAAGTTTCCTCCTCTGTCGTCATTTTCTACTTTTGACACAACTGTCCATGTGAGGTCAGTGTCTTTGTGATTGCATTCTCACCAATGATTGACCAGAGGGGCTGTAGGAATATTGTTTTTTATCCTGGATTTATGTTGCTGTATGCGTACACGCACTTCTTGGCTTGTTTTCCCGATGTACAATAGATTACAGGGGCATGTAATCCCATATACAACATGCCGCGATTTACAATTTGAGAACATCTCATGTTTCCAACTTTTTCCTTTGTGTGTAAAGAGTATTCTTTCTTTTGTTGAATCACAGCAGGAACATGTCCCACATCTGTGGTGTCCTTGAATGGGTGGTAATCTCAACATTGTGCGAAGGTCTGTGTTATTTACTTTTTTTGGTAGGGCCGCTCTCACTAGTTGGTTCGCAATACTACTGCTTTTTTTGAATGCGAACAGTGGTTCATTTAGAAAGACATTATCCACATTTTTCAAAATGTGCCAATTTTGTTTGACAACCTTTTTCAATGAATTAGAATGGGGGCAAAATGTTGACACCATAACCATCCTTTCAGTTTCTTTTTTGGGGCTTCTTTCAAGCAAAGTTTTGCGCGGTGTCCACCATGCTCTCTTTAATGATTTTGTTAGGAGCTTTTTTGGGTAGCCACGTTGAAGTAGATTCGTTGTTAAATTCTCAGCATGTCTAAGATATTCGTCCTTGTATCGGCAATTGCGTCTAATTCTCAAATATTGTCCGTACGGAAGATTATCTTTGAGGCTCCGAGGGTGGTTGCTTGTAAAGTGGAGCGACTTGTTTCTATCCGTCGGTTTTTTGTAAAGTGTTGTGACTAACCCGCCTTCCGAGGGGTAAACCTCAACATCCAGAAATGGCATTCTTTCTTTTGAGTAATCCAGACTGAATTTGATTGATTGTACTCTGTTATTAATCCAAACATGGAATTTGTTTAGATCTTCCTCTGTGCCTGTCCAAACAAAGAAAATATCGTCAATATACCAATACCAATGATTAATCCACTGCAATAATGGATTATTCTGGTAGACAAATGTTTCCTCATATTTTGCCATAAATAAAATGGCCAGCTCTGGGGCAAATGGGCATCCCATCGCCACCCCGCTTACTTGAAAAAAGAAGTCTCCGTCAAAGTTGAAAAAATTCCTTTTTAAGGCGAACTCTGCAAGTTTCAAGATAAACCCGTTGGTATTTTGTGGGGTCTCACTCTGTCTTCCAGAAATAGCTCCAATACATACATTGCTTCGTCCTGTGGAATTTTTGTATAAAGAGACGTGATGTCCATCGTTACCATCAGATGTTTCTCTTTCTCAAATTCAATCGTAGTCTGTCGTATCTTGTACAAATGATCTAACAGAAGATAAAAAAGGTTTTAGGAAAAAATCAACAAATTTGGAAATCGGTTCCAATAAAGACTCACAACCAGACACTATGGGGCGCCCTGGTGGAGTTTTTTCGTTCTTGTGTACTTTAGGTAAGACTTAGAACAGGGGGATTCTGGGATGTTTGATTTTAAGGTATTCACACTCCTTTTTTCCTAAGAACCCCTGTTCAAAACCTTCATCAATGATTTTGTGTAACTCATTTTTTAGGTCAGATGTCGGATCCTTATTAATTTTCCGATAGCAACTGGCGTCATTGAGCTGTCTTTTTACCTCACTGATGTAAAGTTCCTTGTCCCAAACCACAATTGAGCCGCCTTTATCGGCCTGTTTTATGATGACTGAAGTGTCTTTTTTCAGGTTGTTTAGTGCCTCTACCTCTGCTGTGGACATATTATGTTTGATCCATTTCTTTTTGGATTCACTATTGGTCACTGCAGATAGTATAGTTCTTTCAAATGTTATGACCTCTTTTGGTATTTTGCTAGTGGGAGGACAGAAGATGGATTTATTCCGTAATCCCGTGGTTTCATTTGGTGCAAGATACATGTTTGTAGAGAAGAAGGCCTTTAACCTCACTTTACGGCAAAATTCGATAACTTCTGTCTTTAGTTTGACAAAGTCTGTCTGTTTGGTTGGAACAAATGTGAGTCCTTTTTTCAATACTTGTTCTTCTTCGGTAGTTAGAATTTTTTTAGACAGGTTGAAAATTGGAGAGACTGTCAATTTTTGTAATTCTGTCGTCTCGTCGACATCTCCCATGGCTGGTTGAATCTTGTTTTGCCACGAGGTTTCGTTTGGCCTCTGCCTAAAAAAGGTCCTTGATGTTGTTGGTATCCTTGAGGTTGCTGCTGAAAACCTCCTTGTCTAATATTATTTCTCCGAGGGGTTGAATTGTCACCCTCACTACTACTGCCAGACGATGAGGTATCGGAAAATTTGATGAAGTTATGCGTAGATCTCCCCTGGTAGTCTTGTAAATTTTTCTTTGCCTCTGGTCTAGTGTAAAAATCCGATTGAAGGTAAGGGTATACTTTGTCTAGACTGAAGTTCTTTTTGTCCTTCTCGAATTGAGCTGTTTTTTGGTTTATTGTGTAGTCTTTAAATTCTCCGATCTCCTTTTGGACATTTTCCAATAAGCCTTTGGCGTCAGTGATCAATTGATTTGTCGAGATTGCCTGTTCTAAAGCCTCGATTTCTTCACACTGTAATTTTGAAAGTCTCTGTGCTGTTTCAATTGTTAGCACCATTAAGTCCCGGCTACACTTGGTCTCTATATAACTATATCCCTTTTTGTATAGCGGATCCTCCGTGAAGATCACTGGCACATTTTTAATCTGTAATCCATTTGGGATTGTTCCACCTCTCAGATGTTGGAGCAAAAAATGCCCATGTAAGTCCGTACGTATTTGTTTCTTCTTTAGCCTTGTTAATTTATCGATTTCATTCTGGTTCTGAGCAGAAGTGCTCAAAGAAGCAGAGGTGAATAATGGAGGGGCACCAAGCAAGTTTTTAATATGTTCCTCGCTGTATGCAAAAGTTTCGTTGTCAGACATACTCATACAACCTTCACTCTAATCATACATTAAGGTCACCATACACACTAAGAAGTCATGGACGCAGAACCCTAATTCCTGCTGTCAACAAATTGTGAGAAACAAAACAAAATCCTTACTCAGCTGTTTGACTGGGATGTAGGACCACACAGGCCACCGCCTGGAAATACCAAAGAACAACCACCACTGGGTCTGGGCTCCCAACGGCACAGCTTGCCACAAGCTATAATGAACAACAGAAATGCACGTGCCGTAATCGACTTGACCTAGATTATTTGTCTTCAAAACATATGAACTAAAACATCATGTTTCGTGTGAATTATCACTTCTTTTATTTATTTTTCAGTTTTATTTGTATCTTACCCTTATTTTGGTATCTTAGTTTGCCAAATTCACATTTTTAAGACCTTATATACACAAAGAAATACATTCATATTTCCATAAACAAAAAACAACAACAAATTAGTTTCAATGTACACTTAAGAGATAGAAATCATTCAAGCCACCATTAATTCATCAGACATACCACCACAAACAACAATAGCAATATGTTTTTAAACAAACACCGGAATCCAAATATTCACTGTAAAGCCATCAACAATTAATATTCTCTAAAGGAGATATAATTCCACAATCCTTTGAAAACCTCTTTTATAATTTGGGCTTATTGAAAGGTCTACGCGTTTCAAACTCGTGTTATTTAGGAGTTCTCATCTGGACCGTTGTCTGTGAAGAAAGAAAGGAAACTTTCTTAGGTGAATAATCATAACTGGGGGAAGCTGCCTATTCCAATATTCTAAAACCTCTGTGTCTTACCTCTTGTTTATCAGAGTGAGGAATACCTGGCCAAGACTCCCGACGTGTACAGGTTGTCTACAGAGAGAAATATCATATGTTGATGTATCTATCACACTTGATCTCATTGCTCATGTGCACACCTCACACGTGTTACACACTTACTTGGTTAATGTAGTCCGTGTTAAATTGATGCCACTCGATCCCTACCTCGCTGTGCTCTACAATGGAGGGAGAGGGGAGGTTTTTAGGGACGGATGCGGTTGGAAATAGTTTCTAAACCTATGCAAGAATCGGATGTGTCTTACCTGGCAGGAGGACACGGGTGTCTGTATTAGGGATTCTTGTGCCTCCGCCTGGAAAGCAATTGATGAGAGCGGGTTATGACAAATGGAGGGGATTGCCGACCACGCATGCTCCTTATGTACACAGAACTGTATTTATGAATCGTCAAGATAGTACCTTCGATTTGCGGGGCACGGAGCGTCCAGCTTGTCTCCTTGGAATCACCGCGTTCGCGTTTGCTTCCGGGTCCGCGAAGGATCATGGGAGTTGTGGTGCATGGGTAGCTCTCTATTATGTACATTCGGCGATTTCGTGTGAGTTTTGTTTCAGTGTAGAAAATCGAAATCTGGACCAATGGATTACTTGTGTGAATTAATTTCATTATTTGGCAACGAGGACCACGGGTTTGGACAGGGATTACTTCACCTGGTCGTAGGGAAACAAACGATCGCGGTTTAGTCCACGGGAGGCTGTTGGAATCATGGGAGGTGTAGTTTAATTTGCCTATGGTGAATTCGACTACAGGTTCAGCATTTGTTCTTTTTGTTTCGAGATCACTGAACTTCTGAGGGTAGGTGTTGGACTTTATAGCTTATACATTTCTGAAAGTTCATTCAGTCCATCAAAAGCGGTGTTAAATTTTACTATTAACAAGGCTTCACGTTTTGAAAGTTTTAGTTCTAAGTTTCCTCCTCTGTCGTCATTTTCTACTTTTGACACAACTGTCCATGTGAGGTCAGTGTCTTTGTGATTGCATTCTCGCCAATGATTGACCAGAGGGGCTGTAGGAATATTGTTTTTTATCCTGGATTTATGTTGCTGTATGCGTACACGCACTTCTTGGCTTGTTTTCCCGATGTACAATAGATTACAAGGGCATGTAATCCCATATACAACATGCCGCGATTTACAATTTGAGAACGTCTCATGTTTCCAACTTTTTCCTTTGTGTGTAAAGAGTATTCCTTCTTTTGTTGAATCACAGCAGGAACATGTCCCACATCTGTGGTGTCCTTGAATGGGTGAACAAGGAAACAACCTCTGATCAAACCTATATTATTTTGTCAATGACACTCTATGTACATTGTTTTGAAGAAGGATGCTAAATATCTGACAGAGACATATACATTATTCAAAAAATATTCTTTTTGTTTTGTTTTTCTTATAGTGAGTACATTTCACTTTTAGTGTATACAAAATTCACACTTTCTGTGAATCACATTAAACAACTTTTTAGAAAAAGGATAAAGAACCCCAAAAGCTAAGCGATACAATCATACCACTCATTCCAACATATATACTGTGACATTCATTACCCACTCTAAAATTCTCTGAACATATCATACAAAAGACATTGAACATACAAGGTAAAAGAATCTTGTCTTGGGGGTCCCCTATAAGTTGCTGCTTGAGAAGAATCACATGATTTGTAAATTATTACAGCTGATACATTTTCTACAGATTTTTACTTCCTGATTATTGATTTTAGACAGAACGATTTTCTATGAGGGGATCCTATAAGCGTATGGCCAACGTACGTTTCGGTAATAGATGGTATTTGATTCACCTTCTTCAGGGCCAGAAACAAACTAGACATAAGACATACTATAACATATATACAGTTTTAAAATCAGGGGTTCTTGAATATCTGAAAAGAAAAACACGTTATATACAAATTAATTTCTTTTTATGGAGCATCCTTATGGTATATCTTACTATTTGTTTTATAGAGACATTTTGCATGCTATAGTGCATTGAAAGGGTACCGACCCATTAAAAGGACCCATTCTGTGATGTTGAGCTTTAAAGAGATGCCAGTGTTGTTCAATGACTAAAGCAAATGACGTGAACCATTTTTATAAAGAATATATATATAGTCAAGATGTGAGGTCAAGATGATCAAAGGAGAAAATAGCAAACCTTCACCATGTGTTTTGGGGGAAAGGAAAACAGTGTGCACATGGGATCTGTATCCCATCATACTATAGATAACACAGGCATAGATTTTGAGAACTAATACCTATGTTTCAAGAAGTAGCGGTCGTGTTCCAGGTATTAGTAGTGGTAAATAGCTCTAATCGTTTGCGTATTTCTACAGAAGAGAAAAGGAACTTATAAGGAGCCATGGTACATAACCATCAGAGTAGAGTATATATAAGTCCAAGGGCGTATTACCTGTATTCCTAGGCGAACTGAGAAACAGTAGTTTTCCAGCTCTTTAGTCCGGACGTATTCTAAATTGAGAAAGATTTTCCTATTGGTAGACCTGGGGAACAAATGTAAAAATGAGTGGGAATTGTTGATGGAGTGTCCCTTCCATAATCTGAATTCTACTTTCACAAGGAGTACCTGTTGTATTAGCCGCCTGAGTAAAGATTCAAACAAGATTAAACAGGATTAGGCTGCACATCTCCTCAAAGCGTGCTGCTGAGTCTGTCTCGTTGTGTTACATTTGTAGGCTATAAAAATAATGATAGACCCAGTATATTAGTAACTTAAGTAGAAATGGTATGCAATTCACAAACCGCGTTCAAAGATTGGTAGAGCAAAACCAATTGTCACGGATCACTTGAATATGGGATCTGTGGCCATTGGATGTGACATTAGAACAAAGTCGTATATAAAGAACAAATGATGCCTAGGACATCAATAACGCACTTTTAGTACTAGGTGAGATAGTTAAATTATCCCATCTTATGACAAATATATTATCTTAAACACAATAACTTCTTGTATTTGTTTTTGTAAGGCTTCCCACCTCCTCACAGAGCGCACAGTATATTCTTTTTCGTATTTATTTTTCAGTTTAATTGAAAAATAATTAGATTTAGGCTAACGTAATTTTTTAAAGCCCATTTCGTACGTGTAAACAAATATATATATATATACACATCACTTTTTACATAAATGAATACAGACAAATATACATACATTGATCCATTGGCATTTCTTTTTCAAATGTTGTAGCCCAGTTTCTTTTAACAGGATGCTTGCTACATGTAAAGACTCAGCATTCCTTCTCAAGTAAGATCACCCAGACCTACAAACAAGGGGTATAACAAGTCTATATCTTTTTTTAGACCTATCTTAAGTCCTTTACTCCTTGCAAAAAAATATATATTTTCTTCACAACTTAGAATACTTTGGCTGGAGTCTTCTTGGAACAAAATGTCGAGGCGTTTCAGCCCTCACAGTATGGGCCTCATCAGGACTCGGGCTAATGAGATATTCCGTCTACGGGATCAAGAAATCATATATAACTATATACATCCTATAATAAATATGTACAGAGATCAGGGTTCTATATTAAGTATTTACATATATACATATTTGAATACCCGGGTAGCCTCTAAGTGGTCAGACTAGAAAAAGAATCACACCCTTAGTGCCATTACTCTAAAATGTATGTGCACACAGTGCATTTCAACTTTCAACAGAATTTCCAAGTGCAATGTTGCTGTGAATGAATAAAACACCATGTGTCGTGCTTCAATAGAAAAGCCACAAGTACCACGTCACCTTCATACACCTATAGTCATATGTACACAAAACTATTTACCGTAGTTTCTTGCTTTCAATAATGTATCTGTCTTCTAAAAAGAACTCTCTAGAAAATGCTCTTATTCCATCGTGGAGAACTAGAAAAAACAATACACAACACCTTGTAGATACTGTTTGTGTCGTTTTTAATACCACATTGGCCATAACTCATAGATTCGGCTCACCTATTGTGTACGTGGCAGTCAATGAACATTACTCCGTAGCTGATTCTCTTAAATTTCGTGTGGTACCCTTTCCACAGTTCCCAAGCTCTTGTTCTCGAAGCGCACTAGTAAAACAAGGAGGCGCTGGATAAATAACTGTCATGCCATAGTGAACAAAAACGCTTTCATTTATGGAGCCCGCTGCTAGCAAATGTCACTTACTTGATAACATCAGAAGAAATACAGCTATTCAATGTGCGCTCCGTAATGCATGAGGCAGTCGGGTCATCCTGCCTTAAAATCCTGTCCAGACTCTTCCTCTCTACGATACCTAATGTAACCAAGGGAGCGTGATTACTTACTATCACGCTATAGCGTTAAAAAACGCTTTCTATTACTGAGCCCAAAGACCAATTCCGCTTACTTTATTTTGTAAGCAGAGATCCTGAATTTGCACACCTTCACACGAACGCGAGCCGGTTCCTACTGCCGATCACGTGACACAGAACCACCTCTTTACTACTCGACACTGAAAAAGGACTCCATAGCCTGTTTTCAAGGATTGTCTGACATAATATCGACAGACAGAATATCGACATACAAAAATATCGACACAAAAATATCGGAGTCATATCTTCATAAAGGTAAGTACAAAAAATATCGAAAAATTAATATCGTAGTACAAAAATATCGAAATTAAAAATATCGTTTTTTTAAATGTATAAATAATAATGTAAAAATAATTTTAAAATACATATAATTTTACAAATATTAAATAAAAACATTAAAACATAATTAAAAAATTAAAACTAATACATATACATTTAAAATAAATAAATTAAAAACGTAATAATTTAATGTAATTTTATTTTTTTTAATTTCATTTAATTGATTTAATTTAAATATAAATTTATTTTATTTTTACCCTGTACGCCTGTATCCCAAAAACCCAAAACTGACCCTGAACCCTAAAAATACCCCTTTACCCAAAAACCCAAAACTGACCCTGAACCCTAAAAATACCCTTTTACCCAAAAACCCAAAACTGACCCTGAACCCTAAAAATACCCCTTTACCCAAAAACCCAAAACTGACCCTGAACCCTAAAAATACCCCTTTACCCAAAAACTGAAAACTGACCCTGAACCCAAAAAATACCCCTTTACCCAAGAACTAAAAACTGACCCTGAACCCAAAAAATACCCCTTTACCCAAAAACTGAAAACTGACCCTGAACCCTAAAAATACCCCTTTACCCAAAAACTGAAAACTGACCCTGAACCCTAAAAATACCCCTTTACCCAAAAACTGAAAACTGACCC
Source organism: Lissotriton helveticus (assembly GCF_964261635.1). Classification (NCBI taxonomy): domain Eukaryota; kingdom Metazoa; phylum Chordata; class Amphibia; order Caudata; family Salamandridae; genus Lissotriton; species Lissotriton helveticus. The sequence goes on from NC_136069.1 coordinate 870,074,143, forward strand.
TGAACCCAAAAAATACCCCTTTACCCAAGAACTAAAAACTGACCCTGAACCCAAAAAATACCCCTTTACCCAAAAACTGAAAACTGACCCTGAACCCTAAAAATACCCCTTTACCCAAAAACTGAAAACTGACCCTGAACCCTAAAAATACCCCTTTACCCAAAAACTGAAAACTGACCCTGAACCCAAAAAATACACCTTTACCCAAAAACTGAAAACTGACCCTGAACCCTAAAAATACCCCTTTACCCAAAAACTGAAAACTGACCCTGAACCCAAAAAATACCCCTTTACCCAAGAACTGAAAACTGACCCTGAACCCTAAAAATACTCCTTTACCCAAAAACTGAAAACTGACCCTGAACTCTAAAAATACCCCTTTACCCAAAAAACTGAAAACTGACCCTGAACACTAAAAATACCCCTTTACCCAAAAACCCAAAACTGACCCTGAACCCTAAAAATACCCTTTTACCCAAAAACCCAAAACTGACCCTGAACCCTAAAAATACCCCTTTACCCAAAAACCCAAAACTGACCCTGAACCCTAAAAATACCCTTTTACCCAAAAACCCAAAACTGACCCTGAACCCTAAAAATACCCCTTTACCCAAAAACCCCAAACTGACCCTGAACCCTAAAAATACCCCTTTACCCAAAAACTGAAAACTGACCCTGAACCCAAAAAATACCCCTTTAACCAAGAACTAAAAACTGACCCTGAACCCAAAAAATACCCCTTTACCCAAAAACTGAAAACTGACCCTGAACCCTAAAAATACCCCTTTACCCAAAAACTGAAAACTGACCCTGAACCCTAAAAATACCCCTTTACCCAAAAACTGAAAACTGACCCTGAACCCAAAAAATACCCCTTTACCCAAAAACTGAAAACTGACCCTGAACCCTAAAAATACCCCTTTACCCAAAAACTGAAAACTGACCCTGAACCCAAAAAATACCCCTTTACCCAAGAACTGAAAACTGACCCTGAACCCTAAAAATACTCCTTTACCCAAAAACTGAAAACTGACCCTGAACTCTAAAAATACCCCTTTACCCAAAAAACTGAAAACTGACCCTGAACACTAAAAATACCCTTTTACCCAAAAACTGAAAACTGACCCTGAACCCTAAAAATACCCCTTAAAAAAACTAAAACATATAAAATTTAAAATATTATTATATACTTACCTATACTTACGTTGTAATGGTATGCGTTTAAAGGTACCTGCGTTGTAAAAACATGCGTTGTAAACACATGCGTTGTAATGGTTTTTGCATTGTAAAAATTTCGTAATGGTAGTGCGTTGTAAAAGTTGCGTTGTAAAGGTTGTTTCCCCGGTGGATAGCGTTGGGGTAAAAATTACTATTCACACTCCAGAGGGTGCAACAGTAGGGAAAGCGTTGGATAGCATGGGGGTAAAAATTAATTCCCACACTACTCCCACTTTAACACACAACACACTACACATATAAAAAAGACAATTAATATAAATTTCAATTAATCAATTAATAACAATTAATATTACTAGGTTAATGTAGTCCGTGTTAAATTGATGCCACTCGATCCCTACCTCGCTGTGCTCTACAATGGAGGGAGAGGGGAGGTTTTTAGGGACGGATGCGGTTGGAAATAGTTTCTAAACCTATGCAAGAATCGGATGTGTCTTACCTGGCAGGAGGACACGGGTGTCTGTATTAGGGATTCTTGTGCCTCCGCCTGGAAAGCAATTGATGAGAGCGGGTTATGACAAATGGAGGGGATTGCCGACCACGCATGCTCCTTATGTACACAGAACTGTATTTATGAATCGTCAAGATAGTACCTTCGATTTGCGGAGCACGGAGCGTCCAGCTTGTCTCCTTGGAATCACCGCGTTCGCTTCCGGGTCCGCGAAGGATCATGGGAGTTGTGGTGCATGGGTAGCTCTCTATTATGTACATTCGGTGATTTCGTGTGAGTTTTGTTTCAGTGTAGCAAATCGAAATCTGGACCAATGGATTACTTGTGTGAATTAATTTCATTATTTGGCAACGAGGACCACGGGTTTGGACAGGGATTACTTCACCTGGTCGTAGGGAAACAAACAATCGCGGTTTAGTCCACGGGAGGCTGTTGGAATCATGGGAGGTGTAGTTTAATTCACCTATGGTGAATTCGACTACAGGTTCAGCATTTGTTCTTTTTGTTTCGAGATCCCTGCACTTCTGAGGATGTGTAGGTGTTGGACTTTATAGCTTATACATTTCTGAAAGTTCATTCAGTCCATCAAAAGCGGTGTTAAATTTTACTATTAACAAGGCTTCACGTTTTGAAAGTTTTAGTTCTAAGTTTCCTCCTCTGTCGTCATTTTCTACTTTTGACACAACTGTCCATGTGAGGTCAGTGTCTTTGTGATTGCATTCTCACCAATGATTGACCAGAGGGGCTGTAGGAATATTGTTTTTTATCCTGGATTTATGTTGCTGTATGCGTACACGCACTTCTTGGCTTGTTTTCCCGATGTACAATAGATTACAGGGGCATGTAATCCCATATACAACATGCCGCGATTTACAATTTGAGAACATCTCATGTTTCCAACTTTTTCCTTTGTGTGTAAAGAGTATTCTTTCTTTTGTTGAATCACAGCAGGAACATGTCCCACATCTGTGGTGTCCTTGAATGGGTGGTAATCTCAACATTGTGCGAAGGTCTGTGTTGTTTACTTTTTTTGGTAGGGCCGCTCTCACTAGTTGGTTCGCAATACTACTGCTTTTTTTGAATGCGAACAGTGGTTCATTTAGAAAGACATTATCCACATTTTTCAAAATGTGCCAATTTTGTTTGACAACCTTTTTCAATGAATTAGAATGGGGGCAAAATGTTGACACCATAACCATCCTTTCAGTTTCTTTTTTGGGGCTTCTTTCAAGCAAAGTTTTGCGCGGTGTCCACCATGCTCTCTTTAATGATTTTTTTAGGAGCTTTTTTGGGTAGCCACATTGAAGTAGATTCGTTGTTAAATTCTCAGCATGTCTAAGATATTCGTCCTTGTATCGGCAATTGCGTCTAATTCTCAAATATTGTCCGTACGGAAGATTATCTTTGAGGCTCCGAGGGTGGTTGCTTGTAAAGTGGAGCGACTTGTTTCTATCCGTCGGTTTTTTGTAAAGTGTTGTGACTAACCCGCCTTCCGAGGGGTAAACCTCAACATCCAGAAATGGCATTCTTTCTTTTGAGTAATCCAGACTGAATTTGATTGATTGTACTCTGTTATTAATCCAAACATGGAATTTGTTTAGATCTTCCTCTGTGCCTGTCCAAACAAAGAAAATATCGTCAATATACCAATACCAATGATTAATCCACTGCAATAATGGATTATTCTGGTAGACAAATGTTTCCTCATATTTTGCCATAAATAAAATGGCCAGCTCTGGGGCAAATGGGCATCCCATCGCCACCCCGCTTACTTGAAAAAAGAAGTCTCCGTCAAAGTTGAAAAAATTCCTTTTTAAGGCGAACTCTGCAAGTTTCAAGATAAACCCGTTGGTATTTTGTGGGGTCTCACTCTGTCTTCCAGAAATAGCTCCAATACATACATTGCTTCGTCCTGTGGAATTTTTGTATAAAGAGACGTGATGTCCATCGTTACCATCAGATGTTTCTCTTTCTCAAATTCAATCGTAGTCTGTCGTATCTTGTACAAATGATCTAACAGAAGATAAAAAAGGTTTTAGGAAAAAATCAACAAATTTGGAAATCGGTTCCAATAAAGACTCACAACCAGACACTATGGGGCGCCCTGGTGGAGTTTTTTCGTTCTTGTGTACTTTAGGTAAGACTTAGAACAGGGGGATTCTGGGATGTTTGATTTTAAGGTATTCACACTCCTTTTTTCCTAAGAACCCCTGTTCAAAACCTTCATCAATGATTTTGTGTAACTCATTTTTTAGGTCAGATGTCGGATCCTTATTAATTTTCCGATAGCAACTGGCGTCATTGAGCTGTCTTTTTACCTCACTGATGTAAAGTTCCTTGTCCCAAACCACAATTGAGCCGCCTTTATCGGCCTGTTTTATGATGACTGAAGTGTCTTTTTTCAGGTTGTTTAGTGCCTCTACCTCTGCTGTGGACATATTATGTTTGATCCATTTCTTTTTGGATTCACTATTGGTCACTGCAGATAGTATAGTTCTTTCAAATGTTATGACCTCTTTTGGTATTTTGCTAGTGGGAGGACAGAAGATGGATTTATTCCGTAATCCCGTGGTTTCATTTGGTGCAAGATACATGTTTGTAGAGAAGAAGGCCTTTAACCTCACTTTACGGCAAAATTCGATAACTTCTGTCTTTAGTTTGACAAAGTCTGTCTGTTTGGTTGGAACAAATGTGAGTCCTTTTTTCAATACTTGTTCTTCTTCGGTAGTTAGAATTTTTTTAGACAGGTTGAAAATTGGAGAGACTGTCAATTTTTGTAATTCTGTCGTCTCGTCGACATCTCCCATGGCTGGTTGAATCTTGTTTTGCCACGAGGTTTCGTTTGGCCTCTGCCTAAAAAAGGTCCTTGATGTTGTTGGTATCCTTGAGGTTGCTGCTGAAAACCTCCTTGTCTAATATTATTTCTCCGAGGGGTTGAATTGTCACCCTCACTACTACTGCCAGACGATGAGGTATCGGAAAATTTGATGAAGTTGTGCGTAGATCTCCCCTGGTAGTCTTGTAAATTTTTCTTTGCCTCTGGTCTAGTGTAAAAATCCGATTGAAGGTAAGGGTATACTTTGTCTAGACTGAAGTTCTTTTTGTCCTTCTCGAATTGAGCTGTTTTTTGGTTTATTGTGTAGTCTTTAAATTCTCCGATCTCCTTTTGGACATTTTCCAATAAGCCTTTGGCGTCAGTGATCAATTGATTTGTCGAGATTGCCTGTTCTAAAGCCTCGATTTCTTCACACTGTAATTTTGAAAGTCTCTGTGCTGTTTCAATTGTTAGCACCATTAAGTCCCGGCTACACTTGGTCTCTATATAACTATATCCCTTTTTGTATAGCGGATCCTCCGTGAAGATCACTGGCACATTTTTAATCTGTAATCCATTTGGGATTGTTCCACCTCTCAGATGTTGGAGCAAAAAATGCCCATGTAAGTCCGTACGTATTTGTTTCTTCTTTAGCCTTGTTAATTTATCGATTTCATTCTGGTTCTGAGCAGAAGTGCTCAAAGAAGCAGAGGTGAATAATGGAGGGGCACCAAGCAAGTTTTTAATATGTTCCTCGCTGTATGCAAAAGTTTCGTTGTCAGACATACTCATACAACCTTCACTCTAATCATACATTAAGGTCACCATACACACTAAGAAGTCATGGACGCAGAACCCTAATTCCTGCTGTCAACAAATTGTGAGAAACAAAACAAAATCCTTACTCAGCTGTTTGACTGGGATGTAGGACCACACAGGCCACCGCCTGGAAATACCAAAGAACAACCACCACTGGGTCTGGGCTCCCAACGGCACAGCTTGCCACAAGCTATAATGAACAACAGAAATGCACGTGCCGTAATCGACTTGACCTAGATTATTTGTCTTCAAAACATATGAACTAAAACATCATGTTTCGTGTGAATTATCACTTCTTTTATTTATTTTTCAGTTTTATTTGTATCTTACCCTTATTTTGGTATCTTAGTTTGCCAAATTCACATTTTTAAGACCTTATATACACAAAGAAATACATTCATATTTCCATAAACAAAAAACAACAACAAATTAGTTTCAATGTACACTTAAGAGATAGAAATCATTCAAGCCACCATTAATTCATCAGACATACCACCACAAACAACAATAGCAATATGTTTTTAAACAAACACCGGAATCCAAATATTCACTGTAAAGCCATCAACAATTAATATTCTCTAAAGGAGAAGCGATACAATCATACCACTCATTCCAACATATATACTGTGACATTCATTACCCACTCTAAAATTCTCTGAACATATCATACAAAAGACATTGAACATACAAGGTAAAATAATCTTGTCTTGGGGGTCCCCTATAAGTTGCTGCTTGAGAAGAATCACATGATTTGTAAATTATTACAGCTGATACATTTTCTACAGATTTTTACTTCCTGATTATTGATTTTAGACAGAACGATTTTCTATGAGGGGATCCTATAAGCGTATGGCCAACGTACGTTTCGGTAATAGATGGTATTTGATTCACCTTCTTCAGGGCCAGAAACAAACTAGACATAAGACATACTATAACATATATACAGTTTTAAAATCAGGGGTTCTTGAATATCTGAAAAGAAAAACACGTTATATACAAATTAATTTCTTTTTATGGAGCATCCTTATGGTATATCTTACTATTTGTTTTATAGAGACATTTTGCATGCTATAGTGCATTGAAAGGGTACCGACCCATTAAAAGGACCCATTCTGTGATGTTGAGCTTTAAAGAGATGCCAGTGTTGTTCAATGACTAAAGCAAATGACGTGAACCATTTTTATAAAGAATATATATATAGTCAAGATGTGAGGTCAAGATGATCAAAGGAGAAAATAGCAAACCTTCACCATGTGTTTTGGGGGAAAGGAAAACAGTGTGCACATGGGATCTGTATCCCATCATACTATAGATAACACAGGCATAGATTTTGAGAACTAATACCTATGTTTCAAGAAGTAGCGGTCGTGTTCCAGGTATTAGTAGTGGTAAATAGCTCTAATCGTTTGCGTATTTCTACAGAAGAGAAAAGGAACTTATAAGGAGCCATGGTACATAACCATCAGAGTAGAGTATATATAAGTCCAAGGGCGTATTACCTGTATTCCTAGGCGAACTGAGAAACAGTAGTTTTCCAGCTCTTTAGTCCGGACGTATTCTAAATTGAGAAAGATTTTCCTATTGGTAGACCTGGGGAACAAATGTAAAAATGAGTGGGAATTGTTGATGGAGTGTCCCTTCCATAATCTGAATTCTACTTTCACAAGGAGTACCTGTTGTATTAGCCGCCTGAGTAAAGATTCAAACAAGATTAAACAGGATTAGGCTGCACATCTCCTCAAAGCGTGCTGCTGAGTCTGTCTCGTTGTGTTACATTTGTAGGCTATAAAAATAATGATAGACCCAGTATATTAGTAACTTAAGTAGAAATGGTATGCAATTCACAAACCGCGTTCAAAGATTGGTAGAGCAAAACCAATTGTCACGGATCACTTGAATGTGGGATCTGTGGCCATTGGATGTGACATTAGAACAAAGTCGTATATAAAGAACAAATGATGCCTAGGACATCAATAACGCACTTTTAGTACTAGGTGAGATAGTTAAATTATCCCATCTTATGACAAATATATTATCTTAAACACAATAACTTCTTGTATTTGTTTTTGTAAGGCTTCCCACCTCCTCACAGAGCGCACAGTATATTCTTTTTCGTATTTATTTTTCAGTTTAATTGAAAAATAATTAGATTTAGGCTAACGTAATTTTTTAAAGCCCATTTCGTACGTGTAAACAAACATATATATATATACACATCACTTTTTACATAAATGAATACAGACAAATATACATACATTGATCCATTGGCATTTCTTTTTCAAATGTTGTAGCCCAGTTTCTTTTAACAGGATGCTTGCTACATGTAAAGACTCAGCATTCCTTCTCAAGTAAGATCACCCAGACCTACAAACAAGGGGTATAACAAGTCTATATCTTTTTTAGACCTATCTTAAGTCCTTTACTCCTTGCAAAAAAATATATATTTTCTTCACAACTTAGAATACTTTGGCTGGAGTCTTCTTGGAACAAAATGTCGAGGCGTTTCAGCCCTCACAGTATGGGCCTCATCAGGACTCGGGCTAATGAGATATTCCGTCTACGGGATCAAGAAATCATATATAACTATATACATCCTATAATAAATATGTACAGAGATCAGGGTTCTATATTAAGTATTTACATATATACATATTTGAATACCCGGGTAGCCTCTAAGTGGTCAGACTAGAAAAAGAATCACACCCTTAGTGCCATTACTCTAAAATGTATGTGCACACAGTGCATTTCAACTTTCAACAGAATTTCCAAGTGCAATGTTGCTGTGAATGAATAAAACACCATGTGTCGTGCTTCAATAGAAAAGCCACAAGTACCACGTCACCTTCATACACCTATAGTCATATGTACACAAAACTATTTACCGTAGTTTCTTGCTTTCAATAATGTATCTGTCTTCTAAAAAGAACTCTCTAGAAAATGCTCTTATTCCATCGTGGAGAACTAGAAAAAACAATACACAACACCTTGTAGATACTGTTTGTGTCGTTTTTAATACCACATTGGCCATAACTCATAGATTCGGCTCACCTATTGTGTACGTGGCAGTCAATGAACATTACTCCGTAGCTGATTCTCTTAAATTTCGTGTGGTACCCTTTCCACAGTTCCCAAGCTCTTGTTCTCGAAGCGCACTAGTAAAACAAGGAGGCGCTGGATAAATAACTGTCATGCCATAGTGAACAAAAACGCTTTCATTTATGGAGCCCGCTGCTAGCAAATGTCACTTACTTGATAACATCAGAAGAAATACAGCTATTCAATGTGCGCTCCGTAATGCATGCGGCAGTCGGGTCATCCTGCCTTAAAATCCTGTCCAGACTCTTCCTCTCTACGATACCTAATGTAACCAAGGGAGCGTGATTACTTACTATCACGCTATAGCGTTAAAAAACGCTTTCTATTACTGAGCCCAAAGACCAATTCCGCTTACTTTATTTTGTAAGCAGAGATCCTGAATTTGCACACCTTCACACGAACGCGAGCCGGTTCCTACTGCCGATCACGTGACACAGAACCACCTCTTTACTACTCGACACTGAAAAAGGACTCCATAGCCTGTTTTCAAGGATTGTCTGACATAATATCGACAGACAGAATATCGACATACAAAAATATCGACACAAAAATATCGGAGTCATATCTTCATAAAGGTAAGTACAAAAAATATCGAAAAATTAATATCGTAGTACAAAAATATCGAAATTAAAAATATCGTTTTTTTAAATGTATAAATAATAATGTAAAAATAATTTTAAAATACATATAATTTTACAAATATTAAATAAAAACATTAAAACATAATAAAAAAATTAAAACTAATACATATACATTTAAAATAAATAAATTAAAAACGTAATAATTTAATGTAATTTTATTTTTTTTAATTTCATTTAATTGATTTAATTTAAATATAAATTTATTTTATTTTTACCCTGTACGCCTGTATCCCAAAAACCCAAAACTGACCCTGAACCCTAAAAATACCCCTTTACCCAAAAACCCAAAACTGACCCTGAACCCTAAAAATACCCTTTTACCCAAAAACCCAAAACTGACCCTGAACCCTAAAAATACCCCTTTACCCAAAAACCCAAAACTGACCCTGAACCCTAAAAATACCCTTTTACCCAAAAACCCCAAACTGACCCTGAACCCTAAAAATACCCCTTTACCCAAAAACCCCAAACTGACCCTGAACCCTAAAAATACCCCTTTACCCAAAAACTGAAAACTGACCCTGAACCCAAAAAATACCCCTTTACCCAAGAACTAAAAACTGACCCTGAACCCAAAAAATACCCCTTTACCCAAAAACTGAAAACTGACCCTGAACCCTAAAAATACCCCTTTACCCAAAAACTGAAAACTGACCCTGAACCCTAAAAATACCCCTTTACCCAAAAACTGAAAACTGACCCTGAACCCAAAAAATACACCTTTACCCAAAAACTGAAAACTGACCCTGAACCCTAAAAATACCCCTTTACCCAAAAACTGAAAACTGACCCTGAACCCAAAAAATACCCCTTTACCCAAGAACTGAAAACTGACCCTGAACCCTAAAAATACTCCTTTACCCAAAAACTGAAAACTGACCCTGAACTCTAAAAATACCCCTTTACCCAAAAAACTGAAAACTGACCCTGAACACTAAAAATACCCCTTTACCCAAAAACCCAAAACTGACCCTGAACCCTAAAAATACCCTTTTACCCAAAAACCCAAAACTGACCCTGAACCCTAAAAATACCCCTTTACCCAAAAACCCAAAACTGACCCTGAACCCTAAAAATACCCTTTTACCCAAAAACCCAAAACTGACCCTGAACCCTAAAAATACCCCTTTACCCAAAAACCCCAAACTGACCCTGAACCCTAAAAATACCCCTTTACCCAAAAACTGAAAACTGACCCTGAACCCAAAAAATACCCCTTTACCCAAGAACTAAAAACTGACCCTGAACCCAAAAAATACCCCTTTACCCAAAAACTGAAAACTGACCCTGAACCCTAAAAATACCCCTTTACCCAAAAACTGAAAACTGACCCTGAACCCTAAAAATACCCCTTTACCCAAAAACTGAAAACTGACCCTGAACCCAAAAAATACCCCTTTACCCAAAAACTGAAAACTGACCCTGAACCCTAAAAATACCCCTTTACCCAAAAACTGAAAACTGACCCTGAACGCAAAAAATACCCCTTTACCCAAGAACTGAAAACTGACCCTGAACCCTAAAAATACTCCTTTACCCAAAAACTGAAAACTGACCCTGAACTCTAAAAATACCCCTTTACCCAAAAAACTGAAAACTGACCCTGAACACTAAAAATACCCTTTTACCCAAAAACTGAAAACTGACCCTGAACCCTAAAAATACCCCTTAAAAAAACTAAAACATATAAAATTTAAAATATTATTATATACTTACCTATACTTACGTTGTAATGGTATGCGTTGTAAAGGTACCTGCGTTGTAAAAACATGCGTTGTAAACACATGCGTTGTAATGGTTTTTGCATTGTAAAAATTTCGTAATGGTAGTGCGTTGTAAAAGTTGCGTTGTAAAGGTTGTTTCCCCGGTGGATAGCGTTGGGGTAAAAATTACTATTCACACTCCAAAGGGTGCAACAGTAGGGAAAGCGTTGGATAGCATGGGGGTAAAAATTAATTCCCACACTACTCCCACTTTAACACACAACACACTACACATATAAAAAAGACAATTAATATAAATTTCAATTAATCAATTAATAACAATTAATATTACTAAATTGATGTAATTATAAATGAACTAAATAACACATATTAATTACTAATTAATTAACAATAAATACCAAAGAAAATTACAATCTCTTTAATTAATTACATTTAATTATATCACACCTTATCCCCCTATAAACACACAACCCACTACACAGAAATAAATCATATCATTTATTCACTTAATAATTATTAATTACCAATTCATTATTATTTAACAATAACAAAAAATTAAATATATTAGCACATTAACTCTAAATAATTTAATTACATAATTAATATTATTTAATTACCAATTAATTATTAATTAACAATAACAACACATTAAATATATTAGCACATTAACTCTAAATAATTTAATTACATAATTAATATTATTTAATTATCAATTAATTATTAATTAACAATAACAATAAAGTAAATATATTAGCACATTAGCTGTAAATAATTTAATTTACTAATTAATATTATAGTTTCCCAATTAATTAATTAACAATAACAAAAAATTATATATATAAAAAAATTACTCTAATTAATGTAATTAACTAATTAATATTAATTAATTACCAATTAATTAAAAATATGTACAAAATTATATCAATTAATTAACTAATTAATATTAATTAATTACCAATTAAGTATTAATTAAAAATATTTACAAACATATATTAATTAATTAATTATTATTAAATTACTTCCCACCCTATTCCCCTATAAACCCACAACCCGCTCTGATACTAAAACGCAAAATGTAAACAAATTTACAAATGTTCAAACATACATTACAAAACATGTTTAACAAACATATAAACAACACATTAAAATACATAACACTAAACAAAATTTCGATATTAGTAAAATTCGATATTAGTAACATACATACCTTAAAAAAATGATATTCTGTCTGTCGATATTTTGGACATCGATATTCTATACTATCGAAATTAAAACATCGATATTATTGTATGTCGATATTTTAATTTCGATATTTTGTCTGTGTACCGTTTTCAAGATAGATATAGAAAACAGAGGCTGATTGGAACTAAAGGGGCTGCAAGTTATAACTCTATATTACGCACACACTCTCCAAATGTGTTTTAAATGTAAATGAAGAATAAATAAAACTACCAAATAAAAATAAATAATAAAAACGATGAAGGGTGCTTGAAACATACTACATTGTTTGAGAAAAAGACATGACAGTTATTTATACAGCGCTTCCTTGTTTTAGTAGTGCGCTTTGAGAACAAGAGCTTGACCACTTCGAGGCTACCCGGGTATTCAAATATGTATATGTGTAAATACTTGATATAGAACCCTGATCTCTGTACATATTTATTATAGGATGAATATAGTTATATATGATTTCTTGATCCCGTAGACGGAATATCTCATTAGCCCGAGTCCTGATGAGGCCCATACTGTGAGGGCTGAAACGCGTCGACATTTTGTTCCAAGAAGACTCCAGCCAAAGTATTCTAAGTTGTGAAGAAAATATATTTTTTTGCAAGGAGTAAAGGACTTAAGATAGGTCTAAAAAAAGATATAGACTTGTTATACCCCTTGTTTGTAGGTCTGGGTGATCTTACTTGAGAAAAAATGCTGAGTCTTTACATGTAGCAAGCATCCTGTTAAAAGAAATTGGGCTACAACATTTGAAAAAGAAATGCCAATGGATCAATTTATGTATATTTGTCTGTATTCATTTATGTAAAAAGTGATGTGTATATATATATATATATATGTTTGTTTTTTTACACGTACGAAATGGGCTTTAAAAAATTATGTTAGCCTAAATCTAATTCTTTTTCAATTACATTGAAAAATAAATAAGAAAAAGAATATATTGGGCGCTCTCTGTGGAGGTGGGAAGCCTTTCAAAAACAAATACAAGAAGTTATTGTGTTTAAGATAATATATTTGTCATAAGATGGGATAATTTAACTATCTCACCTAGTACTAAAAGTGCGTTATTGATGTCCTAGGCATCATTTGTTCTTTATATACGACTTTATTTACCCAGATGCCAAAGGTTTACCAGGTTTTCCCATATTTTTTTTTGAAGAATTAGAACAAAGTCGGCCGCCCCTGAACATAGTGTAGATACACATAGCAGAGGGACAAACGGCCTGCGGAGAACAGGCTTGACTGAGACTCTCCCATGTATTAATCTACCCCCTGGGTCGATACCTTACACAGTAATTCTTTCTGGTGTACCAGGGCTTCAATCTGACAAACTTGAGACCCACAGTGAGCTGAAGAACAAGGTCATCCATTGGCTCAATAGAAATAGATCGCCCCCAGCTTTTATGAATGCCGAGATTCTGCATGTTAGAAGGGTGGGCTGGCTGTGGCACAGAACCAAGGATCTACAGGGCGATTGTATATTCGTGAACTGTAGGGACCCCAGAATGGTAAGGTTCATATGTCATGATTCTGGGAACTGGGGAACTTGTGGAATACAAACTCACAATTTGAGCTTCTTCTACCCCAGCTCTTTCTCTGGCCAGAGTTCCACACAGCAATATAGATGGGAGTCGATACAAAGATGCCCATTCACTGCTTGTAGGCAGGAGTTCCAACTCCCTTTGATGAATCGATTTGAGTCATTACTCGGCCTGGAGGGGGTGGACTGACTGGGATCATGCTGTAGGGGAAACAGCGCCGATGGGTACAAGGGAAATGGTGCTGATGATTGGGTAGAAATAAAAATAAGTAATAGCTCTATGAGGGCATCAGTAGTTGCAGGAAGCAAGGATCTATTTATATCCCCTAGTGATATTATAGATAGCATTGGTGCTCCTTCTGGTCTTGCTAATTTGGAGGGTCTGCACAAGATAAATCCATCTTGTATAAATCGAAGGCTACACATGGGCGAGCTGTCAGACAGGGAAGAAACGTTGGATAATGAAGGGTCCAGGACTTCGGCTCTTGCACCTTCAGTAGGCAGCCGCCCCAGCCCGGCCAGTACTTGTGCTCTGGCCCCCGAATTGGACACGACTTCCACTCTGCCCTGTTCAGCTAACGATCTATATACGATTAAGTTGATCTCTTGGAACATCTCCGGTCTGAAGAGTAAAATACCCATAGTAGAATGGTCAGTCCTGATGGCAAAATATGACATCCTGGTCTTTCAGGAGACGTGGTCAGTAGAACCTATATACTGTCCAGGGTACATAAATTGTTGTAAACTTGCAGTCAGAGGGAAAAAAGGTAGACCCTCAGGAGGTCTAACTATCTGGGTTAGACAGACAACCAACTTCAGACCAACTGAATTGGTAGTTGATAGCCCTGATCTCCTTGTCATAACCCTGCACCAGCCAGACCTAAAAGATATCATTATCGTAAATGTGTATAACAGGGGACAGCCCGGTGGTCGTGGCTCCAAACCCTTTGCTGATTTGGATACTTTTTTTAATTCAGTTGGGCCCGCCAGCAATGTCATAATTGCTGGCGACTTCAGCTGTACGTTTGAGCCCCTACACTGTGATGGAGAAACCCTCCTGACAGAGGAGGATGTACAGAGGAATATCCCCTTGCTAAACCTCCAGCCAGTCAAGAAATGGACGGAATCTGCTCTGCAGTGGACGGGCCTCTGTCTACAGCGTGGATACAGAGCAGCTAACGGTCGGTCCATCTCGGATAAAATGGGCAGGGCAACCTTTGTTAATGGCCCCCACACAAGTAGAATAGACTATATCCTCATTAAAATTGAGTATTGGGGCACATTAGAGGATATGGTGATTTTGGACCGCCCGGAGAGCGACCACAACCCCCTTGCAATGAGTCTTCGATTAAATGGAGGAACAAAGTGTAGCACCCTGACAGAGATAGTTACCGTCGATGCTCTGCTCACAAATGACACACACAGGGTGCGATGGGCAAGGATCGCTATCGACCCCGGGGTACTGGAAGAGATCAGGCTACAGGTATTAAGGGCACTGGGGGTACTGAGCTCACTTCCATCTCAGGAAGATATCAATGGGACAATCATTAAATTACATGAAAATCTTTTTAGTGATCTTAAAGCCCATTTTTCAAAACCCTGCAAGCCCCAAAAACCAACTGCCCGTTCCTTGAATAATTCATGGTACAACAAATCGTGCCCGATATTAGGAGAGCGAGGCAAAACTATTGCAAAGTTCGGATCCGGGCTTAACTAGACTGGGACACTCAACATTGGTCTGGCCTACTAGTAGCCAGTAAGCAGAAAAATTTAACTAAGTTCTGGCATATAGTTAAATGGGGAAATTCTCACCGGTCCCAGGTCCCTATAAACCATGTCCCCATTGAGACCTGGGTGGAGTATCTTGAGTCTCAGTTTTCTGGGCTGGACCGAAATAGTGCTGTGCTCCCCTCCGACCCTGGTCCTATGCCGAATATTAAAGCTATCACATTTGATTGTATGGAAGTCGAGGCAGCTCTGAAAAAGATACCCTGTGGAAAGGCCCCGGGAATGGATTGCATTCCAGCAGACGTCTTTAAATACGACTCAACGGATTGGATTCCGTACATCGTATTTTTGGGAAATGCAATTGCTAAAGGTGCTAGTATCCCAGACTCTTGGCGAGGAGCCAAGATCCTGCCCATTCATAGGAAGGGGGACCGCTCCATCCCGGAGAACTATCGACCGATCAGTCTGATCGATTCCATACAAAAAGTTGTCGCAAGAATGGTACTGGCCAGAATACAGAGCTGGATAGAGCTTGAGGACATATTATCGCACTTGCAGGCTGGGGTTAGATCCTGCATAAGCGCCATAGAGCAGGTCTTCAGGTTCCTACTGATTTACTGGAAAGTAGTCAGTTTGGGTGGTGGTACCATCTATGCCGCCTTTGTTGACCTTAAGTCAACATTTGACCTAGTACCCAGGGGCAAATTGTGGGGGGTTCTAAGCGACATGGGGATGCCACAGGAGCTTCTGAATGTTGTAATTAATTTACACGAGGCGAATTTTGCATAAGTCCGCTGGGGCAAGCAAGGGCAGGTCACCAACAGATTTCCTGTGTCCCGTGGTGTCAGGCAAGGGTGCGTTTTAGCGCCAACCCTGTTTCTGTTATTCATAAACAGGGATGTGCAATATTTCCCAGCCTTCCCGACAGATGCCCCCTCCTTGGGTGGCACAAAGTTTCCGCTACCTATGTTTGCGGATGACACCCTTATACTTTCGCGGACACAGGTGGGACTGCAGGCGGCACTGAATAAATTTGAGGAAATCTGCCTTGATCATGACCTGCAGGTAAATGTAACTAAAACCAAGTTCATGATCCTTACAAAAGGTAGACCTGTGGTGGGTCATGTCACGACGAATAACACCTAACTAGAACAAACTAATGTCATGACCTATCTGGGGATTGTTCTCGAGAGAAAATTGAGTTGGAAACCCCAGATCAATACTTTATCTCTCAAGTTTGCCCAGCTCTCAGGGTGTCTGGTCAAAGAACAGAGTTCATCGCAGATGAAAATGATAGGTCCAGCCTTGAAAATCTATAACTCCAGGATAGGTTCAGCGATCTTGTACGGAGCGGACCTTTGGGGTTTTGCGGACCTGTCCCCCCTGGTCAAAGTCCAGAATAAATTTCTACGGAACTTAACTGGCCTTCCCTGTTCTAGTCCCATGAAGCCGCTATTAATGGATTTGGGCAGCCACTCTATAGATGATATAGCTCGCTTCAAACCAGTGGCCCTCTGGAGGAGGATCTGGAACACCCCCGAACTGGCTCTCTTTGCAAAATCAATTTTGGATGTTAGATCCATAATGCGTTCGGGTAACATCTCTTGGTTCAGACAAGTTAAAATCCTCTTGGAGACCATGGGCTTGAGCAACCTGTGGTCTGATCCTGTTAATGGCCGTTTCCCATCCAAAAAAGCATTTAAAGGCTTGTACTGGTCAGCTGTCCGCCAGAGACAAATCGCCCAAACATCAGCTGCCTCTTTGTCCGGTTTGTTTCTGGAGCATAAACTCGACCCACTTTTTGAAGATTACTGGGACATCATTACTAAGCCCAGCGACAGGAAACTTTATCACCAGCTAAGGGTCGGGTCGCTTCCCATCAGATCTTTCACCAAAAGATGGAAGGGCCAGGAGGCCGAATTCTGTCGTTGGTGCCCTGTCCGTGAGGAAACCGTCGGACACATATTTTTCGAATGTCAGGCGTATGCAGCCCCTCGGGCAAAATGGCTCAAACCCATTTGCCGTAACATGGGTACCAGGGTCGGGTTGGAAGCCCTAAGGATTATTAGGACAGAGACTAGTGAACCCATTGTAATTGCGGTAGCAAAGTTTTTAGGATGGGTGTGGATTATAAGGAATAAAGAGTAAGCATCTTATTGGTTTTATGTAGCTTTGTCAGCTTGTTTTTCCTATGTATTTTATCCCACTTTTATATCTTTTAAATATGTTACCATGTCATGGTAATGAGTGCATATACATCCTTTTCTGATGTTTTTTAGTTAAATTCGTGTTCTTCTCTTCTCCTTCTTTTACTAAAATGTATTTTACTATGTACCGTCTTTTATGATGAAAATAATTTGAAATAAAGACATATGAATCGAATGGAATCGAATCAAATCGAATCCATCAAGAAGGACCAGTCTTGAGTGCATCCAGTGAACTTTTAAGGAGTTGGCCAGGTGCATTGTGGATACCATACTCCCAAAATCCCAAGGACCATCTCAGATCTTCTTGACCGTTGGATTCGGGTTGTGGACTATTTGGAACCCTAAGAGCAACTTCAGGAAGAAGTTCCAGAAGTTTGGATAAGTTTAGATCAGCTTTTGTAAAAAGCTCCTTAAGTTGACTAAGTGCATTGTGGGAGTTGTTCAGTTCAGGAAGACTGTATTTCCATCACTTTAGTTTAAAAAAGTACTGTACAAAACACAGCACATACAATCACAAAGAAACATCATTTATACTCTTTAAACAGATAAAACTGGATGCAGAAGACAGAGAGAACTTCAAATATTGGTTTGTTAATACATTTCAGTAGCAGCCTATTGAGAAAGGCTCCCCTATAAAATCTTAAAATTACATCCCTTAAACGTTATTGTGTACATATTCTGTGCATCTTATCCACATTGCCATTAGGAATTTGGCCATGCAGATTACCACAATCTGGCTTGAACCTACCTGCAATATTCTGAATGCCTCCTTGTGCTTCCTAATTTCCAGCTCGCTGGGAGATTTAGTAAAGATCTCAGAAATGTGTGCTCCACTACAGACAAGCTATAGGTTTTTGTATTACCCCATAGCTCCACAACATACAAAAGTGACCCTAGAGACTTATTTATTTATTTATTTATTTATTTAACTTATAAAGTGTGCTGTCACCTTACAGGCATCCTGGTGCTGGGCAACTCAGAGGACAAAAGAAGTGTATCGGATACAGGGCAGAGACTATATCTTGGGGAACAGCCAAGTTTTCAATCTCCTTCTAAATGGGAGGAGGTCTTTGATTTGTCTCACCTCCCACGGGAGTTCGTTCCACAGTTTGGCCGCTGCCACCCGAAACAATCTACCACCTGACCTGACTTTCTTGAACCTTGGTACCTTCACCAGTCTGGCTGATGAGCAAAGCCTTCTCATCAGGAGATACCACTCAAATATTTTTCGCATGAACACCGGACCAAACCCATGAAGGGCTTTAATAACTAGGCAGAGAGACTTAACATTGTAAATCTCTAGTGCAGGGGTCACCTTTCTAGATAAAGTTTTTTTATGGATTTTTGTTATATTTGCAGTGTGTTGTACCAATTAAATGTGTCCTCTTTCCTCTTCCGGGGACCAACATCGATTTCTTGTAAATGTTATGCCTAGATATTCAAACTCGGCTACTGCCTCTAAGGGAGTATCACCCACACACATCTGTCTCTTGCAGTGGATTGTTGCTTGTGAGGGAAAAATCATACATTTTGTCTTGGAGCTCTTAAGAACAACTGAAAATCTGAGTCCCTGAGGCGATTCAGAGATTAGCAGAGTATTGTCTGCAAAAAAGAGTGCAGGGGCCCTCTGCCCTCTTATTTTGGTGCATTGCACCCATCCTTATTAAGCAACTTAATTATCCCATTAATATTTAGAATGCCAAAACACACCCCTGTCTTACCCCTCAATCTATGTGGATGGGTTCAGCTCAGTCCATGCCCCTTCCTTCCCCTGTTACTTGGGCAACAGTGGGAGTTGTAGTCCCATACCCCAAGAGGCAAACCAGAGTATCTTAACCCTTGGCTGGTATTATGAACCACTATCCTGCATCGAAAAACCCTTCGGGAAGTAAGTGTAAAAGTGCTACATCATGGGTGGCCTGAACTCTGAACTTTGTCCCTGTCCAGTGTGACCTTTTTAGGTCGAGCCTGTGCCAGCACGCATGAGCCGCTCTGCGAGACTTGTGGAGTAGCGAATAGAAGCCCCGCCCACTATCTGCCCATATTTGCTATTGGCTTGTGTCATTGTCAGTCCTAAAGGCTGGTTTCTGATTCGTCAATAGACTTGTTAGTCCCTCCTTAGTACAGCCTCCTCTTCATTTGTCACCTCCCATGGCGACTGGTCCGTTTACTTCCAGTGTTCAATGGTATGTGTTATTTAGTCTGGAGCACTATTTTCTTTAATGAGGTCCTCCTACCGCAGGCATATCATGCTTTGGTGCTCTATTTACCCCCCTCCCATTGTTGTGCCTTTTTACCCCCACACCCTCCCTCCCTTTTTCCATGCCTTCGACCCCCCGCCCTCCCTCCCATTGTCCGTGATGAATACCATTTGCAATGCAATAGGTCTTGCATAAATGCAAGACCTATTCCATTGCAAATGCTTGTTTACTTCAGTCACCCATCCCTCCCGCCCTCCTCTCACCTCTGTGCTTTTAGCTCCCACCCTGTCTGCTTTGTGTTGCTGCTCACTAATGCTCCCCCTCCGCCAATACCCCGCCCATGTTGCTTGATGCACTCTGTTTATTCTCAAACAACAGAACTGAATCGCCAAACATGTCCTAACTTCCTCCATTTTTGGCCTCTCTTCTATATTGCATCTGCATTGATTGAAATTGACTTTCGGATCTCGTTTTATTTCCAGTATTAAAAAAAAAAGTAGAAAGGAGAGTGAGGAAACAGTGATGTGGATTTGTGTACGGGTTTGCATCAATGCCCGCCCCAGTGAAGAAACACACAATGTTCTCCCGCCATGCCTTGGTGACTGGTGGCAGCTCAGTGTGACTCTGGGTCAGGGCGTATTTGTGTTTATTTCTTGTGCACATGTCACACCCTAAATGGGACTGTCATCCGCAAGGGGGTTCAACAGCTCTGCTATATATTTCTGTTTTATGATTATTCTAGCTCTGCCCCCAGCTGTACGAGTACCTGAAATAAAAAATGTATGTGTATATTAGTTGGGTAAGACTGTTATATACTGTACCTCTTGCACAAGTGGTAGTTAATTTTGTTTGGGAAGAGGCACCCGACAGGGGTGTCCACTCTCCCCCCTCCTGTTCTCGCTGGCACTTGAGGCTTTGGCAGCCTGGATCCACTGGGAGCCTTCCATTCAAGGTATTCGATGGTCCCTTGAGATAGAAGACCGGATCTCTTTATTTGCGGATGACATTTTACTCTATTTAACGTCACCCAGAAAGTCCTTAAGCGTCGTCTGTGATGTTTTGGCTTCCTACGGTATAAATTCGAGACTCACTATAAATTGGGGAAAATCATATTTCTATGTTCTGAGTGGCGATATCCCGATCCCCCCACGAAACTGCCCGATTCAAGTTGCTACGGATGGATTTCAGTATTTGGGGATTTTTATCTCATTAGATCCCAAAATTAGGTATGAGAGGAACCTTATTCCCCTGTTGGTTAGATTAAAGAGTGACGTAGATAACTGGAAGAAGCTGCCTCTCTCCCTGTTGGGAAGGGCAACACTCTTTAAGATGATGTCCCTTCCTCGCTTTCTTTACGCCCTTCAGAATACATTAGATATAGTCCATCCAGTTATTTCCGAGTGGTGGAGGGGGTGCATCGTAGATTGTTATGGGAGGGTAGACCACGTATTGCGCTGACTAAATTGACGTTACCATGGTATGATGGTGGTATTGCCCTTCCAGACATTAGGCGATATTATTGGGCTTCTCAATTGGCGGCTATAAACCTGGGTACGTATGGGCCCGGTTCAAACCCAGGATAAGCAATGGATAGATGGCTACTCCCAGGTGGTAATTACAATAGAGCTTTGTATGCCAAGTCGGCAAGGAAAAGTTTGTCCGGACCCACCAGTGTGGCAGTCAGGATATGGCACGATGCCACTAATTCTTTGGTATGGAAAGGCCGTCTCACGTTGGCCACTCCATTATTTGACTCGGAGAGACTGGGCAAACTTTGGAACACGAAAGGTTTCGATAAGTGGAATCTAATAGGGATTGCTAGGATTGGTGATATTTGGGTTAAGGACAGGATTAATACATTTGCTGAACTACAAACCGAGTTTGAGTTGAATGGAGCGGAATATTTCCGCTACGCGCAGGTCCGACATGCGCTGCGATCAGCGGTACTGGTAGAGGAGGGCATACCTGAGGCCTCGCCATTGGAAGATGGAATATTGGACAGGCATTTGCCAGAGAAGACTATTTCCCTCATTTATAGGAAGTTGATCAATCATAGAGCAGACCTCCTATTGGAATTGAGAGATAAATGGATGAGGGACGGCATTGAACTAGATGACGAGGACTGGCAATCAGCTGTGTCCTCCCACGAAGGAGGTTGCCATCCCAGCACGATTGCGACTAGTCCAGTTGAAAATACTACATAGGGTGTATGTCACAGGCCCACGCTTGGTCCGAATGGGGCTGTCTGAGGATGGTTTGTGCAGGCGAGGATGTGGGCAGGTGGGCACGTTCCTCCATATCCTCTGGAAATGTCACTGTATGGTGGATTATTGGAGTTCGATACATGATGTTATGCAAGAGGTATTGGGGATAACAGTGTCACCAGAGGCAAGGAGATGCCTCCTTAATATTTGGGAACCTACTGATCTGAACACAGCACAGACTAGGTGGGCCACTCTAGGGGCTATGATCGCAAAACGAAATATAGCACAGCAGTGGTGATCCGAGAGATCACCCACGCTTGAGAAATGGAAAGAAAGTATGGACTGGTGCATGTTTCGGGAAAAACCCTTTACATGGCCAGGGGCCGACCGCGCAAATGGATGACCGTATGGGGCCAGTGGAACCGATATAGGGGGGAAATTTGAGTACCTCCAGTCGACTCAATGCTGGATGTGCCTGCATCCCCCTGACCCTAGTATGGAAGGTATCACGATTTCCCTCCTTTCTTCTCAGATCCCCCAAAGTACTCTTGTTATGTTGTAATGATGTGTGGGAATGTTTTAATCTCTGTTCTGTGCACTTACTGAAATGCCTTGTGTTAATAAAAAGAATTTAAAAAAAATGAATGTGTAGGTTACGTGTAGAATTAAACTGAACAAGCATGTAAGACTTTTTGAGCCCTTTTGTGGATGCATTTCTGTTTTGTTTAAATTTGAACAAATACTTATGCATTATGTTTGTGTGTTCAGCTTCTTGTGTGAACTTGGAAGGGTACAGAATAATGACACCTCTTGGTGCTTTAAATAAGTAATATGTTGTGCTGTTTCTGAAATACGTCTATTTTTGTGATAGTAAAGAAATCAAACCAGTTGGTTCTCTATGTAGATATTTCAGAATGGAAAATATGTCATTTGTCTAGCTTCCTTCAGCCTGACTCAGAACTGTTACATTTTTTTCACGTTTGTTAAACTGCAAGAATCTTGTTTCATTGAACATTTTATGGATTAATACACTTTTTCCGAGAGTATTTTTTATTGAATGCGTTCCACGTTTCCATTATGGTGTAGATTTTAGTCATTTTTTGTAAATATTTGCCACAATGGTGATCTGTGATTCTTGTTCTGTAAACAACTGGCGATCCAAGGCAAATAATTTCTAGGGGTACGATTTTTTCATTGGCCTTAATAAAGTCACTTCAGCTGTCTGCCTTACCTTCTCTTCTCTGTGGTGCTATTAGCAATACATTCCACTGTTGTGGCACTTAAGCAGCTACTGCATATTGACAGTGGGATAAAACGTAACCATTTTAACAGCCAAAGAGGTTGAACAAGCATTTGTAATGCAACAGGTCTCACAATTGCGAGAGTTTGTGTTATTGGCATTGTACATGACATCGCCTTTTATTTATATGTTTTAAAACCTGGCGATGATCTGTTGTAGTTCAGTACAGGAGAGAAGTCCCGCCCACTCCCCCGCCCATATTTTTCATTGGCTTGTGTCTTTGTCCTTCTGGCTTCTGATGCCTAAATAGGCTTGTTAGTCCCGCCTTAGTACGGCCACGTTGTCATTTGTAACCTCCCATGGCTATTGGCCCCTTTACTTGGTTGTTATGCGGTATGGTACATAGTCTTCAATCTGTAAGCACTACTTTCTTTGAATTTCTCTTGCTATAGGCACACCGTGCTTTCCTTACATATATTTGCACACCATTATTTTTAACTAATAGCGGACCGGCATAATGTTTTCTCACCCACGTACTAGGAGATCGTTTGCCAGCTTGCTTTCCCTGGAAGGAACCATGCAACCCCGCCCCCCACTTCCCAATATGTTTCAGTGATGCATATTTTAATTTTGTGTTTGTGACTAGTTAGCTTTAGTTTTACTCGAGTTCGTCCCATAAATGTCATTACACTGGATATAACCAAGTTAGTTTGTGTGGGTAACCGCTTTGACGAGTATGAATCGCTAGACAATTTTACTTCTGATAAAAAATATATATAAATGTATAGTCGGTTAATTGCCATAGTGCATTTTTTTAATTTTTACTTTGTGTTTTAGTTTTGCAGTCTGTATGCTCTGACTCGGATACTAAATATCTTCACTGGATTTAACTTTAAAATACAGTGCTTTCTTTAATTACTGCAGTATCCAGCATCCAACCTCCTCCATTTCCAGCATGCAGAGCGAAGCCATGCCTGCGAGGAGGTCTTCCCATTCGTTCATTCGTCTGCCGCTTCTCCTGTCGATATCTCTTCTGAAGAGGGGGAAGGATTGTTTACCGAAAGCCACATACAAATTGTGTCAAATCAAAAATCTCACGGGCATAGGTGGGTGGAGGGTCAGTACTTGATCATCAAATGACTATGTCACAGGCCTGCTACAGAATCCAGCAGATGCTTCAGATTTCACCCACAGTCCTCTAGCGCTTCCTGTCAGTCCCCTCGTCCAGAGCGCATGCTCGGTTCATCTCCTGCAGCCTCTTCCTGTCTGCCTCTCTGTGATCCGTGCTGTATTTTTCCCCGTCGCAGAAGCTGCCTCGAGAGTCTTTAATATGCGCAACAAAGGTAAGATGATGCTTTTACTGTTGATTTTCCTTATATTACCAACAACATTGCATTCAGTCTCCCCTACTTTGCAATACACCTACATAGTGTGTCTTTACAAGTTTAAAACTGACCCTATTTACAAATGTGAGTCACTTTTTTTTCCTTATTGGGCCACTTTCATTTTGTGCCGTCACCTGTTTTCTATTTAGTTTTTGTGCAAGTGCGATCCTGTGTATATGCCAAATTTATGATTCATATAAATAATGTTATATACTTAAACATGGCAAACAGTACACTACTGCTCTGATTTGGCCAATGCGACTTGTGGAACAACATGAAAATTCCAATAAATAAACAAATACATTTATAATAATATCTGAGAAATTTTCTTTGGAGAGCTACTTTTTTGAACAACCAGTAGCCAAACATTAAAGTAGTAGATATTTTATGTTAAAAGAGGTAAATGTTCTCTCATTATTCCTGTTCTGTTTATGTAAAAACACACACACGATTATCTACATCCACCAAAAATATTTCATAAAGGTAATAATTGCCAGCATTGAGAGCATAGAAGTGGAAGATGTAGGAAAAAACATAGGGAACGGAATTTTCGCAATAACTTGCAATGAGGACATAGGTGACACTGGGAAAGAAGTAGTCCTGTGCTGCTGTAGGGGGAAGAACATGGCGGCCAGCGTGTAGCCAGACGCGGGAGCACCCTCGGAGCATCGTGGAAATAAGCGACGACCATCTGAATTCATTTGTTTAAAACCTGAGGAGAAACCTAAAGCTGGAATGATTTAGTAATCTTTACAACATAAAGTCAAAACTTACATGCGGTACAGAGTGGCAGAGTCAAGCAGAGTAGCGGCAGCTGGTGTGCAGGGAACGGAGTCAGAACACAGCAAGAAATCCGTGTGCGGCGGCAACAGAGGTGACTACGGAGCGGCCGTGGAGAAGGGCGGCCCTAGAGCTATGTAGGGGAAGAGGCGCAGTGGGCAGGATCTCCTTCAGGCTGAGAGGTGGACGTGGCAGTAGTTGGCTTGGGTGCGCGACTGAGAGAGCCCATTGCCGGGGTATACAGCCGGACGCGAGTGGGGAGGAACTGGCAGAGATCCAAAGCTGCCTGCTTTTGCAGGAGCAGGAGCCAGTGTTACATCTGAATTCATCTAGCGGTAAGGAGCAACATATTCAAATAAAAGTTAACTGGGGTAATAAGACAACTGTACAAGGAGAGCTGCCCCCACGCTATGCTTTAAGGAAGTTAAGGCAAGGTACGGGCGAAGGGCAAAGGGGTGTAACAAGCTCTGCTATAATCTTACACAGCTCTAAAGTGGTGGATGATGATTAATTAGCCAGAAATAAGACAAATAAAGCAAGTGGGGAAAAAACGGCATTGAAGCGAACAGCAGGTCAGAATACAAGGTTGACTTCCTGTTTAAAAGCATATTTTGAAGTTTTGCTCCAAATAATAACATTGGCAGATAGTAGAATGGAAGCAGTTACTACTATAAGGAAGGAGTTGAGAATAGAGCAGGCCAAAACTTCTGCAAAATTAGGTTCAAGAGGATGCTATAGACTGGAATAAAGATGCATCCACAAATAGATATCAAGTGCTTGCTCTGCCAGCCAATGAGGAATGTATGAGTAACCTGCCTCTGGTTGAGAAGACACAGGAGAAGCCATTGCCAATGCCAATGCCAGCAATCTCGAGGCAAAGTCCAGTGCAGCTAGGGAGTGAGGATCCTGCTTTGGGCTTGCCGTTAAGGGCTCTGACGGTGGAGATTAAAACTAGGTTTGAAACCTTGGAAGGGAATCAGAAGAAAATAAGGCAGGCCTGTGATACTCTAGAGAAAGAGATGGATGACCTCTGTAACAGAACAACTATGCTGGAGGGCGAAGTGAAAGAGCTTAGAGAGAAGGAGTTACAAACACGGTTGAGATAACAAAATTAAAATCTGCAGAAAGATTATCTCAACAGAGTTGAAAAATTGGAAAACTTCCAGAGAAGAAATAACATACAAATGTTGAAGATGCCAGAAGGGAGGGAAGGAGATGATATAAAAACCGTTGCAGTGCGACTAATAAAAAAAGAGTTACAGGTTGAAGAATCCATAGAGGAAATAGGGAGAGATATTCAACGTGTACATAGGGTTCCGAACAGGCTAAATACGAACAGGACAGAGCCCAGGAAGATTTTGATTAACTTTCTAACCTTCTCCTTAAAAGAAAAGATATTATCAAAAGCTCTCAGTCTGAAAAAGATAGAGGTTGACGGGGTCAAATATGATTTCAGATCAGATGTTTCAACAACTGACGCAAATAGGCAATGGGAGTTAGGGAAGAGGATAGACCAACTTAAAAGTTTAGGAGCAGTAGTCCAGTTTCGATTCCCAGCCATTTTGAAAGTTATGCTCGATAACAAAATGCATATTTCTCACTCCTGCGAGAAGGTGGATGAATTCATAAATGACCTACAAGTAAGTGGTTTGTAATTTCTACCCTACCCTACCCATCTTGCTTACTTGAAATTAACTGAAAGAGTAGAGATGGATAGGCAAGTGGGATGGGATGCGTAGGGAAAAGGAGAGGGAAGGAAGGAAATAAAGAAAAAAGAAAAACGTGTAAAATAGAGAAATAAAACAATTGAATTCTAACAGTAGTTTATAAAATAAAGATAGGGGGAAAAATGAAATACATAACCATATAAAAAAAAATTATTCACCTAGCTATGTTTTTTACCCCCAGAGTTGCTTGCTTAAGACAGACGTACTCAGATGGTGAATACCTTAGAAGATTGTTCACTCCAAGGGGTAAGCCACAAGGCCTTTGGCCTTGCAGAATTAGGGAGGGTTTTTCCATGGGAGGGGAGGCATACAGGGTGCACAGGGTAAAGAGAGGTGGAGAAACAAATGGAGAAAAAACTCTGAAGTCTCTTTTAATGTCTCAGAAGCAGGTTATTCACTGGGTGAACACTAATGATGGGTGAGAGGAAGGATGGTATTATTAAAATTTTATCTTGGAATTTAAATGGTCTTAGGGTTAGGGGAAGGAGGGCGAAAAGACTCAGTTATCTTAAAGACTGCCCAGCCCAAATTATAATTGCTGAAGAAACACACCTAACAGAAAAGGAAGCAACAGATCTGTTTAGGTCAACAACATGGATTGTCCATATGGCATAAACAGCTCAATCTGCTGTGACAAACGGGGTAGCCTTTTTAATCAAACAAGGGCTACAAGTGAATCTAGCCTCCTTTGTATCAGATAAAGCTGGAAGATGGATAGTAGCTAAAGAAAAAATCTCAGCTCAACCCTATACTGTGGCCAGCTACTACGGTCCAAACTATAATGAAGTGCAACCTTTAGGTAAACTGTTGGCCGAACTTTTAAACTCTTCAGAACCAATTATTCTGGCCAGGGATTTTAATGTAGTGTTACATTCCGCTCTAGACAAGTCTTCAAACAGTAGAGGACAGGTGAATCCTAAAATGTTTGGATTAAAGAAACAAATGATGGAACAACTAGGCCTGCATGATGTATGGCGACAAAAAGCCGGGTCACAAAAAGGATTTACGTACTACAACAAGAAGTATAAACATCAGTCCAGAATAGATTACTTTCTCATAGACTGCAAGTTAAAAGATGTTCTGCAGCAGATTGATCATATAGGAGTCCATCTGTCCGACCATTCAGCAGTGATGCTTAAATTGAAGGTCAGGAAGGTGGGCACTCAATCTAGATGGACTCCTGATCGCATGATATTGCAGGACAAGGGAGTTATTCAGTTACTCAGAAAAGAGACAGAAGATTTTTTTTAGTACAATTGGGGGTCCACTCTCCCTGGAATGATGTGGGATGCCTATAAGGCTATTCTAAGGGGCAGACTTGGGACTTTAGCTGCGGAGAAGAGAAGAAGTTATTACAAGGAGCTGGTGATGCTGTGAGGAAAAGGTTCGCTCTCTACAGGATAAATGAACTAATCCAAGGTCAGGAGAGGCGGCTAGGACAGTGTGGTTTCAGGAAGTGTGACAGGTTAAGTCAAGTTTAGCAATTCTACTGCAAGATAGGGTAAGGAAGAGATGGGAGGCCAGCCAGATGGCTCCTTTTGAGTAAGCGAAGGCTGCAGCAAACTACTGACCTGGAAGGCCAAAAAAGAACAGTAAGAAATAGAATTGAGGAGGTGATTTGTGAACAAACGGGTAACCTGATTGGCAATAGTAACGGGATTGAGCAAACTTTCCATATTTACTTTAGTGAAGTCCATCGTGAGTAGCTCAATCCATCTGAAAATAATTTTAAAATATGGCTAGGTCAGGACACAGGAAACCCACTGACACCAGAAAAATCTGATCATTTAAATAGAGTTATAGATATCTCTGAGGTAGAAAAGATAATTAGCCAGCTCAAGAATGGGAAAGCACCAGGGCCGAAGGCATTCCTCAAGAGGTTTATAAAGTTCTGGCAAGCACTTTATTCCCCATTTTAGTAAAACTTTTAATGATTTTTTTGTTAATGGGTTTGATCTACCAGCCTCTTGGAAGGAAGCTACAATCTCTTTAATTTTGAAGCCCGGTAAATGCACTAAGAAATGTGACTCCTATCGGCTAATTTCCTTATTAAATAGTTATTATAAGCTATACGCAAAGATCTTGGCAGGCAGGTTGTATGGTCTAATGGTTGAGTTGATAAATGGGGATCAGAAAGGGTTTATTTGGGGAAGACTCCTGAAGGATCTGACCTTTAGACTAGTTGGCACAATAGACTTGACGACCTCTTATAGCCTTCCTTTGGCCGTGGTGGCCTTAGATGCCACCAAGGCCTTTGACCGACTGAACTGGGTCTATCTGAAAGCAGTAGCAGCCTCTATGAACCTAGGCACAAATTTCTGTAATGCACTGGTTGGTCTCTATCAAACCCCAGAAGCTAGAGTGTTAATTAACGTCTCTCTAACTTAGCCTGTGAGCATATCCAGAGGGACAAGCAGGTATGTCCTCTCTCACCCTTGCTTTTTAATCTCTACATAGCAAAGAAAATTAGAGAGGACCCCTACATTTTACCATTTAATTTTATAGACTGGGAAAGAAAACTGGGTCTCTTTGCAGATGATATTTTGATATACACCACAAATTTTCAGATAACTTTGCCCCGTCTGATGGCTATAACAAAAGATTTCGGGAAGGTGTTGTGTTACCAGATCAATAGTGATAAGACAGAAATCATGACCTGGGATATCGAAGGGACAACTGGGAAAGATGAAATCAGATACCTGGGAGTCATGAAAGCTCATGATATTAATAAAATAACAAAACTTAATTTTGATAAAGCCCAGAAAGAGATCACAAAACTTCTGAAAACCTGGTCCCATCTCCAGCTATCACTCTTCGGACGTAGTAACTTAGTTAAAAGGATTATCCTTCCTAAGCTCACTTTTTTACTTGACTCCATCCCCCTGTCATTAAAGAAGGAATGGATAAGGAAGCTACAAAGCGAGCTCTGTTTTCTTATTGGGCGAGTAAAGGACCAAGAATAGCTTGGAAAAAGCTAAGAAGGAGGGTTGAGAAAGGGGACTTAGCCCTGCCGGTCTTACTTTTCTAATCTTGGCCTTTTCTTTTAAAAATGGGAAGTGCCTTTTTAATATATCTAGTCAAACCGTGACAGGGGGCTTGTGGTTGACAATTTGAAGTTTGGAACCATGAGGCATTGAGGGCTTTCTTTTCAAATAAGCTGATCCAAAATTGTTCAAAAAGGTCAGGCTAAAGATAATGAGGGGGCTTGCCGAAACATGGAACAAGGTCAGAAAAACCCTAAAAATTCCATACTACAGTTTATTGGCCCCCATCTGGGATGGACCCGGGTCTCCGGAGTGGACAAAAGATGCTTTTGCTAAACCCTTGTTAGTTGGGGGCCTCATACGCTGGGAACAGTTAACAGTAGATGGCAAGCTTATTTCTTGGGAAGAATGTAACCAACAAGCAAATTTCAGCCTATCTAGATTTAAATACCTTCAAATGCGAAGTTGGTTTCAAGATCCAGAAACAAAGATAGGTGATCAGAATGACTTGACTAAAACAAGAGTCAAACCATAAGAAGGAGTTAGCGACTATCTACTGGTTAATGGTTGAAATCGAGGATGGAGATTTTATGCTACCTGCAGATCTATGGGGAAAATACTTGCCGGAACCATCCCTGGAAAATAATTGGCAAGTATCTATGTCTATGCTATTTAAAATAGTTAAGCCTGTAAACCTGAGGAGAAATCATCTCTTTTCTATTCACAGAGCGTATTGATCTCCTCTGAAATTGTCAAAGTTTGGTAGAGGAGGTGATGTCCCTTGTCCAAAGTGTGGTAATATGAGAGAGGATGATGTCCACATGTTTGTTAAATGCCCAGAATTGCAATCTTTCTGGAGTGAAGTGTGCAGGGCATTGTCTGAAATGTTGAAGCTTAATGTTAAAGTAAGCGTTAGGCTTATTATCTTTGGGCTGATGGGGACCAGAAGTTAAAACTACTAAAAATCAGGCAAGGTTTATCTTTTATGCTGTATTATTGGCACAGAGGGAGGTATGTAAGTTGTGGGTGGCTGCTCTCCCCCCTACCCTTGACAACTGGTTGTGTTCCATTAACCATATAGCCACTTTAGATTGGAAAAGCTCTAGAAATGTCAACTTTTGACTCCTGCTTTTTAAATGGTGTGAAGTTTTAAATACCTGGAGTGGTGTAATGGTCCTATGATTAAGCCTTCTCAGCCTCAGCAGGTTTTAGTTTTAGGTTCTTTTTGTCTAGTCTCCCGGTTAGATAGTGAGAGTGTTGAGACAGACAAAAAAAGAAAATAGGTTACACGGAGATCATGCCCGGGGGTCATACAGAACTATGGTCTCCCTTTAGTTTCCCTAGCCTTTGTTTCCTGACCTGTTCAAACAGCACATGAGTTCAGGTTCTGATTGCCAATTAACATGTGCAAGTGGAAGAACTACATAGCTTTTTCTTTCAATTAAAAAAGGCTAAGGAGGACAAAAATATATAAATAAATAACTTGCAATGAAGTGGGGCGTTTTTGAAGAGGGAGAAAATGTACTTTAGTGTGGGAGATTAATGCCCTCCAGAGTTTGAAATAGATGGGACACAAGGGACAAGTTTGCGGGAACACAATGGATGAAACAAAATTCTCCTGGCAACATCCACTGTTCGCAGGGACATTAGAGCATGACACAGCTATTTGTGATGGTCCTGCTTTTGACCTGCTGATCTGCCTTTAGTCAGGGTCGGATTGAGAAGGTGGGCATTCAGCCAGTGCAAGAAGACTAATTATGAGGCCAGATGTGGTTGTTTTTTTTGTCAGGGTTGAAACAGGCTCTCAACCTAGTCCAAACTGTTAGTGGCCAGATTCATTCTGTATAGAATGGCAATTGGCAAGCCCGAGCAGGCACAGCATGTTGTACACCTCCTCCCATGATGTCTTTAGGGGACAACAATGACTCCTCTGCTGCAAGTAAATACTGCTTCTGGCCACCCCGCATTCAAGGTGGTCAGATGAGGCATCCTTTCTATGCAATTGATTTCAAATACAGAAATAAAGGAAAATTAAACCTTTACCTTACCTGTTATTGCAGACTTGCCATCTAATGGAGGTGCATTGCCACCATGTGCCCTGGGTAACGTGCTTGCTGTGCCTTAAGGCTACAGGAGTCTAGACTTTCAATTACTTTAGTCAAACAAGGGATCCAGATAAAGAACTTAGGATTTGTCAAATGGATCAAATATTTGATCATGTACTCCTTTGTAGAAAATAACCCCTTTCAAACACAACAAATGAAACCCATATTTTTTATGGCATGTACTTCAATAGATAAGAAATCATTGTGATATAAGTGCTCTCTGCTATGGTGTGTTGGAAAAGTAGGACTGGCCTATAGAGCAATTTGGAAGTGCAACAAGGACTAGCAATAAAAGTCAGTGTGTGGCCTGTTTTTTTCAATGTTTAGTGTGTGCTGGGCTGGTTTTAAATTTTCTTTCCCCCTGAAATTCCCAAAACATTATTATTTATGTACGTTAAAGTCCATATGTAATGTAACTGATTGTATGGTAAAGCACGCTGACACCTTTGGGTAAAGTTTGCGCTATATAAAAGCACATAAAAAAATCCCTGGGAGGCCCCACCCCTTCGCCCTCCTCCTGCTGTACACTGTATTTTCATTTACTGTTCCTTGCATACATTTCCATCACTCTGTCTGTCTCCTTCATATACTAAGCATTTCCAATGCAATAGGACTCACATTTGTGAAAGATTAAGCTATTAGACTTGTAAATGGCAATACTTTTTATTTATGTTGTAAATACAAAAACATAAATAAAAGGCATTGCCATTTCAATGCCAATAGCTCAAACTCGCGTAAAAGCGAGACCAATTGCATTGCAAATGCTTGTTATAAATTGGTGTTGGAGTTTTATTGTGTGTTGTGTCTTACTTATTTAGTGTTTTTAAATGCTTTACACACCTGTCTCCTAAATTAAGCCTGCCTGCTCATTGCTAGCTGCCAAGGCATGAGCAAGGGAATATTTTATTGTGCCCTTGACTGGATCTTTTATTATGATTGTGGTCTTATTACAAGTGGTAAGCACCTGCTTATCCCTACCAATAAATCACCTTCCAACAAAGGGTCAAAGAGGAAGTCTACATCTACAGCTATTAATGATGTTTCCCGTTGAATCCATCTAGGAAGGAGGGCTTTAGCTTTTGGTATGCAAGCTTTGGTAACAGCCTCTAAGGCTGGAACAGGAGTTGCAACAATAATGTGTTTCCCTTGTGCACGCAACAGTTCTTTAAGTATAACCATCTGCACTGCAGTCAGTATTTATCGAGTAGATGCAAAATGCATTTTCGCACTGGAATATAAATGCAATATATATGCAATGTGCACTGTCTCAAATTTGTTAAATGTGATATAGGTAAAGCCAATAGCACCCGCCATTGCATGAATGACCAGTTTTGTCATATTGACACATGTATGTAAGTGATATGTTGTTAGCAAGTCAGATTGTAATGAGCGAAGAATGTCTGTGTGTTCTGATGTCCAGTGAAAGCTAAAAAAATCGGATGAATTAATTCATACAATGATCTGATACATTGTGCATAATCAGATATTTAGGTTCTGCCAAACTTAAGACATCCTAGCAAGAATTGCAATTTCTGTGGAGTGTTTGGAAGTTGCAGCAGAGCACACTTTTTTAGGAATTGTAGTGCAAGGCTTTTTACTTCATTTGCAAGTTTGTAACTTTAAAAGAAGACACTTCAAAATGCTAGATGAGGTTTTTTGAAGTTGAACTTGTAGCCAGATTAACTAATTTTCCATAATATGTGATACACCCAGGCTAAATATATATGTAACTTATCATCCATCAAGTAGATATCATCTACATAGGACAATGAGTCGGAGTCAATATCATGTAGAATTGACACTATGTGGGCAGAAAACAGTCCAGGGCTGTTCTTGTGTGCCAAAGGGAGTTGAGAAAATCCATGCTGAAAGCCAAGTGCCTAGAATGCAGTACAGCCCCTGCTTTCAGGCACTATATATTATGACAGAAAAAGCATTGGAAATACCTAATGTTGTTTTGTATTTTTTATGGACTATAATATTTATAAGTGCTGTACTGCGTGTATTTTGAATCTCAAATTTGCGTGTATGATTGTTTAAATGTCTGTAATCTAAGACTATGCGGTTTGATTGATCCAATTTAAACCCCTTCGATGCTCATGCCCCTGTGCTCATGACAGAACCATTCCGTCATGAGGCCAGGGGCACAAAATTCCTCTGCTGCAGACATCAGAGGGATTTCTATTACTCCCCTGTGATCTTGGGAGCTGGGGAAGAGCTTTCCCAGCTCTGGAGGCCCCCTCCCTGGTTTCTGTGCAATGATGACCAGCGTGCCCGTCGTGCTGTCGTCATTGTACAGAAACCAAAACTGAAATGAGCCTTTAGTCTCATTTCAATTTCACTTCCTGCATGCTCAGGGGGCTATCTCAGCCCCCTGAGCACGTAGAAAGACGGGAGAGGTATCATTGGAAAGAGGAATATCTCCCCAGTGGATCCCTGCTTGGGGATCGTCCCAGTAGGGAGATCCCCAAGCAGGGATCCACCACTAGGCACCAGGGAGGGGGGAGCTGCCCCTTGGGTAAGGGCCTATGCTCCCCCCATGCAATTACGGCCATAATTCAGTCTTTCTGCCCCCCCGGGGGGCAGATGGGGCAGTGTAGTGTAGCTCCTATCTTCCCAATAGGCTCTGCGCATTGGAATAATACCTACAGCAGTAAAGGCCTAGGCCAGACGTTAACTAGGTCTACTACTGTCGATACTAGACTTAATTTTTGGGTTTGCCAGCTAAGCTCAGAGTTCGCTAGAAACTTTCTCGAATGTTCAAGGAAGGAATCAACTCCCCTGATTAGACAAGAAGGGATTTAGTTTCTGACAACCATAGAACATGACAACTTTGCTCTCCCCTAATCAAGAGTCAATCTCGAGAGTCGTGTGAGCACAAGGCAATTATTTTACTCAGTCAGTACGTGCATTCTTAGTCTCATCAGATTGTAGAGAAAAGGAAGAGACGGGCGTGTTCAATAAAAAGGTGTTATTTATTGATCAGTCTCTTTTCTCGTACAAGAGAAATGGATCGATATTATTGCAATACTTATAGTTAAGTAAAGTGCATACATTAAAAGCAATAGTATAAAATAATACTGTAAAAACATTGATATGGTTTCTGAGCCATATGATGTTTAAAATGATTAAAATA
The DNA here is from genome assembly GCF_964261635.1 of Lissotriton helveticus. NCBI lineage: Eukaryota > Metazoa > Chordata > Amphibia > Caudata > Salamandridae > Lissotriton > Lissotriton helveticus. The sequence continues at coordinate 870,109,392 of NC_136069.1, forward strand.
TATTTACATACACATATACATTTGACTAAACGTACTCAACTGGTGTTTCTAAATATGCCTACCCCGTGTACCTGACCTAAGTCTAATGCGTGGGCGGGAATAGAAAGTTACAGTTTAAGTTAAGTTTGTTTTTGCCAAGTGAATAACTAAAGAATTCTCTGTGAGGGGTTATTCAGTTCTGTACCTGGAATTTAGGATGAATGAGGAATGGTATCTCTTTCTCTGCTCTCGATATTCCAGGCTGCCTGCGAGGGCTGCCCAGAAGCGCCGGTGCTGGGTCTCTCGGCTTGAGAAAGCAGCGCGTCTCTCAGCGCGTCAGGAAGGCGGGGCTGCTGCCAGCGGGGTCTGCTTCTGCTCTCGGCTTCGGCAAGTATGGCTGCTCCGTCTTGTCACCACGCGTGTGTTTGCATAGGGCAAGGTCGGCAATATTTATACCTTAAAGGTGCCGAGATTGACGTAAGGATGGACATAGATACGTCAATAAAGATGTCATACGACTTGCTCGTTAGCACATTCTTTACTAAAGTTCTCTGTGAAATCAAAACAATGGCCGCACGGATTTTCCAGGTTGTCATAGGTTTGATTTGTTATGAGAACGTCGTATGCCTTATCAGGGGCTGGAGGAATGTCGCTTGTCTAATTAGATCTCAAGCGTTATGACCTAATCAGATAACACGTTCCTGTGCCGGAGTGTGACTGCGTCAGATAACGGTATCTGCATCATGGGGGTTTTCTTGCCTCATGGGCTGACTGTTAGTTAACTTGATAGTTAGTTTAACCAGAATAGGGTCAGGAATGGGGGGACTGATTCAGAACCTATAGAAATACACGACACCCACTCCACGCTAACTATGGTCATATCTACTAATCTATGCATAGTATAACATAGTACAACATACTATAGAGTATAGTGTATACCTTACCACCCCAAAATACATAAATGCATTTCGAAATTTTCAAATATACTGAAAAAATTGCAGTCATATATATTGTATGCACTTAAGCTATGAATTAAATGCAAAAGTAAACACGCATTTTTATGCATTATTGCTTATTGGTATATGAGAAATACACATGAAATGGCTCTTAATATGGCTATACAGAAAGGAAGTCCGAGACCATTTCATCACATAATAAAATATTTGTGAACATACCAGCGGGCAGCTAAAGTCTATAAAGTATCTAAAAATAGAAATTTTAGTTCTCTAGGAATAGTTTCTTACTTTAAGCAGAAGATCAGTGTCCCGGGAAAAAATATGTAGAAAAATATTTTAAGGGGCATGCTGAAAAAATTGCTGTCTGTGAACTGGAGTGAAATTGTTCATGTGACTTTATTTTCAAAGTTGAAGGCCGAATTCAGGGAACGCCGTGTGCGAGTTTACTCAAAAGTCTCTATTTCTGTTCTGGAGAGAACATCATATCATTCAGGCTTTCGAAAAAACTGTCAACAGCTTCATGGGAAAGTTCCACTAAGTCGGAAATAGGTGTAACCATGCATTCATGCGCATGATTGTCTCCATTGACATTCTGATTTGCATCACTGACAGAAGGTCGTACCTGTTCGATGCTGCTTTCATCTTGAACTTCACTACTCTTCAATCGTAGTGGTGAAGATTCCAGGAATGCCGTCATCAGGATTGGCAGCCTTTGAGGGCAGCACAAAGCGTGAACCTTGGTAGGAACCAACAGTGTATCTGCATCCACTGGCGCATCCGATTGTAGCGTCAGACAGGTGTCTAACACGCATTCTTCTCCGCATAGCAGACATCTCAATACAGGTAAAACACACCTTTGCCACATTGGTCGAAATGATAGAAACCAAGTCATGTTCAGGTCTCTAAGCCGGGAGAGTCCCAGGATTTTTGATATCCGGTCCCGGTATCCAATGGCTAGGATCGTATCTTCCATTGTCGCGAGAGTTTGATCTGTGACATGGGTTGCCATAACGAAAAATAAGGACTAGGAATAGGATTCCTGCAATTAGTCCCAGGATCAGGGGAAGTCCGCCAAAAATCGAATGGACGAAATCTGGAAAAATACCCAGTATGGCTTTGAATGGTGTTAATGCCATCGAAAATACTGTCTTAAATACCTTTGAGACCCCAGTGGTATCAGAAATATTTAAGATTTCGCTTAGGATTTCCGCAAAATGTACGGGGGAATTAGTTGATAATAATGTATGTATCTCTGCAGTCGTCCTTGCGACTTGTAGATCATACGTTTCTTTTGATGACGTGAGCCTTGTAGGCGTCTGAAGAAGCACTGTTTTCATTCTGCTTAAAGTGTCTATTCGAATAGAAGTAATTTTCAAACTGGGCCATGCCCTTGCCTCCCTGTCTGGAAAGGAGCTGGGGAATAAAGAACGTCCACAGCACTTGACCTTCGCCGTTGTAGTGACTGGATAAGGAGTCCCGGGCATAAGACTGCAACATCTGCGGTCTACAATAAGAATGTAACTCCCATTATAGAGTCTTTGAAAGAATGGTTCTATTTCAGTTGCAGGTGCGCCTTGCTGGTGACATGAAAGGTTGTATGAATTCCCTTCACAGGCTCCATGCAAACTAATTCCGTTACACAGAAGCGTGCCGCTTAGTGACATAGCACAATTGTTGCCACTAAGAAACACTTTCTGTCCTTTATTACTGACACATGCATGTGAATAGGGCAGGTTCCAAGTTGTTTTAAGGTACCCCTTTCCCAATTTCTCGTACATGCCAGCCTGTATATATTTTTGGCAGTATTGAAACCTGAAGGTTGAGATTGGAATATTTATGATTCCGTGGATTATCCATTCACTGACAGGTCGTTCTGACATTGTCAACGGTAATCTTTCTAGTTTTTCAATGCTCAAGATTGTATAATCAGCACCCTTTTGCGCCATACCGATTTGTCTATCAGTAAGGTTAAAGATTTGGAATAGTGACGTTGTGTTGATTAAACGCCAAGGCACATAGCCTGAACGCAGATTTTGTAACGTCCAGCCAAGCTGTACAATGGAACGCAGTTGTGACTGACCATGTTGTAATAACAGTAAGTCTTGCGATAATATATCGATTGCTGAAGACACAATGCTGTCCAATGAAAAAATTCTGGAGGACAGAGTCATTAACCCATTGTCCACTACAGAAAGTGATTTTTCCAAATTAATACGGTCAATTTCCCGTATTCTTTCTGCTGTCTCAATTTGAGTAACCTTCCAGGCCTCATTGTATGCTGCATATACAGAGGCTGCTATGAAACGCTTTTGACGCTGTTTGCGTGGTCCCAGTATGAAATCACGCAAGTCAGCACCATCAGTAAGTAAAGTTAGGTGTTGCTTAATTTCAGGCAGTGTGGAAGTCTGTAGCCATTGAAGGCATAATTTGCCCACACTGTAGGTTGTTATTATCCCTGGGTGATGTCTTTGGGGATATCTAGGGTCTGGCCTGGTCATTTTAAAACCCTGTGTTTTATTCAGGAATCTATCTTGACAGTTATTTGTATCTGTGGGCCAGATCAACCATTGTTTCCAATCAGGATGTGTTCTGTTTTGGTTTGATATATGGTTTACGTCTATCTCTTCATCTGTATCAGAGTTATTGCTAAACATTGTTGGCTTTGGAATAGACGGATTATTTAAATCTTTGATTTTGGCTAAGCCAAGACAGGTGGTTTGTTGAACAGTGTCATTTAAAAATATCATTTGTTCTGGGATCATGCAGGCTCTAAACAAAGCTTCTAAACCCTGTACTTGCCATTCTTTTGTACCCTAAACACTTTTTAAATCAACATTTTTGTCCCAATAATCAAATCCAAAAGTATTCATTTTTTCAAAGAATGAGTCTGAATATATCAATTTTGTGTTGGTTATCATGGTTTTCATCCCTGTCTTGTTTGACAATTTAAAATAAAATGTTTCAGCATTACTTATGTTAAAACCTGAAAAATATGAATATTTGTCATACACGGTTCTAGAGCTCCCTTTTGGAGGTGTAGCACAATGTTCCCATTGATTATAATTTAAAACATTTCTAGGTTGTGCAGATTTATGCAAAAAATGGTTACCATAATGGTTATAGCAATACATACTATCATAATTTGTAGAACCTTGCAAATAATCATGTTTTGTAAATTTAGCAGACATTACTAAGTCAGACATCATGTTGTTAATACTCTCGAAGTCCCAATCATCAGCAAATGAATTTGGTTTTGCAAAGTCACTCAAAGAGATCTTGATTTGGTGTGGATATTTCAGGATCTCGACCGGACCATAAATTTCATAGTCAGTGTTGTCCCAGGCTACCCCACCAGGTATAGGATTGGCTGTGAAGTTGGCTGAAGAAAGTTCTGAAGAAAGTTCTCTTTTCTCGACGTGTGAAGATGTGTGTGGTTTGAGGACCAAGTTGATGTTCTGACTTGCTGTGTCCATTTTAGCATATTTTCCCTCAATGAAGCGTCCCAAAGTAAATACCATGATGAGCCAAAGTATGAGGATAAATGCACCAAAACCCACCCAAAATTCAATCCATGGAGAAACCAGATATGTTTCTTTCAGATGTTTCAAAAGTTCCATAGCTTTGACTTTAAAGGATTTTGATGATGGCTGTGTCTTTGATTCACTGAAGCCCTCAGAGGAATCATCGAAGTTGATGAAGTAACCGGATGCAGTTCTGTCAATTGTTCCAATTGGTTCAGGATTTTTGTTTTTTGCATTGTCACTCGGCACTTCATTGTAGATTGGTGTGTCTCTGCTAAATGTTTTTATTTGGGTTTTCAGAGGTCTGAGTTCTATTGCATTGTTGCATAGTCCTTGTTGTTCTTCTGTAGGCGTTTCGAATGTGATGAGCCTCTTTGTTAGGACCTCTGTACTGGTAGCAAACCTTGGTGTTCTGCTACTTATTGGGAGTCCACTTGGCCTACTGTTTGTTATCGGCCACATGTTGTGGTTTTACCAGGTCGATGGATACAACTCGGTTCTCCTTTTTTCCAGCAAGTGGCGGTAGTACAACTGATCTTGTCCCGTTGACAGACAAGACAGGAACTGCTTTTCTGTAAGAAGGCCCAAATTCCTTCTTTACCGCGATCTTCTCCCTGACTAGATCCCCGACTTTTGGAATCCAGACAGGTCTTGCTGGGACAGGTGGTGATTCTTCAGTGGTTGTTGGCTGTTGTTTCAACTGTATGTTGCTCAGGTCTTTTCTTGTTTTGTTTAAGTCCTGCAAAATAGCCAAACGGTCTTTGACATCAAAGGTTTTTTCTATTACCACTGAAGTCTGACTATCAAGGTCAGAGATCAACATCCTAGTTCCGAATAATAATTCGTACGGACTGAATCCCTTCAGAGAATTTCTTGGCAAGTTATTTAGACTACGTTGGACACTTATTAGATGTTTGACCCACCCAGCTCCCGAACCTAATATCCTTTCCATTATAGATTGCTTTCTGCCTTGGTTTTTTCTTTACACCATCCCGTACCCTCAGGAAGGAAGTGAGAAGATTCCCGCTGGGCTGTGCTCATTTGGCCATGTTTCCCCCCCAGGCTGGATTGCCTGAGTGAAAACAATGGTCGAACGTAGCATGCTCTTAGCGTATATGCCATTTAGACTCGCAAATCTTGTATAATAGTCCGGACGTCAGCCGAGTGCTGTGGATCTACATTATAAGTGGAAACTAGCCTGTATATGTTAATCGCAAGCCATTCTTTTTACTGGTGATATTATCTGCAGTCAGATTCCACCGTATTATATTTTTTCTCTCCCCACTCCGATTTCTGTTGCAGTTTGGGCAGTTTTTTACAAACATGGTATGATGTAGGCTCATGCCTGGCCACCAGTACCGTGATTGTAAATCTTCCAGAGAATCTTTTAGTTTGAGGTGTCCAAGACCCTCACCCATATGTGCGTCTGCGATTAACAAGTGTCTCCTGTCCATGTTTGGAATCACTCTATCCCCCACTCCAGGGATTCGAGCAAAAGGGACGGAGTTTGCATCGATTATGTATGTATAATTGAGTGGATAGTTGATCGGTAACGCTGAGCAGTCGCCTTTTGATGACGTTTTCACCGCCAGCAATGTTTCACCGTCAATGTATTTTAATGTACGCTTTTTTCGATCTACGGGAGCCGATTTAGTGGCTGCCGCTGCGGCTGTTTCAGCCAATGAATTCCCTACAACGTGAACGCCATCACGTTGATGACTCAGTGAGTGAGTCACGTGAGTCTTTGGTAGTTCTTTTTTCAAAAGAGCTACTTGTTCCCAGAGCAGTCTCTGCTTTATTGGTGCATCTGTGTCATCTTTGTAACCGTTCTGAATCCATGTCTGCAAATCGCTGTTATATGATTTGACGCAGTAATATGAATCTGACACTATAAGTGTCGGGAATTCGCGATCCGCATTATCTAGCGCCATTTTCAATGCGATTATTTCAGTTTGTTTTTCTGAATTAGTTTCTACTGAGTGTGATTTTGTTAATAGAGGTTTTAATTTACCTCCGCGCCACACTTCTTTTGTAATCTCACATGTGGGATTGTATGCATGTTCTCCCCAAACGGAGGGTTGAGCATGTCCGTCTGTATAGATTACACAGGCGTAATGTCGTAGAGGCAGAATGTCGATTGGCAGAGGATACGTCTTTTCATATTTTAGATTTTTTAATTCTTCTAGTTCTGGATCAAAGTAGTAGTATACTTTGTCCGTTGTGATTGAATTCACCCATTGTATCCATTCCGGATTCAATGTTGTTGTTGGTAAATTACACGGTGTTGTTAGTGCCTCAAAGGCTGATTCTGATGTTCTGACTGTGATATGTCTACCGTCAGCTATGTCTTTTTCTCTAGCTATTGCGGTTTGAACTGCACGAATGATTTTTTCTGTATTACTGAATTTCTGTTCAGCTTCTGTGTACATGTGTGATTTGAATGCAATTGGTACCATTTCTCCCTCATTAGAGGTCAGGTATGTGAATCCGCATCTCCCTGGGATGACTCGGATCACAAGGTTGCGTGTGTTATCACGTGTTTCTAATTTTGTTTTAATTAGCATGTCTGTTTGTAAGGATCTCAAAATTTCTGTGTGTGTTTGAGTCCAACTGGATCTTTTAAAGTCTGGTTTAATTAGATCATAAAGGGGTTTGACCCTTTCTGCGTAATTTGCAATGTATGTTCTTCCGAAATTTAGGAAGCCTAGAATTGACTGTAGGTTTTTTAGTGTTTTAGGAGCTTGGATTACGGCACATTTCTCTAGGAAATTGTCTGCCAGGCTTTTACCTTCATTTGATAACTCATATCCTAAGAATAGGACCGTCAGATGGGCAATTCTGGACTTTTTGAAGTTGAATTTGTAACCCTCTGCAGCGAACCCAAGTATTATGGTGTTCACCCTTTTCAAGTGAGTCTCCAAGTCATCATCTGTTAAGTAAATGTCATCGACATAGGATAATGCTTCATCATCATATAGTTGTAGTAATTCTGTTACTCTCGCTGAGAATACCCCCGGGCTGTTCTTGTACCCCTGGGCTAACCGACAGAATTGTTTTTGAGTGCCATTTACTGAGAATGCAGTTAAATATCTGCTCTCTGGTGCTATGTTTTGACAAAAGAATCCATTGGAAATGTCCAAGGTTGTTTTGTATTTTTTGCGCACTATGTTATTCATTAGTGCAGCACTGTGTGAGTTTTGCACTGCAAAGGTTTTGCAACACGTGTTAAGGTGTCGGTAATCCAAAACTAGACGATATGAATTGTCTGGTTTGGAGACCGGAAACAAAGGATTGTTCATTTGTGAGGTGCAAGTTTCAATCACCCCCTGGTATTCTAGCTGATCTAGTATTTCATTTACTTGTTTTTTAGCTTCTTGCTTAATTGGGTACTGCCTTTGTGCAGTAGGTTGTGATTTTAACTGGATTTTGTGAGGAGGAGAATCCTCATCCCATCCTACATGATTTTTATATAAAGCAGGTGCTAAGGCCACTGCCCACTTTCTAGCAAGTGTATATTTTTTATGAATCGGGATTTGATTCGAGAAGGCCGGCATAATTACTTCTTCGCCATGAGGGCATTCCCTGACAAACTCTGGTGGCCAGTCTTTTTCAGCTAGAAGGATATCATAGCCCTTGGAGAGATTATCCCAAAATAGTCCCCTTATTTTCCTAGTCTTATCTCCCTCTATACGTAATGTTATCTCGTATATCTTGTGGGGCTTGCTAACTCTGGTGTCTGCAGTTTCCACTTGAAGGTATTCATTCGTGTCCACTGTCTCCAGATGATTCATAAGGACTTTGCGAGCTATGCTCACCTCTGCTGCGCTGTCTAGCATTGTCTGAGCCCACTCTCCGTTTCTCAGTTGTGTCCTCAGTATTCTCGGCATTGTTAACTACCTTGATACTGGCTACCTTCTTTTTTGGAAATTGTAATTTCTTTTTTAGCTGAGCAGGTTCCTTGTCTTTGGACTTGGCGTGCTCTTCTGATCGTCCTCTTCTTTCAGATTTCTGCGAGAAATTCTGAAAAGATTGAGAGGGACGTGTATCAATGTCTTGATATCTATCAGGTTTTTTAATATTATCCCTATTTCTAAGGTTATATCTATTCCCAGAGGGGTCACTCTGCGGTGACCTCTGTCTTTGGTTTGGAGATTTCTCTCTTCGCCTCGGAGACCTTCCTCTGGACTGGAATTTCTTTTCTTTAGGATTGGATTGTTTATTTCCATCCCAGTTCTTTTTTGGTGAATTATTATTATTAAAAAATATTTTTTCTGGACTTGTAGACAGTTGCGGTTTTACTGGTATTCCACCTAGACTATCTCTGCCTAGTTCTTCATAGGATTTTTCTATGATTCTGGCAATTTCAGCTGGTTGGTCTGCTATATCTGTCTCTTTTAACCTCTGGCGGATCGCCACGTTTGCTGCTTCACCTTTTATGTTGGCTAATAATATAGCCGAGACCTGCTTGAAGTCTTTTAGTAATTTCATACCAAGAGTTAAAGCAGGTTCTGGACCGTATTCATCTTGAATTTGTTTTAGCACATCTGGTATTACCGAAATGGATGGAACACCGTGCGTTTTTGTGTAGATGGAAGCAAAGACTGTACCCCAAGTGTCACAGTCCTCAATGTGTGGTGCGATTCCCATTGGGAGACAGATAGTCAGAATCCTGTGTTTTTCCAGCGGGGTGGTGTCAGGAAACACCGCCTCTATTTGGGTGATTTTCTGTGCCAACCAGAATGGTATTTGTTCCCGTTTAGCTGGAACTTTACCCAGGCAGGATTGGATGTTCTGTGGTGTAATTTTATTTGTGTTCCCCTGGTGAGGGGTCAGCTGTGGAAGTTTAATCGCTGGCTGAATTGTTGAAGTCCGCATTACATACTGAACTAATTGTCTATGAATTTTTAGTAGTTGTTTTAGCTGTATTAATAGCTCTGCTGCAGGCATTCTTTCGATGTCTTAATGTGGTGTGTATCCGGCTAAGACCGGCCACGTTGCTCCTGGTCTTCCTAAAGGACCGAGCCTTGTAATGTGATTGTTATGTATTAGGGCGCCATCAAATAAGAGCAAATGCTCTTGGAATTTGAGTGGTACTTCCACCTCCTCGAAAGGAGTGTACTCATTAGGAGGTTCCTCTACTTTGTAATAGTGGAAGTACTTTGTTACAGCATTAGCTGCTGGAAAATGTATCCATGTATAGTATACCTCTGTCTGCCGATATTCGTGTGCCTCAATTACGAATATGACTGTTCCACCTCTAGGTGTCAGTCCATTTTCTATAAGTTTTAGGGTTATAGATCTCCTTTTAATGACCGGAATGAGTGTTATATTCGGGTCTGCTGCTTGCATGGTAGCATCAGCATCTGCGAGTTCAGTTGCTAATCTAACTGCCTCTCTTTCGTCATCACTCTCTGCCATTTTACAGACAGGATGGTATTATGTCTATTTGCAGATCAGGTTTCTTTATGGAAACAGAGATTAGATGCACAATATTTTGGAACTGTTTATCCTTCAACGTTGACTATACCAAGAACCATACATAGGAGTTCCCTCCTGCGAGGTTTTGGAGGATATAACCTTTCACCCACTCCAGACGTCTTTGGAGTATAATGGGAAAAGGGGTCTGAGTGAGAAAGCACGACTGAGTTACTCTAAATGTCTTACGTTAGTTTTATCGCCCTTTCCAAACGCGTTGGGCGCCATGTAGTGTAGCTCCTATCTTCCCAATAGGCTCTGCGCATTGGAATAATACCTACAGCAGTAAAGGCCTAGGCCAGACGTTAACTAGGTCTACTACTGTCGATACTAGACTTAATTTTTGGGTTTGCCAGCTAAGCTCAGAGTTCGCTAGAAACTTTCTCGAATGTTCAAGGAAGGAATCAACTCCCCTGATTAGACAAGAAGGGATTTAGTTTCTGACAACCATAGAACATGACAACTTTGCTCTCCCCTAATCAAGAGTCAATCTCGAGAGTCGTGTGAGCACAAGGCAATTATTTTACTCAGTCAGTACGTGCATTCTTAGTCTCATCAGATTGTAGAGAAAAGGAAGAGACGGGCGTGTTCAATAAAAAGGTGTTATTTATTGATCAGTCTCTTTTCTCGTACAAGAGAAATGGATCGATATTATTGCAATACTTATAGTTAAGTAAAGTGCATACATTAAAAGCAATAGTATAAAATAATACTGTAAAAACATTGATATGGTTTCTGAGCCATATGATGTTTAAAATGATTAAAATATATTTACATACACATATACATTTGACTAAACGTACTCAACTGGTGTTTCTAAATACGCCTACCCCGTGTACCTGACCTAAGTCTAATGCGTGGGCGGGAATAGAAAGTTACAGTTTAAGTTAAGTTTGTTTTTGCCAAGTGAATAACTAAAGAATTCTCTGTGAGGGGTTATTCAGTTCTGTACCTGGAATTTAGGATGAATGAGGAATGGTATCTCTTTCTCTGCTCTCGATATTCCAGGCTGCCTGCGAGGGCTGCCCAGAAGCGCCGGTGCTGGGTCTCTCGGCTTGAGATAGCAGCGCGTCTCTCAGCGCGTCAGGAAGGCGGGGCTGCTGCCAGCGGGGTCTGCTTCTGCTCTCGGCTTCGGCAAGTATGGCTGCTCCGTCTTGTCACCACGCGTGTGTTTGCATAGGGCAAGGTCGGCAATATTTATACCTTAAAGGTGCCGAGATTGACGTAAGGATGGACATAGATACGTCAATAAAGATGTCATACGACTTGCTCGTTAGCACATTCTTTACTAAAGTTCTCTGTGAAATCAAAACAATGGCCGCACGGATTTTCCAGGTTGTCATAGGTTTGATTTGTTATGAGAACGTCGTATGCCTTATCAGGGGCTGGAGGAATGTCGCTTGTCTAATTAGATCTCAAGCGTTATGACCTAATCAGATAACACGTTCCTGTGCCGGAGTGTGACTGCGTCAGATAACGGTATCTGCATCATGGGGGTTTTCTTGCCTCATGGGCTGACTGTTAGTTAACTTGATAGTTAGTTTAACCAGAATAGGGTCAGGAATGGGGGGACTGATTCAGAACCTATAGAAATACACGACAGCAGTAGCCCCCAATTTGCCACCCAGGGGGCAGAAAGCCTACTAAACGCCAGGGAGGTTTTTTTGGTGCATTTCTTTTAGGGTGGGGGTGCCCGAAACTGGCACGCCAATGACCCCACCCCCTGCCGCCATTACAGCCTTTACAAAGTTCTGGAATCTACGTGAATCAGCACCTTTCCTCATACCTAGGGCTCCCCACGCGAGTGAGGTATCATTGTTATCAGGAGCCAGAAACCTTGATGACTCCCCTTGCAAAACCAGGCTGTTTTGTGATAGGTCATTTTCATGTCTCCTCAATACGTTTTGGGCCCTTACCTGTAGTGGGGACTTGAACCACCCATGGGGGACTCAGGGTTTTCTGAAACATTTATTGACAATTACTGGGTCAGTTCACGGGAGTTAGAGAGCTTGCTTCGCTCTCGTAAATGCTGCTGCCAAAAGGAAAACAGCTTGGGACGCATACGCACGTAAGGAAATGTGCGCGATGCGTCAGCAGCCGTTCGGGTGTGGTACAGGTATAAGTAGCCACACCCGACGCTACAAAGACGCTCTGCCTTCCTCTGACACGGAAGAAAACTCACCCATCCTGCAACATCCGTCGAGGCAACGTCCTGGAACCAAAGAAAATCACGAAGGCTGCATGAAGATCTTTCTGAAGCAGTAAAAGAAGGAAAGAAGAGCTAAGTGAACATTTTCGGACTAAATGCAGGCGCCCATCGCAAGCAAGCAGCAACCAAAGAACATACTTACCTGGCATATTTCAAAGACGATTATTTGAAGTTTGATTCACAACTGTTCTTACTTCCGGAAAGAGAAAGATTAGGATAAACAAGTTTTAGTGATTCAAGAAAGGAACATTTGTATTTAAATCTTTTGTTACTTGTAGGAATGTGTTATTTCTGTTTTGATTTTCTCAGACAAAACATTTAGGTTGTGAAGGAACGACATCAAGAGGCTTAAAAGGAGTAAGTGATACAAAGAATGGAATGACCAAACCTATAGTTTTAAAGTGGTGGCTTCTTGGTTAAGAAAATCAGTAACTTATTCCAATTGTTTACCTCTTCTTGTAAAATACAAACTTCTCTACAATACAGCCGCTTTGATCTCCACAAAGACCATCACCGCCTACTCCATCCAACTTCACAACGACAACACGGACACGACGCCTAACTTCAGAAGTCGCAGGTAGGCTCCTTTTTGAGTTTAGATAAAAGGAGTATACAGTTAAGAATAGGAAGATAGTCTAAAATAGCCAAAAGGGAGTTGGAGTTACAATATTTTTTCCTTATTACCTCGCAGGTCGACAATCAAGGAACAGATTGCGTCCCCGATCCAGCCCTCCTCACTAAATTCTATTTAATAACCTTAGTGTAAAATAATATATCTCTGGGTGTTGATTAGAGTCAAGGGAAGTTGGTCTATAACGTCTCTGCAAAATCATCTAGCAAGCATCCAACAGGTAAGAGTGCTTGTGAACCCGACATTGAGTTTTGCAGGGGATTCTGGGTAGGAAAACATTGGGGGACCCACGGAAGCCATACATCGCTGGACTCCCCTAGGTGTCTAGTTTGCAGAAATGTTTAGGTTTGGTAGTTCCCCTAGATGGCTGCTGAGCCCGGGGACAAAAACCCAGTTGACCTCCCTTGCAAAACCAGGTTGTTTTGTGATGGGTCATTTTGATGTTGCCTCAATAAGTTTTGGGCCCTTGCCTTTCGCGGGTACTTGACCCATCCACGAGAGTGAGGTATCATTTTTATTGGGAGACCTGGGGAACGCTGGGTGTGAGGAAATTTGTGGATCCACGTAGATTCCACAACTTTTACACACGGAAATTTGAGAAAAAAGTTATTTTTCCGGATAAATTTGAGGTTTGCAGGGGATTCTGGGTAGGAAAACATTAGGGGACCCACGCAAGCTATACCTCGCTGGACTCCCTCGGGTGTCTAGTTTTCAGAAACGTTTGGGTTTGGGAGTTTCCCAAGATGGCCGCTGAGCCCGAGGACAAAAACCCAGGTGACCCTCCCTTGCAAAACCAGGTTGTTTTGTGATAGGTCATTTTGAAGTCGCCTCAATAGGTTTTGGGCCCTTGCCTGTCACGGGCACTTGACCCACCCACACAAGTGAGGTACCATATTTATCGGGAGACCTGGGGAAACGCTGGGTGAGAGGAAATTTGTGGATCCACATGAATTCTAGAACTTTTCCACACAGATATTTGAGAAAAAAATGTTTTTGTCAGATAATTTTGAGGTTTGCAGGGGATTTTGGGTTGGAAAACGTTAGGGGACCCACGCAAGCCATACCTCGCTGGACTCCCCCGGGTATCTAGTTTTCAGAAATGTTTGGGTTTGGGAGTTTCCCAAGATGGCCGCCGAGCCCGGGGACAAAAACCCAGGTGTCCCCCTTGCAAAACCAGGTTGTTTTGTGATAGGTCATTTTAATGTCGCCTCAATTGGTTTTGGGCCCTTGCCTGTCACGGGTACTTGACCCACCGACGCGAGTGAGGTATCATTTTTATCGGGAGACCTGGGGAAACTCTGGGTGTGAGGAAACGTGTGGATCCACGTAGATTCCAGAACTTTCCCACACAGAAAGTTGAGAAATAAGTGTTTTTTTTCAGCTACATTTGAGGTTTGCAGTGGATTCTGGGTGGGAAAACGTTAGGGGACCCACCAAGCCATACTTCACTGTACTCCCCCAGATGTCTGGTTTTCAGAAATGTGTGAGTTTGGTAGGATGCCTTAGATGGCCACCGAGCCCGGGGCCAAAAACTCATGGGATCCCCCTTGCAAAATCAGGTTGTTTTGTGATAGGTAATATTGATGTCGCCTCAATAGGTTTTGTGCCCTTGCCTGCCGTGGGTCCTTGACCCACCCACGCAAGTGAGGTATAATTTTTATCGGGAGACCTAGGTGAACGCTGGGTTTGAGGAAATTTGTGGATCCACTTATATTCCAAAACTTTCCCACACAAAAATTTGAGAATTTTTTTTTATTTCAGCTAAATTTGAGGTTTGCCTTGGATTCTGGGTAGGAAAACGTTAGGGGACCCACGCAAGCCATACCTCGCTGGACTCCCTTTGGTTTCTAGTCACGGGTCCTTGACCCACCAACGCAAGTGAGGTACCATTTTTTTTTAAAGACTTTGGGGAACGAGGGGTGAGTGGAAATTTGTGGATCCACACCGATTTCAGAACTTTCCACCACAGAAATGTTAGGAAAATGTGTTTTCTTGGCCTTTTTTAGGTTTGCAAGGGATTCTGAGTAACAGAACCTGGGGAGAGGCAGTCAATTCACCCCATCCTGGATTTCCCTGGGTGTCTAGTTTTCAAAAAAGTATACGTCTTCTAGGTTTCCCTAGGTGACGGCAGAGCTAGGGTTCAGAAACTACAGTTAGTTTCTTTGCCAAAAAAGGGTCATTTTTCACTGTGAAATTGTGGTGTGTCCACATTGCATTTTGTGCCGTTTCCTGTTGCAGCCACTAGGCCTACCCCCACAAGTGAGGTACCATTTTTTTCAGAAGACTTTGGGGAACACGGGGTGGGTGGAAATTTGTGGATCCACGCAGATTCCAGAACTTTCCACCACAGAAATGTGAGTAAAATGTGGGTGTTTTCACAATTTGTTAGGTTTGCAAGGGATTCTGGGTAACAGAACCTGGTGTGTGCCAGCCAATTCACCCCATCCTGGAATCCCTTGGGTGTCTAGTTTTCAAAAATGTATAGGTTTGCTAGGTTTCCCTAGGAGCCGGCAAAGCTAGGGTTCAAAAACTACAGCTAGGTACTAATCCCTGGGTACCTTTAGAATCCCCAGGATGTTGGAAGAAAAGGACGCAACTTTGGCGTGGATACCTTATGTGGTCAAAAAGTTACAGGGGCCTAAGCGCGAACTCCCCCAAATAGCCAAAAAAAGGCTTAGCAAGGGGGGGGGAAGGCCTAGCAGCAAAGGGTTTAAGACAGGAAAAAGGGGATTATTTATTTGAGAGACACAGGATTCAGTTACTCCCTGGCACTCGCGGAGAGTATTTCTCTAACAGTTACTTTGTCATCTCGTTTTATTGGGTATTGTGGTTTCACTGATGGGCTGGATGGTATGTGTATTATTTGATAAGGAGTGCCCTCATCCCAGACGACATGATGACAATATAAAGCTGCGGCCAGTGCAAGAGCCCATTTTACAACATTGGCTTGCTTGAATTTGTCAGGGAAAAGCGCAGAAAAAGATGGAAGTATTGCATCCTCGCCCTGTGGGGGTGTTTGGACAAACTGTGGGAGCCAATCAACCTCCCCTAAGAGAATGCTTGTCAGTATCCTTATCAGAACTATGTTTGCCAAGATGTGGTTTACTTGGTCTGGCTCCCAAATTATTGCATCCTATAGAAGTACACACTCCAGCAATAATTATAGGTAGCTCACATTCCTGGTTGCATGCAGCAACCTGTATGAGCAGCTCGCATATAACCAGAGAAGCTACTTCAACTTTAATGTTAGACAGAATCAAGATTCCCATTAGTTTCATCCCCAAATCCAGATCAGCAGCTTCCCTGTGTTTGTTCTGTATTTGTTTTAAAACCCCTGGCAAGACTGACAGACAAAGTACCATGTGTTATGGTACTTTGCTGAATACTGCAGTAATCACTGGGCCCCAAGTTGTGCAGTCACCTATAATGGGAGTTATCCCATGGGGTAAGTGCATACTCAATATTCTGTGCTGGTCTTGTGAGCCCATAAGGGGAACACAGCTTCAAGTTGATCAATCAATTTGGTGATCCAAATAGGAATGTCTACACAATTTATGGAAATGTTGCCTATAAATGAATTAACAATTACAGAACTTATGGTTGGCACTGCAGGCAACTGAGCTTGCCCTGCCAGACCGGCACTTGCTGGGACAGCCAACAAGGTGCGCAAAACATACTGAGTTAAGCGTCTATATAGTCTGACTTGACCATTGTAAAATTGCTGTAATTCATTAACACTGAGATTTTTTAAATTAGAGAATGGTGTATAACCAGTTAATGATGGCCAGGTATCCCCTTCATTACTTAAGGGCCCCAAGCGTACAGGTGCAAGTACATGTATAAGGCAGCCTCGGAACCAATTATGATGTTCCCTATGTGAAAGTGGAATTTCTAATAGTAAATATGCTCTGTATGGTTGTAGTGGATTAACAATATTCTATTCATGAACAGTTTGTGTATTAGTATCTACAGCTAAAAAACTGACCCAAGAATAAAAGATTTCTAAGCGTTAGCCTGCGTGAGCTTCAACCATGAAGATGAAGAAACCGCTTGCAACGTCATGTCCATTCAAAGTGACATGTGCAAATACTGCAGGTCTGCAATTGTCAGCAATTGGTATAGGCTACGCCTGTGGCATTATAAAGACAGTAATGGAAACAAAATACAAACACACATTTGGGTAATCCTAATAAACGTTCAAGCTTGGACAAAACCACAATAAATATTCGGTACTTCCTAATCTACGGCAAATTATATATCCCCAAACCCACGGATATCTTCGTAGGAGGTGTAACGGTAATAGGGGTAGGCACAAGTACTCAGGAGGCCGCAGAATGAGTACCAGACCATTATTGGTGGCGCCATGTTGCAGGGATTCTGCTTGGAAGCAGAGCTGTGCCTTGGGAGAACAGGACGTCAGAATGTAGGGACTGAGGGGCATATTATCAAGGGCTTTATCTCCGCTTTTTTGGCTTTAAAAGCCAAGAAAGCGGAGATAAAATTATCTCCCTATTACCAAGCTGTCGCTAACACCAGTTAGCGACAGCTAATAGGAGATAGTGACCATCTTGGGCCCCGCTTTGCATGTCAGTGATATTTATCACTAATGACATGCAAAGTGGGCATGCCAAGATGTTATCGACTGGAAACAGTCGCTAACATCGCTATCTCCTATTACCAACTTTTGGAGATATTCGCGCTAAGTGCGAATATCTCCAAAAGCTAACACCTGCCCAGGAGCAGTTCTTAGCCATGTTATCCAATGGGAGGTGGATAACATGGCTAAGAGCATTTGCTCGATAATGCATGAATATCGCTGACTTTTCAGCGATATTCATGCATTGCGGCCATTTTTTATCGCATTTGCGATAAACCTTGCTAATAGCAAGGTTTATCTGCGATAAAAATCGCCGATGTGCGGCGATAATTTTTGTCTCTAAACAAGTTAGAGACAAAAATTATCTCTATTGGTTGGTAATATGCCCCTGAGTCTCTCTACCACATAAGTACCTGTAGGTCAGAATTCAAGTAGCTCACAGTGCCTCACCTGAACTCCTAACCTTACCAAAGTTTTTAGGTGATTTCAGCAAACAAAGAACATGAACCTCTAGTCCCCAAGGTAACCGTGGAAACAGATCATCACCTTTCATTTCTCACTCATGCATGTCCATAGTAAACAAGGGAGAGACACAAAGGACATTTACAACATATTTATTAAAACTATCATATTTTGAAGCAAGTGTGCTGCGATTATTAAACAAATCCAACTGAGTGACATAATTAACATTACCAGCGGGCTGTAAACAATGGCTAACACAACCATGCAACTAGTATATCTATCTAGGCCTACCCTCAAGTAGGGGCTTATTTACAAGCCCCCTCTGCCGGTAGTAAGTCACTTTTTTTGACGCACAGGCTGCACAACCTGCTGCCCCATATTACCAAGGACACTAAAGCCACCCTGTGTGGCTTTTCATGTCCATGTAAATATGGCACCTTTACATGCAACACTTTGTGTGAAAGGGGCGTGCCATGGATGTTGCTGTGGGTGTTCCCAAGCAACACCCATTTCTGTCACATTTCCAGATGCTATGCCTCCCCAGGGGAGACGTAGGGATCAGCATTGAGGAGAAAGGTTTTCATTTCTCCTCGTTTTTTCTCCAATTTTATGCATGCTGCATTCTGCAGGACACACAGAACAAGGAAATCACCACTTGTGATTGTTTATGTGCAGGAAAGTGTCCTTTCCTGCACATAAAAAATCATTTAAAAAATAAGTTTTTCAACTTCTATGTGTGCTGCATTAAACAGCACACATAGAAGTTGAAATACAAAATTTCATATTGTGTATGTGCAGGAAGGGACACCTTCCTGCACATAAACAATAATTCCCCTCAATGCAGGCACCCTTGCTTTATGGTGCCTGCATCGGGGCATGGAAGCAAATTGTGTGAAGGCAGAGCAGAGGGGAGATCAAAGGGATCTGTCATATTGTTGTAGATATGAACTTCCCTTTGCTTCAGAATTAAAGCACCACAGCGCAGCCAAATGGCTTGCGGCATCAAGCTGCGGTCATTCCTTTTAAATGAGGCCCTAAGTAAGTACAGGGATATAATAGTGATCTCTGTGATTAGCACCGGACCCCATACCTGATGCGTGTAGTTAGGTGATTTGCATCATGGGGGTAAACTCAGTTTGGCACGGATGGTGCCTCCATTCCAGGACCTGGCTCTCTGCTGTAATTATCCGCTCTGCCACCCGAGGAGGCAAGACATGGTTTATGTGATCAGAACTACTGTGTTGGAAAACTGCAGCTGTTCTACCATATTATGTCTAAAAACATTAGGAGAAGTTGCTGACTGTGCACAATAAAACAGGACACCATGTTGTTCGACCTTGTGTAAAAAATGTTCAGACTGAATCCCAAGAAGAGTCACTGAATAACAAATAATATGTGCAGTGTACTTCTAAAATAATATCAAGTCACAAAAATAAATGTATTATGTGTGGCTGTGCAAACGAAAGGCAGCTAAAATAGCTAGTACATGCAACTAAGGGAGAAACAAAGTGTTGCCCAAAGGGAAATCACTACAAAATGTGACATTTTCTTGCCTTAGCCATCTGGTGCCTGCTGCCTGTCTTTGGTTACATGACTGGGTGTAATTGACAGTTGGGGTTTGTGTATTCCTCCTCAACATCCACACATAATGGGAGCTTAGGTGTGACTGGATGGACCATCACAAGCTGGATGGGAGGGAGGGAGGAGCTGGGCCCAGCTTCACTTACACTTGAGTAGG
The DNA here is from genome assembly GCF_964261635.1 of Lissotriton helveticus. Lineage (NCBI taxonomy): Eukaryota > Metazoa > Chordata > Amphibia > Caudata > Salamandridae > Lissotriton > Lissotriton helveticus. The sequence goes on from NC_136069.1 coordinate 870,128,960, forward strand.
TTGTGCCCTATCTCCACACTAAGGTCTTAACAACCCTACCCTGTCACTTCAGCCCACTTGGACTCAGAGCAGGGGAGGTATGGAATTCCATGCACTTCAAAGACACTGTCTAGAAGCTTCTCCCTCCATCCAGAAGCAGGGCACCAGTGTATAAAAGAAGGACCTCAGACACAAACTCTACAGTAAATTTCTGGACCTGTGGATACTCTGCCAGGAAGAAGGACTGCTATGCTGCTGAAACAACTACCACTCTGCTACACTGCTACTCTGAAGGCACTGCTGCCTTGCTGTGCTGATCTGCTGCCTGCTACCCTCTTGCCTGGGAAGGACGAACTGGCCCTCCAATCCCATCTTGAACCTACAACCCCAGAGTGACTCAAAATAACAGTCAGCTGGCCTCCTGAACTGAGCCTCGGGGACATAACATGCTCCCCAACAGTGCATAGACCCAGCCTTCAGTGAGATTCTGACTGCAAGAGGTTCTTCTTAGATTCTGGACCCTTGGTGTAGTTCTCAAGTTCTTACATTCAAGCTTTTGGACTTTTTGCTACCGCCAACAGGCGCGTTCGCACCTGACTGCACTTCTTGCACCCAAAATCAGCGCAAACTGCTACCAGGCCATCTCGTCAGACAGCTGCATTGACGCTCATGGACACCGCCAGCGCAAAGCACCAGCCCACTCGTCCACGACACCAGACTTGCTGTATGTGCCATGCCATCCACCGCCCATGATGCTCTCCTTGCTCCTTGTGGCCCCTCCAACATGGACACAACTTGAGGAGGTAAACCTTAGGCAGGAGCAATCTGGGAATGTATCCGACTTGCCCTCCATCAAAGTCAGCTCGAACCTTTGACTTTGACCTGGTCTAGCACGACCAGGTAGCTGCGGTTGGCACCTTGTGCATTTAGGCACTCTATTGCAGTTTATCCTTTAATTATTCATAACTCAGGTAGGCCTGGGCGTCAAATTCCGTTCCGCTTGCGGAAATTGCGATAATTTGACATTTTCGCGTTCCACGGAGAGTGGCAAAATGTCAAAAGTTCCGCAATCCGCATCATACCGGAAATGTTTTTCTTGCTCGCGCTGTAAAAATACATTCTTGCACGCACGTTTGCCTTACCTAGATCCCAGCGTCTGCCGTCAAGTTTTCCTGATCCGGTCGCGTTCTCCACAAGATGTTGGATTGTTGGTAGCCATTTTCTGCTATCTCGCGAGAGTTGGCGCCCGCGATCACGTCATTCATCTCGCGATCATGCCATTTGTCTCGCGATCATGCACTGCGAGTGTATGAGATCTCGAACACGTCATTCTCCACCGCGAGCGAGAGCATGAGGACGCAGACACCTCATATCGAACGCAACAAGGAGCAAGAGAACCCGAACACGTCATTCTCCACCGCGAGCGAGAGCGTGAGGAAGCGAACACGTTATATCCAACACGACAGGGAGTGAGAGAACGCGATTACATCATTTTGGATGCGCCAGCGGAAGTAATGTGAAGCTCGAGAACTCGAAAATGTAAAATTTTCAATTTGGAGAAGAATATCAGCTCTAGCAGCATGACACCTTCTGCAAATTAGGATTTGGATGAAAAAACTCCTCAGATTGACATTTGGCTGTCCTTTTTGTCCATTTTAAAAAGGTGGGGAGAGGGAGGAAGTGCCACAGAATCTCCAACTTCCTGTTCCTGTCCAGCAGGCTCCTCCCAGTGCTTTGTCCATCTCCTGCTCATTCTGCCGTTGGATTTTGAGCTGTAAAGATCACTCTTTTTTTCTGCTGCATCATTGCAATCGGATTTGAGTTTTTTTTAATTGGATATCTTACAAGTAAGTGTTTTTTGTGTCTGTTTGATTGGGGGCATTGCAGTTGTTGCCACTACAATTTAATTTTGGTAACTATCATTCCTTTTTTTATACATGTTGAGGGTAGTAGTAGTCAGTAGTTGGCCTGAGCTAGTCATGGTCTCATGGGTGAGTGCATGATGAAGCAACTGTTCCTTTGGTGTTTTTTTGAATGTATTTCATTTTCAAGCATCATTTAGGGCCTGGATGGCATTGGATTGAATTGGAAAATGTGTGTTTTTGGGGTGGGCTTTCTGTTGTTGGGCTTGGCCTTTTCGCTGGTGGCCGTTTAGAAGCCTAGGCCTGCAAGCTTGTCTGACCTTGTCTGCCAACAGGCCTGCTTTCATCCAGTAGGCTCAGAGCAGGTAGCTACAGCTTCAATAATCAAGTGTTTCTGAGTTGTCTGTTGAATTTTTAGACATCATGTAGGGCATGGATGGCATTGGATTGAGTTGGGAAATGTGTTTTTTTGGGGTGGGGTTTCTGTTTTTGGGCCTGGCCATGTGGCTGGTGGCCATTTTGAAGCCTGGGCCTGTAAACTTGTCCGGCCTTGTCTGCCAAAAGGCCTGCTTTCATCCAGTAGACTCAGAGCCGGTTGCCACACCTGCATTAAACAAGTGGTTCTGTGTGGTCTGTTGAATTTTTGACATCATTTAGGGCATGGATGGCATTGGATTGAGCTGGGAAGTGTGTTATTTTGGGGTGGGATTTCTGATGTTGGGCCTGGCCATGTGGCTGGTGGCCATTTTGAAGCCTAGGCCTGCAAGCTTGTCTGGCCTTGTCTGCCAACAGGCCTGCTTTCATCCAGTAGGCTCAGAGCAGGTAGCCACAGCTTTATTAATCAAGTGTTTCTGTGTGGTCTGTTGAATTTTTAGACATCATTTAGGGCATGTATGGCATTGGATTGAGTTGGGAAGTGTGTTTTTTTTAGAGTGGGCTTTCTGATGTTTGGCCTGGCCATGTGGCTGGTGGCCATTTTTAAGCCTAGGCCTGCAAGCTTGTCTGGCCTTGTCTGCCAACAGGCCTGCTTTGTTTCATCCAGTAGGCTCAGAGCAGGTAGGCACAGTTTTATTAATCAAGTGTTTCTGTGTGGTCTGTTGAATTTAGACATCATTCAGGGCATGGATGGCATTGGATTGAGTTGGGAATTTTTTTTTGGGGGGTGGTCTTTGTGATGTTGGGCGTCTTAATGACATGCCTTTGTTGTGTGTGTCTGGTGTGTGTTGGTGTGCAATGCATGCACACTGCAGACCTTTTTGGGGCCTGTGAATTTTCGAATTTGCATTTTGTTGCATTAAAAAGGCAGAGTAGTGTGCTTTAGCATGCATTCTTTGCCTGGCTTTTATAGGCCTTTTGTCAGCTCCTGGTGTTTCCCAGGCCCCTTGCTTGTTGTTTGTGATTTGTGAGTGTCCATGTGCCTGGTGGCCGTCTTTTGTGTTGGGAGTTTTTAGTATCCTGCTTTTGCCATATAGGCCTGCATGGGTTTCCTATTGGCTTACTGCTTCCATCTATCCACCCCCTTTGCCAGCAGCAGCTCCATGAATGCTGTGATGCTCACATTATTTAATGGCAAATAGGGTCCACCCCACTTCCATTACATTTTTATTTTGGTGGTTCTTATTCTCTTTCCTATCCTTCCTGAGAGTGTAGTGTGTGTACACAGTGGTATAACATAGCCCTTGTTGACAAAGTCTAAGAAATGTCTAGACTATATCTTTTGTTTGCACTAGTACAGTAGTAAGTAACTGAACCACAACAACAAATGCAACATTTCACTGATGTTCTTCTCTTGGCTTATTTGCTTTTAGCTGCACAAAAACCCAGAGGAGGAGGTGTCATCATCATCATTATCATCATCATCACCCGCTGTACTGCCAGCCAGACAGAAGTCCTGCTGCGCATCACGTCCATGTGTGACCACAACTTGTGCATCTGCGTCCTGCCTGACATCGGAAGAAGATGGCACCAAAGAAAGGAACCAGGTCTGGTACCAAGAAAGTTGCTGGTGAGAAGAAGGAACAGAAAAAGGAAGTGCCATTAACCATGACTGGTGTGCCGGCCACTGTTTTTTTTGGGACCAAAAAAGTTACACCTGCAGCAGCGTTGTCCGGGAACCAAGCTGGGAGCAGCACGTCTACACCAGCGGTCCAACCCCACCAACATAGGCCCAAGCCCTTGAGTGTCGCAGAGGTAGCCAGTCTACTAACGAGCAGCGATGTTAAAATGCCATTATCGCAAAGTAGTACACAATCAACGCAGGCGGAAACGCAGCAGATAAGTGTGCAGCTGCAACAAGAACAGCAGCAGCCGCAACAAGAACAGCAGCAGCAGCCGCAACAAGAACAGCAGCAGCAACCGCAACAAGTACAGCAGCAGCAGCCATAACAAGAACAGCAGCAGCAGCCGCAACTAGAACAGCAGCAGCAGCTGCAAGAACAGCAGCCGCAAGAACAGCCCACAATAGTAGTTGTTGCTCCTGACATAGGGGCATTTCAGGAAATTGAGCTTCCTGCAGACAAAGTGGAGCAAACCACTGTTTTGGAAGATCTATTGTCTTCCAGACCACCAGCAAGGAAAAGGAGGCTAAGTCCATCATCTTCTTCTTCAAGCTCCGCTTCTGATGATCGTGATGCCACTTGGCAGCCACCAGCTCAGTCTGAGAGTGATGCTCGCCACAAGACAATGCTTCTGAAAAGGATGGTTCCAGAAAAACTTACAGTTATGGAGGTAGATGTACAAGAGGGGGATGATGTTGATGAAGAGTCAGATGAGTCAGTCATCATGCACATCACCCCCGCCCCAAAGGGGATGGAGATCAACATTCTCACATCCAGCAGTGCCAGAAAGTTCTCCTCCCCAGTTTGCGACTTCTTTTCTGTTAGCACCAAGGAGGAGAACGTTACTATATGCTCAATTTGTCACACAGGTGTTCGGCGCTGTAAGCTTGGTACAAGCTATGGTACCGGAGGCCAAGCAAGTCAACTCAGAATACACCACATTATTGTGTGGGAGAATGACCTACTTCACTTAAAACAAAGTAAACAAAACTCAACACATTGAAGTTGGGCATGAAGAATCAGAGCACGATATTATTACGGTGGAAGGTGAAGAAGAGGGAGGCATTTCTAGCCCTGTCCCAGTGGTACCGCCCACATCCTCCTCAGTAACATCTGAGTGACACCACAGTAAGAGCCATAATCAGAGTCAGCCTGAGACACCAAGGCAACCGAGTACCGCAATGAGACAAAGTGCGTAGTTGAGGCTAAGTGGGTTAATGAAAACAGCAGCACCACAAAGGAAAGTAATCCAGCCTACCATTGAGAGCATACTTAGGTTGGAGGGGCAGTTCCAACGCAACCACCCAACGGCATGGTTGTACAATGCGAAGCTGGCTAAAATGTTAGCGCTGGACCTTCTCCCTTTTTCATTTGTTGAAGGGGTGGGTTTCCTTGAGTTTGTTTCAGCCATCTGCTCTAAATGGAAGGTTCCCAGCCGGTCATAATTCACAAGAATTGCTGTTCCGACACTACATCATGATGTGCTGGAATTGGTTGGACTAGCTTTGCAGCAGAGTGCTGTTCACAATATCCACCTGACAACAGACATGTGGACCAGTTGCCAAGCCACAGATTACATGTGCATCACTGCACACTGGGTCTCTTTTGTGGAGGTTAGAGATAAGCTGTCTAAACGAGGTGCTGTTGACACAGCTGAGATTTTTAAAGCTACTCGGAAACATGCAATTGTAGCCATGTTCGCCATGGAGAAATCTCATACTGCTGTAAACATTTTGCAAGAGTTTCGTAGCAAAGTTTTTGAATGGCTGCGCCCAAGAGGGCTTAGTATTGGTTTTGTTGGTGGAGAAGTGTGGCTCAATGGTTAGAGCAGCAGACACTGATGCAGAGGTCTGGCCCGGGACCAGGGTTCAATTCCCGCCTCGGTGGGTCTTGGGCTCAATTTCCTCAGACCTGATAATTCTCGCCTTGGTGCCTATTCTAATCATGGGTCCCACTCTGCAACTCTGGGCAATAGCTTGCTTAATCTCCACAACGGCCCCAACAGCGCTGGGATGCCTGGCTTCACCTTGGGGGTGCCCAGGAGTGGACATTTCACAGGGAAAAGCCAGGAAGGGTTTCACAGCGGTATGCGTTACAGCGCCAGGACACCCCAGTTGGGGTATTAGTGCGCTTTACAAGTACAAATTACATTTAAATGTACATTTACATTTGCCACAGGTAATGGCAGTAATGCACTTAAGGCCATGGACCTTGGTTCCTATTTCAGGGTTCCGTGTTTGGCGCACTGCATAAACATTATAGTTCAAGACTTTCTGAAAAAAGAACCCCTAGTCAGAAACTTACTGAGCATCTGCCGAAGAATAGGCACTAATTTCAGCCATTCTTTTAAAGCTCGGAAGCAGCTGAGGATCATTCAATGTGAATATAAGATGCCAGTCAAAGCACTCAACCAGGAGGTGGCAACACGTTGGAACTCAACGTATTACATACTTCATTGTCTGTTTGAGCAGTACAGGCCACTCAATGAATATGTCATGCGAAGACTGGATGCTACTGGGAAAGGCATGACCCCTCAGATGGACCAATGGGGCCTAATTAAATGCCTGACTGAGATGCTTCGTCCTTTTGAGGTCTTCACATATGAAGTCAGAAAGGAGGACTGTACAATGGGCCAAGCTATCCCATTATTGCAAATGCTAGAGCATCAGCTGAATATGGTGTCTGAATCATACCAAGGTGTTGACGACAAAAAGGAAGCCTATGACTTGGTGGAGAGCTTAGCCCGTCGATTAGCTGAAAATACAAGGGTGCAAAATAAGATTTTGTCACAAAAACATTACATTTCTGCCACAATTCTGGATCCACGGGCAACATTGGGACAGAAGACATTCATTCCTTATTCAGAGATGGATGTTGCCCGCTACAAAACTTGGATAGCTGAGGCAGCGAGTACGTTGGAAAATGAACGGCTGCTAATTAAAAGCCCGCAAGATCAACCCACAAGAAGTACTGCAGCATGGCATTCGGCATCAAGTGCAACTTCAGAGGCTGAGGGCAGCGCGTTTGGCTCACAACACTCACCACCACTATCGACAACAGCAACAATAACTGGATCATTAGGCCCAGTAGAATCATTACAAGATTGGTATTTACAGTTAGGCATTAATAAGCACAGTGCTGATGCACAGAGAAAAGAGCCCAAAAGGTTAGCAGCAGCATCCCTGAACATTGAGCGGATGGCCCAGGCCTATCTGGACGACCCAACAGAGGTGTACATTGATCAAAACCCATTGCAGTATTGGTATAGGTAAAGGGCTGAATGGCCACTGCTCAGCAAGCTGGCGATAAGCTATTTGGCTTGCCCTGTCACAAGTGTCTCTTCCGAACATGTTTTTGGTGCTGCTGGTTCCATTGTAACAGTGAGAAGGACCAGTCTCTCGCCAAAAAACGTGGAGAGGTTAACAAAGATCAAAATGAATCAGCATTTCATACCACCGAATTACACAATACATGAATCAAGGGAGGAAGATGAGGACAGCGGATCATGTGACGGAAGTAGTGTGTCACATGATTACCTACTACTGGCTGAACCCCCAGAGTTTGAGGATGAGCTATACTTCCCTGACAATTAGGCTTGCACTTACTGTCTTCCTCCCTTATTTTCCTTTATTTGTGTGTCTGTCGTTCCGGTTACAAATTTTGAATCACAACAAATCCATTACTACGTCTTCTACTCTTCTTATTTCAATATACAATTTTCAGGTGTCTACATTTCACTGTACAATCCTCCGAATCCAGCTCCTCCACTGCATCTTACTGAATCTCCCTAAATACATTGCCCTCATGATGATTGGATGATGGAAAATAGAAGAAAAAACAAAAACGTTCCTAATCCCGCAAAAAGAAGTGGAACATGATGACTACTACAGCTATCCTCCTTTCAGAGCCGCGAGAGACTGCCCATGAACTGAAAATGAGATGGAACAGGTAATGATTGATGCCATGCATTGGACGCAGAGTCTCAGACTGAATGATTTTGTTGTTGTTTGTTGTGCGTGAAGTTATGTCATTGTGCACTAATCATCTTTCTATAGTACAAACTAAACGTAACTCACTGCAATTTTTCCCTTCTTGCAAATATTTTTAATAAGAAATTTGTACTTCTACTGCAGCTTGATACATTGCTTTTGATTGAATACAGGAAGGCGACTCAATCTGCACACTGAGTATGACAACAGCACAGCCATGATGATGATGGCGAAAAAGACTGCCAGTTAACTTAAGATGAGAAGGAACAGGTAATGATTGATGCCATGCATTGGACGCAGAGTCGCAGACTGAGTGATTTTGTTGTTGTTTGTTTTGCATAAAGTTATGTCATTGTGCACTAATCATCTTTCTACAGTACACACTAAATGTAACTCAAGGCAATTTTTCCGTTCTTACAAATATTTTTAATAATTGTACTTCTACTGCAGCCTGATACATTGCTTTTGATTGAATACAGGAAGGGGACTCAATCTGCACACTGAGTATGACAACAGCACCGTCCATGATGATGATGCCGAAAAAGACGGCCCATTATTTAAGATGAGAAGGAACAGGTAATGGAAATGAATGGCATGCATTGGACACCTAACTCTGAGCCTTTGGTGTTTGTGTTTTTGTTGTTTGTTTGTTGTGCATGAAGTGAAGTCAAAGTGTACTAGTAGTCTTACTGTACACACTAGAGAGTGACTCAAGTCAATAATATTTCTACTCTTGTTGTGTAATAACAACATTTTACTTCTACTGCAAGCCGATCTTCACAGTCAGTCAGTACAAGTATCGGAGATGATTGATGGAATAATAACAAGTCAGCAGGACGTTTCATGAGTGGCATAAAAGGTAAACCTGTCAACAACAACCACAGCAGACCCAAATGTCTGTGTAGAAGTGGAGTTGAGTGTAGCGGTGGGATGAATGCGGTGCATTGATTTACTAACTTAAATTGTAAAAAATGCTATGTTTGGATATGTGCTTTGTCCAACTCTTTAAAAAAAAGTACTCAAAACGGAGGATGTGCTAAGCAACGTGCCATCACTGTGGGCCTGCTCTGTAGTGTTGTTGTTGAAGGTCAATGCTGGAAACAGACTAGAGTAGAAATGATGCATACATGCCGCCTCAGAAAGTGTTCTTGTTGCACTACACCACAACTTGTGGATTTCTTTCAACTTTGTTTCTCAATATCCCTTTTGATTTTCCATCTACAATTACAGGCCGGGCCTTGCCCTATACTTGGGAAAACATTACAATGCACACTTACCTTACCAATACATCTACATTTTCCAGGCGGGCAGTGGCGACTGGCGACACCCAAGATTGATGGACGAGAGGATCAAGAGGAATGACCAGATGCAAGTCCAGTCCACATTTTTGACCAGGATAACACAGTAACAGTATCAACTTTCATTATCTTTTAAATAATTTGATTGATTTTTTTGTCTACAATCTTTACAACAGTGTGTTTTTCTTGTTGTTTTTATTATCATTAGGTTTGCTCTCTGTTTATGATTCCTCCCTACCAATATTTAAAAATGTTATTTGCTATTTGTAAAAGTATTAAGCCCGGACTAACTGAACAAGAAGTGTATGTAATCCAGGTTTCCTTATCAATCATCATCATGCATGCTTTTCCTTTTTCACCCTTAACATATTGATAATGGATATGGTAGTCTACAGAGTTCGTTGTTTGGTATTTGTCCATGCATACTGTCTGTTTTTCATTTTCAAACCTTTCCCCAAACCTCCCATTCCCATCCATTTAACAAACCCTAGCCCTCTTCCCCCTGGCTGTGTGACTTATTGAGGTGTGACTATATCAAATGTACACTAATAATTAATCACACGCTTGCTGGGGCTGATGTGGCGAAAGCAATAGTACTTCAATTTCAAGGCAGAGCGATGATCTTCTTCTGCTTGCCCACCCATGATCAGTATATTTTAGAGGTGATTTTTATTTAACAAAGGAACATATACCTCTGCATTAATTGCCGGCATTGATTGGATTTGTTGTCATCCTCATACACAGCACTAACTGTTACGCTGTCGGCCTAGTCAACTGACTCGACACAACTATTTTTTGTAACTCTGTCTAGTAGGCTATCCCCACCACCATTATGTTTTGTTGTAAAATATTTTTGCATACTATATTTGCTCGGTAAGTTCTGTACTTAAAAAATGGGCAGAAGACAGGAACTCCAGTCTATGTGGGGCAGGATTGGAGGACACACATTTGCTCCTCTAGACGAGCGACGTGGCGCTTGAGAGCGCGGCAGTTGCTGCCACAGCGGGGGGGGCACCCGAGATGGCAATGCGGTGGTGGCCGGCTGCCAGACGGTGGCGCCGTACCACTAGAGGGCGGTGGCTGGGGCCCTAGGCACTGGAGGAGGCTTCAAGAGATGCTGTATCCTCCTCCTCCTCTTCCAGGACCACCAGCCACCAATATTCACGCTGGATTGCCTTCAGCTTGCGGCGCCGTGCCTTGGCGGCCAACTCCTTCCTATCAGGTTTGGAACTGGAAGGAGTAGCTGTATATCAAAAAGAAAAAACAAGACAATTGTAAAATAGACTCTTAGAAAAACAGTAAGACAAGTTAATTATACACATAGTGGCATGGTAGCACTATAAAGCACAGTACATAACATTTGTGGTATGTATCTATCCTCCCACTTGCTTGGGCTTTAACATTTGCAGGATTATTTTCAGGCATTCAACCAACCATGCATCAGATTCTTTACTATCAGCCACCTTTGCAATTTGGATGCTTGCATCACACTTATCCTTCTCTCTGTCAGTCATACATATTAAATCTCGCCCGTCCTTCCTTCCACCCGTCTTTCAGTTTTTAATTCAACACCAGGTGATCTGATCTGACTTTTAGTCTTCTCCATAAAACTTCCAATGCGGAGTTGAAGTCACAGATAGATGAGGCCATTGGTTACTCAATACTCCTGCCCCTAATGCCTTTACTAATGCCAATTAAAGGGTATCTTCACTCTTCATATGTTCACAGCAACTCTTACCCACTTAGGGTATCATTAGGATGGCGGGCGGACTTTGTCCGCCCACCATCCTCACGTTAAAAGCGACCGTCCGTCATAAGGGCCGGGGTCTCGTGGGTGCAATTTGGATGCGCCCGCCACAGTGGCAGGCGAATCCCGAATTTTTAACATTGTGGCGAGCGGTGCTGAAAGCATCGCCCACCAAAATGCTAAAAATGCATGTTGTGCTTTTCCAAGTACAATGTGACCGGCCCCGCAAGGAGCCTGCCACGTTGTGCTTTGAAAGGCAGGTGGGTACCATAGGTAACCTTCATGGGGGCCCGCAACGGGCACCCCAAGCATACTCCGCATGCCTTTCCGTGGCGGCAATGTCGCCACAGAAAGGCATTCCAAAATGCAGAATATATGGCTGCCGGTGTGTTTCAGACACCGCCACCATATTGAACCCTTTTCCGCCTGGTTGACATGTCGACTGTGCGGAAAATAGGCAGGCGGTTTCTCTCCGCCACAGATTCCCCAGCCATTGTAATATGGGGGGGTCTTTTCTACAGGGATGGTGGGAGGTTTGTCCCTGCCGGGCCGGCGGTGACTACCGCCGGCACGGCGAGGCAATCCGTCCGCCATCCTAATGGAAACCTAAGTCTCAACAGTACAGTATACATACAGTACACCCTTGCAGTGAGTGTAATGTCAACAATAGTTAAGGATTATGAATCTAACTTACCACCGCCGCCACTGGTGCTGGCACACCCCCTACCGCTCCATCGGTATTGACGGCAACTGCCGCATCTTCTCCCTCTACGTCGCCTTCGCTGGCCCCGACAATGGTGGTCAGTAGTGCGCCTAGAAAACATTACACATTTTTTAGGAGTCATATACACCTCCCCCTATTGGTCAGTAGCAAGATTGAAAAATTAGTTAATAGTATATAACATACATCACTAGTACAAATCAGGTAGTAGTAGAGTAGACACTAGTAGTTATATATGCTCGCTAGGGTCATTCTAGCCTTTGCTTAGTTAGACCAAGCCATGCAACCATTTTACCTTTGTGTCTTTTATTTTTGCACATGTGACGTTACCTTGCAGCTTGTTGTATAAAACACCTTTGACCCCACATGACCTCATACTGCTACTGTCTAAGCATACAAGCGGACAACCAAAACATGAACAAGCCACTTTTTTATGAAGTTCTGGTGTACTCTTAGTCCATATTGCTTATCCAAAAATGCTACACTTTTTGTTACGGCTGAGAAATACTTGCAATATACTAATGCGCACCATTTCATTTTTTGCATTACAGACGGAAGATTCCCTTCTACGAACCAGAGCTTTGCAGAGCTAATGATGGAACAACTACCAGCACTAGGTTCTTTTAACTAACGTGAGGGGCCCTGAAGAATTCACTCAGATCTTCATTTATAAATTTATATAAACTATATTCCTACCTAGGGGATGGTGGTGCTTCCACCACTGTTCAGTTACCATGATTTATTTCCCAACTGTAAGTAAATGTAACAATGTTTATTGTTTTAATGTTATTGATTTTCCTGCTGGTGCTGCATTATAGAACAACGTACAGAGCTTGTCAATTAAAAATAAACATTTTGAACTTACATAGACTTGGTGGTATTTGGTGTGGACTTACACGAGTGAGCGAGCGAAAGGAAGGGTGTGCATGTGCATTGCTTCCACGACTGAGAGGTTGGGTCTGTTATGTTCTGGGTTGTCTACTTGTTGGGTATCTTGGGGGGAGGGTTCGGAGAGCTAATAGTTATGACAAGACACTACTATAACTAGCCGGGCAGGGGATTGTGGTGGGTTCTGAACTTCTGATTGAGGTGTGTGAGGAAGGTCCAACCTCCCATCACCAACATCCTATATTCTTGGGCAAAGGTCTGTATGTGCAAAATCCCTACAACAGTAGTAGTATGTCCTATCATATCAAACTAGTAATAAATCTGGTTGGGCATTTGTTGGTGTGAATTGTCAAAGCCTCAAGATTAACAAAGAATCAAGATAAATAAGATTAGAAGTAGTACAAGAGGACGACCCAAAGGACTGGACTCAATGGTACTGGTGAATCTGAGTTTTATTTACAAACTTTTAAATAAAGAGTGGCACACTGGGCAAGCTTAGCTACTACAGTACAGACAGACTAATAGTAGTAGTAGTGCAGAGAGTCATTACAGCAGAGGCAGGGATAACAAGATTTTCGAAACAGTACAGATCGAAGGATAATTGATGGTAAAAAATAGCATTAGGAAACGGAAACAATAGTTCGGGAAAAATATGGTGCAGTAAAAGTTATGGAATTATTATTAAAAACAAGAAGACTTACTAGGGCCAGCAGAAGACCCCGCGTTGGTGTCCTCATTCTGTTGATGGTGTTCTCCCGCCAACTGCGCCCCTGTCTCCCTGCCCCTGGGTGCTGAACAGAAAAGATATAAGAAAGAGACAAACATTGATGAATGGTGTCAAACAAATAAAATATTTTTAAAGAACGGTCGAAACTTATGTAAACAACAATTGCAATAACTATATTGACCGATCTCATCTGGTCAACAAGTAGTATCGGGGTATTCGACTTCTTACTATTTATCAACACTAATCCACTCTTCTATTCTGATTCCAGAATACTAACTAAGCCTAAGTAAGACGCACCACCTGAACTAGCCCACCTATTCCAGGCGTGCCAATTGTACATTAAAGTATGCATTTCCACTTCTTTTAGTCCTCAACAATGCATATGGTCAAATGGAGGACACATGACTACATTTTTGTATACAACCAATTTTTGGTTGACTGATTGATGCTGATGTTCTGCTAGTGCTGCTAAGCCTATTATCACTCATTGAACAAACTAGAAAAGGTTCTAATAAAGACTGGGGTACTAGCAGCACGTGACGTAACAGAGGGGGCAGTACGCATTCGACTAAAAAATTAAAAACTCATACAAAGTAACTAAACCTAACGATCAATCCGCCCCTATCTCTTAGTGACAGGACAAAGTAAGGACTAGAGTCACTATAGCATTACGTTACTTAATTTCTATAAAATAAACTCTTACATAATCACGCTAAGCGAGCACAAGCGCAAAGTTGCAAACAAGTAAGATTAGTAGCGCAGAAGCGCACCTTTGTCATAACAATCACAGAAGACTTTTAAACGTATTTACCTGTAATGTAAGAAGCAGCATTCTAGCTGGTTGGAAAAAAAAAAGATATTCGCAATATTTAACACAGAGCAGAAGAACAGACACAAAGTAGTAATAATAAAATATTTACTCAACAAGACCCTGGACCTCCACTCCTAGCAGGTCCAGCAGGTCCTGCTCCCGGTCCAGGATGTCGGACCACCGGTGCGTCAGCTGGGCCTGGGTGCGTCGAACCCCAGAGCAGCGGAACACTGCCTGGCGCACCTTCCCCCACCGCTGCAGACGCTCCTGGAGCCCGTACCCGGACCCAGGCCTGCCACCTGCTGCCAGGGTTGAGGGGCGGTGGTGCTGCACAAAGAAAATGAGTGCAGCCAACTCCACCTCCCCAAATAAGGCCTGTGCCTGCACCCCTTGTGGGCGCCGCCTTCCACAGGGAAGGCGGTCACGGTTTCTGGCTGCGGCGAGCCCTACCTTTTGACATGGTTCTGGGGAGAGTGAGATGGGGCGGGAAAGAAGGTAATAAAATTAAAAAAGTAAGGAAAAGAAATGAAAATAATAGGCAATAGAAAAAGAGTGAAAAAGTTCCTAAAAAAACACAAAAAAGTAGACAAAAACCAAACATATAGAAGCAGGAAAATAGTCATACTAATAGTAAGTAAAAAAGATCCAAAAAAGTTTCTAGAAAGTAAGGATTGAAAAGATAAAGGGAGGATTTAAAAGCAGGACCCAGAACCATATCATAGAGTGAAAAACAAAAAGGCAGCGCCCATTGCGACCACGTGCGCAAGTTTGCACAATATTTTCTCCCCGAGCACGCAAAAAGCGGCGCGAACACGTAAAAGCGTTCCCGAACAGGAAATACGTAACGCGAACAAGCGCGAACATGCATTGCGCGACCTGGAACAGGAAGTAAGCAGCGCGAGCGGGCGGGACATGTGAAAACAAGATGGCCGCACCCATGAGCGACCGCATGGGTAAGTTAGCAAGACATTTTTCAAAGCGATCACGCAGAAAATACCGCGAACGGGCGGGAAAAAAACTTCCGCATCTTGGCGATATTTCCGCGTGAACCCGGAGATTTTTAACATTTTCGCGATGGTTTGCAAAAGTGAATTTCGCAAATTCCGCCCACCCCTAAACTCAGGTTCTACTGATTGGATTTTTTTCGTTATTTCTCCTTGTTTTTACTCTTTCATGTGTGACTCATAGCTTAGTTTTTGTACAGGGAGGGACACCTTGTTGACCACAACAAAGACACCCTTGTACTATTGCGCAAGGGTGACTGCTTTAGCTGCTTAAAGTACATCAGTGCAGGGAGAGAGCAGAACTGCACCCCTTCTTTCTAGATATGATGCCGTTCTGCTCTCTCTAGGTAATGAAATGTAGTGCATCAACTTTGCTTACTAACCTCCTTTGCCTCAACCTTTCGTAAATCTGAGTCAAAATGTCTGGTTTCCTGAGAAAAGGTCTCAAGGCAAGACATTAACAACTCAACCCATTGCTCTGTGGGCAAAAAGCATGCACAGTTTTGTACGATGCCAATTGGTGAAAAGTTTGCACATTTTATCTGATGAAGAATGTTGAAATTATGTGATATTATGTTGGTGTATAAAAAAATTGCACAAGCCAAATTAAAACACCTCCTGAAGAAGATGAATCTTAAAGAAAATGCTCTAAATTTTACAGAGAACTTTATTAATTACTAGCGTAACACATCTTAATTGGACACTTTGAGGTTAATTTACATCTTTTTTTCAAAGGTGTCTTTACCCCCCAACATAAGGTCCCCCGACAACCACCTTATCTTCAGAAAACTACTCAAGATTTGGCTCTTCCCCACATAAGCACCATACGCAAACAGAAATTTACAGCATATCCCTCTGTATACAAGCATTTGTTTTCACTATAGATATGTACCTATCTTTGTGTATTACTTTGTATAAACATGTAAAATAATTATGTTGTTGAGAGAAAATAAAATAATAATAAATAAATAAAAATCATCTTTGGTCTACATGTACATACTTCCATTGTGCATCTATGTATCTTCCATGTGCTTGGATCTGTGTGTCTGTTACTTTTCTCCGGAAAAAGCTTATCCAATACACTACCCTATTTCTCTTCTTGTGCCGCTATCAATATCTTTCATCTACATATACTTACCTCCTTTATGTATCTATATACTTTCAATGTAATTATAGATCTATATATTTATCACTTTCTTCTAATTTAGCATTTCCAATGCACTACCCTATTTCTCAGCCTATACTTCACTTAATATATCTTCTAGCCCAACCTTCTGACTCATCTCAAACTTCTTCTACTACTCCTTCCAATGCACTACCCTATCTCTCATCCTATACATCTATCAATATATCCTCTACATCCACTCTCTCATTTATCCCAAACCCCATGACACTACTATGATTGCCAAAATAATCCTCTCTCCTTCTCTACCCCTCCTTGCATCATCTGACACCTCTTTTACTATACCGATCCCCTAAAACAAACCTTTCTAAACTCTTCCCTCTGAGTCTTCCCTTCCAAAACGCCTTTTTACTCATCCAAAAGCCTCCTCCTACTGCTAAGACCTAACCCCCCCAAAAAAAAAATCCTTCCATCTTTTATTCCTCCACTATCCTTTTTAATCGAAATTAACAGACTAACATGTTCACTTCTCAAATGCCATATTAAACTATACTAATATACTACCCAAATAACTGAATATCATCTCCACTACTCAAATTACTTCATATTTTTTACTATACTAATTCTCAACAGTAATCCTTTATGGGTTCCGGAGTGGCATGCTACTTGCCAGTAAAGCGCTTCAACACCCATCAGGGGTAACAAGTGCTATATGAATGCAAATCTTTCTTCCCCTTTTATCCCTCCGCAATCCTTCTCACTCCAAGTAACTGACTAATATCCACCCCTGAAATTACTTCATATTTCACCATATTAATTCACCACTAATCCTTTGTAGGCTTCCTGAATAGCGTGCGTCAACTAGCGCTATATAAATGAAACCTTTGCCCTCCTCTATCCTTCTGCTATCATTCCAAATCCAAATAACTGACTAACCTATCCACCACTTAAAATGTACTTGCATGTTTCACTATACTAATTCAACACTAATCCTCTATGGGTCCCGAAGTAACATGCTACTCGCCGAAAAAGATCTTCAACGCCTCGTCAGGGGTAGTAAGCGCTATATAAATGCAATTACAATACAATTCAATTGTTGCGGAGTATACATTACGCATTCATTCTAAAAGCAAACGGTTGTGTGTTGCACGCGTAAACTTGCGGTCTTATATAGTACAGGAAAAAATCAACCTACGTAATGTGTTTGGTTTTTTTGTCTGATTTACTTGCGCAATACAGTTTCTCCTAAATTCTTGTTAAAGGTTGGTAGAATGGCAAAAAATATAGTTTAAGACTATGTTGAGTCTGCATTTGAAGACATTATATTCCCGAAAGAAATTAGTACTTTGAAAAAAAGAGTCTAATTTAAGTGGCTTTTACAACTACAATAGCCAAGAGAGAAAACGAGCAGTCTATTGCCTAGGTTACCAGTCATGAAACCTTAAGGCTTGGGAAGATAGTCTCTATTTGAGAACATGCCCAAACATCATTATAGACAAATCAGTTCATTGAAACTTTTTGCAGGATGGTCTTGTAGACATGCTTTCTCGTGTGAAAATTGAGATTTCGAGCTATGCCTTTAGTGTGATAGATGAGACCACATATATATTTTCATGTTTCATGTTAATATGTTTTGCTTTATTTTCCCTTTGTTTTCAGTTTTTGATACGTTGTTATTTCTTGTGCAAAATGAAGCTGTATAAATACATTCAGGCTCACCTCACTGTTCCTAAAATATGCTTATATGGAAAGTAAAATAAATGTTAGATGTATTTTTGGTAGTGTAATTGCATTGCCAAAATCTTCACCAGTCACTTTCGGAAATGTTCTATGTAAACATTCATCTGCCTACGATAAAATAATTTATTGTGAACTGGATGAAAACATGTTTTTACAAATAAATGTATTGTTGCAACACGAGTACAGTATGCACGCTGTGAGAAGACACTTACAAGAAGGAAGAGAAAAAACAATTATGAAAAGGGATTGTGAACGTATAGAGAAAGAAACAAAGAGAAGGAGAAATCCTTAACTGCCATTGTGTTCACGCTTCTTAACTAACTTTTTTTTTAAGTAAATGTCATTACAGGCATAATTAATTAATGCAAATGAGGCATCATACATACATTATTACAAACAGAATCTGGTCGTTTAAGACGAAGGTATGGGGTTTCGCGAATGAACTGGCTACATTGATGTTTTAAAAAGTGATGGTGCGACGCTCCCTGCATTACCACTCCTATTAGTTAAGGGCTTTATAGTATCAGAGTTGAATGCTATCCACACTTCTCATTTGGGGCGGGTTCACACACCAAGGGTCTTTTTTCATTTTATATGGTATTTTCCGGGGAAATGAGTGGAGCTTTATGGATGGGAGATATTAACCCACCAGGGTTCTTGATTCGAAGAGTGTAGTTGGCAGGTCGAGGAGCCAAGGCATTTTTATATATGTATTTATTTATTTGAGGCCATTGCCTCTGTTAGAGCGCTTTACGCATTTGCAACAATAAATAACAAAGCACAATCTGTTCACAAAAATAACCTCTAAATAACACTATCAGTTGAAGGACAGACTTCTTCGACTGGTCTAATCTCAAAAATATCATAAAGAAATATATTTTTTCGCTTATTTTATAATATTCTACTCATTGACTGCATTTAGACTGGGTTAACTAGTACATAACATCTTCATCACCGAATCACATTAATTAATTATTAGGTTTTATGTATTTTTTCTTTGCAGTTTTAAATAGCACAAACTTGGCCCAAGGGCATTACATTTGCATGAGGAACAGATTACATTAACAAGACTAGGATCCTTTACTTTTTTAGGGGGGGGCACAGGAAGATTAAGGGCCTGATTTAGGGTTTAGATGATGTAATACTCTGTCACAAATTTGAGGGATATCCCGTCCGCCGTATTGCAAGTGCATTCAGGCTGGCCAGACCCTAGCAGGCATTGGAGTTCGCCCAGGAGGATGGAAGGGTGGAGGCCGGTTTTAGAGCAGTGGGGGCTGGTTTTAGAGCGTTGAGGGCCTGTGTTGTTACCGGGGGCTGGTTTTGCAACAATGCTGAACTATCGGCCCACAGTAACAAAAGCAGCAGTGCTGTGGGCTGGTTTTTTTAAGCAGAGGTGCTTCAGGCTGGGGGCCGGTCTGACACAAAGCAGCCAGGGCCGCTTTGGGTCCCCAGTCGAACCCTGAGTGCATTATATCCTATGGCACTTGTAATACTGCAGATGGTATACCTGTAATGCTAGTGACGGAGGAGCCCCTCCGCCAAATTCTAAATTAGGCCCTTAGTGATGTGCCCAGAATCACAAAGGCAGAAGCCAGGAATCAAAACCAGTTCCACAGTTCCAAAGTCGGCAGCTCTGGTAATTAGACCACACCACCTCCAAACGTTTGTTTGAGTAATGAGGATTTTTACTTCAGGTTGTTGGCACAGCTCCCGGAAATTACTGCCAGAGACATTTCAATAGTTATCACCTTTTTAGTTCTTGAAGTCTTTCCTTTTTCTATGATATTTCATTTGTGTGCTATTTCTCAGAGTTATAGTGGCTGGGTTTCGAGGTGGAGAATGCAGTGTTTATTATGTATCATCTGTCTTGGCAAGCCACTTTAGTGGTTTTAGAAAAGAAGACCTGTGATCAATCTTTTTAGGCTGAGCCTACTTGACAGCATAATACACCACTGCACCACACATCGTAAAGCACAGGAATATAGCATTTGTATTTTTTCTGATATTATTTTAGAGCCAAAGTCAAAGTCAAAAGTTAACTTTATTCGGTTAATTAAAATCATCAAGGTGCAAAAAAACAAAACAAAACCAATCAAAACTACATACGTTAGGAACATAAATGTAAACTCATTCAATTTCCCCCAGTTTATAACAGAGTGACAGACATCAGATTTTTTAACGAAGAACAATTAAAACAATTATTACACTTCATAACATCTTACTATGTTACGGGTCATTATCTACAAGAGGTTAGAAATACACTTCGAAGGGTTGCACGGCACTTCATGCATAAAAAAATAAACACTCCATCCATCTATCTCGGGGCAAATAAGAATACAGCACTCCAACATAAAATAATTAGGCCTGGGAATTAAATAAATAAATGAGATAAAATTTAGCCCGTCTTGTTTTTATCCAGTGTCATAGGAAGAGAACATTAAAAATAGGTAACTAAGTAACATGATTTAAAACAGAGTCCACAGTGTGGTTCAATGATAACCTGTTCCTATCCCTGATTGCTCCCGTTAGAAAACTTGCTAATCCAAAGCACACCATAGGCAACCCTAGCATTTTCAAATATGCCAGTGCCGGCCTGACTTGTTCAAAGTTACAGCCTCTGAGTAAAGGAATAATACATTTCCTACATAATATATTATAATAAGCACAGAACAATATTAAATGGAGGGTGTTCGGGTCTGAGAAGTTATCACATGGGCAAGGATCTAATGTTCCTTCTTTAAAGTACCATTTCGGAAGCGCTAAGAGCCAGGGGACCATGTTATGCCTAAATCTTATTAAAACAAACAGGTGGTAGGGTTTGTTTATATATGATAAATATGGTTGCAGCTGTTTGCCCAGGCTCAGTGTGGCAAAGCTTCTCACTGTAGGTTTTACCAATTCGTTCCCCTCCCTTGATGACATACATCTATCTAAAAACTGCTGCTTAAAGTCGCCTATGGTTGATTTGCCCAATGCTGTGGGGCTCAAAAACAGGTCGGGACACCAAAGGATTTTCATCTAGACCTTTATGTATTGAATCTATGGGATTTCTAACACCTTATCTAAAGAGAGACAATCTTGGATGATCAGTTGGTTGAGATTTGGCGTGGGTTGTGCCCAGATTCTCAGCCAGCACCGTAAAGGGGCAACCGCAATCTGGTCATAAATAAAACCTGCTCCTAGCTCCTCATGTATGTTTAAAACTGGGGTGGAGGCCGGGACCGATATCAGTCGATGCAAAAAAGCATTTTCAGACCCCTGAATTTCTCTGACATCTATATATCCCCAGACGTCGCTCCCATAAGTCGCCATGGGGAGACACTTGGAGTTATAGATCTTCATGAGTGCTGGGAGTGACTTAGATTCAATTATTTTTGCAAAGTCTAGGATAGCCCCCGAAGCTCTAGCTAATACGTTCTTTATGTGTGTGCGCTGCGTGGACCATGACCGCCTATCATCAAAAAGAACCCCAGGTATGGAAATGCAGGGACTTTTACTAGTTCTAGATCCCTGCAATAGAATTTGATCTTCATTGCCCTCCTTGACCCTATGGACATAGCATGTGACATTTTAAAATTAGTAATCCAGTCCAGGGACTCCATAAAATCCATAAAACAACTTAAAAGTGTTTGCAGCCCCCTAGCCGTCCTTGCCACCAACACCGCATCATCGGCATACTGTAGTGAGGGAATCATTTTAGTGCCAGCTCTAGGGATGTCTTTACAGCAAGAAATCAGGGTGTCCCCTAACTTGTTAATATAGAGTCTAAACAGCAAGGGTGCAGGACCCCTCTTTTGACTTCCCAAGAATCGGTTAGACTACCATCTTCATTTAAGCACACTGCCGCTGTTGTATTTTCATGGCTGGCAGCCAAAAAAGATATCAGGTCAGCGTCTAGCCCTAGATTTTGGAGGGTCACCCAAAGTTTTGATCCATTGACAAGGTCAAAAGCCAAGGTTAGGTCCAAAAAGGCCAGATGGAGGTCCCCGTGCTTAGTTACTGTATACATTGGCCCAGCGTACCTTTCCCTTGCCTGAAACCCTATTGAAGGTCAGAAACTATGTTTGCTTGATCAAGCCACTTTTTAAGGCGTGCAAGGACCACTTTCCCCATAATTTTGGCCGCGGAGTCAAGAAGCGAAATGGGCCTATAACAGGCCGGATCGTCTCTAGCTCCCTTCTTAAAGATTGGTATAAGGACCGCCTTGGCTCACAATGGGGGAAAACCGGACAGGGTGGCTGCATTAAAAACATAAGTTAACATTTTAGCCCATAACTTAGGATCTGCTTTATAAAGATCGGTGGGTACTCCATCAGGACCCGGGGTTTTCCCCCCTGATGTTGATATAATCGCCTTAGTAACTTCATCCATTGTAAAAACAAAGGGATGGGAGACACGATCACTGCCTGCTGACCCTACAGGTGTTGCAGTGATCACATTGCTATACACTTTCCCAAAGTGTTGAACCCACCTATCGGCAGGAAGTAAGCAATCATTACTTGAGTTTGGTGATTCATCGAACATCGGACTATTAACAACGGACCAGAGTGAGAGCTATTTGTCAGGACACTGACTAAGTTCCTCCCACGCCAACTCCCTTAGTTGTTTTTTCCGCCTTTCTACAGCAAGTTTATATGCCCTCCTTGCATTCTTAACCCCTAAGACTACCCTTGGTTTTTGCTTGAGTACTGCATGAGTTGGTTATGGGTACTCCTACAGGTTTCATCAAACCATTTTTATGTTTTGGGTGCCTCCGTTTAGGGGATACAGTTAGGTTTCAGGCAACCTGCTTTGTGATTCTATCAAAGGCACCAAGGACTGATAATGGACGGGAGTCCTGATCTGAACAACTCCCAAACTCCTGTGCACAATCAGTAATTAGTTTGTCAATAAAGCTGTCAGGGGTAATCATTTCCCACCTTATTCTGCGCGCTTGATCTATGGGTGCAATTCTAGCATTGGTAAGTTGCTCCATAAGCCTCTCTTTATTAATTGCGCAAATATTAAGGTCCAGTGTCAATGGGTTGTGGTCACTAAAACAATTATTTGTTGCACTTAATATGCCTAGTGACTGCAACAATGATGATGAGATCAAAATATAATCAATTATACTTTGCCGACCTTGGCCAATGTATGTGGGTACAGGAAGTATCTTATCTGACTGCGCAGGGCAGATCAAGTTATGGGTTGATAAAAAACTTTTTATGGAAGGTCCCGGAGGGGGTATATTCAAAATAGGTTAACCCATAGGGACCATACTCCCCTTCCAATCTTAGTAAACAGTTGATAGGGCAAACATGAATATTAAAATCACCCAGGACTAATATATTATAAAGAGTTGTAGAGCTGTCAGCATAATTAACCAAAAAGGCAGTAAGAGCTCTTAAATGCTCTAGCTCATCGCTTCCTGTGAACAAATTATAAAAATTTACCACTAGAAGAGTTGGCAGATTCTTCCCTATCAATTCAACTGACAGAATATTAGGGGAACATGTATCTAACAACTGTGCTTTATATAACAATGTGAGGTTAAACAACAACAATAGCCCTCCCTAGCTCTCCCTTTACAGGATGGTATAGCGCATTTACAAAAGGATATGAACCCATCCAGAAGATAGGTTTCGTTAGCCTCCCATGTTTCCTGTAGTGCTATAATATGGTAAGTCGCAAGGACAAGTTCCCAATTGGCGTCACCTCTTTTGGCCGGAAATATTCCATGATAAAAGTTTCATACTACCGCCGTCAGTTAATGCCCGGGCGGAGCTAGGGTTTGCAATACCAGATAGAGGGAACTGGCAGTTCAAAGGGGGAGGTATAATCGAGATCAGTGAGCTGGCCATTGGGGGCATGTGTTTCGTCCTCTATCAAATCATCCAGATTGTCTAAAACCGCTGATGATATGTTACTAACGGGTAGTCAGTCTTGGGTATCTAATCCAGAGAGTGCCTGGAACCTATTTGAAACAGGGATAGGGGGAGCTATCTCCTTCAATGTTCTCGATAGTGGCTTATAGAAATATCCCAGAGGCAAAGCCCAGAAAGAGGTTGAAAACATGGGACTTGGGCCTGTGCCCTTAAAATCATCTGTACAATCGAGGGATTTTGGAAATTGGCAACCACACAATCCCCCTCGATATTCTTTAGGGTCCGTCCCTTCAATCACCCCTAGTTTGCTTAAGAAAGGCGCTAGGAGAGCAGAGATTAGAGTAACCAAGCTTTTCCAATGATCAGGGTCGCCTCCATGCTCCACCGAGGTGGGGTGATCAGGGTTTGGGATAAAGGGCGCGCCACCATTGGATTTCGAGGAGTGATTCTCGCATGTCCCTAAAGCTTGACGTTTAAGCTTAGCTTTGGCCTCATTCCTCATTGCCACACTGCTCCTTGTGCGTTTTGCCGGTGGCTCCCCGTTCCCTCCCTCACTATTAGCTCCTAACCTAGGCTTAGAGGAACACGCCACGCTTTCCCATTCCCTAACAGTTCTTTTAGATCTGGTGGTGGGATTGCCTTGGGATGCCCGAGACGTGATTGAAGTGTGAACTTGTGATAGGACAAGGGATACAGGCAAGTCTAACTTCTCCTCAATAGCAGTCACCTCCTGATCCCTAGGAAAACTCAACCTTATCCTTAGGGTGAGTTTCGAAGTCCGTAAGTTGGCCGTCTCCATGGCCCCTGATTTGGAGGATAGGCCTTCACTTGGTCTCCCAGCCGAGCTAGCATCTGATGCATCTCCAAACTTGGGCAGACCCTGACTTGCGGTGCACCCAGGGGATGTTTGACCAAAGTTAAAGCCTGCAAAAATTATCTTTTTTACCCTACATATGACCACAAAGAAAGCCTTTTTTTCTGTAAGCTGTATTTTGTGCGTTTAAACGGATTCTGCCTTTGTTAAAAACGCATCCAGCGTTCCCACTACACCCCCCGCCCTCAGTCCAGTAACCTTACGTTTAGAGGTCATAGCCTAAAAGCAAACTTAACCTCAGAGTTAATCAATGTCCAGGGCTCAGGGGGTCATAGCACAGCAGAAAAGGGTGGTGGCCCATCCCAGCCTCCTTCGGCCTCTGACGGGCTCAGACGGGCCCATCCTTGGTCCAGGCTTCGTCCGGGCTGCGTCCAACGTGCGTCCCGCGACGCGGTGGGAGAGGCTGCACTATAAGCGCATTGGTCCCGCCTCCCCCTCATTCGCGGAGGCTGCTGGCTGTTGCGATGCACTCTGGGGGTTGTGGTCCTCCCCAGAGTGTGTGTGGCAAGATTGGAGGCGCTGTAGAGGAAGCTGTGGTTGCCGCGTAGCCCCTGGGACCTTCGTCCCATCAGGGGTTCAAGTAATGACAAATACGGCCTTGGAGGCAGCAGAGAGAGCACAGGGCACAACAGACGTCAAGCAGGCATGTAACAAAATCCCCAAAATATTTTAGAGCATAATGCATCCTTGCATCCAAAATGGACCCCACTAAAACATACTGCTATATGGAAGTTACACATTTTGAGCAAATGTGCATATAGTTTTTGCTGAATTTCTCACAGTTACTTAAATGGGAATTGCACAAAGTTTGCACACCCCTAGAAATAACACACATGCCCAGGATTACCGGTTCCAGTTTCATGTGTGCTCCACAATTCTGGGAAAAAGCTGTTCAGATTTTGCCCTGCCCAGAACAGACAGAAGATGCCATTGGTGGGGGTGGTAGGGCCTGGGAATGGGTGGCATAAGTCCCTAAACCGTGGCACACAGTGCAAGCCGGGTCAAAGTAGGGATAAGACAAGGGAGCATTGTCTGCTCCACTCATGAAGCCATGATGCTGCAGCACTCAGACAGGGGATGAGCTGTTGCTTTACCTACAGCCCTTGCCCCTGTTTCTGACCCTGTTTCATTAGGTGTTCTGAGAAAGTGCCCTCCTTCTTGCATGGTATGCCCCACTTTTTGCTGAATTGCTGAAGTGCTTTGACGGAGTGTGCCCTGGGCTCCTGCCAATCAGAAACCCAGGGCCTGTGTTCCTTCCCTAAAACTGCATTGAAGCCTAAGCCCAAATGGCATCTCTGGCCACATGTGAGCTCCTGGTAAATGGTACCCTAGGTACCCAGGGCACTGTGACCAGAGAAGGCCCCTAAGGGCTGCAGCACTTATTGTGCAACCCTTATAGGCCCTGTGCCCTGACACACACACACTGCCTTGGCAGGTCGCATGTCTTGGTGCAGAAAAAAACATAGAGTCAACATGGCCCACATCCCTGTGTGCCATGCCCACAAAACACTGCCCTGGCATACATCAGTCACCACTCTAGCTGGGTGCCCTATGCCCGTGGTGTGGGTACAAGTTCATGAGCCCTGTACCCCTACAGTACCCAGGTCCATTCCTGGGCACTGTAAGTGCTGTGCTGCCATTAAGAGTATATGGTGCTGGAATGTTGTCATTATGAACTCCACACCACCATAATGGCTACAATGAAGACTGAGAAGTTTGGTATCAAACTTCTCAGCACATTAAACCCACTCTGATGCCAGTGTGGGATTTAATGTAAAATGCATGACAAAGGGCATCTTAGAGATGCCCCCTGAAACTTGACCAACTCCCCGTGACACGATGAGTGGCTGCCACCCCAGACATGTTTCTGGACCCCTGGGTCGAGAGCTTGCCGCTCTCGGGGGCCTGAAACAATGCACATCCTGGGACGAGATGCCAAGCCTTCACAAAGGAGAAGCTTCAAAGGCATACCCCCTTTGTGAGCCTCTCTAGACTACTTGCTGTATTCAGCAACCGGTCCCCACTGGTTCTACCCCCCACTTTAGGTGGGAGATCCGGCGGGAAAAACAAAGTGAGGAAGATAGGTGTGCCCACCTCTGCCAACTTCACCCCTAGGGTGGGGGAGGCGAGGTGAAGCACAACCTCGAGTCACTGCCATCTTGAGGATGGGGGGACCCAGTCAACCAGGGACAGGCTCCTGCCCCCTCCCTCCTGAGAGTGGCAGAATAGGGGGTGTACCCACCCCATGGAAGGGACCCATTGGTCCCTGACCTTTACCTAATAGTAATGCCCCTAAATTTTGTATTTAGTGGCACCCTGAACCTTCCTTCCTCAGATCCAGCAATGACAAGAAAAGAAGAAGGACGAGAAGCCGTGCAGAGCTAACAAGAGGACTTGACCCCAGTCCCTACAGGCCTGTCTCCCCTCAAACCTGCTCCTGCGAAATCCCGGCGTGTCTAGTGACCAGCAACCTCAAAAATCCTGGAGGACCTGCCTGCATTCACATCCCCAGCTGTTTCTCCCATGAACACCGGACGTGTTTGAACTGCAGCTTCTGGTGCCAACCAGGAACTGCGAATCCAGCACACTCTGCACCCGCCGAGCCCGGCCTGTGTTTGAGTGAACAAACACCACAAGGAGGTCCCGCCGGCGATCTTGACCCGAGATCCAATGACCCCTGACCTGCCTCAAGCCTCCAGACGATGTCTGCAGCCTTAATCCAGAGGGCCTCCCCTACAGCGACCAGAGCGGGTAAGAAAATCTGACGTCCAAAGGAACCCCTGCACTTGATGCCCCACAGACTTGTGTGCCCAACCCAGCAGTGCCTAACCATCCGTCTACATCCCAACTTACCCCTCAAAGTGGTGGTCACTCCTGGAAAATCCTCGTCCCTGAGCCTGCAGTGTTTCTTTGTCCCGGAGAAATCCCATTGAAATCAACTGGGCACCGACCTCAAAACAGAACCCTGCACCTGGCTGCCCTAGCACCGCTGAGGGTGCCCCTTTGGTGAAAACTTGGTCCTTAACATACCCTGAGCTTAACCCTAGGAGCTTTTGCGCCCACAACCCTGTGGCCTTCTTGCCAGCTGCCACCAACCGGAGTCCCCCTATCTCCCATTGGATAACACAGGCCTCAACACGCAGCACCCGCCCGCCCGAGTGCCGCTGAGGGTGCAACAACAAGTGCATCACTGACCCTGGGAGACCCCTGAGTCTAACCCCAGAACCCTAACTCAAAAGATCGATTACTTACCTTCAAACCGATAGCTCGTTTTTCCTCTTAGGATAACATTGACACTTTTTTTCCCAAAAAGTTTCTAAGTGTCAACTTTTGAAAACTACAAATATTCCTTAAAAAATCAGCCGATTAACCAAAACACATTTTCTCAACTGTTTTCAGGAAATGTCCCCGTGCTGAATCCAGGATCCAGCACTGAGTAAGAAAAAGTAACAATAACCTAACTTACCTGCTAAGTGATTTTCTTCCTATAGGATAGCATTGGTGATTCTATGTGAAAAAAATTCTAAGTGTCAACTTTTGAAATGCAATATTATTCCTTAAAAATCGTACCCTTTAACCAAAACACATTTACTCATCTGTTTTTAGGAAATGTCCCAGGACTGAATTTAGGATCCAGTCCTGTGTTAGCAAAAGCAGTTCGGGCTGGACTGTTCCCATGAGGCACAGGGTCAAGACTGATTTGCATATGGCCATGTCTGAACTAGGGTGGCTTGGTGAGCAAAATAACAATGGGTTAAACCCAGATCTCTGACTGGGGGTGAATGTTTTGCCATTGTGCAACATTCCGTCCATCATCTTGTGTGTTTATTTGGTATTTCAGCTGGCTCATTAACCCAGACTGTTTAATGCTTTCTTTGCTGAAAATATTTTTTTTTGGTTCATTTCATCCAGTTCCACCTCAATCCATTCTTAATGTACTTGTTGTTAGCGAGTACACAGCCCCATATTTTATTTAACCCTGGGCGTAGTGGGCGTAGTGGGGCAACGTGGAGTGCCACAGAGTTTAAAACAAACTCCGCACACTCCGCGTAGCTCTGCTACATGCCAACCGCCTCTCAGGCGCCTCCCACCTGCCCCCTCACCCGCCCTATTAACAACTATTTTACAAGCTTAAAAGGCAGGTCCTTGCAAATGTGCGCTTCTAACAAGAAAGGTGTGGGCACCCGTGCATGCTCAGTTGTCATCAAGAAGTCAAGATGGAGGAAGAGGGCAGCCCGGGATGCCGCAGCTCAGGTAAGGCATTTTACTACTCTATATCGTGTTTTTAAGCTAGTAAAATAGTTGTTAATAATAGGGCAGGTGGCAGGCACGGGGGCTGGTCAACTCTGCACCGCCACGGAGTGTGCAGAGTTTTGCCTACTCCGCCTACTTCACGGAGCGCAGAGTAGGCAAAACTCTGCACACTCCGTGGGCGGAGCGGAGCTCTGCCCACCCTTAATTTTTTTGTCCAAGGATCCCTAAAACCAATCTTGTTCTCTTATTTATATTTATTCGTATCTCTCCTCCAAATTCCTCTTCTTTCCTCCACCTCAACATCTCACCATTGGCTTCTCTTGCACCTTTTTGTACCCTTTGGAAGTCCTCGACTTCTAGTCCCCCTGGTCCTAAATCCACTGGCGGCTCCTCCAACAAGGAGGAGCAGCGTCCCCCACTGACTTCAATAGAAAAAATTCAATTCAATTGAATTCAGGGACGTTTGTATCGCGCACAAATCACATCCGAGGACTTATCGTTATTATTATTGCTCTCGGGGTGCAGTGGGGCTGGCCAGAGCAGGGAGAGGAGTGATTTGCACTCCTTAAGTGCACTGGAAACAACCCTGCACACTTTGCATCTTCCCCACCAGGCTTGCTTTATACAGCCTGGTGAGGAACATACAAAGCCTCCCTGTACCGGTCTTAGCTCCGTGGTTTGGAACTCAGACCAATGACAATGCTGTATTGCAGCATTGTGATTGGCTATGGGGAGCCCGGGTGCTTTCTGCTCCATCCTGCAGCCGGTGGAGACAGGATATCAAAGAGGCCCCCACATCTTTCCAAAATAGAGCTAGTTCCACACATTCAAAGAACATGTGAATATCATCCGACTTACTGAAAAAACATCTCGGGCATACTGGGGGAGGGGCAGGTGCAAATTTGGCAATTTTGGCCGGGGTGTAATAGAGCCTATTCAATACAAAAAAGTGATTCTTCTTTAGTCTAGCATGCTTTATAAATTTATACAATAACGTAAGGGAGGCTTCAAAAAAGCTTTCTATATCAGGGGCAAGAGGGGAAGAGTTCCAAACCGATGACTGAGGAGGGACCTCATGATCTTCTGCTTCTAATAAGCTTGAGTACCACAAGGATATTTATTTCTTCCATGAGTGCACATCTTGAAATAAGTGATCAAGTTCCCAGTTGCCTACTGTTTCCCGCGCTTCCGCCTCATGCCATGATTTTAATTGGAGGTACTTAAACCTAGAAAAGGAGGGGCCGATCTTATCTAACAGTATCTCCCAGGGGAGAATCTCCTCTGTGTCCACCAGATCCGACCACCTCTCCAGACCAGCTCTCTTTATCGGGATTGCCAAGCTATCACCCAGGCAGGGGGGTCCCCGGGGAGTCCCACATTGGTGCGAAGGGGGAGAAATAACCTATACCTCAGATACATCTTAATGTATACCAAGTCAGCAAGGCCGCTTTTAAAACCTTAAGACGCACACGTTTGAAAAATCTGGGTGCCCCAAATTTGTATAAAAACCCAACTTGCCCATTGCCCCCTTCCGCTAAAGCCAGTTCAACCAAAAGCCTACCCCATGTGGTCTTTTCTGGGATAGCCAACAGCATCCTTATGCCCTTAAATTGCGTGGCCAGCAAGTACCAATTAATATCCGGAAGTTCCAAGCCCCCTTTTAAAAGTTTCCTTAGTTTTTTCCAGGATAACCTAGCACTTTTCTGACCCCAAATAAAACTCCTAATTTTACCCTGGATTTTACTGATGATTTTCTTTGGAAAGGTAAGAGGGACTGAACTAAAAAGAAAAATCAATGTTGGTAATACCGTCATCTTTACCAAGTTGACCCTCCCGTAGATCGTCAAAGGGAGGTTTTTCCACTTGGCAAAGAGGAAATCAATATCTTTTTCTATTTTTTTAAGATTTATCAGGGGGATTTTATTCAGATCCTTAACTATATTAATTCCTAAATACCTAAATTCTCTACTGATAGGGCTTTGACTATAGCCTGTATTCCAACACATGACCTCGGTTTTAGCCGCGTTAGCGAGATATCCTGAAATCAAGCCAAACTCCAACAACAAGGTTTCAAGTCGCGGAATGGCATTATCAGGTTCAGCAGTAAAAATGATAACATCATTCGCATATAGGGTGATTTTACACTGAAATTCTTTTCTTCAATTTAGAAGGCCTTATGGTATTATCTAGCCTAATCGCCTGTGCGAGGGGCTCAATATACATATTGAACAGGAGGGGAGAGAGGGGGCGCCCCTGTCTTGTCCCTCTAGGGATTGCAAAGCTAGGAGTCAAGGAGCCATTTAGCAGAATCTTCGCTGAGGCCCCGGTGTAACAATTCTTTAAAGTTTGGACACAAATTGGGCCCTTACTCATGACCTCCAACACCGCCCAGAGACATTTCCAACACACATGATCGAAAGCCTTGTCGGCATCCAAGGCCACTACTGCCAAGGGATCCCCTCTAGTTTCAGCAAGATCGATGGTGCCAATAAGTAATTGAGATTGTTCCCAAACGACTCTCCCTACCATAAAGCCTTTCTGGTCTGTATTTATCAGGCCTGGTGCCAGTTTTGCCAATCTACCTGCCAAAATACTGATAAAGAAATTGTAATCAGCATTCAGCAGGGAGATTGGATGGTAGGAATCAGCCATCAGGGGATCCTTACCTGGCTTCAATATTAAAACAATCGTGGCCTCTTTCCAAGATCTCGGAATCACCTCTACAGAGCAGTAGACCAGATTAAATAAAGTGAAGAGTATAGGCAAACGTTTGTCCACTAATACTTTATAAATTTCATTAGGGAGAGCATCAAGACACGCTGCCTTCTTATTTTTGGCTCTCTTAATTTGCTCCCTTATCTCCTCCATGGATATAGGGGAATCCAAAAGGGTTCTAGCGGAATCTGTGAGAGCAGGGATAGCCTTATCCCCTAACCACAATCTTATTACCTCTTGTGAAGGATCAATGTTCTCTTTATAGAGAATTGAAAAGAGGTATAAAAGGCAGTTCTGCATTTCTGCAGGCTTACTGGATTTAGTACCAGCGCTAATCAATGACAAGTTCATTAATGGTGTTTCTTGCCCGATCTATCCTTGCCTTCCAGGCTAGTAAGGCACCTGCTCTTTCCCCGTATTCAAAGTACTCCATATTACGAGCTTGCCATTGGGCCCTACATTTCGAATCAAGAAGGGCCCTTAGATCCCGCCTTACCTCTTCTAGTCTCTCCTCTATCTGCACCAGTTGTTCTAGGTTCTCCGGAGCTATCTGGCTCCTTTGTCTTTCCAGATTAGAAATTCTACCTTCCAGACTCTGTAGTTTGAAAACATTGCTCTTGTTCTTTGAGCTTATTAGACTACACAAGATTACTCTCAAGTTTGCTTTATAGGCATCCCACACTACGTCTGTTGAGATAGAGCCTAAATTAACAGAGAAGAATTCCAGGGAGCCCTTTTTAATTGCCTGAATAATACCAACATCGGTCAACATTGACCTATTCAAAGTCCACCTTGATTGTGGGAAGATATTATTCATAGAATATTGAAAAGAAAGGGGGGCATGGCCCGAAAGATGGCTCGGGAGTACAGATATACTAAGAACATTATCTGTGTTCTCTCTATTTATCAAAACATAATCTATCCTTGAAGAGTGATGATTTTTCTTACTATGTAAAGTGAACCCATCTATACTCCCCATCTTAGCTCTCCATAGATCTACTAAATTAATGTTAGATAATACATTTTTCATAACTCTACAAGACCGGGGGGACCCTTGGACCCTTTAACGTGACTCGCATTGGATCTATCCTTTACTAGGATACCCCCTATAATTAAGGGTGGATTTGCCATGATTAAATTATCCTGAAGTTTGACCAAGAAAGATGGGTCGTCTATGTTAGGGACGTAATAAGATGAACAAGTCACCACCTCCCCTTCAAAGTCTAGCAGGGCAATAATCCATCTACCTGTTTGGGCTGTCTGAGCTGATTTTATTGTGCAAGTAATCCCTTTTTTTACCAGAATTGCGACCCCGCGGATATTTAAAAGTCAATCTTTGTCTCCTAGGACATCTCAGACCATTAAGATTCCAGGAGAGAAATTGAATATTCCGGCTCCCCTTCATTTTACCATACCACAACTTGAAAACCTATTACCGAAGCCATGATGGAATACTCTGCTTGAACTAAGAAAGAGAAAGTTGATTTTACTTAGCCTGTGAGATGAGGACACTTCTGTACCTATTTTGCTCCCACCCTGTGCCCCCAACCCGGTGTACCCCCGCCCCCATCCCTACCCCCTCCAACCCACACCCTCCGTGTGCCCTAGTGCCCCAACCCCCTTGAGGAAACCTACCTTCAAATAGGCGAAAGCCTATTTGGACACAACCCCCTCAAGGCTATAAAAATTACATAGAAAAGACTACTGTGTTAGCCGGTGGGATGCTTGATTTTTTTTTTTTTAATTACCTCACCTGCTCTCTCCTACAGCCCTCCTTGCTTCTCATGTTGAATTTTTGCTATAAGGGTATCTACTTTGTTAGTCATCCTAATCATATGCATGTGATTGTTCCACATGACTCGCAATGTGGCGGGGAACCTCATTTGGGCCTTTGCCCCTAAGCTGTTTAATTCTGCCAGTCTTTTACCCAGTTCCCACTGCCTCTCCACCGTTATATGGGAAATATCCGATCTGATGGAGAACGAAAAGGGAGGTAAATCTGAAAAGAGAGAGGGTATAACCCCTTCAGTTAGAGCTGCAGAAAGAATCTGCTCTTTTAATGAATATGATACAAAATTGACCAGAATTTTCCGCGGTTTCTGTCTGCCCGGGTTCCTTCTAAATGGGTCTCTATGCACCCTCTGAATTTCATGTGCTAAGTCCACATCGGGGAGATTCTTAAGAACCGTGCCCTTCAATAATGAGATCAAGAATCCTTTTATATCCTCTCCCTATATTGCTTCTGGAATGTTTAAAAATATCAGGTTGTTTTTTCTTGAATGATTCTCCAATCTTTCAATATCATCCTTAAGCTCCTTATTTTGAATTACTAGTTTCTCCAACTGAAAAGAGGTAGACTCGATAGCACTCTTTATCTTGGGTATTTGCTCTTCAATAACCTCAGTCCTTGTGATGACATCTTCTAGTTTGTTAGCAAGGATTTCACATGAAGAACGAATAACCACCTGGTTTGCCTCGGAGACTGAAAACTTATTTGCCAACTGCGCTTGGTTTGCTTCTGAGACAGTGAATCTACTTGCCATCTCTTCATTCAGGGCTAGGAGAATGTCTGCCAAGGAGTGAGAATTTGGTACCGAGGAGCTCGGAGTTATCAGGCTAGAAGGGAAAATATTCTCACTGCATGGTACACAAGAACCACCAAGATTGCTGGAATCTTCCATCTGCCCCTTGCATGGCTCTTCTAGGGGGACCATCCTCTGATCCGGGCTTTCTTTTCCATAAGCCTTCTGTACACTGAGTATTGAATATCTATTAGAAAGAGTGATGACCGGGTGTACCTCCTCCTCTGAAGTAGTTGTTACAATGACCTTAGCGGGCTCTGTTAAATCGGCATCTGTATTCAGCAAGGCAGCTTTTTCCTGAGTTCCTGAAAGCACTTCTACACCTCAGTAGAAATAGTAGAGACTGAAGAACACGCCGGAATGGAACTGGACATAGCATCAGATAGCCTCTCTACTCCAGATTGAAAAGTAAGCTGCGACGGCGCCTTTGTTGAAGAGAGGGCGATGACCCGATAAAATGTCTTCAGTGATGGAGTGAATTTAGATTTAAATTCAGTGTCGGCCCCTTTCTTGTCTCGTGCTTTTGCCTTGCCTTTTTGCAATTTGGTTTTTACTGGGGTTACTGACAGCCCCGACCCCTCTGCCTGTTTACTCTGTTTAGCTGAGGTTTATATTTCTGCCACTGGGGGGGAAACACACTGCGGTAAAATAGGTTGTATTATCAAGTTATTAGACGCAAAATTTGAAGACCTTGACCTCAGTGAGTATCTGGTCAGTTTGGGGGGAGATATTCCCTGTTGAGGAGCAGCCCCCTTCTCCATACAGTATGAAAAAACCCTTCTTGAGTTCAAGTGTGAAACACTACTATCTAATTTAACTACTGTATTGCTAGAAAGTAGTTTCCCCCATAAAGAGGAGCATTCACACTGATTACCTGCCAAAAGAGTCCTCCCTGATTTCGTACATCGAGCCCCAGCCTTTCCTACCTGCTCTGAGAAAACAGAAACCTTCAACCTATTTGCTCTCCCTCGCTCTCCACATGCAAGAAGGGGAAGAAGCTCACTCTGCCTCCATTCACTGGCCGCGATCCCCCACCTCCATCCAGAGCTCTGTATGTCCGAGCTGAGCACACCAACGCCACCGCCACCGGGGATACATGGGAGGACTAGAGCGCCAACCGCCATAGCCCCTGCCTCGAGGTCCCCACCTGCAAACACCATGCAGAGCCGTGCAGAGCACCACAGCCGTGGTCCAAAAGCAAACAGCAAATTACAACTTCGAGTCAAAACCAAGGTCAGCAAACCCGATTATTCTTTATAGAAATATTTTTCCCAACAATCGCAGGGTGCAGGAGACGCTAGGAAAGGTCATAAATGCCATATTTTCCCACCGCCATTACAAGCCTGAGGGAAGTGTGTCCGCGGCCGTTCAAGCGGCGGACGCCATGTTCCTCCCATGGACGTACTTGTCACAGAAATACTCAATTTGAACTGTTGTCCTTGTGGTGGAAGTATTTGGCCTCACTTATAGAATTTTTATGAACCATTTTAGGCCATTTAAAGTGAGCTGTGGGGTCCCTGACGATACCCCCCTTTGCTCACCTCAAAACAAATAAAGGGGTGGTCCTGATGAAGGTAGATATAAATTAGAAATCCCCCAAAAACGTGTGTTGACCATGTTGCTTTTATCTCAACCTACAACACAATAACGAATATTTTTTTGAAGTATTTTTACTGTTAGTACCAGCAGTGTGTGTAATTATATTTGGGTATGTCATGTATGAGAGTGTGTTAGTGTCTTGGTGTGTATGAGGTGAGAATGTTCATGTGTGGTCGACTATAGGGGGCAGACTTCTTGAAATAATTGATATATATTTCGTAACATATGCACAACTGCCAATTTGATTAATTTGCACTAGAAACATATTTCATATGTCACCAAGCGGCAGAACTTTATGTATGTATCTACGGCATATTGTGGTCTCATAACGTGTTTTTAACCATGTAATTTTGTAGAGTTAAATTAAAAAATATAATGTTGGGAAATACATATAAATATATTTTAATAATCTAATAAAAAGATAAATAACACTATCCATATGACTCAATACATTTAACAATGGTCAGCCCATAGACCTCTAGAAGCCTAGAGGGAAATAATACAGGTCGTGTGGGAATATCATCATCATCATTATCTTTAACTTTATTCGGACGTTAAGACCATCAAAGTGCATAGGCGTACAAAACTATGGTAAATAAAACAAAACTTTACATGATAAAATTGTAAGCCAGAGTAGATGATGTTATTCATACAACAACAAGCATATTAAAACCCAAGCTATTAAGGAATATAAACAAATTAAAAGAACTGGCTTCCAAGGTATTAAAACATACAAGCTAAAAACACATAGAAAATACAAAAAGTGCTGGTGCATAATTTTTGAAAGTGCAGAGTAGCTTAGTTCTCTGTAGATTGTACATAAGTCATAAAATACCTTTGATCATAAGACATCAATTACAAACTTAACACTTTATGAAAAGTAATACTTAATCAGATGATATGCACAGTTCATTTTAGCTTCTGCCTCCTAATGAATCAAAACCTCCCCAGGAATTTGGCCATTGCACATACTATTAGTGGCCTTGTATCTGTCCTGAGGATACATAGGCCCACATGCATCAAGCATTTTTGTAGTCGCAAACGGTGCGATTCCTTAAAATCGGCCGTTTGCGAATGCAAAAGTGCTTGTTGGGATGCATCATGCCATTTTAGAAGTCGCATCTTTTTTACGATTTCTAAAATTGCGTTAGCATTTAAGAAATCGCAATTGTCCGATTTCTTAAATGCTATGCATCATTACAGAAAAATATGCGTTTTTTAAAATTGGAAGTGCAAATTACCACGAAGTTCAACTTCGTGGTAAATTGCGAAATTGATTAAAAATGCACAAAAATGCATTTTTTAAACTGTAAAGTTACACACACACATGTCCTTAGGACATGTGTGTATGTAACTTATGCTGAAAAGTACATTTCATGGGTGAAGGGGGGGGTCATTTTGACCCCCCTCTCCACCCTTGAAATGCATTGATGAATTGCAATTGCACATTGCGAATTCGCAATTCCCATTCATTCCTATGGGCATTTTGGCCCATAGGAATGAATGGGAATTGTGAATTCGCAATTTCAAATTCGCATTTTTTATGCATTTCGGTAAAAATAGCGATTTTTACCGATTTGCAAAAAAAATAAGAAAATATTCATGCATAGGCTTTTGCGAATTCTAAATTGCGAATCGTTATTTTTCGCAATTTAGAACTCGCAAAAGCCGATATTGATGCATGTGGGCCATAGTGCCTCTAGGTGACTACGAGTTCCTAGTTGTCTGCAGACAGGGGCTAGCCATATATATCGTGGATTTTTATATAGAGGGCATGCAAAGAGAATATGCTTAGTTGTCTCCTCTATTTCAAGGCAACATGGGCAATTCATTGTTTTCACTTGGGAGCCCCTATTCCATGATACAGTAAAGGAATTTAAGGGGAGACATCCAAATCTAAATTGAATAAATAGCTCCCTCTCTTGTGGGACAGTGATAAAGTCCATATAGGGCTCGTACACACCAGACATCTTAAACTCCATGAACTCTATTGTAAGTCGACCTCCTTTCACTTGTGTGACTGTTCTCTCTGCCACCCATTTCCAATAATAAGAATTAGCCCACTCTCTACTAGGTAGTAAGCTAAGATTTTTTTCTTCCCAAAGGTTCCCCAAGCCTATTTCAAACAGCAGTGTTTTCACATTACGGAACCAAGCAATATTTTTTAAAGCCATCGAGCTTAAGAATCTCCTCGTTGGCAGTCGCATAATGGACCAGCTCAGGTGCGAAGCCAAAATAGAAGAGGTCGAAGCCTCACTTTATCAATAATTGTAGTTCTGCCCAGATCTAGTCATAAGGGAGTAAGCGGGGTACTCTGGGGAAGTGAGCAAAGTGATCCTAAGAATTTTTTCTCTGCAAGAAGCAGGCCCCCAATATTGTCAAATATCCAGATTTCAGCCCCATAAAAAGCCGAACCAACCACCTCCTGATCAAATATCTGTAGTGGTGCTGCAATCTGTCTAGATTGTGATGACCTATGTTCTAAAATTATAGCCTCAGAAGTCTTCCTCTGCTGTACAATTTGCTTCGAGATATGTTGTTTCCATTCTATTTTTTCAGTGATGGTTATAACAAGATATACAATGGAATCTACCCTTTCCAGCGGAGTCCCCCCCAGTAAAAGTTTCCTTTTAAATGATTTGTGGGGGTTCATTAACAAGAGTTTGGTATTTGAGGTATTTACTTCTAGACCTCTCCTCACACAGAAAGACGTGAAGCGATCTAGTAGGTGTTGAAGGCCACTTGGGGTTTTAGAAACTAACAGCGTATCGTCCGCAAAAAGCAATGTGCTTATTTTTACACTCTCCAATGAAGGGGCATCTGCATGGGCTTCCGCTAAGCAATTCACCTCTCCATTTACAAAAAGTGAAAATAAGGTGGGGGCTAAAACACAGCCCTGCCTCATCCTTCTTACAACCTTTATTGGGTCTGTCAATTGCGTTTGATCTCCCCAGCGTACCTTCACATAATTGCCTTCATGAAGGCGAATAAAAAGTACCAAGATGCCGTGGGGGAGCCCCTGATCATAAAGTACTTGCCAAAGTGAAGCCCTTGGAATAAGATCAAAAGCTGACCTCAGGTCAATAAAAGCAGTATAATGACTACCCTGTTCCAATGTCACAGACTTCCAGGCCAAGAGGGTAAATCGAAAAACCTGATCGATAGTACTGACCTTTTTCCTGAACCCTACTTGGAAGGGAGATAATATATCATTCCTTTCCATCCAATCGGTAATTTTTGTAAGCAGGGCACGAGAAAAGACTTTCTGTGCCCCATCTATCAGACTTATCGGTATGTAGTTTGAGGGCAGTGATCGATCCCCCTTCTTGAAGACCAGGATAACCTCGGCTCCTTGCCAAGAAGTGGGTATAGGAGCCCCAGCAGCTATACCATTAGCAAGTAACCACATATAGTTAGACCGTTTAGGAATATCTGCTAAAAATACATCACCAGGTATTCCATCTGGGCCTGATGCTTTATTTTTAAGAATAGAATGAATACTTTCAGCAATATCTGCTGCTGAAAACAAATTACCATCAGCCTGTAAATTGGTTAAGTCTAAGGAGGTACCTTCAAAGGTGGACCTTCTTAATCCAGAATAAATTCCGGAAAAGTGGTCAAACCAGGCTACTGCAGTGATATTATTAGTGGGTGGACTTGATCTCTCAGCATCTCTCCTTGTTACAAGAAGCCACAATTGCTTTTGATCTTTCAATTTGCAAGCAGCATTGATCTGTTTCTAACGATCCTTCACATGTTCCCTTTTGGCTTCCCTCAGTGCTTTCTGATATGCTCTTCAAGCTATACTTATAATAATATTATATTTAGCTTTAATCTCAGCTGCCAGAAGTGACCTTGCCTCTTTACACTTTTTATTAAACCAGGAATAATGAGAATTAGCAGGTGTCTTCTTTCGATGAGGTTGCTTACATACAAAATGGGAGGCTAACTGAGTGAAAAAGGACGAGTGTATATCTGTAACCATTTTAAGCTCATCTTGTTGGTCGGCTCTAAAATAGAGCCTATCAATATTTTCTTGTAGAATTAAATTTACAGCATGAATCTTATCGATATCCAATGCTACCCGCGCCCATTTTAATCATCTGTTATCATTTGTGGGGAATAAGACCTTGGACGAAAGCATTACCTCAGAGGTAGCACTGATTTTATTCAAGATGGAGGTCATAGAAAGCTCAAGTGGATGATTGTGGTCACTTTCAATTGTTTCTCCAACCACAATATTCTGTATTTCTGGCCATAATCTGATATCTATCAAAACATAATCAATACGACTCATATTGGATGTCCTATTAAAGATATTGGCTCCCATCTTATCCGAGTTTGTGCTGCCATTTGCTGCCCTAAGACTATACCCAAGAGATATGGCCTGGAGCTGCAGGGCAGTTTGAGTCCATTTTTTGATTGGTGGTAAATCAAGGGGAGGGACATGCCAATATGACTCTACCTGGTCGCTGTTGGATACATCTATCGTACATAACGGTTCATATGTACAATTAAAATCACATGCAACTATCAGAGGTATTGATATCTCCCTCTCTTCAAGGATGTTTTCGAATACGTGAAGGGTTGGAGAGGATGTGCCTGCCTTCGTCCCGCGGGCATAAACATTAAAGATATCCACCATCCTACCATTTCTACCCCTGAGACTAGCTGCAAGTATATTAGGATTGT
Organism: Lissotriton helveticus; assembly: GCF_964261635.1. NCBI lineage: Eukaryota > Metazoa > Chordata > Amphibia > Caudata > Salamandridae > Lissotriton > Lissotriton helveticus. The sequence goes on from NC_136069.1 coordinate 870,169,486, forward strand.
TAATTTGAATCTGTCTTATTGTACATAACAAATCAATCCTGATCCAGATCAGTAGCCCTCCCGCTGGTCTTCCTGGTCTGTCTGTGGTAGTCGATCGGTATAAAGTAACATACCCTGGAATATAAGTCGGTGTAGTGGCCCAAGTTTCTTGTAAGATAAATACATCAAATTGTACAATATGTTCAATCCGATGAGGAAGCATCATCTTAGATTTTATTCCAGCCACATTCCACGTCAGTATATGGAGTGATGTTTTATTTTTGTCTAATTCTTGAGGAGTAGTATGATGGCTCCTCTCTGATGATCTACTCGTCGGTGGAACTTGGGAGATGGTTCGCTGATCATAACGTAATGTTGTTTCTTTTCCCCCACTAGAAAACAGTGACCCAAAAGGCTCAAGGCATCGAAGCGGCATTGTAGCCAAAGATGCAGCTGTTGAGCCTTCTAGCTGTAATATCTCCGGGGCCTGAATAATATTTCTGGGACTAAAGTTTTTACAAGGTGGGGTGTCATGACACCTCAGTCAATCATTCTGAGCTAGTAAAGAATCGGATCCCATCAAAACACTACCTCTTCTATTCATATGTGGGTGTACTAAAGCAGAGGGACTATATTTTATCTGGATGTTAGTGGTAGTTGGAGAACAGGTTCTTGGTTCTAAAGCTATTAATTTGTGGACTAGATTTTCATCACTTAAATGAAGTTCAATGGAATCAGTGGAAGAGGCACACTTTGATATTCGTTTAGCCCAAAGAATATCATCTCTAATAATAGATCTACACTCTCTTGTTTTTCGAATCTAATGGATTGATTTATTAAGTAACAAGTGTTGATCCTCTTGTCTGCCTTCCAATGAAACCTTGGGCACATTAATCAAGAAAATACTCTTAGGTCTTTTGATGGAATCATAATCCTGAGTCTGCCTTAGAGTACTATAATCTCTATTTTCATCATACACCTTGAATTGGGAGGACTTATATTTCTGTGCGCTATAGGGCGGCATATTTGGATAGACATTAGGGGAACTGGATTTCTCTTAGGCTCTTCAGAGGAATTATTATTTTTAATGGGGACATCAACCGTTAGAGGGCAGGGGAGCAAAAGACTAGATTTTACTGTTGTTGGTTCACTTGTTGTCAAGCGGTTCGCCTGATTTGATAGCACTAAAATCATTGTTTTGAGTGAATTGATTTCTTCCCTTAATTCTGCATTGAGCTTACAAGAATGATTCTCTTCCATTGAATGCTGTGCTCGGGAGAATCCCCCCCTTTCCCCAATGACCTCATTCAGGCTATTTGTACCTGTGACACCCTTATTAAGCTGTGGATTATCTCCCAAAATGACTTCCTGACAATCCGCCAATAGTTCTATCTGTTCTCGAAGTGGCGAGATTTGATTAAATAGTGGAATAGTAACACATATGGTTGTGTCCTTCCTACTATTATTGTCATTGTCTAACATAAAAGTAGGGAGGGACCTATCTCCTTATCATTGTGCTCGGTTTCGCACTGCATATCGGTGTTTTGGTCAGGAGGCTTAAGGACCTTAGGGGCAGTGCTTCTTATGGTGCACTTTGCGAATATAGAAGAAATTCGTTTTGTTTTGATGACAGGGCCAGGCTCTATGTCTGCTTCAGTGGCGAGATACTGCTCCCCTGGCTTAGAGGTAAGGACAGGAGTACTGGAGGGAAGAATCAGAATATCTTGACATTCACCCAGTAATTCATCAATACCATCTAAAACACAATTTTGGGCTGCGATCTATGCGCAGATTTGGCTTTCCTAATTTTCTTACACCCCTCATCTGGTGACCTGCCCTCCTTATTGGCACTCGCAGTTAGTTTCCTTTTCCCCATTAGAACAGAAAACCAAGTAAACAGATGTCAAAATGCGTTTTTGATTGGGCAATTTATCTTATTTTTCCTTAGGTAAAAATGCAATTGATCGCCTATGCAATGTCAATGCAAGTATAACTCACAGTTTTTTGGGATATCTAGCGTCCACAGGTCCTAAAGGATTCCACCATGTCCTCGTGATTTTAACAGCCAAGGGGCTTCGCCCGGCACGTGCCCGCGTGCATCCCGCGAAGCGGGTGCCGTAAGTCGTTTAATAGGCACACACGATAATGACAGCAACTCCAGGTGCATGCAGCTGGGTTCATTAGGACTTGGAGTCCCTCCTCAAGATGCTGAGTGGCGGCAAAGCAGCTCCCGCGAAGCTAGTGCCGCGAGTCGTTTAATAGGCGCACACCAAGATGACAGCACCTCCAGGTGCGTGCAGCTGGGTTCTCTGGGATTTAGAGTCCCTCCTCAAGATGCTGAGTGGCGGGGAAGCGGCTCCCACGAAGCTGATGCCGCGAGTCGTTTATTAGGTGCAGACCATGATGACAGCACCTCCAGGTGCCTGCAGCTGGGCTCTCTGAGACTTAGAGTCCCTCCTCAAGATGCTGAGTGGCGGCGGAGCGGCTCCTGCGAAGCGGGTGCCGCGAGTCGTTTAATAGGCGCACACGATGATGACAGCACCTCCAGGAGCGTGCAGCTGGGCTCTCTGGGACTTAGAGTTCCTCCTCAAGATGCTGAGTGGCGGCGAAGCGGCTCCTGCGAAGTGTGTGCCGCGAGTCGTTTAATAGGCGCACACGATGATGACAGCACCTCCAGGTGCGCGCAGCTGGGCTCTCTGGGGCTTGGAGTCCCTCCTCAAGATGCTGAGTGAAGGCGAAGTATCTCTTATTTCTCTTTCTTGATTGTAGCACAGCAATACCTCTCATTATGATTGCATTTTGCAATTAAATATATAGGATACATTCTTATAGAGTGATTTTAGTCCCAAGAAGGCAACAAATAATATGTTATCCTCTCTTTGAAATGTATTATATTTATCCTGCTAGAGTTTTCCCCTTTTTTTCTCTTGTAAGCCAAAGATAGCAGGGGGCTCATATATGAAAAATGGGGCACACTACGTATTGGGGATATTGTGCTTAAACAGTGAAATAAAAGACAAACGCTATTTCTCAGACTAGGCCTTTATAGACTTTTCCCTGAACAGATTTTGATGGGATTAAAATCTTTATTTCCTATCCCTGCTTGGCAAAATGATAAAAACCAATTAGTCACACTATTTCCTACTTGATTTTTACAATAAGATTTTATTGTGAAGTATGTGATTCTTTATAATTTAAATGGAAAAAAATATTTTTTTTAAATTGTACTTAAGCTGCCTGAGTCAGAACCCAGTTCTGCCACTCATCAACCACAAAGGTCCATTGGTACATCTACTGTAATTAGTTCTCGCCATTCCCCCAACAACTACCATCCGTCCTTCACACCGTCCCTAACCATACCAGGACCCCCAGGCCCAGAAGTGTTGAGGAACCAATCTGATACTGGGCAATCCTATGCTCACACACCCCGACACCCTTGACAAACAATGTAGATTCCTCCAAATATGAATCCTCTCCCGCTAATCCACTCTACTCACCTACAATCGAACCAGTCCGCATGGCCCCCCAAGACTTGCCAACAACCCTGATCTATGAATGGTTGCTCTCCCTCTCGGAACATATAGTCCCCAACTTAATTAACCACTCCTCAACGATATCTCTTCCGCATGTCACAGGCCCCCACACATTATCACCTATCCATGACATCACCCATACCCAAATGGACCCCCCAACCGGATTAGATACACGAACCCCATTCGAACCTAATACTGCCATCCCCATCCAACTAGATCTAACATGCGGACTCTCCCCCCTAAGAGAATGCACACCTCAACACATAATTAGCTGTCCTAAATCTGATTGCATCGCACGCTTCAATGAGATATCCTTCGGCCTATCCCACCTCAAGGATGAAATACAGAATCTATCAACCATCATCAAAGAGCTCCTATATTCTCACAGAGCCACTAGTGAACCGAATCAATTACCAAACAAACAGATTTGTCACCCAAATACCCCACCCAGAGTATACTATTCATAACACCATACCTTTCCCAAACGACCCTTCTCGCCCAAGAGACTAATTTCCGAGTTATCTGACAATGACATACGCAACCTCCTCGAATCTTATTCCAGTCCTTCAGACAATAGCAAGCCTCCACCGATTAGTATACAAACCATTCAAATTAATCCTTAGATCTGGGCCTAAATCCATCGTTTTTTTTGCACTCCACACCACCCCAGTTCAGACATGGATTTAGGCCCAGATCTCTGTACTGGGGTGAATGTATGACATTGTTCTGCATTCTGTCCATCAACTGTTGATTTTGCATTTGTCACCCCGAGTGGGATGGGTATGCTCAGACGTGAGTCCCATGCTCTCCACACCACTGGAGTCAAGCTATCCTGGCTGAAGACGGCTGATAGCCAGAAGCCGGTCCTAGGATGCTTGATTCCGGTCCAGGAAAGACATGGTTTGGCAGTTTGGGCTGGACTGTTCCCATAAGGCACAGGGTCAAGACTGATTTGCATATGACCATGTCTGAACTGGGATGGTGTGGAGTGCAAATAAACAATGGATTTAGGCCCAGATCTCTGTACTGGGGTGAATGTATGACATTGTTCTGCATTCTGTCCATCAACTGTTGATTTTGCATTTGTCACCCCGAGTGGGATGGGTATGCTCAGACGTGAGTCCCATGCTCTCCACACCACTGGAGTCAAGCTATCCTGGCTGAAGATGGCTGATAGCCAGAAACCGGTCCTAGGATGCTTGATTCCGGTCCAGGAAAGACATGGTTTGGCAGTTCGGGCTGGACTGTTCCCATGAGGCACAGAGTCAAGGCTGATTTGCATATGACCATGTCTGAACTGGGGTGGTGTGGAGTGCAAAAAAACAATGGATTTAGGCCCAGATCTCTGTACTGGGGTGAATGTATGACATTGTTCTGCATTCTGTCCATCAACTGTTGTTTTTGCATTTGTAGATATTTGCTAAGCACTAGCTCACTACTACTGAAACCACAATCCTTCCACAAAAAGAGAACATACTGCAGAGCCTTCTAAGGTATCGGACCGAAGATTTGGACCTCATTACCACCAGATGTTCACAGAATCCCTTCCTCCTCTACCTTAAAAAAAAGTGAAAATGCTCCTAATGAACACATTTGCATCCTAAGACTTTAATTCTTCTCACGTCACTCTTTTTCAACATATGTTACCTTACCTACAACTGTCTACCAGTTAATTGAATGTATGTATATTACCCTCTACCTTCTATTGTATCTGAACGGTGTTATGTAAAGCGCTTTGATACCCTCTAGGGTAATGTTCGAGCTATATAAAACTTTATAAATAAAATCACATCACCAAACCTGGAATACACATCTTTGGCTCATAGAGTTAAGGGCAGTGCATTTTTAAGGAATGGGCAAAGTGGGCTATTGCCCAGGGCCCTGCTTTGTAACAGCTCCCCTGTAAATTAAGTGGGAAAGCTTAGAGAGAACCATTGCCTACATGTCCGTGCAATAACACTGCCACTCAAAGCGCATTGCAATTTATTGTATTCTGCGCTCTGTATGCTCATGTCAGGAAGTGATTTTTGGGTCTTTCTTTAGCTCTTTTAACACGAACTCCCATAAGGAGGCTTTTTAGTGACTACAAAGGTTGGAGAAAGAGGAAATTTGTCTGGCAGTGGGACATTTTATTCGCCACTCATTGAGAGTTACAGACTAATATGGATACAAGTAATTCCCCCACCGTTTGTCATATACGTCTTCCAAGATATGACACTGTTCTTAACTTTTAATTTGAGATCCTCTGGGATTTCTTATATGTTTTACATATGATATCATTGGTTTGCCTTCTATGGATAGTTCTCCATAAAATTAATTACATTTTGACTGCACCAACCTGTATGCTGTTTTGAACCTTGAGATCCTGTTATATTTATTAACTGTTTTTATAATTCTGTACTTTTATGGCCATGATCGGACGAATACATGTTTGTGACTGACTGGGTGTTAAAGTCAAAATTCCTACCACAGTAACATTGCTCATAAAAATCTTCAATGACAGTCGAACATGCTTGCCAGAAACGTATTGCCTTGTTTACTAAGGGGGTCATTAGGATGGTGGGCGGACTTTGCCCGCCCGCCATCCTTACGGGAATTAGGACCTCCCGCCATAAGGGCGGGGGTCCCGTGGGGGGTATTAGGATGTGTCCGCCACAGTGGAGGGCACATCCTGCATTTTTAAGCATTGTGGCGGGCGGTGCTCTCAGCACCGCCCGCCACAATGCTAAAAATGCATCAATGCATTTGCATCGACAAAGCGGCAGGCACCGCGTGGTGCCTGCCGCTTTGTCTATGCAAATGCAGGGAGGTACCACAGGTACCCCCCGTGTGCACCAACCACCTCTCCTTAACTCTGGGGGCCCGCAGGGGGCCCCCAGAGTGAAGACTGCTTGCCTTTCCATGGCAGCATCGCCGCCGCGGAAAGGCATCCACAGCAGCCCATCATAATATGGCTGGCGGTGTCTATTAGACACCACTACCATATTAAACCTTTTCCGCCCCGGTCACCTTGCGACCGGGGCGGAAAAGCGGCGGATGTTCCTTCCGTCCGCCACGGTCCCCCCGCCATCCTAATATGGCGGGGGGAATATAGGTGTGGATGGCGGGCAGATTGCCCCCTCCAGGCTACCGCCAGCCTGGCGGGGGCAATCCGCCCACCATCCTAATGGGCCCCTAAGTGTTTGCACCACAAGAAAGTTAAGCAATGTGATGCCAAGCAGCACAAACTCTGCAAAGTCATTTACATTGCAATGCAAAAGCTATTTTGTAATGAAAAGGTGCCCTTTTCTCAAATAAAAAAATCCCCCAAAATGCTCGCCTTGCTCCCCGCAGCCCTCTCCAACGTGAATGTGACTCTTGGAACAAAACTTGAGATGGTAAAAATTCAGCTGTACTAATCTGGGACTATATCCGACCCGTGCTGTATCATGATTGGCCTCAACTTTTAACTTTGAACAGTGTGACCAGAAAACCGCAGTTGGAGCTTTATGCTTTTATTTGCTATATTGCAGTTTATTCTTCTAAAATTCAGAACCCCAGTTCTACAAATTAGATTTGTGTTCTTTTGGTCTTGTTTTATTTACTAAATAAAATTCTAGTTTTATAACCTGGCATAGGTTCTTTTTGTGTGGTGTTTTTACTGTTTTACTGCTTGGAGCATTGCACAAACACTTCACACATTACCTCTAATTTAAACCTGACTGCTCTATGCCAAGCTATCAGGGGGTGAGTGTTAGAACTGGGGGTCTCTAGTTGGCAGGGGTAGGTACCACTGTCCAAATAGGGACCCTTGCTTCTAGTCAGGGTAAGGAGGAAACCCTCTGAGATAACCCCTGCCCACCCTCTAGGTAGCTTGGCATGAGCAGTCTAGGCTAACCAGAGGCAATGTGTAAAGTATTTGTACCAACACTCACAGTAACACAGTGAAAACACCACAAACTGACTCCACAACAGTTTAGAAAAATAAAGGTACTTTAATCTAAACTACACAAGACCAAAACGACAAAAATCCAACATACACAGTTCAAGAATATGGTTTCAAAAGAGTTCTTAAGGTTTGCGATAGAATTCTCTAGGTTGCGATAGAATTCTCTACAGATGCGTGAAAAGTTCACAGTTGTGTCACGTTTACTCACAGTACCTTTTAGTTGCAACAAAGTTTCAAAAGCAGAAGCTGGTGCGGTGGAAAACAAGCGATGCGTTGCTCCTGAGACCTTGGTGAGGCGATGCGACAACCCCTCTGCAGCAGCGTGTTGCGACGAATCCGGTCTGTATGGGGAGGAAGGCCACTTGTATGGATTCCGGTGCGTAGGTTCCGTAGGAAGTTTGTTCTCGCAAAAGGCACGATGCGACGATCTCGTAGGGGCTGCGACGTTCTCCGGGGCGACGATGCGCGGTCCTGCGGTGATCCTCTCACTCGCAGCTCCTCGTTGCGATGGCTCTGCGACGATGCTCGCAGCAACGTGATGCGGTCCGCAAGCAACCGGTGCGGCGATCTCATCCAGCGACGACAGGCTCTGCGATGACACTCGCAGCGATGTTCGACTTTCCCGCACCGGTCTGGTGCGTCCCGCAAGCGAAGGATGCGACGGCTCTGGCAGCGGCGTCAGGCGCTGCGACGATCTCGGCCTTCGTAGCGGCGGGAAACTTCTCGCACTGTCGGGGATGCGCTCCGCAAGCGAGTGATGCGACACTTTTCAATGGCAAAAGTCTCTCAAGCTTAGTTTCAAGCTTCCCAGCACAGGTACAACTTCCAGAGGCCCCACAACTGGATCAAGCACTCTAGGAAGGACAGAACTCTCTCAGCAGAGTTCAGGGAAGCTGGGGGTGAAGTCCTTTTGTTCCTGGGACTTCAGAACAGGGAGCCAGCTCTTCTCAGGCCCTTGGAGATTCCTTCAAGACAGGGGAAACAGCACACTAGCAAAGTCCTTCCCCTCTCCTTGGCAGCAAAGCAACAGCAGGTCAGTCCAGCAGAGCAACAGCAGGACAGTCTTCCTTCTTCAGTTTCAGCTTTCTCCTTGGCAGAGGTTTTTCCTTGATTCCATGATGATCCAATTTTCTGTTGTCAGGGGTCCTGTAATTATACCCCTAAAAGTCTTTGTTCTCTTTGGGCATGTGGGCCCTGAGCCCGGTCTGAACCAGTTCTGGGTGTCTCCTGAGTACTTTGTTTTGCTGGCTTCTTCTTTCCTTTCAGAGTGAGGGGCAGGGTCGTCAGCCGCCCAGCAGGAGGTGGAGCCAGCATTGTGGAAGGCAGGCACAGCTCTATTCAGGCCCAGGTGCTAACTCCTCCCACCACTCCAGTTGCAAATGCAGTCATTCAGCCTAGGGCTGACTCAGCCAGCCTCCTGGGGAATCCCCAGCCCCTGTCACTCTCAAACCAGACAAAAAGTGCTGTTCTCCAACACAGGATTTAAAAACAACCTTTCCTAAAAGATGTGTTATTAAATTCTGAGTTCAGGGATACTAGATACGTATGTCCTATCTTGTTCCTATGGGAAGAAATGCTGTTAACCACTGTAGCCAGCATCCCCAATGTTAATCTATGGAGCAAGATAGCCTTACAATAGTGAAAACGAAAATGGCTGCCATTCACTATCAGAGCATGTCACCTGCACTAGTACATGCTTTACCTTTTACATACACTGAACCCTGCCCAGGGGGGTACCTTGGGCCTTCCATAGGGGTGACTGATGCACACAAAAAGGGAAGGGTTAGGCCTGGTCAGTGGGGACACTGACCAGGAGGACATGGCAGCTTCTAAACTGCCCACAGGCACTGCAGTGGCAGGCCTTAAACACTATTTTAGAGCTACTCCCGTGGGTGGCACAATCAGTGCTGCAGGCCCACTACTAGCATTTGTCATCACCAGCCCTGGCACACCCAGTGCACTTTACTAGGGACTTCATGGTGACACAACTATGCCAAACATGTATATCCAATCAGAATAACAATTTACATAGGGAGCACTTACACTCTGGCACTGATCAGCAGTGGCAGAGTGTCCAAAGCATCTAAACCAGCAAAAACGAAATACAGCACAGCATCACAAATACAGGAGGTAGAGGCAAAAAGATAGGGGAAAACCACGCCAAAGATGCCAGGTCTAACAGTGAGCATGGGTTATTTTGGGGTTTTCTTGTGCCTTACCCTGATTAGGATTGTGGTCACTGCTTGACCAGGGCTCACAACACAGTCAACCAGTAACCCAATTTGTAACAAACATTTATTAATGAATATACATAATTCAGTAGAGAACAAACTATTGGAAATCTGTTGTTAGACTTTGAACCAGCTCAACCAGTAACTATGATGCTTTCATTATAATTTAGTTGCTAGCACTGGTCAAAATATTGTTGTCTATTCCATGATTTTACTGAACATTGGAAGAGACAATCCTGCCATACTATAAATACATGCACTAGGGGGTTTGTCTGATAAAAGTGCAAATACAAGTGTAAATCAGTATTCAGGTGTAGAATATAACTTGGACATTCTTTTGTAGGAAAACTTCACAGTTGCAAGGCCGTAAAAAGAAGAGTACAGAACAGTGGGAAAGAGGGAATTTAAAGGTAATGAAAATTACTAATTCTTGAACACAGATTACCATTAAAGAATAAAGGGTGATTGTTATATGATCTTCATTAACCACACCATGGTCATTTATTTAGCTAAACTGAAGAGAGAATACGTCTGCAGTAGCAGAACTAAGACAGCAAGGAGTCAAGATAGCACATATGACTGTTCTGAACCACAGCAGCAATTGTCCACTCCCCTTTCCCATGGTGGACTATTCTAACAAGTAATGAAAACTCTTGGAAGCAGTAGTCAAAAAAGAAATTGAAAGACAGCAGTTTTGTGAATACATCTAGCTCGCACAGGATTATGAATCATAACCAGTGGCGGCTGGCAGGGAACGAGAGCGGAGATGCGGGAGGATTGCAGGGGGGTACAAAATACAACTGAAAAAAAGCTTACCTCCTCACTGCATCTCGAGTCCTCAGTCATCTCTCCTCCTCTGTCCCTTGTCATCTCTCTATGGCTTGAACCAGAAATTGCACAGGATCTCTCCCTTAAGCCAATCACAATGTGCCAAGACCACTCACAATGCTGCATTGCAATGCAGCATTGTTATTGGTCTGAGAGCTGTGGCTCAGTGCTCAGATGGGGAATGGGAGGCTGGACATGTTCCCCACCAGGCTGTGTAATGCAGCCTGGTGGGGAACATACAAAGTGCACATGACTGTTAGGGGGCTCTAGAGTAATGACCACTTTGGAGTGTTGCAACCACTCCTCCTACTGGACGTCACAGGAGACCAGCCCTATCTCGCCCAACCTGGCTGATACTAAAAATAAAATGATACTAAAAGAAATAATTCTGTTATTTTCATTACATTTTTGCTTTTACAGTGCTCCGAGAGCAGTGAGTTAAAGCTCCTCTGCCTTGATGGAGAAGCCGCCACTGATCATATAGTTTGAGACTCATTCACATGACGGGGCCTTAAGTCAAAGTTGATTAAATTAATTACAAATAATCACAGTGGCTCACCAGACTCAATCACAAAGGTAGACACTTTAAAAATATTTTTAAAATTAATAGTGGCATATTCTGCCCTTCCAACATGAGAGCACAATCGTTGTAAAATCAGTTCAATTAAATAATTAAAAATGATAACCAGGGCCCACCAGACCGATCCCCAAGAGCAGAACATTAAAAAAAACATAAAATGAGCACTAACATTTGGCATCCCTCCAGGACCCACAGGTCCCAACAGAGAGCATGAGGTAGGTTTGTAGAAATCAATGACGTTATTTAAAATAATAACCATGGCCTGCATAGACAAGCCCACAAATGGTATAGCCAAAAGTGCAGATAAAATGAAAGCTTGGGAAATGCGCAAAAGTATTGGAGGGATTCAAAACAAAGGTAACATACAATGCTCCAGACAGAAAACTTAAAAAAGTGGCAAAAAAAGGCAATAATGAACTTATCATGCATACGGGCACACCCACACATTCACACACAAGCGCACACACACAGTAGCCCTAGTCACTATAATACTTCCCTGATAAAAATAATAAACAAAAAAGATGGATTTTGCAATAAAAAAGTTCTTTGAACTGTGCTTTCGACAAAATAAAAATACTCTAAAGCAGTCCCAAAGCAAAGTCCTGTGTTATGCGGGGTAGAAGAAAGGCATAGTGTCAGGAATTTTCCAATCACAACTGCAATACAAAATATCTAATATCATGCATAATTATGCTAGCATAATATAGCATTAAAGGTCGATGCCGTGGGCTATAACAATTGTTAAATGGCATGCACAGGAATTATGCCCAAGCTCCTGGCAAAGAAATCTAACTTGTAGAGGGCCTTTACCAAAGGATATAGCCCGAACAAGAAGGGCTATAATGCTAATAAAACATACCACCTGTGTGTGTATAATAATCTAAATCCAAATTAGTTCTAATTTAAAAAGGGAGAAACCGAAATGCAAGCATTTAAATGATGGAGCAGAAAGAAATAGCCGATATTGAATCTGGGTGACTCTGAGTCAGTCTAGATCTGAGTCTTCCAATGTTCTAATAAAATAAAAATGACCGCTGGGTCTAATATGAACTCATATGTTTTCAAGTGATTATAATTACAAAAATTGTCCTGAAAATTAAAGACATTATGATGTCAATACCTAAATTGTGCATAAATTATCATTTAGTTTACTTCAAGTCATATGTATAACTTTTGAAATTTAAGACGAGAGTATAGGGTGGGTAAACTCTTTTCAAAAAGTAGAAAAGGGAGAACATGAGTTTTATTTCAGTAGATCAATGGGTACTCAAGGCATTGCACATCTGTGTGTCAATGTGCATATGTGGACATGCATGTGTTTGTGATTAGTCAGTGAGGCGATTGTTGGAGTTCCAGATGCAAACTGAGAGCTTCTGTTTATTTGTCAATTTGTATTTGTTTAATGATATACTCATATCCACAATTCAAACAATAATAAAATGACATTAAAAACATAATTAAATAATCAATATACATAGTTCCTGCAACAGTCTTGGCTTCTGACTCCTTGAGAGACAAACACTTGCAGGTAAGTGGAGCGACTGTACTCTTTCTATTAATCCGACCTTATCCCAGATCTGACTATTGGCATGCATCACAAAGTGTAATACTTGTTAGTCTGTGATTTCTAGAACACCAAGTGGACTCTGAACCAGTTAGCTGTGCATTGTCTTGTTGCATTACGTAATATAGGTTTTTGTGTGTGAAAGTCTATTAAATTCCCTTCCTTTCCCTTTTTGCAGCATCTGTCTTCCTTTCTTTATCCTCCGCTCTGCACTCCTCTTTCATCTGTGATCCCGCTCTGTCCTGATCTCACTTCCATGTTAGGGTTCTGCTCTCTTTAGTTTGTTCTGCTTTCCTTCTTTGCAGCCTCTGTCTTTCTTCGTTTTCCTGCTCGCTCTCTCTGGCCCTTTGACTCTTCACTCGCATGGCCCTGCTGGCTCCATGAGTCTGCCTATTATGCCAATGGCTGTGTACTCCTTGACTACATTCGAAGTACTTGTTTAGAGCCAAAGGTTGGCATTTTCAGTGTAAAACTGTGCTTCTGTTTAGATCTAAAAGTGACATTGTAAAAACTTGTGATTTGTGTGCAATGATGCCAGCCATTAGCAAAACATTATTGTATGAAAAGGCAGTTTTTCCTTCCTCCCCTTCTCCAAGAGAGTTGAATACACCCTTCCTACAGGTGCACTCATTGGCCTGTTGCTAAGCGACCACCTGGCTGGCCCATCAGGTCAGCCTAAGAGGATGGGAAAGAATCAGCTGACCTCACCTCCAAGCTTTAAAAGCATTTGCCCCATGTCGTCTCAGCCTAGGCATCAAGGCTACGGTCAGAGAGGACATGGGCATTCAGTCTTAGTTCTAGAAATGTTGCCCTCTATTCCCTTTCATAGTTACCTCCATAGCCCAACCACAGCCTCATGCACACTTAATCTCAGCAAAGACACACTAGTCATTCACAACAAACAAATTGAATCCACATTTCAGTTACTCACTAAACACTACAAAACTCCACAAAACGAATCTATATACACTTCTACTCTAACAACCATACAATGGCACCTTAACTTTCACACAAACCACAATGTTGCCCCATACTACCATCAAACCCACACATTACCAATACATCACTAACCCACACTACACATAACCTTAATCCCCTCAAACACACCATCCATTATCATACAAGAAACCTGCTCTACCTTCTACTCGGGACTACTAGAACACATTCCAGCACCATCAGCCCTTTACTCAATCCTCTCTGATATCCTCGTACCAGAAGATACCCTCCTCCTTTTACCAAAAACACATAACCAAACACTCCCTGCACTCCACTCTACCACAAATGCTAGCTCATCCTCCTACCATATCTACTATAAACACTCTTTCTCCCTGTTCATCCCCTCTAACACGCCATACACTCTTCTCCAACACTCAACACCACCCCCTTTCCCCTTCAACATGTTTCCCACCAGTACTTTAGTTTTGAATCCTACACACAAAAACACTACAATCAATATATTTATTCCACAAAAACAAAACATAACACAAATTCTAGCACAACAAAATCTCACTGATACAATTTCTTACCACATTCTGTCACAAAATACAAACACACAGTCACTCTAACACTCATGCCTACACAAATATTATGGATACTGAATCAACTTTACACTCAAATTTCCAATCATTACCAATACCAACCACAAGCTCCTCTAATAGACAACAACACTCATGTACCTGCCTTTCATCAATTGAACAATTTACAGCTTTAAAACATGTTTTTTCCACTAATGACACGATGAGGGTACTACACTCGTGTGCACTGAGGGATATTACAAAAAAGTACCCACAGTACGTAATTAAGATCAGTTCTGCTGGCGCTCCACTTCCAGTGGCTCACTGTCAACGCCACTACAACTCAATTTTACTCCCAGAATGGAAGGAGCGTCTAAGTAAACAATAATATTCAGCATAATCAAGTAATGCAATTTAAAAAGAATCCAAAAGAGGTGAATCAAAAAAGGTCCATATAAGCTTCCTTCAGGTTTTTGGTTCAGTTCTTTTATTTTGGTATGTCTTTCCGTTAGCTTAAGTCAAAGTTGATTAAATTAATTATAAATATTCACAGTGGCTCACTCATGTACCTGCCTTTCATCAATTGAACAATTTACAGCTTTAAAACATGTTTTTTCCACTAATGACACGATGAGGGTACTACACTCGTGTGCACTGAGGGATATTACAAAAAAGTACCCACAGTACGTAATTAAGATCAGTTCTGCTGGCGCTCCACTTCCAGTGGCTCACTGTCAACGCCACTACAACTCAATTTTACTCCCAGAATGGAAGGAGCGTCTAAGTAAACAATAATATTCAGCATAATCAAGTAATGCAATTTAAAAAGAATCCAAAAGAGGTGAATCAAAAAAGGTCCATATAAGCTTCCTTCAGGTTTTGGGTTCAGTTCTTTTATTTTGGTATGTCTTTCCGTTAGCTGAAGATATCCACCTTGAAGTTATTCAAACAATCTGTGCAAACATGTATCATACAACCAATAAATATTCAACAGCCTACGCGTTTCGTCCCATCCGGGACATCATCAGGGCTCTGTTAATAATCCTAGTTGAAGGTGTGTCAGGCACTTTCTCCCTTCCGTCTATAAGTCTTGTTTGCCAATAGGTAATTGTTGAGACCTATTTATAAGAATATTGGTCTTATTAGTCCAGTTTTTCCAATAGCTTCCGCTCACGACAACTTTTTTTTTTTTCCATTTCTTTTCTATATGCGATCAAAAGATCCTTATTGATTGCTGGAAGTATTATGTTATCTAATTCAAGACTTGCCCTCTTCCATATGTCCAATTCCCACCTGCATCTATAACCATGCAACTGCGGCTATCGCCTCAATCTAAAATTCTCTCCTTTTGGCCGAATCCTCCTAAAGTTGAATAGTCCCAGTTATGTCCCACATTCTCCGCCGGCGGGAGTTATCGAACCTGGCTGTCAGGATGTGAGTTGTTTGACATGGATGAAGATGAATAATAAGGCTACTACAGCGGGTAAAGCAAATTAAAAGATTATCACAAAGGTGAGTAAACTTGAGCTTTAAAACATAACCCACAACCTCCACCACCACAAACCCATTCACTTTACACCCTCAATATACATAAATAACATAAACAGCACACCACATTTCATGACTTTGCGCTTCCTTGCCTATTGCACAACAAGACTACACTACAAAAACAACTGCACAACCCACCAACTCAATCTCAACCACCATCTCCACCCAATGCACAAACAAACCCAACAAATTGCCTTCTAAGTCTGTTGGATGAGGGTAACAATATAGACAAACAACAAAGTTGCTATTCTGAAACAGTTTACACAATTACTAATAGTACACCTACTACAAGTTCAAATCCCTTTCTAACAACAAGCACCACACCTACAACCTACTCACAGACACATGAATCATAGTTGGGGAATGACATGACTCCGGTATTGCTTGAGGCTGTTCCTCCAGACTTGTAATAACAAGCATTTGCAATGCAATAGGTCTCGCATTAGGAAAGTTTGAGCTATTGGTATTGTAAATGACAAATTTTGTATTTATGTGTTGGTTTTGAAAATAGCGAAATTAATAGCTTTGTCATTTACAATGGCAATAGTTATACCTTTCGCAAATGTGACACCTATAGCATTTGTAATGCAATATGTGTTGTATTTACGTGACTTAGATAGAGTGAGTGCGATAGATTGATAGATAGATAGATAGATAGATAGATAGATAGATAGATAGATAGATAGATAGATAGATAGATAGATAGAGTGAGGGCGACAGATAGATAGAGGGGTACGTGACAGGAAGCTCAATATATTGCAACAGCTTGGGTGTATTGTGTGGCAGGAGTCCCGCGGCCACGTGCTTCCACCACCCGCAAAGTGATGCTGGTTGCAATGAATCACTGCCCTGGAGTTCCTTACTTCAGCAATGAAAATTGATTTTTCAAACTGCTGTGTTAAAAAGACAGAGGCAGACACTTCTCCTTTGTGCATTTACATCTATTTCACCCCTCACGAGCCGTTCAGTGTGACTGACTGACCGTGAGGCACTGAAGGAATCTTGTTAGAGGATATTTCCGCTTTTCAACAATAATAGGCAGGCTTTGCCGAGATAAATAATGCGCCGACTAATACTGCCTACTACCGCACGCAAGTGTTGTCGGAGCAATGAGTTATTCACATCAAACTTTTTCCAGGAGTAAAAATGCAGGCGGATTGTGCCCGCAAGTTCCACGCACTTTTATCTACATCATGGGTAATTTATGCAGACGTAGGCCAGAAATGTTTACGAATTAACAAAAGAGTATGTCCAGTGCGTCCCAGGCGTACACGCACGTTACGATGCTCACTGCATGAAGGTACGTGCAGACACCGTCACACCAAGAGGCAGTGGAGTCGACAACACACAGCACCACCACTGATCCCTAGAGCCATGGGCACTAGAGTCGAGTCCTGTGGGTAGTATCACACAACACTAACTTTGCGCTCTTGCACTACCACAAAGAACTTGGGCCGGCTGTACAATGAACCACTAAGGAGCACTGACACCTGTGGCACATGTCAGTGACTTCACGGAGCTCAAAACAATGAAAATAACAGGCGGGGGGAAGGAGAAATAGAAGGAAAATAGAGGGGTTAGGGAGAAAATGAGAGGAGGGAAAGAATCAAATGGACAGCAAGACAAAGAAAAGAGAGGCCGCGGGAAGGAGACAAAGAGGGGGGAGAAGTAAATGGGGAGGGAACGATAGAGCGAGAGAACGAGGAAGAAGAGAGATAAGCGACAGAGGAGATTACAAAGAGCAAACAAGTTAAAGGTAAAGTGATTAGTAAGAGAATAGGAGAACAGAAAAAAAGGAGAGGCAAGAGTGAAACAGGAAAAGAATCGGATCCAAACTGTGCACAGTAGCTACTTATCTTTAGCACTGCAACCACATTTTTGAACAAAAGTTCTGCAAACACTTTGTGAATGTGAGTAAAACATGGGTAATACTGCTGAAAACATCTCGTGCATGAAAGTACAACTGTAGGAAGAAGTGCTAGAAGAAGCTAACAGGAGGGGAGATGAAGAAGCAATACTAGGAAGAAATATAGGAAATAAGAGAAAGCGGAGCAGGCACGAGACAAAACAGAAAGAAAAGTAAGCAAGTTAATGGAAAAGAATCAAGCACAAAGATACCAGAAAGAAATCGAGGAATAAAACAACAAAGCAAGAGAGAAAGGTGAAAAGAAACAATTGGAATGAGACACAAAGGCGTTTAATAGATAGATGATAAACTGACTGGAAAATGAGGAGCGACACGGCCAGGAAGGGAAGGCAGAAGCAATAATCAGAGTGTGAAACAGTGGGTAGAGAAATAAGATCATACAGAGGAGAAAACAGGCAACAGAGAGAATAGGATAAATGTAAAATATCAGCGTTCTTAACCACGAGCCGGACAATTGTTGCAAGTGTAGAAAAAAACGCACAGCTTCCGATTCTCACCCTCTTCATAATGGCGCAGTTCCAGCAAATAGCTTTATGCACAGCCCAATATTTAAAAATAATGGAAAGCGCAAGCTGAAAGTGTTAGTGAGGAAGAGGAGGGGCGGGTTGGCGTTGCCCTGAAAGTGATGGCACGCGAGCACACAATGGCGAAAGTGAAAGCAGGCTGGTGAGTGGCAAATGGCAGCTGTGCACTTCGCGCGTGCTTGTGCGCGTGCTAGCAAGCTGGTCGCCGTCCTGGGTAACATTTTAAAAAGCCCTACAAAATTTCTTGCAAGAGCAGCGCATGCGCGCTTACTCCAGCTAGACCTAAAAAAGAGAGGAACACCTTGAAACCAAAGGAAGAGGGTGCTATATGACAATATCAAAAAGGCATTTTCCTTTGCATTACCCTATATTGAGAGTACAAACTACTAATCACATCCACTTGTGTTGGCTTCAACCATACAATCTCTCAGCCACTACACAGGCATCATTGTGTTGTATTGTAATTGCATTTATATAGCACTTACTACCCCATACGAGGCGTCGAAGCGCTTTTTTGGCGAGTAGCATGCTACTCCGGGACCCATAACGGATTAGTGTTGAATTAGTATAGTAAAACATGCAAGTAAATTTTAAGTGGGGGATAAGTTGGTCAGTTATAGGTTAGTCAGTTATTTGGATTCAGATTTGGAAAGATAGCAGAAGCTTGAAGCACATTACTCTGGAAACCCATAAAGGATTAGTGCTGAATTAGTATGGTGAAATATGAAAGTAATTTGAGTGGTGGATATTAGTCAGTTATTTGGAGTGAGATGGGTAGCAGAGGGATAACAGGGAAGAAAGGTTTGCATTCATGTAGCACTTGATACCCCTGATGGGTGTGATGCGCTGTTCTCACGAGTAGGAGGCTACTCTGGAACCCATAAAGGATTAGTGTTGAAAAAATATGTATAGTGAAGTATGAAGTAATTTGAGTGGTGGATATGTTATTCAGTTATTTGGATAGAGAAGGGTAGGTTGCAGGACAGAACAGGGAAAGAGGTTTGTATTTATATAGCGCCAGGTACTCCTTGATGGGGTTACAAATGCAAAAAGAACAATTGATGGACAGAATGCAGAACAATGTCATACATTCACCCCAGTACAGAGATCTGGGCCTAAATCCATCGTTTTTTGCTCACCATGCCATTCCAGTTTGGATCCAGACTTATTCAAATCAGTCTTGACCCTGTGCTCAATGGGAACAGTCCAGCCCAAACTGACTGCCATTCACTATCAGAGCATGTCACCTGCACTAGTACATGCTTTACCTTTTACATACACTGAACCCTGCCCAGGGGGGTACCTTGGGCCTTCCATAGGGGTGACTGATGCACACAAAAAGGGAAGGGTTAGGCCTGGTCAGTGGGGACACTGACCAGGAGGACATGGCAGCTTCTAAACTGCCCACAGGCACTGCAGTGGCAGGCCTTAAACACTATTTTAGAGCTACTCCCGTGGGTGGCACAATCAGTGCTGCAGGCCCACTACTAGCATTTGTCATCACCAGCCCTGGCACACCCAGTGCACTTTACTAGGGACTTCATGGTGACACAACTATGCCAAACATGTATATCCAATCAGAATAACAATTTACATAGGGAGCACTTACACTCTGGCACTGATCAGCAGTGGCAGAGTGTCCAAAGCATCTAAACCAGCAAAAACGAAATACAGCACAGCATCACAAATACAGGAGGTAGAGGCAAAAAGATAGGGGAAAACCACGCCAAAGATGCCAGGTCTAACAGTGAGCATGGGTTATTTTGGGGTTTTCTTGTGCCTTACCCTGATTAGGATTGTGGTCACTGCTTGACCAGGGCTCACAACACAGTCAACCAGTAACCCAATTTGTAACAAACATTTATTAATGAATATACATAATTCAGTAGAGAACAAACTATTGGAAATCTGTTGTTAGACTTTGAACCAGCTCAACCAGTAACTATGATGCTTTCATTATAATTTAGTTGCTAGCACTGGTCAAAATATTGTTGTCTATTCCATGATTTTACTGAACATTGGAAGAGACAATCCTGCCATACTATAAATACATGCACTAGGGGGTTTGTCTGATAAAAGTGCAAATACAAGTGTAAATCAGTATTCAGGTGTAGAATATAACTTGGACATTCTTTTGTAGGAAAACTTCACAGTTGCAAGGCCGTAAAAAGAAGAGTACAGAACAGTGGGAAAGAGGGAATTTAAAGGTAATGAAAATTACTAATTCTTGAACACAGATTACCATTAAAGAATAAAGGGTGATTGTTATATGATCTTCATTAACCACACCATGGTCATTTATTTAGCTAAACTGAAGAGAGAATACGTCTGCAGTAGCAGAACTAAGACAGCAAGGAGTCAAGATAGCACATATGACTGTTCTGAACCACAGCAGCAATTGTCCACTCCCCTTTCCCATGGTGGACTATTCTAACAAGTAATGAAAACTCTTGGAAGCAGTAGTCAAAAAAGAAATTGAAAGACAGCAGTTTTGTGAATACATCTAGCTCGCACAGGATTATGAATCATAACCAGTGGCGGCTGGCAGGGAACGAGAGCGGAGATGCGGGAGGATTGCAGGGGGGTACAAAATACAACTGAAAAAAAGCTTACCTCCTCACTGCATCTCGAGTCCTCAGTCATCTCTCCTCCTCTGTCCCTTGTCATCTCTCTATGGCTTGAACCAGAAATTGCACAGGATCTCTCCCTTAAGCCAATCACAATGTGCCAAGACCACTCACAATGCTGCATTGCAATGCAGCATTGTTATTGGTCTGAGAGCTGTGGCTCAGTGCTCAGATGGGGAATGGGAGGCTGGACATGTTCCCCACCAGGCTGTGTAATGCAGCCTGGTGGGGAACATACAAAGTGCACATGACTGTTAGGGGGCTCTAGAGTAATGACCACTTTGGAGTGTTGCAACCACTCCTCCTACTGGACGTCACAGGAGACCAGCCCTATCTCGCCCAACCTGGCTGATACTAAAAATAAAATGATACTAAAAGAAATAATTCTGTTATTTTCATTACATTTTTGCTTTTACAGTGCTCCGAGAGCAGTGAGTTAAAGCTCCTCTGCCTTGATGGAGAAGCCGCCACTGATCATATAGTTTGAGACTCATTCACATGACGGGGCCTTAAGTCAAAGTTGATTAAATTAATTACAAATAATCACAGTGGCTCACCAGACTCAATCACAAAGGTAGACACTTTAAAAATATTTTTAAAATTAATAGTGGCATATTCTGCCCTTCCAACATGAGAGCACAATCGTTGTAAAATCAGTTCAATTAAATAATTAAAAATGATAACCAGGGCCCACCAGACCGATCCCCAAGAGCAGAACATTAAAAAAAACATAAAATGAGCACTAACATTTGGCATCCCTCCAGGACCCACAGGTCCCAACAGAGAGCATGAGGTAGGTTTGTAGAAATCAATGACGTTATTTAAAATAATAACCATGGCCTGCATAGACAAGCCCACAAATGGTATAGCCAAAAGTGCAGATAAAATGAAAGCTTGGGAAATGCGCAAAAGTATTGGAGGGATTCAAAACAAAGGTAACATACAATGCTCCAGACAGAAAACTTAAAAAAGTGGCAAAAAAAGGCAATAATGAACTTATCATGCATACGGGCACACCCACACATTCACACACAAGCGCACACACACAGTAGCCCTAGTCACTATAATACTTCCCTGATAAAAATAATAAACAAAAAAGATGGATTTTGCAATAAAAAAGTTCTTTGAACTGTGCTTTCGACAAAATAAAAATACTCTAAAGCAGTCCCAAAGCAAAGTCCTGTGTTATGCGGGGTAGAAGAAAGGCATAGTGTCAGGAATTTTCCAATCACAACTGCAATACAAAATATCTAATATCATGCATAATTATGCTAGCATAATATAGCATTAAAGGTCGATGCCGTGGGCTATAACAATTGTTAAATGGCATGCACAGGAATTATGCCCAAGCTCCTGGCAAAGAAATCTAACTTGTAGAGGGCCTTTACCAAAGGATATAGCCCGAACAAGAAGGGCTATAATGCTAATAAAACATACCACCTGTGTGTGTATAATAATCTAAATCCAAATTAGTTCTAATTTAAAAAGGGAGAAACCGAAATGCAAGCATTTAAATGATGGAGCAGAAAGAAATAGCCGATATTGAATCTGGGTGACTCTGAGTCAGTCTAGATCTGAGTCTTCCAATGTTCTAATAAAATAAAAATGACCGCTGGGTCTAATATGAACTCATATGTTTTCAAGTGATTATAATTACAAAAATTGTCCTGAAAATTAAAGACATTATGATGTCAATACCTAAATTGTGCATAAATTATCATTTAGTTTACTTCAAGTCATATGTATAACTTTTGAAATTTAAGACGAGAGTATAGGGTGGGTAAACTCTTTTCAAAAAGTAGAAAAGGGAGAACATGAGTTTTATTTCAGTAGATCAATGGGTACTCAAGGCATTGCACATCTGTGTGTCAATGTGCATATGTGGACATGCATGTGTTTGTGATTAGTCAGTGAGGCGATTGTTGGAGTTCCAGATGCAAACTGAGAGCTTCCGTTTATTTGTCAATTTGTATTTGTTTAATGATATACTCATATCCACAATTCAAACAATAATAAAATGACATTAAAAACATAATTAAATAATCAATATACATAGTTCCTGCAACAGTCTTGGCTTCTGACTCCTTGAGAGACAAACACTTGCAGGTAAGTGGAGCGACTGTACTCTTTCTATTAATCCGACCTTATCCCAGATCTGACTATTGGCATGCATCACAAAGTGTAATACTTGTTAGTCTGTGATTTCTAGAACACCAAGTGGACTCTGAACCAGTTAGCTGTGCATTGTCTTGTTGCATTACGTAATATAGGTTTTTGTGTGTGAAAGTCTATTAAATTCCCTTCCTTTCCCTTTTTGCAGCATCTGTCTTCCTTTCTTTATCCTCCGCTCTGCACTCCTCTTTCATCTGTGATCCCGCTCTGTCCTGATCTCACTTCCATGTTAGGGTTCTGCTCTCTTTAGTTTGTTCTGCTTTCCTTCTTTGCAGCCTCTGTCTTTCTTCGTTTTCCTGCTCGCTCTCTCTGGCCCTTTGACTCTTCACTCGCATGGCCCTGCTGGCTCCATGAGTCTGCCTATTATGCCAATGGCTGTGTACTCCTTGACTACATTCGAAGTACTTGTTTAGAGCCAAAGGTTGGCATTTTCAGTGTAAAACTGTGCTTCTGTTTAGATCTAAAAGTGACATTGTAAAAACTTGTGATTTGTGTGCAATGATGCCAGCCATTAGCAAAACATTATTGTATGAAAAGGCAGTTTTTCCTTCCTCCCCTTCTCCAAGAGAGTTGAATACACCCTTCCTACAGGTGCACTCATTGGCCTGTTGCTAAGCGACCACCTGGCTGGCCCATCAGGTCAGCCTAAGAGGATGGGAAAGAATCAGCTGACCTCACCTCCAAGCTTTAAAAGCATTTGCCCCATGTCGTCTCAGCCTAGGCATCAAGGCTACGGTCAGAGAGGACATGGGCATTCAGTCTTAGTTCTAGAAATGTTGCCCTCTATTCCCTTTCATAGTTACCTCCATAGCCCAACCACAGCCTCATGCACACTTAATCTCAGCAAAGACACACTAGTCATTCACAACAAACAAATTGAATCCACATTTCAGTTACTCACTAAACACTACAAAACTCCACAAAACGAATCTATATACACTTCTACTCTAACAACCATACAATGGCACCTTAACTTTCACACAAACCACAATGTTGCCCCATACTACCATCAAACCCACACATTACCAATACATCACTAACCCACACTACACATAACCTTAATCCCCTCAAACACACCATCCATTATCATACAAGAAACCTGCTCTACCTTCTACTCGGGACTACTAGAACACATTCCAGCACCATCAGCCCTTTACTCAATCCTCTCTGATATCCTCGTACCAGAAGATACCCTCCTCCTTTTACCAAAAACACATAACCAAACACTCCCTGCACTCCACTCTACCACAAATGCTAGCTCATCCTCCTACCATATCTACTATAAACACTCTTTCTCCCTGTTCATCCCCTCTAACACGCCATACACTCTTCTCCAACACTCAACACCACCCCCTTTCCCCTTCAACATGTTTCCCACCAGTACTTTAGTTTTGAATCCTACACACAAAAACACTACAATCAATATATTTATTCCACAAAAACAAAACATAACACAAATTCTAGCACAACAAAATCTCACTGATACAATTTCTTACCACATTCTGTCACAAAATACAAACACACAGTCACTCTAACACTCATGCCTACACAAATATTATGGATACTGAATCAACTTTACACTCAAATTTCCAATCATTACCAATACCAACCACAAGCTCCTCTAATAGACAACAACACTCATGTACCTGCCTTTCATCAATTGAACAATTTACAGCTTTAAAACATGTTTTTTCCACTAATGACACGATGAGGGTACTACACTCGTGTGCACTGAGGGATATTACAAAAAAGTACCCACAGTACGTAATTAAGATCAGTTCTGCTGGCGCTTCACTTCCAGTGGCTCACTGTCAACGCCACTACAACTCAATTTTACTCCCAGAATGGAAGGAGCGTCTAAGTAAACAATAATATTCAGCATAATCAAGTAATGCAATTTAAAAAGAATCCAAAAGAGGTGAATCAAAAAAGGTCCATATATGCTTCCTTCAGGTTTTTGGTTCAGTTCTTTTATTTTGGTATGTCTTTCCGTTAGCTTAAGTCAAAGTTGATTAAATTAATTATAAATATTCACAGTGGCTCACTCATGTACCTGCCTTTCATCAATTGAACAATTTACAGCTTTAAAACATGTTTTTTCCACTAATGACACGATGAGGGTACTACACTCGTGTGCACTGAGGGATATTACAAAAAAGTACCCACAGTACGTAATTAAGATCAGTTCTGCTGGCGCTCCACTTCCAGTGGCTCACTGTCAACGCCACTACAACTCAATTTTACTCCCAGAATGGAAGGAGCGTCTAAGTAAACAATAATATTCAGCATAATCAAGTAATGCAATTTAAAAAGAATCCAAAAGAGGTGAATCAAAAAAGGTCCATATAAGCTTCCTTAAGGTTTTGGGTTCAGTTCTTTTATTTTGGTATGTCTTTCCGTTAGCTGAAGATATCCACCTTGAAGTTATTCAAACAATCTGTGCAAACATGTATCATACAACCAATAAATATTCAACAGCCTACGCGTTTCGTCCCATCCGGGACATCATCAGGGCTCTGTTAATAATCCTAGTTGAAGGTGTGTCAGGCACTTTCTCCCTTCCGTCTATAAGTCTTGTTTGCCAATAGGTAATTGTTGAGACCTATTTATAAGAATATTGGTCTTATTAGTCCAGTTTTTCCAATAGCTTCCGCTCACGACAACTTTTTTTTTTTTTCATTTCTTTTCTATATGCGATCAAAAGATCCTTATTGATTGCTGGAAGTATTATGTTATCTAATTCAAGACTTGCCCTCTTCCATATGTCCAATTCCCACCTGCATCTATAACCATGCAACTGCGGCTATCGCCTCAATCTAAAATTCTCTCCTTTTGGCCGAATCCTCCTAAAGTTGAATAGTCCCAGTTATGTCCCACATTCTCCGCCGGCGGGAGTTATCGAACCTGGCTGTCAGGATGTGAGTTGTTTGACATGGATGAAGATGAATAATAAGGCTACTACAGCGGGTAAAGCAAATTAAAAGATTATCACAAAGGTGAGTAAACTTGAGCTTTAAAACATAACCCACAACCTCCACCACCACAAACCCATTCACTTTACACCCTCAATATACATAAATAACATAAACAGCACACCACATTTCATGACTTTGCGCTTCCTTGCCTATTGCACAACAAGACTACACTACAAAAACAACTGCACAACCCACCAACTCAATCTCAACCACCATCTCCACCCAATGCACAAACAAACCCAACAAATTGCCTTCTAAGTCTGTTGGATGAGGGTAACAATATAGACAAACAACAAAGTTGCTATTCTGAAACAGTTTACACAATTACTAATAGTACACCTACTACAAGTTCAAATCCCTTTCTAACAACAAGCACCACACCTACAACCTACTCACAGACACATGAATCATAGTTGGGGAATGACATGACTCCGGTATTGCTTGAGGCTGTTCCTCCAGACTTGTAATAACAAGCATTTGCAATGCAATAGGTCTCGCATTAGGAAAGTTTGAGCTATTGGTATTGTAAATGACAAATTTTGTATTTATGTGTTGGTTTTGAAAATAGCGAAATTAATAGCTTTGTCATTTACAATGGCAATAGTTATACCTTTCGCAAATGTGACACCTATAGCATTTGTAATGCAATATGTGTTGTATTTACGTGACTTAGATAGAGTGAGTGCGATAGATTGATAGATAGATAGATAGATAGATAGATAGATAGATAGATAGATAGATAGATAGATAGATAGATAGATAGATAGATAGATAGATAGATAGAGTGAGGGCGACAGATAGATAGAGGGGTACGTGACAGGAAGCTCAATATATTGCAACAGCTTGGGTGTATTGTGTGGCAGGAGTCCCGCGGCCACGTGCTTCCACCACCCGCAAAGTGATGCTGGTTGCAATGAATCACTGCCCTGGAGTTCCTTACTTCAGCAATGAAAATTGATTTTTCAAACTGCTGTGTTAAAAAGACAGAGGCAGACACTTCTCCTTTGTGCATTTACATCTATTTCACCCCTCACGAGCCGTTCAGTGTGACTGACTGACCGTGAGGCACTGAAGGAATCTTGTTAGAGGATATTTCCGCTTTTCAACAATAATAGGCAGGCTTTGCCGAGATAAATAATGCGCCGACTAATACTGCCTACTACCGCACGCAAGTGTTGTCGGAGCAATGAGTTATTCACATCAAACTTTTTCCAGGAGTAAAAATGCAGGCGGATTGTGCCCGCAAGTTCCACGCACTTTTATCTACATCATGGGTAATTTATGCAGACGTAGGCCAGAAATGTTTACGAATTAACAAAAGAGTATGTCCAGTGCGTCCCAGGCGTACACGCACGTTACGATGCTCACTGCATGAAGGTACGTGCAGACACCGTCACACCAAGAGGCAGTGGAGTCGACAACACACAGCACCACCACTGATCCCTAGAGCCATGGGCACTAGAGTCGAGTCCTGTGGGTAGTATCACACAACACTAACTTTGCGCTCTTGCACTACCACAAAGAACTTGGGCCGGCTGTACAATGAACCACTAAGGAGCACTGACACCTGTGGCACATGTCAGCGACTTCACGGAGCTCAAAACAATGAAAATAACAGGCGGGGGGAAGGAGAAATAGAAGGAAAATAGAGGGGTTAGGGAGAAAATGAGAGGAGGGAAAGAATCAAATGGACAGCAAGACAAAGAAAAGAGAGGCCGCGGGAAGGAGACAAAGAGGGGGGAGAAGTAAATGGGGAGGGAACGATAGAGCGAGAGAACGAGGAAGAAGAGAGATAAGCGACAGAGGAGATTACAAAGAGCAAACAAGTTAAAGGTAAAGTGATTAG
Organism: Lissotriton helveticus; assembly: GCF_964261635.1. Lineage (NCBI taxonomy): Eukaryota > Metazoa > Chordata > Amphibia > Caudata > Salamandridae > Lissotriton > Lissotriton helveticus. The sequence continues at coordinate 870,197,262 of NC_136069.1, forward strand.
TAAGAGAATAGGAGAACAGAAAAAAAGGAGAGGCAAGAGTGAAACAGGAAAAGAATCGGATCCAAACTGTGCACAGTAGCTACTTATCTTTAGCACTGCAACCACATTTTTGAACAAAAGTTCTGCAAACACTTTGTGAATGTGAGTAAAACATGGGTAATACTGCTGAAAACATCTCGTGCATGAAAGTACAACTGTAGGAAGAAGTGCTAGAAGAAGCTAACAGGAGGGGAGATGAAGAAGCAATACTAGGAAGAAATATAGGAAATAAGAGAAAGCGGAGCAGGCACGAGACAAAACAGAAAGAAAAGTAAGCAAGTTAATGGAAAAGAATCAAGCACAAAGATACCAGAAAGAAATCGAGGAATAAAACAACAAAGCAAGAGAGAAAGGTGAAAAGAAACAATTGGAATGAGACACAAAGGCGTTTAATAGATAGATGATAAACTGACTGGAAAATGAGGAGCGACACGGCCAGGAAGGGAAGGCAGAAGCAATAATCAGAGTGTGAAACAGTGGGTAGAGAAATAAGATCATACAGAGGAGAAAACAGGCAACAGAGAGAATAGGATAAATGTAAAATATCAGCGTTCTTAACCACGAGCCGGACAATTGTTGCAAGTGTAGAAAAAAACGCACAGCTTCCGATTCTCACCCTCTTCATAATGGCGCAGTTCCAGCAAATAGCTTTATGCACAGCCCAATATTTAAAAATAATGGAAAGCGCAAGCTGAAAGTGTTAGTGAGGAAGAGGAGGGGCGGGTTGGCGTTGCCCTGAAAGTGATGGCACGCGAGCACACAATGGCGAAAGTGAAAGCAGGCTGGTGAGTGGCAAATGGCAGCTGTGCACTTCGCGCGTGCTTGTGCGCGTGCTAGCAAGCTGGGAGCCGTCCTGGGTAACATTTTAAAAAGCCCTACAAAATTTCTTGCAAGAGCAGCGCATGCGCGCTTACTCCAGCTAGACCTAAAAAAGAGAGGAACACCTTGAAACCAAAGGAAGAGGGTGCTATATGACAATATCAAAAAGGCATTTTCCTTTGCATTACCCTATATTGAGAGTACAAACTACTAATCACATCCACTTGTGTTGGCTTCAACCATACAATCTCTCAGCCACTACACAGGCATCATTGTGTTGTATTGTAATTGCATTTATATAGCACTTACTACCCCATACGAGGCGTCGAAGCGCTTTTTTGGCGAGTAGCATGCTACTCCGGGACCCATAACGGATTAGTGTTGAATTAGTATAGTAAAACATGCAAGTAAATTTTAAGTGGGGGATAAGTTGGTCAGTTATAGGTTAGTCAGTTATTTGGATTCAGATTTGGAAAGATAGCAGAAGCTTGAAGCACATTACTCTGGAAACCCATAAAGGATTAGTGCTGAATTAGTATGGTGAAATATGAAAGTAATTTGAGTGGTGGATATTAGTCAGTTATTTGGAGTGAGATGGGTAGCAGAGGGATAACAGGGAAGAAAGGTTTGCATTCATGTAGCACTTGATACCCCTGATGGGTGTGATGCGCTGTTCTCACGAGTAGGAGGCTACTCTGGAACCCATAAAGGATTAGTGTTGAAAAAATATGTATAGTGAAGTATGAAGTAATTTGAGTGGTGGATATGTTATTCAGTTATTTGGATAGAGAAGGGTAGGTTGCAGGACAGAACAGGGAAAGAGGTTTGTATTTATATAGCGCCAGGTACTCCTTGATGGGGTTACAAATGCAAAAAGAACAATTGATGGACAGAATGCAGAACAATGTCATACATTCACCCCAGTACAGAGATCTGGGCCTAAATCCATCGTTTTTTGCTCACCATGCCATTCCAGTTTGGATCCAGACTTATTCAAATCAGTCTTGACCCTGTGCTCAATGGGAACAGTCCAGCCCAAACTGCCAGGCCAGGTCCTCCCTGGAATGGAAACAAGCATTCTAGGACCGGTTTGGGGGTTTCAGCCCTCATTAGCCAGGATAGCTTGATTCCATTGGCAAGTAGAGCACAGGACTCACGTCTGAGCAAACCAGTCCCACTCGGGGTGACAAATGCAAAAAGAACAATTGATGGATAGAATGCAGAACAATGTCATACATTCACCCCAGTACAGAGATCTGGGCCTAAATCCATCGTTTTTTTGCTCACCATGCCATTCCAGTTTGGACCCAGCCATATGCAAATCAGTCTTGACCCTGTGCCCAATGGGAACAGTCCAGTCCGAACTGCCAAGCCAGGTCCTCCCTTGACTGGAAGCAAGCATCCTAGGACTTGTTTCAGGCTTTCAGCCCTCATCTGCTAGGATAGCTTGATTTCAGTGACATGGAGAGCACAGGACTCACGTCTGAGCAAACCAGTCCCACTCGGGGTGACAAATGCAAAAAGAACAATTGATGGATAGAATGCAGAACAATGTCATACATTCACCCCAGTACAGAGATCTGGGCCTAAATCCATCGTTTTTTTGCTCACCATGCCATTCCAGTTTGGACCCAGCCCTATGCAAATCAGTCTTGACCCTGTGCCCAATGGGAACAGTCCAGTCCGAACTGCCAAGCCAGGTCCTCCCTGGCCTGGAAGCAAGCATCCTAGGACTTGTTTCAGGCTTTCAGTCCTCATCTGCTAGGATAGCTTGATTCCAGTGACATGGAGAGCACGGGACTCACGTCTGAGCAAACCAGTCCCACTCGGGATAACAAAAGCAAAAAGAACAATTGATGGACAGAATGCAGAACAATGTCATACATTCACCCCAGTACAGACATCTGGGCCTAAATCCATCGTTTTTTTGCTCAATATGCTATTCCAGTTTGGACCCAGCCATATGCAAATCAGTCTTGACCCTGTGCCCAATGGGAACAGTCCAGTCTGGAACTGCCAAGCCAGGTCCTCCCTGGACTGGAAGCAAGCATCCTAGGACTTGTTTCAGGCTTTCAGCCTTCATCTGCTAGGATAGCTTGATTCCAGTGACATGGAGAGCACGGGACTCACGTCTGAGCAAACCAGTCCCACTCGGTGTGACAAATGCAAAAAGAACAATTGATGGACAGAATGCAGAACAATGTCCTACATTCACCCCAGTACAGAGATCTGGGCCTAAATCCATCGTTTTTTGCTCACCATGCCATTCCAGTTTGGACCCAGACTTATGCAAATCAGTCTTGACCCTGTGCTCAATGGGAACAGTCCAGCCCAAACTGCCAGGCCAGGTCCTCCCTAAACTGGAAACAAGCATCTTAGAACCGGTTTGGGGGTTTCAGCCCTCATTAGCCAGGATAGCTTGATTCCATTGGCATGTAGAGCACAGGACTCACGTCTGAGCAAACCAGTCCCACTCGGGGTGACAAATGCAAAAAGAACAATTGATGGACAGAATGCAGAACAATGTCATTCATTCACCCCAGTACAGAGATCTGGGCCTAAATCCATCGTTTTTTTGCTCACCATGCCATTCCAGTTTGGACCCAGCCATATGCAAATCAGTCTTGACCCTGTGCCCAATGGGAACAGTCCAGTCCGAACTGCAAAGCCAGGTCCTCCCTGGACTGGAAGCAAGCATCCTAGGACTTGTTTCAGGCTTTCAGCCTTCATCTGCTAGGATAGCTTGATTCCAGTGACATGGAGAGCACGGGACTCACGTCTGAGCAAACCAGTCCCACTCGGTGTGACAAATGCAAAAAGAACAATTGATGGACAGAATGCAGAACAATGTCATACATTCACCCCAGTACAGAGATCTGGGCCTAAATCCATCGTTTTTTGCTCACCATGCCATTCCAGTTTGGACCCAGACTTATGCAAATCAGTCTTGACCCTGTGCTCAATGGGAACAGTCCAGCCCAAACTGCCAGGCCAGGTCCTCCCTAAACTGGAAACAAGCATCTTAGGACCGGTTTGGGAGTTTCAGCCCTCATTAGCCAGGATAGCTTGATTCCAGTGACATGGAGAGCACAGGACTCACGTCTGAGCAAACCAGTCCCACTCGGGATAACAAAAGCAAAAAGAACAATTGATGGACAGAATGCAGAACAATGTCATACATTCACCCCAGTACAGACATCTGGGCCTAAATCCATCGTTTTTTTGCTCAATATGCCATTCCAGTTTGGACCCAGCCATATGCAAATCAGTCTTGACCCTGTGCCCAATGGGAACAGTCCAGTCCGAACTGCCAAGCCAGGTCCTCCCTGGACTGGAAGCAAGCATCCTAGGACTTGTTTCAGACTTTCAGCCTTCATCTGCTAGGATTGCTTGATTCCAGTGACATGGAGAGCACGGGACTCACGTCTGAGCAAACCAGTCCCACTCGGGATAACAAAAGCAAAAAGAACAATTGATGGACAGAATGCAGAACAATGTCATACATTCACGCCAGTACAGACATCTGGGCCTAAATCCATCGTTTTTTTGCTCAATATGCCATTCCAGTTTGGACCCAGCCATATGCAAATCAGTCTTGACCCTGTGCCCAATGGGAACAGTCCAGTCCGAACTGCCAAGCCAGGTCCTCCCTGGACTGGAAGCAAGCATCCTAGGACTTGTTTCAGGCTTTCAGCCTTCATCTGCTAGGATAGCTTGATTCCAGTGACATGGAGAGCACGGGATTCAAGTCTGAGCAAACCAGTCCCACTCGGTGTGACAAATGCAAAAAGAACAATTGATGGACAGAATTCAGAACAATGTCATACATTCACCCCAGTACAGAGATCTGGGCCTAAATCCATCATTTTTATGCTCACCATGCCATTCCAGTTTAGACCAGCCATATTCAAATCAATCTTGACCCTGTGCCCAATGGGAACAGTCCAGTCTGAACTGCCAGGCCAGGTCCTCCCTGGACTGGAAACAAGCATCCTAGGGCCGGATTCGGGCTTTCAGCCATCATCAGCCAGGATAGCTTGATTCCAGTGGCATGGAGAGCACGAGATTCACGTCTGAACATACCCGTCCCACTCGGGGTAACAAATGCAAAAAGAACAATTGATGGACAGAATGCAGAACAATGTCCTACATTCACCCCAGTACAGAGATCTGGGCCTAAATCCATCGTTTTTTGCTCACCATGCCATTCCAGTTTGGACCCAGACTTATGCAAATCAGTCTTGACCCTGTGCTCAATGGGAACAGTCCAGCCCAAACTGCCAGGCCAGGTCCTCCCTAAACTGGAAACAAGCATCTTAGGACCGGTTTGGGGGTTTCAGCCCTCATTAGCCAGGATAGCTTGATTCCATTGGCATGTAGAGCACAGGACTCACGTCTGAGCAAACCAGTCCCACTCGGGGTGACAAATGCAAAAAGAACAATTGATGGACAGAATGCAGAACAATGTCATTCATTCACCCCAGTACAGAGATCTGGGCCTAAATCCATCGTTTTTTTGCTCACCATGCCATTCCAGTTTGGACCCAGCCATATGCAAATCAGTCTTGACCCTGTGCCCAATGGGAACAGTCCAGTCCGAACTGCAAAGCCAGGTCCTCCCTGGACTGGAAGCAAGCATCCTAGGACTTGTTTCAGGCTTTCAGCCTTCATCTGCTAGGATAGCTTGATTCCAGTGACATGGAGAGCACGGGACTCACGTCTGAGCAAACCAGTCCCACTCGGTGTGACAAATGCAAAAAGAACAATTGATGGACAGAATGCAGAACAATGTCATACATTCACCCCAGTACAGAGATCTGGGCCTAAATCCATCGTTTTTTGCTCACCATGCCATTCCAGTTTGGACCCATACTTATGCAAATCAGTCTTGACCCTGTGCTCAATGGGAACAGTCCAGCCCAAACTGCCAGGCCAGGTCCTCCCTAAACTGGAAACAAGCATCTTAGGACCGGTTTGGGAGTTTCAGCCCTCATTAGCCAGGATAGCTTGATTCCATTGGCATGTAGAGCACAGGACTCACGTCTGAGCAAACCAGTCCCACTCGGGATGACAAATGCAAAAAGAACAATTGATGGACAGAATGCAGAACAATGTCATACATTCACCCCAGTACAGAGATCTGGGCCTAAATCCATCGTTTTTTTGCTCAATATGCCATTCCAGTTTGGACCCAGCCATATGCAAATCAGTCTTGACCCTGTGCCCAATGGGAACAGTCCAGTCCAAACTGCCAAGCCAGGTCCTCCCTGGACTGGAAGCAAGCATCCTAGGACTTGTTTCAGGCTTTCAGCCCTCATCTGCTAGGATAGCTTGATTCCAGTGACATGGACAGCACAGGACTCACGTCTGAGCAAACCAGTCCCACTCGGGATAACAAAAGCAAAAAGAACAATTGATGGACAGAATGCAGAACAATGTCATACATTCACCCCAGTACAGACATCTGGGCCTAAATCCATCGTTTTTTTGCTCAATATGCCATTCCAGTTTGGACCCAGCCATATGCAAATCAGTCTTGACCCTGTGCCCAATGGGAACAGTCCAGTCCGAACTGCCAAGCCAGGTCCTCCCTGGACTGGAAGCAAGCATCCTAGGACTTGTTTCAGACTTTCAGCCTTCATCTGCTAGGATAGCTTGATTCCAGTGACATGGAGAGCACGGGACTCACGTCTGAGCAAACCAGTCCCACTCGGGATAACAAAAGCAAAAAGAACAATTGATGGACAGAATGCAGAACAATGTCATACATTCACGCCAGTACAGACATCTGGGCCTAAATCCATCGTTTTTTTGCTCAATATGCCATTCCAGTTTGGACCCAGCCATATGCAAATCAGTCTTGACCCTGTGCCCAATGGGAACAGTCCAGTCCGAACTGCCAAGCCAGGTCCTCCCTGGACTGGAAGCAAGCATCCTAGGACTTGTTTCAGGCTTTCAGCCTTCATCTGCTAGGATAGCTTGATTCCAGTGACATGGAGAGCACGGGACTCAAGTCTGAGCAAACCAGTCCCACTCGGTGTGACAAATGCAAAAAGAACAATTGATGGACAGAATTCAGAACAATGTCATACATTCACCCCAGTACAGAGATCTGGGCCTAAATCCATCATTTTTATGCTCACCATGCCATTCCAGTTTAGACCAGCCATATGCAAATCAGTCTTGACCCTGTGCCCAATGTGAACAGTCAGCCCGAACTGCCAGGCCAGGTCCTCTCTGGACTGGAAACAAGCATCCTAGGACCGGTTTGGGGCTTTCAGCCCTCATCAGCCAGGATAGCTTGATTCCAGTGGCATGGAGAGCATGGGATTCACGTCCGAGCATACCCATCCCACTCGGGGTAACAAATGCAAAAAGAACAATTGATGGACAGAATGCAGAACAATGTCATACATTCACCCCAGTACAGAGATCTGGGCCTAAATCCATCGTTTTTTTGCTCACCGTGCCATTCCAGTTTGGACCCAGCCATATCCAAATCAGTCTTGAGCCTGTGCCCAATGGGAACAGTCCAGCCCAAACTGCCAGGACAGGTCCTCCCTGGACTGGAAGCAAGCTTCCTGGGACTTGTTTCAGGCTTTCAGTCCTTATCTGCCAGGATAGCTTGATTCCAGTGGCATGGAGAGCACGGGACTCATGTCTGAGCATACCCGTCCCACTTGGGGTGACAAGTGCAAAAAGAACAATTGATGGACAGAATGCAGAACAAAGTCCCACATTCCCCCCAGTACAGAGATCTGGACCTAAATCCATCGTTTTTTTGCTCATCATGCCACTCCAGTTTGGACCCAGCCATATTCAAATCAGTCTTGACCCTGTGCCCAATGGGAACAGTCCAGTCCGAACTGCCAAGCCAGGTCCTCCCTTGACTGGAAGCAAGCATCCTAGGACTTGTTTCAGGCTTTCAGCCTTCATCTGCTAGGATAGCTTGATTCCAGTGACATGGAGAGCACGGGACTCAAGTCTGAGCAAACCAGTCCCACTCGGTGTGACAAATGCAAAAAGAACAATTGATGGACAGAATTCAGAACAATGTCATACATTCACCCCAGTACAGAGATCTGGGCCTAAATCCATCATTTTTATGCTCACCATGCCATTCCAGTTTAGACCAGCCATATGCAAATCAGTCTTGACCCTGTGCCCAATGTGAACAGTCAGCCCGAACTGCCAGGCCAGGTCCTCTCTGGACTGGAAACAAGCATCCTAGGACCGGTTTGGGGCTTTCAGCCCTCATCAGCCAGGATAGCTTGATTCCAGTGGCATGGAGAGCATGGGATTCACGTCCGAGCATACCCATCCCACTCGGGGTAACAAATGCAAAAAGAACAATTGATGGACAGAATGCAGAACAATGTCATACATTCACCCCAGTACAGAGATCTGGGCCTAAATCCATCGTTTTTTTGCTCACCATGCCATTCCAGTTTGGACCCAGCCATATGCAAATCAGTCTTGAGCCTGTGCCCAATGGGAACAGTCCAGCCCAAACTGCCAGGACAGGTCCTCCCTGGACTGGAAGCAAGCTTCCTGGGACTTGTTTCAGGCTTTCAGTCCTTATCTGCCAGGATAGCTTGATTCCAGTGGCATGGAGAGCACGGGACTCATGTCTGAGCATACCCGTCCCACTTGGGGTGACAAGTGCAAAAAGAACAATTGATGGACAGAATGCAGAACAAAGTCCCACATTCACCCCAGTACAGAGATCTGGACCTAAATCCATCGTTTTTTTGCTCATCATGCCACTCCAGTTTGGACCCAGCCATATTCAAATCAGTCTTGACCCTGTGCCCAATGGGAACAGTCCAGTCCGAACTGCCAGGCCAGGTCCTCTCTGGACTGGAAACAAGCATCCTAGGACCGGTTTGGGGCTTTCAGCCCTCATCAGCCAGGATAGCTTGATTCCAGTGGCTTGGAGAGCACGGGACTCATGTCTGAGCATACCCGTCCCACTTGGGGTGACAAGTGCAAAAAGAACAATTGATGGAAAGAATGCAGAACAAAGTCCCACATTCACCCCAGTACAGAGATCTGGGCCTAAATCCATAGTTTTTTTGCTCACCATGCCACTCCAGTTTGGACCCAGCCATATTCAAATCAGTCTTGACCCTGTGCCCAATGGGAACAGTCCAGTCTGAACTGCCAGGCCAGGTCCTCCCTGGACTGGAAACAAGCATCCTAGGGCCGGATTCGGGCTTTCAGCCATCATCAGCCAGGATAGCTTGATTCCAGTGGCATGGAGAGCACGAGATTCACGTCTGAACATACCCGTCCCACTCGGGGTAACAAATGCAAAAAGAACAATTGATGGACAGAATGCAGAACAATGTAATACATTCACCCCAGTACAGAGATCTGGGACTAAATCCATCGTTTTTTGCTCACCATGCCATTCCAGTTTGGACCCAGCCATATGCAAATCAGTCTTGACCCTGTGCCCAATGGGAACAGTCCAGCCCGAACTGCCAGGCCAGGTCCTCTTAGATCGTATAGATTGGTTATTGTTATTCAGGGTTAGAAATTGATTTGGTTGGTTATATTACAAATGAACATTACCAACCATGTATGTGTACTTTTGTGTCTTGTTCTTTAAGTGCTACAACGAACAAAGTATTTTAACATGGTTTTTAAATGTTTTTAAATGTAGGTACAATGTGTATTTCTTTTTGATATAATAATAAATAGATCTATTTTTCATGTTTTATCGTTGTGACCTTGGGCTTACTATTATATCTCCCTGTAGATGATGCATGTGTAGTAGTTGAGAGATTGTATGGTTGAAACCAACACGAATGGATGTGATTAGAAGTTTGGACTCTCAATATAGAGTTGCGGGAGTTGGAGAGGATTCTGACCTGGATGAAGCTTCTCTTCGTGGACCTGATGAGTTTTTTTTTGTAAAACATTTTTATTGGCATTTGTATAAAAGTACATACAACTCATCTATTGTTGCCTGTGATGTTGGCTTACAAGCGAGATCGCACAATGGTTCCATGTTTAAATATCGATAACAAAAATATAGTTAACAAAAATATAGATGTAAAAATATCGATTACAAAAATATCGACTCCCTATACTTAAACAGGTAAGTACAACAATATTGACTCAAAAATATAGATGTAAAAAATATAGATGTAAAAAATATCGACTTTAAAAAATAACAAATTAAATAATTAAATAATATTAATATTATTAATTACAGTATTAAATTAAATTACATTTATATTTTAACTAATTATAACAAATAAACTTAATTTAATGAATATAAACACAATAAATGTGTACATATACATATATTTTCTTAAATACATTTTATTATTATCTTTATATTAGTATAATAATTTTATAAAAATGAAATAAACACATATATAAAACATTTTAAATAAAATAAAATATTCTATATTAAATTAAGACATTAAAGTATTAAAAAATAATAATACATACATTTAATAACAAAATAAAAACATTAGTAGTGAAAACATTTGATAGCGAAGGGGTAAAAATACTATTCCCACTCCAGTGAGTGCAACAGTAGGGAAAGCGTTGCATAGCGTAGGGGTAAAAATTACTATTCCCACTCCAGAGGGTGCAACAGTAGGGAAAGCGTTGGATAGCGTAGGGGTAAAAATTACTATTCCCACTCCAAAGGGTGCAACAGTAGGGAAAGCGTTGGATAGCGTAGGGGTAACAATTACTATTCCCACTCCAGTGAGCGCAACAGTAGGGAAAGCATTGGATAGCGTAGGAGTAAAAATTACTTTTCCCACTCCAGAGAGTGCAACAGTAGGGAAAGCGTTGGATAGCGTAGGGGTAAACATTACTATTCCCACTCCAGACAGTGCAACAGTAGGGAAAGCGCTGGATAGCGTAGGGGTAAAAATTACTATTCCCACTCCAGAGAGTGACACAGTAGGGAAAGCGTTGGATAGCGTTGGGGTAAAAATTACTATTCCCACTCCAGAGAGTGCAACAGTAGGGAAAGCGTTGGATAGCGTAGGGGTAAAAATTACTATTCCCACTCCAGACAGTGCAACAGTAGGAAAAGCGTTGGATAGCGTAGGGGTAAAAATTACTATTCCCACTCCAGAGAGTGCAACAGTAGGGAACGCGTTGGCGAGCGTAGGGGTAACAATACTATTCCCACTCCAGAGAGTGCAACAGTAGGGAAAGCGTTGGATAGCGTAGGGGTGCAAATTACTATTCCCACTCCAGATAGTGCAACAGTAGGGAAAACGTTGGATAGCGTAGGGGTGAAAATTACTATTCCCAATCTAGAGAGTGCAACAGTAGGGAAAGCGTTGGATAGCATAGGGGTAAAAATGACTATTCCCACTCCAGTGAGTACAATAGTAGGGCAAGCGCTGGAACCCAAAACAATAAAAAAAACTATCAACATTTTTATTAAATTTAATTTCCAATATAAACATAATTAATATAGACATTTAAATATATTATTATTAACAAAGATAATAAAAAATAATTAATTACACAATATTTAACACTATAATATCCACCACAAACACCTAAAATTAATAACACAATTACATTTAATATTTACTAATTAATTAATGAAAATTAATGTATTTTTGTTAATTAATTAATTAATTACCAGCTTTCACACCATATACACCTATAAACACCGCAACACACACCTAAAATTAATTACACATTTACAATAATAATTACTAATTAATCAAATTTTTTTTAATAATTAATCAATAAAAAATTTATTACTTACCACCCTTCACACCATTTACACGTATAAACTCCACAACACACACCTAAAATTAAACAATTAACATAATTAATTAATAATTGACTAATTGAAATTAATTAACAACTAATTATTAAACTATTATTAATAAATTAACACATTAATTAATCAATTAATGTTATATAATTAAATTACTTCCCACCCTATTCCCCTATAAACCCACAACCCTCTACGGAACTAATAACACAAAATTAAACATAAAATACATTAATAACTAATACTATTCCAAAACATATAATAAAATGACAAACAATTCTCATTAAAAACACTAAAATACATAACATTATTATTAAATCGATATTTTTGTAAACTATATTTTTGTAAACAATATTTATTACAACTATATTATTGTTATCGATATTACTTACCTGTCAGTCGATATTCTGGTCAAACTATATTTTTGTTGTCAATATTTTTTCCACTCGATATTTCTGCGGAGATATTAATGTCACACAATATTTCTACGTCGATATTCCTACTCTGCACCGCACAATCGTGTCCTCCGTTAACATAAAAGTTTAAAGTTTCAGGGTATTAAATCCCCCACTCAGTCTTTCGATTGGTGCCAGCCCCAATAGGCCTGTGCCTAATTATAGCTAGCATGCATGGTCGCTGGGCCTTGCTGGGGATGTGAGGTGTGTACCCTCCCCCTTGAACGTTATCGTTGGGGTTATGGGATGTCTGCCGTATTCTAACCTTGAACAAACTTGGGGTATATAGAACTGGGGTGCACTGTGTCATATGCAATAATTATGTATGGTTGTTCGCCTGAGTGCTGTACCATTACATGGTATCGTGTGGAAGTCACGCAGATGCGGGGAAAGGGGGGGAGATGGGGTCACTGTTCGCTGCCTATATGATGGCGTGGTGAGGAGTCAGCAGTGGCCAACAGTTGCGACCTGCCGGGTGTCTGGGCCCTTTGTTCGTCCTTCTGTGTAGCCCTATGGGCCGCGGGAGCTCTGGAAGAACCGATCATCTGTGGTCCTGCCACTGTTGTTGTTTCTTGCGTAAAGGAGTAAAGTAACATGGCCCAGGGCATGGAGATTGGATGTTTGCGGATTCCCTGGACTTCTTCCGCTCGAATTATTCCTTCTTCCACCATACCCCATTTTTTGACCGCTCCCACCCATGCCGCCAGGGGAGGACCTTCCGGTGCCTTCCAGTGCATAGTGATGCCCTGTTTGGCCAGGAGGAGCACCAGGGAGGCAAACTGCTGTTCTACTTTCATGTGTTTGTGGCGCTTATGGATTCCTAGGGCGCGAGCCTCCCATGTGTATAGATCCCGAAGTCCTGTGACCTTTCGAAGGGCGGTGTGGATCCTGTGCCAGTAGCTGTGAAGTGATGGACAATCCAATAACATGTGTAGAAATGAGACATTGAACTCCAGGCATCTAGCGCAGGCGAAGGAGCTGCCCCGGAAATACTTCTGTGGCTTTTCGGGAGATCAATAAGCCAGATGCAGGATGTGCAATTGTATGTTTTTGAATCAGTAGTTGCGGGACACTTTCTTGGTATGTTCAAGTGCCCTGGTCCATTCCCTATCATGCACTGGCCTGCGAAAGTCGGTTTCCCATTTCTCTCTGAGGAGCGCAAGTGTGCGTTGCTTAAGGGGTGGACCTGATGAGTTAGTGGTGTCCTGTCATGGCGATCTTGTAGGCGGTGCATGCTTCCAAGATGTTGCTGATCATCCATACTTTCTTGAGTCGTCAGCACGTGTGATTGGATTCTGGGAGGTAATTGGTGAACCATAAGACTTTCTAGGTGCGTTATCTGTCAGAGTTCTAGAGGGGGGCCAGCGTGTTTGTGCAGTCTGTGAGCCATATGTGGAGCTTGTTGGCTGCAGGGTTGGCATCGGTAGTGGTGGGAGGAGGAGTGCGACTGAGGGCAGAGTTGAGGTGCTTTTCGGTGGTCTTGCTCCAGTTTCTGCTTGGGGAGCTTGGTGTAGGTTTGTGTATGGTGGTCTTCAAGAAGGAGAAGTGGAGATAGTGGTGGTCCATAGATGAACAAACACACTAAAGCCAGTCAATAAGGCGTTTTGGAAAAGTATGATAAATTTATGTTACCATAATGCCATACCAGGTGGATTGGTAAATGAGTTTTTAACCATCAAACCAGATTCTGCCTTGGAATCCTATACTGATGCATGTTTACCACCCCAGGCTTGTACATTGTATATAAAATGTAGGATGGCCATTTTGCAAGTTAATACGTTTACTTGCAAGTGGAAATCAAATTTAGACAAATACCTACACTGTGTGCATTCTAATTATGCAATTAAGGATGTAGAACACCTACTTTTTTCTTGCTCTGTGTATGCAAGACCTAGGCAGTCTTGGATCAAGCCAATCTGCAATGCCCTGGGTGTGAGGTATTTCAAAGTGGCCTATCAAATCTTTCAGGTGGATAGCAATCCTCCCTTAGTTTTAATTATTAGCAGTTGTTTGCAGGCATTTTGCCTATTAGGAAAATCTATGGGTCTTTCATTGTAAGTTATGTATCAATTCTTTTTTTCTAACTGCTGTTTTAATTATTTATTAATTTTATGTGGCTTTGTGCATGTCAGTACCTGAATTATCCCAACTGTACTTTGCTTTTATGGATGAAACTGACGAAATATCCATTCTAGGCATTTGTTTCTTTTGTAAGTGATTGTAGCTGAAAATCCAACAATGCACACCTTGAAACTGTGTTTGCTGTATGTAATTAAGCTAACTGTTTAGGCTTGATCATGTTTAATTGGGAGTGGTTTTGCTGTATAATTGTTTTATGGGCTAGTTCAGAAATAAGCATAATAATAGTTCAAAATATATATATATGTATTACTTATCGTCAAAAAAATAATATATATGCTTAACATGCATATAGATTCTTTCGGCAACAACAAGGGCAGGTTTTTTCTTAACAAGAACCAGGGTATGTACAATTTTAGAAAACAACAGTTCTTTTTAGCGATGAATTCAATATAGGAAAATAAGGCTGTATACAAAATTCCTGTTCAGAACGAAATTGGGAAGAAGAAAATAGTAGTCAAGAAAGTATACAAAAATTGTTCATTTTTTTTAAAATATACTTAATGTGCAAAGTGTCCCACATGAAAAGAACGTAATGAAACAAAACAATAATACACAGTGCATACAATTAACAGAAAGAGGTAACATAAACGTAATAACTACAAACAACCATGTAGGTATTCAATTGCCACAGGAATTCTTAGTAAATCCTTTCTCTTATATCAATTCAGGGAGATAGATGTGTTTTTTGTTTGTGTTAATTATATGTCAACAGCGTTTTAACACAGTACAGGATATTGGGTCTCATCAAGACTAACAGTTATAGGGACATATATGATATAAATGGTAAAAACAAGGGAAAAGAGGATAAGTGTGATACTAAACAGTAAAGAACAATACCTTGATGATCCTACAGAAATCATTGGATATGCAACAAACAACCCCCAAGGTGCTCTATTGGTAGAAATTGCTTACTCTGGGTACCCGAACAGGAGAAACTTGAAGAAAGCAGAAATAAAGAGCATTAAAATTAAATCTAAATGAGAAGATTCGAAGGAGGCCATTTTTAAAGCAAATATACGACAAATGTGATATTACCATGAACAATGATGCCCCATTACCTCTGTCACACAAGCAGTTGTGAGAAAAAACTTCAGGAAGCGGTTGAATGAATGCAAATTATATATACTGCATCAGGTTGTGTATGGCGATAGCATCAGAAGGTGCGGGAGACACTTGTCTACTTTGCATGAGGCGCAATCAGCTGCAAGCACCAGCCTCTAATTCCTATAAATGTCCGAGGGATGATGCAGAAGCACTTTTCCCCAAGGACACTGATGAAGACCTACAGTGTCACTGCAAGACCAACAAGTGGGCACCATAGCAGGAGTGTAACTAAAACGCTCCAGTAACTATAGAAACAAGGCACACAGCGGGTTGCGTCATGCTTGCAATCATGAGACATACATCCAATTAGAGAATAAGGAGTGGTGAAAACAAGGGCAAAAGAAAAAAGCACGCAATGTGGTGGTAAGGAAAAGTGTCATAAATTGAGCAATTTTGACAAAAGGTAGACGCTGTAGCAGGAGTGTATTAATGGCTCTCTGGTAACTGTGGAGACAAGGCACGCGCTGGGTTGCACTGTGCTAGCAGTTCCGAGATATATCTGCAATTAAGGAATAAAGAGTGTTGTGAACAGATAAAAAATGTGCACCAAGACTGTGCACTCAATCAAAGTACTGGGGAAGTGGCAGTAAGATGTTGTTATCCAATGTGGTAATGAGGACATAAATAAAGGCCATGTTGGATTGATTCAGGTAAGCTCTTTAGACAAATAGAAGGTTGGCAGACTCAGGCCTTTATCTCTGGTTCAAAGTAAAGGTGAAGTGGCAGTAAGAGTCATTTAAGGTGGGAAAATCTGACAAATAAGAGGTATGGCAGGCTCTTGCCGTCAATTTTCGTGTATGGTACAGTTCTCAAAGTGGCGAAAAGTTTCGTGTATGGTACAGTTCTCAAAGTGGCGAACATTGAAATTGCAGGACACAAGTACATTAACAACATCACATGAAAATCTATCATCGATAATGATAGTTGAGGGTCTTGGAATGCAGGCAGACTATCATCGAGCCCAGCCAACTGTATATATCCACAGGTGATGATAGTGTCACTGCCAAAAGACAAACCGGTGTAGGACACAGTTATATTGATCATAGCATATGGTAGACATAATCACAGTGAACATATTAGTGGATGGTGGTGGAGTGCAGGCAGGCTATCAAAGAGCAAGGGAAAGTGTGTATGTTCACAGACGAGTTAAGTTTCAATGCTATCAGGGGTGCCTCGCCACTGGGAAGTAAGTCAGGTGCTTAGTTCAGCCACATAAGAGCGCCATTCTTCCAAAGTATTCAATCCTTTGTGTAGAGAATGTCACTGATCGAGCCATTGGCAATCAATTTTTTGCAAAATGTGTGTAATGTCACCACCTCTCTCATGAGTGATCGACATATCCATTACTTGCCATGTAAGGTTTTCAGCAGAATGGTTCCATTCCAAGAAATGCAAGACCAGGGGAGTTTTGGTTACTCTGCATCTTATCCTGCTATGAAGGAGCATATTCTTGTTTTCACTGGTTGTAAGGTTTGCCCTATATGCAGGAGTTTACAAGGACATCATATACGATATTTTACATTTTAGAGTTACAGTGAGAAAAAAGCCTTAAGGTCAATCTTTATAGTGCCATGTTCACAGGTTTAGTGTCTTTCGTGTACTTAGAATCTACAGAATTCCCACACCGGTGATGTCCTTTAAATGCCCAGAGACCCCAGACAACCTCCAAGGTTCTGTTGGTGTTAGGGCAAACTCCTCTGGTGGTGGAGAGGACCAGGTGGTCTTTGATATTTTTACCTAGTTTGATTAAGCGGTCACTGCTTTGTATGATGTGCCAGTGATTTGTTACAAGATTCCTGACTCTTTGTGAGGACAGAATGCAGTGACATGCACTCATTTATTGAGGGGTGTTTTCTCTTTGGTTTGGAACAATTCTTCTCTGGGAAAGAACTAAGCCTGTTTGAGAGCTGGTTTAATTATCTTTTTTGGATAGCCCTTGTTGATTAATCTGTCTGGTAGGATGTTGCTTTTTTGAAAAAATCCTCCTTGTGTGTACAGTTTCTCCGGACACAGAGATACTGTCCGAAAGGTAAGCCATCTCGTAGTGCTCTAGGGTGTTAACTATTTCTTACCGTGGACTTCCTAAAGAGTGTGGTGTAGAGTTTGTCATCTTCTAGCCTAATGGTAAGAACTAGGATGGTGATCTCAGCCTTGTGAAATAAGCAGACAAAGGTAAGGTGCCTTTTAATGTTATTCAGGTATTGCAAGAAATTTTGAAACAGAGTTCAGGGCCTGATCAAATTAGGAAGACATCATCAATTAATCTTTTCCAACAGGTTATGTTGGAGCGAAATTGATTAGTATATGTGACTACATCTTTATGCTGAAGGTCATCACCAAAAATATTTGGCAGATTTGGAGTATAAATGGTCCACATAGATGTGCCTGAGCACTGTTGATAGTATTGGTTATTGTACTTGATGCAGTGGTATTGTAGCGCAATTTTAAGAACTGAGATAATAAAGTCAGTAGGGATTCTCCTCGGTTGTTCTCTTGTCTCAAGAAGATTCTCACTTAACTTTATACTTTGGGGCATATTTACGAGGAAGTGCCACAGCGTGGCAACAGCAGCCCTTTGGCTGCGCCACGCTGCGGCACTTCCAAGGCACAGGAATGCAACATATTTGCAAAAATATGTTGCATTCCTGTGCCTCCCCTGCGCTGGTGCACAAACAGCTGCCATGCGCCGGCGCAGGCACCCTTGCACCATGGTGCAAGGATGCCTGCATCAAGATTGTATTTTTGCAGGAAGGGGCACCTTCCTGCACAAAAACTATCACTCCAGGCATGTTCCTCTTTCAATGTGTGCTGTACAATGCAGCATGCATTGAAAGAGGAAAAAACGAGGAGAAACTAAAACATTTCTCCCCGTTGCGCCACACTACGCCTCCCCTGGGGAGCATAGCATTCAGGTGCATTTCTAGATTTACGATTCCTCGTAAATCTGGAAAGAATCGTAAATGTAGAAATGTGTCTGGTTCCAAGGGTGTTGCGTGGGAATACCCAGAGCAACACCCATGGAATGCCCCTTTTACGCAGAGTGCTGTGTGTAAAGGGGCCATATTTACAAGGGCAGGGAAAGCCATGCAGGATGGCTTTTCCTGTCCTTGTAAATATGGAGCAGTAAAATATGCCACCAGTAGGTCAACAAAAGTAACGTACTGGTGATGCAGGGGGCTTGTAAATCTGCCCCTTTCTTCTTGAGGCATGTTGTGTAGAGGGATGTGATGTCTAAATAGTTCTGAGTCACTGTTAAAAGGCATCGATTCTGTCAAGTTCACCATATAGATGCTATCCCTCACATAGAATTCCTGCAATGGTACATAGCCTTGGATGAAGACTTTAATGTTTTCTCCTAGTGGCTTTAAAACAGAGCCACAGCCAGACAGAATCTGCTTTCCTTGGGGATATTTTGTGTGTCTTAGGCAAAGTGTATACGACGGGGATACGTTGATTCTCTGCATTCAAGAATGTGAACTCTTTTTCTGAGAGGAAGCCTAACTCTTTACCCTGTGAAGTTACCTTGAGAATTTCACACTTAATTTTATCCAGGAGGTTAAGGGAGAGTCTCTTACAATGATTAGGACTGGAAATCTGTTTTTGCAGCTCATTGTCATAGTCCATGGGATCTTATAAGACAAATCCTCCTCCTTTGTCATCTGGTTTCACTACTATGGTGGAGTCATTTTTCAGGTCTAATAGAGCCCTCCTTTCTGCCAGAGAGATTTTGTAAGGAATGTATTCCCTTGTTTCCCTCATAATGTCAAGACCTTTTAATACGAGATGCTTGCAGCCACCTCGTGCAGTGTAGACAATGGTCTACCACACCTTCTGATGCTATCGCCACACATTCCCTTAGGCAGTATGTGTGGTTTACATTCCTTTACTTGGATGTAAACCTAAAGAAAATTCAAGTAGTCATATTTGGCAGGACATTTTACAGAGGTGGCGGTTGGTCGTACAACAACCTTCAAATTTGAACGGGAAAAACCTGCAAATACCTGGGTTTCCAAATCGACTCAAGGGGCACTTTACTAAAACATCGTAATCAAATAGCCATGAAAGCCCTGGCTCTCAAAGTCAATCTCTCCAAACTGTCCAAAAATCTGACAGGTCCTTTCTTAGCTTTAATGCTGGAGGTAATGAAGGCCAAGATAGGTCCCACCTTGTCGTATGGCTAAGAGATCTCTTTGGGCAAGCTCAGCATTGCACTTAATCAACATGTGACTAAAATCTACAAGAAGGTGCTACGGCTACCAAAAGCCTTGTCCGCCACCCAGATTCCTCTTGAGCTTGGTCTTGTAAATTACTCTCTGCAAAGAGTGGGGGTCTTTCTTAACCTGTGCCACAAGTTGAGGCAGGCTAGAGCCGGCTCACTTCAGTCCCTGTTATGGGCTGACATAATTCATACAACGCTGGTGGGTCACACAGTCGATTTTTTTATGAACTCCTGCTACAATTATCAGCAAGCAAGTGATCTGTGGTCTCTCAACCCAACTAAAACAGCATTCAAATCAAGCATTAATGAGCAAATCCAACTGTGCTCTAGTTTGTCAGACAGAGAGACTTTAGCCAAACAAAAGTATCCATGGGCAGTAATTAAATCTTATCAGTTGGCCCCTCCTTTGCCTCACCTTTCTTGCACATACTCCCTACACCTAAAACAGAGATTTGTGTCGCTTAGTTGGGAGAGTTGCATTTTTTAAAACACATAACTCCCTGGAGGCATTCTTCAGGAGAGGTTGTGTGCAGGGACTGTGGAAAATCAGATGAATCTCTGGAACACGTTGTATGCCTCTGCCCAGCACTAATACGCTTGCGCAGATCAAAGCTGAGACCTGAGTGGAATAAATTGGGAATCCGGACCTGTAGGCAGGACATCATCGAAGCTCTGAACCCAGAGAAGACGGCTCTAAACATTAGCTTAACGATATTTATCCATCTGGCATATCGTAAGTTCAAACAACCGACTAGTAATAATAAAACCATTGCAAAATTAGGTAACTGCTACAGGTGGTCACAACAATTGGATCACAAAAGAAGTAGCTGCTGCCCGACCTGTTAGCTTGGCAATCTCCATCTCATTTTACTACAGGGAACCAGGCTATAAAGCCAACAGCCTGCCTCTGAACGATCTCTGCTACCGATAGGCACCATTCTACCTGCACCAATGACTGGTTCTGAAGAGTGCCATCTGGATACCCCTGCGGTAGCAACATATAGAACATCCTTGATTTCTTTAGAGCACTTTCTTACCATTTTCCACTGGCCTAACAAACAGACTGGCCAGTTGGTTCTAAGCATCACAGGAATTAAACACTCTGGGGCATATTACCAACAACTAGCGATAATTATCGCTAGGTTGGCTTAGCTGGAATATTTCTATCGCTGCCCTTCACCTGTTTTTATCGCTGAGATACCTTGCTATTAGCAAGGTTTATCTCAGGAGCGGAAAAAAACAGGCGAAATGCGTGAATATCGCTGTCAAAACAGCGATATTCAGGCATTACCGTGATAATGCTCTTAGCCATGTTATCCACCTCTCATTGGATAACATGGCTAAGAACTGGTCAGGGCAGGCGTTAGCTTTTAGAGATATTCGCGCTTAGCGTGAATATTTCCAAAACTACGCCTGTGTAGATCATAGGCGATAGAGATTGCAGCGACTGTTTTAAGTCGCTGACATTTTGGCACGCCCACTTTGCATGTCATTAGCGATAATTAACGCTGACATGCAAAGTGGGCCCCTAAATGCCCGCTATCGCCTACAAGCTGTCGCTAACTGGTGTTAGCGACAGCTTGGTAATAGGGCGATAAAATTATCGCCGCATTAGCGGGAAAAAGTCCCGCTAAAGCGGCGATAATGGCCCTTGGTAATATGCCCCTCTGTTCTTGCTGGACTGTGAACACGTACACACTTTAGAGCAACTCTGCTTCTGCTCCTGTATGGTGGTTACCTCGCTTTTAGAAGGGAATTCTTAGCTAGTGTATATATTAATATATAAATGTCATACTTTTTGCCTGTGATGGGACCAGTGAAGCGTAAAAAGTTAAATTACTGTTTTCTAACAATTGCAATAACTTTACCTATCAAAAACATGTCAACTGTCATTGTTGATCTTCTCAATTACAATTGCATACTTAATAGGATGTTTTTTATAACTCCTTCTTTACGCTAGACGCCGGATATCATGCACTTTACTTTGCTTAATAGCACATGGTTTTAATTACCAGTGGCTTCTCTTTGATTTAATTTCAATCTGCTCTTGCATTGTGACCTCTTCCCTTTCAAAAAGGCAGCAAGATGCAGGTTGTTGTTTCTGTTTTTTTTAAATATAATATTGATATTTAATTATATATGTAAGGTTAGTCCAGAAAACTGCTAGAGGAGAAAGACCCTGTACAGAGTATGATTATTTGCACATGGATTGGCCTTGCTGGTTGACAACTTTCTGCCTTTAACCAATTACGGCTAGTGCAAATAGTAATTTTAATTTCATACAAAAGGCTTAATCATGCAGTCTATGTATAATTTTAAGTGTAACTATTTATTGTTTCTTTTTTGTGTACTATACACTGTTTTAAGATCCTGTAGATCAAATAAAGCTTCTATTACCCCCAGGTCCCTCCGTCCTCGACACCTTCATTGACAAATGAGATTACTCTATCTCCGACAGAAAAAAAGAAAGAAGGAATACTGGACCTACCCCCACCCCCCACCCCTCCCGCCGGGAGTACATAAGGGTACAAGTCCCAGCATTCCCTCCGTTCAATTTTCTGTCATTCTGACAGGAAGAATTGCAGCGCGAGGAGCTTGAAGACGCTCCCGCACTGGACTTACCTTTTTGGATTCGCTTCTTCTGGATCTTTGGCCCTTCCCCCCTGCCGGGCTTGGGGGGAGTGGCGGGGGCTGTTTTGCGCTTGTGATGGCTGCGCATGGGTGTTTGCACCGCGTGGGCTCGGCGCTCGCCCGATGTCCACCCCTCCTGGTCTGCCGGGCTTACTGGGGGGCGTGGCCTCCTGTGCGGTCCCGGATTGGCTGCTGGGTGTTGATGCCTTCCGGTTTCCGCTGACTGACTTCCGTCCTGAGGGCAGTCAGGCGCTCCTGTTCCGGCGGTTTTGTGGCAGATTTAAAAATGCGGGGCAGTGGTGAATAGCGCATAGCGGTTTTGGGTGCTATTTCCTTTTGCTTCCTGTTCTGTCGTGCGGTTGGTCTTCTGTTCCTTTTCAGGGTGGGCAAATGTTCGAAGAAGAGGCGTCATAGGGAGAGGTCTTCTTCCTCTTTGTCCAGTTCCTCTCGCTCTCCTTCTCCTGCCAGGTCCAGACGCCATGTTGGGGGTGATGATGCGCGCTTGAAGCGCTTGATTAGGGAGACCATTTCGGAGATGGGTGCTGGTAGGGCACGCAGCAAGAGGGCGGCGTCGGCTCCTGTTTCCTCTGGGTCCTCCGGTGATGAGTCTGTGGGTGCAGGGGACTCTGACCTATAGGGGAAGTATATTGACAAGGACGCCCTGCCGGAGATTTTGCAGCATGTTAAGGAAAACATGGGTTTCACTGATGTGGCTGCTCCCAGTACGTCTGGGGGTTCTTTACTGCGGCAATTTCAGAGTTCTGCCACAGTGGATGTCCCGGTGCACCCCTTTATCAAGGATGTTCTGAAGCGGGAGTGGGCTGATCCGGATCGTATTCTGGTTCCACGCTTTATGGCCCACCTTTACCCCCTGCAGGATATGGCTACGGAACTCCCGGATTCGATCCCCATTGACTCCTTTGTGGCTAGTTTGGTGGGTCGCACTTCCCTGTCGGAGGACGCTGTGCTGAAGGATCCTGTTGATAAAAAGGCGGACGTTGCTCTCAGGAAGGTGTATTTTGGATCCCATCTGGCCTTGAGGGCCGGCGTTTATGGGACTTATGTGTCGCAGTCTCTTCTGTCTGACATTAAGTCCCTCTATCAGTCGATGGATGATGCCACGGACTGTTCCGCTCTTCTTGGGCACATCAAGCGTCAGGTGGAGCTTCTTTCTGATGTCTCTTTTGACGTTGTGCGGGCTGCTGCACTCTCTGGGGGTGCTTGTGTGGTGGCTTGTCTCTCTCTTGTGCTTAAGGACTGGAAGACGGACTCTGCGCAGAAGGGTGGTGCTTTGCGTTTGCCCTTCCAGGGTTCTATGCTGTTTGGGGGGAGTTGGAAGACAAGTTACATAAACTGTTTAAAGAGAAGAAGCACTCTTCTTCTTTTAAGGCTTCTTTTGCTGCTCCTGCTCCCTTTAAGCCTAAGCCTTTCTTTCATCCTTCCTTTCGTAGGCAGTTTCGGAAGGGCCAGGGGAGGTTTGCTTCTGGTCGGGGTCAGGATCGTAAGGCTAGGTCCCCTCCTCCTGCTAAGCCTCTTTCCTGACTCTTTGGCTGTGGTTCCTGGGTTGGTGGTAGGAGGGCGGCTGCACTTCTTCCTGGATGCCTGGGTTCAGTCCTGTTCCGATGCTTGGGTGTTGGATGTCCTGCGAGAGGGTTATGTAGTAGAGTTCTCTGTTCCCCCTCCGGACTCCGGTGTCCGCCCGACTCCATGGCCTGCTTGCCGGTCCAAGAAGGCTCATCTCTCTTAAGGGGTGGAGGCTCTTCTTCTAAAGGGGGCCATTCTTGAGGTCCCTCCTGCGGAGGTGGGGTCGGGCTTCTATTCTCTGATTTTTCTTATGCAGAAGATTACGGGGGGTTACCGCCTGGTTCTGGATTTGAGGGTTATGAACCGGTGGGTTCTGAGGAATCCCTTTCGCATGGAGACTCTGCAAACGGTGATTCCTTTGGTCCTTCCGGGTCACTTCATGTGTACCCTGGATCTTCAGGATGCTTACTACCATGTTCCGGTGCATCCTCGGTCCCCTCGCTTCCTGCGGTTTTGTGTGCGGGGCGTCACTTCCAGTTCCAGGTGTTGCCCTTCGGTCTGAGGTCTGCCCCGAGTGTCTTTACGAAGGTGGTGGCTCCCTTGGTCGCCTGGCTTCATCTTCAGTGGGTGATGGTGTATCCCTACCTCGATGACTGGTTGATCCATGCTCCATCTCGGGTCCTGTTGTTGGAGGCCAGGGAGGTGGTTTGCTCTGCGTTGTGTCAGCACGGGTTTCTGATCAACTTCCCGAAGTGTCAGTTGTCCCCTTCTCAGGACTTGGTGTTCATTGGGGCCCGGTTTCATACGAACCTCAACCGTGTGTTCCTGCCTGTCCCTCATATCCTGACCCTGGTGTCCCTGGATCGGCTATTTCGGGTAGGGGGTTGTTTTCCTGTGCGCCTCTGGTTGCGTCTTATGGGTCTGATGGCGGCGACAGTCTTTCCGGTGGCTTGGGCTCGGTTCTACCTGCGCCCCCTGTGGGGTTATCTTCTGTCCCTCTGGAATCCGTTGTCCGGGAATTTGGAGTTCCTTCTGCCTGTTTCTCCTGTGGTCCTCCCGACTCTTCTTTGGTGGTCGACCCGGTTACATCTGTCTCAGGGTCTCCCTTTGCAACCTTCCCCTTCTCTAGTCTTGACTACGGATGCGAGCTCCCTGGGGTGGGGAGCGACCTTGGGGTCTCGGTCCCTTCAGGGTCATTGTTCCGTCTTGGAGTATCACCGGTCCTCCAACTGGAGGGAGTTGACGGCTGTTTGTCGGGCTGTGATGGGGTTTCGTGGCCTGCTCCTCGGTCGGAACGTTCTGGTGCGTTCCGACAATATGGTGACTGTGGCGTATCTGAACCATCTAGGAGGGGTCCGTTCAGCCTCTCTGGTGGTTGTGGTTGTTCCCCTGTTCTGTTGGGCGGAGAGTCACCTTCTGTCTCTGATGGCGATTCACATTTGGGGTGTGGACAACTGTGTGGCGGATGCCCTGAGTCGTTGCTTTCCGGGGTCGTTGGAGGTGTCTTTCACCTGGGTTGCGTTTCGGCTTGTGTGCGTGAGGTTTGGGCGTCCCTTTCTGGAACTCTTTGCCTCCCGGCAGAATGCTCAGCTGCCTCGCTTCTGCTCCCGGTTTCGGCAGTAGGGTTGTTGGGGGGTGGATGTCCTGTCCGTTCCTTGGCCATCTCGCCTGCTTTATGCCTTTCCTCCTTTGGCGCTGATTCCTCGGTTTCTGTCCCATCTGTGTCTGGAGTGTCGGGAGGTGGTTGTGGTCTTGCCCTTTTGGCCTTGGAGATCTTGGTTTCCGACTGTTCGTCTGTTGGCGGTCCGGGCTCTCGGTTTCTCCCCCTGTCCCCGTCTCCCCTGCGTTCGTCCCCGTCCCTGTCTCTTCTCCGGTTGCGGCTGTCGTTGTGGAGGTTGAGAGGCAGGGGTGGCGGCGCTGTGGCTTCCCTGAGCATTTAGCTGTGGCTCTTCAGGGTTCCCGTAGGCCTTCTACCCTCCGGTCTTATGATTGTCATTGGGGTAATTTCAGTCGGTGGTGTGCGGCGTTGGGCCTTTCCCCTTTGCATTGTTCCTTGCAGGCTTTGCTTCAGTTTTTGTGGGAGGGTTTCGAGAAGGGTTGGGCTGTGTCCACTTTGCGTGCTCAGTGGGCGGCTGTGAGGGCGTTTCGTTCCCCGTGGGGTACCCTGTCGGATGGTGAGGACTTGGTTTCTCGCCTTCTGCATGGTTTTTCCCTTTCTCGTCCTGTGTCCAGGCCTTCTTTTCCCTTGTGGGATTTGCCTTTGGTCCTTCGGGCTTTGCTTGGTCCTCCTTTTGAGCCTTTGTCGGACGTTGACTTGAAGTTTGTTACCTTGAAGGTTGTGTTTCTAGTGGGCATCACATCTGCTCGGCGCCTTGGTGAGTTGGGGGCCTTGATGGCGCGTGAGCCTTTCTTGTCCTTTTCGGATGGTGGGGTGGTTCTTCGCCTTGATTCTTCCTTTGTTCCTAAAGTCGCTTCTCAATTTCACCGGTCCCAAGAGTTGGTCTTGCCTGCTTTGGGCTCGGGTTTGGATTCCCCGGGTGGTCCCTGTTGGTCCTTGCTGGATGTGTGCCGGGCTTTGCGTGTTTATCTGGAGCACACTTCGGCCTTTCGTGTTTCTGATTCCCTTTTTGACTCCTTTGGGGCTGCTTCCCTTGGGCGTAAGGCTTCCTCTGTCTCGATTGGTCGCTGGCTGAAGCAGGTCATTTCTTTGGCCTACTCTCTTTCTCGTTCCCCTCCTCCGGTGGGTGTTCAGGGTCATTCTACCAGAGGGGTGGCGGCATCTTGGGCTGAGGTCCGGGGAGTTCCTCTCTCGGAGATTTGTAGGGCGGCCACTTGGGCTTCTCTCAATACTTTCATCCGGCATTATCGCCTTCCTAATTTGCTGGGTGAGGAGGGCGGTTTTGCTTTGGGGGTGTTGGGTTGTGTTCGCCCTTGATTTCTGTGTTCTCAATAAATCTCTGGGTTTCTGTGCTGTCCTGATGATTTATTGTGGTTTTTTCTTGTGGATGAATGCCGGGTTGCTGATTTGGTATGTCTCATTTGACAATGAAGGTGTCGAGGACGGAGGGACCTGGGGGTAATGTCCTATTACGTATAGTAATCTTCATTACTCCGGGTCCCGTAGTCCTCGACACCTTCATGGCTTCCCTCCCTCCCTCCCTCCCATTGTGCCGGCCTTCATCTTGGGCTTGGTATTTCAGAGGGAATGCTGGGACTTGTACCCTTATGTACTCCCGGCGGGAGGGGGGGGGGCGTGGGGGTAGGTCCAGCATTCCTTCTTTCTTTTTTTCTGTCGGAGATAGAGTAATCTCATTTGTCAATGAAGGTGTCGAGGACTGCGTGACCCGGAGTAATGAAGATTACCTTACGTAATAGGACATTCCTACCACCCATGCCATAAAGATGTATAGGAGCAGTCTCACCACTGCCAGATTTGCCACAAGAGTTAGAGGAGCAAAACACATCCTGGGAGACATATGTGGAAAAGTAAATTTTGCCATGTTCTGTGTCCCTACGTGTTCTCCATCTTATGTTATGTGTGCATGATTAATATGCATATGTATTCCCCATGTTCGATTAAAGACGCAATTACAGTTGTGTCCATCTCTAGTATGCCAGTTTCCAGTTCTCGTGAATACTACGAATATTAGGCCTATGTAAAGTTACGTTGCCACGTTTCTCAGTGTGCACGTTATTTCATTGAAAAGTCCCCGTTTCTAGGCCTCAAAAGGGCCTGGACACCAGATTCAGCTCCTGTCTCCTGAACCCTCGCTGAGGAGCGATACAGCCCCCACCTGTATCCTCGACCCTTCACTTACTTCCTGCCTCACAGTGCCCGGCTCAGCCTGGCTCTGCCTACGAGTCTGCCAAAAGTATGTTATGATTCTAGTTATCAGTCCAGCCCTCCTTCTCTGCATTCCTAAGCTACTGAATCGCATCAATAGTTTCCGTCATTGTCTAGCCTTTACGTCTCCATGTAAGAGAAATACTGTATTAATGGTCATTTAATATTCCTCAACACGCACTACATGTAGAATAATGCATGCTCCAGTCTTAGAGTCTGTTAGCCTCTCCCCTCCTGACTCTTAGTTTATATCAACATGTCCTCTAAACATCAGATACTAGATAGGGTTTAGGTACATGTCGCCCTGACTCTCCAGACTTCAGTCTCTACTCCTAGCACAGAGTTCATAGCCCCCAGCTTCTCCTAGTAACACGTCATTGTCAGTTTGCGCGCACCATTAGGTTAGAGGTCCCGGCTCCTTAGGTAGCCCCCTCCATGTTTCCGCCCCATTTATGACATATTCTGTTACGTTTACATCACATGTCTATGTACACGCCTCCTGTTACACCTACTTTCACCCTTATCTTTCGCGACTGCTATTGACCACACCCACTGCTCCGCCTACTGTATTCATTGTAATGCAACTGTTTTAATATATATACTTGTGTACTGTTATTAAATGTTACGCCGATCCTGATCCAGCCCCCGGCAGCGCTGCCATCCCATTCCTGTGCAGGTTGTCCTGTTCCTGTCCTTTATGCTGTATTAAACCTGCAAACTCCTACTACCTCGAATCTTGACTCTTATTTATTGAGCTATCTGTTATTACTATGTCCAGTAAAACCTAGATCCGGTATTATTTATTTATATACCACATAATGGCACCCGAACAGGGACTTGCCCTTTCCCCACGCGCCGGTGAAGCCACGCCGGCCCCCTGACCCTCTGCAGCCGTGACGGAACCATACCGTGCACGTGCAGATATTTCTGCTTCAAGTATCCCTCAGGCCCACGGAGGAGACGGAGGTGGCGGTCCAGCATCCAGACGAGGCGGTGGAGGAACGCGGCGAGTCCCGACCAGAGCCCAAGTCGAGAGTCCAAGGTCCGAGGTATCCGGAGGCCCATCCGTAACTGAAGTCCGAAGTTCGTCTGTCCGGCGTCGAAGCAGTCCAGTCCAGTCCGAGGCCTTCCGTTCTTGCTGCCCGGTGAGTACCATTGCTGGGGTAGTATCTAGACAGGGTCAATCTAAATTGACTCTGGTCCGTGGGTTGGTGGTACACAGACCCAAAAACGAAGTGTCCACTTCGGTGGATGCGGGTCCTGACGTGTCTCTTTATGAGACCGGTAAGTTTCGTACTGTTTTAGCAGTACATCTAGTTTCTGTTCTAGTCAGTTCTGTTCTCGAGAAATTCATGTATTCTGTTTTCAGTATTCCAGGTAGTATTCTGTTCGAACTGATATTTTAAATGTTCTTCATGTATTTTAATGTCGTGGTATGAATGTGGAGTAATTATCGTGTTCATTGTGTATTGTATTGTGTCCAGATTACAGTTCAGTCATGCCGTTATTTTCCAAACTACGTCAGTTAAGAACTAGAAAAGGTCTGTTAGAAGAAGCAGTTCCTGTCCCGCCTAGGGACAGTCCAGGTCATTTTATGTATCAGAAGCATGGCATAAGTGCCATATTATATCTAGATTTATGGGTAGAGTATACCAAACAGTTAGAAGAAAAGTATAGATGGCCCGTATCGGGTACATGGAATGCCGAGTGCATCATGCGAGTAGAAGAAGCATTATGGAAAAAGAAAGCCAGACAGTCACAGAAAGATGCCATCGAGTTATGGCGCAAAGAATCTCATAAAAGAACCGAAAAAGAAATCAGAAGGTCAGAATTAAGTAGAGAATCCTTAGAACGAGCCCAAGAAAGGGAACTAATCGAGATAGGTGAACGAGTCAAAACCGAACAGTCCGACAGACAAAGGCATGCCCTCATTAAGGGTATGTATCCTCTTCTTGCCGAGGGCTTGCCAAAAGCGACCCCGGAGGCATCCAGTAATTTTCCGCCACCATTAGTTCCGACCAAGCTACGTCACAAACCGACCGCAGCTGATATTTTTATTTCGTCCTATTTGGACGACACGGTTCCGGAATATGCAAATCCTGTTCCGCCAGTCCCTGTAAATAATGTAAATCCTGCTCCTCCAGACACCGGAGTACCTGCCACGGTACCCCCGGTTCAGCCCACATTACAATTTCCCACTCTGCCAGCACGAAGAGTATCAGTCGACGATTCCAGCATAGGGGCCGCAGGAGGAGGTCCTCCTGGTACCCCGCCACCACACCAACGTAGAACGTTGGCCGAGTTACATGAATGTGCGTTACAACGTACGCCCAAATTTAAGTCCGTTGCAGATATCCGACGAGCTCTTACTGAATGCCGCTATGATCCGGTTGCAGGTGATGATAGTACAGTAATATATTCCATCCGTGTAAGACGGGTGACCGGGTATTTAGACACCCTACCAGATATGAAAGGAGATCTAGACAGAATATATCGTTTCATCCGTACAGGGGATGATCCAGAAAGTATTGGTGAAGCCATGTCTCAAAGGAAAGCTGAGATCCAGCTCATGCTATTAAAGTTTCTGATTAATTGTTTAATAAGGGAACAAGATTATCCGACCAAAGATCCGACCGAAATGAGAATCCTGACAAGGTGGAGTGATAATATAGCCGAGGGTAAGCACAAGACTATCAGTAGTATAGAGAGTATGTACAAGAGAATTCGTAAAGAAATAATAAAGTTACATGAACAACGTAAAGCAGCACAAGTAAGCGAGAAAGAGAATGACTCTTCTACTGAAGAGGTAGAGGACGAGAATCCCGTCAGAATAGCGTATGTAGGAAAATCTAGATTTCCAGACCGACATTCACGTCTAGACTACAAGAAAACTGTTCATCATCCGGCACCAGAACAAGGTTCTCTAGAACAAGTATTTCAAGCTACCGATCACATTTTGAAGTCACGAATCGGTTATAGTGAGTTAAGTACTATGCATGAACAAGAACTAGTCCGATCAGCAGTCCGATGGATTACTGATTCTACCACTTTTCCAGACGAAATAGTGGCACAAATGTTTCTGAAATTGCCCCCAGCCGAGCAGCGACTGGTGGGTATGTATATGATCCAACACCTCATTACTCTGTATGAGGGTCAACATTCTGATCCAGGTCCGTTACATGATGTCCTGAACGAGTTACTCCAATATAGATGGAAAGGTCTAGGTACCGATTTAATTAGTGTTATTCTAGAACAGCGCCACAAATATAGAACGTTTCTGAACCCGCATTTTGTTCATGTCTCACCCCCAGAAAGTAAACCCTTTTACATAGATAGACAGAATCCGTTACGAGAAGTACACCCAGTCAGGACAACAGATGGTGAAATGCAACGAGTGTTTGTTTACACTCCGATTACCAAGATGGAACTCTTAGAGATGAAGAAATTAATTCCCTGTCATGACAAAGATCCAGCAGGGTTCCACCGAGAATTAAAGGACATGCTCCGTATGGGAGAATACACGTATCCAGATATAATTAAAATGCTAAAAGTCCTGTTGCCCGCAGGGGTATATGAAAAACTCAAGGAAAAAGAATGGGAGGTGGGAGAGAAAAAGATCGATTGGGCAGTTCTAGAAGCTGAAGATAAGATACGAGTACCAGGTACCGGTCTTGGAGAGAAATGTAAAGAATTACCTGAATTATTGATACAAGTTTTGCCAAGATTATTAGCCACTAAAAAGGAAGACTGGGATGCAATCTCAGCCTGTAAACAGAAACAAGATGAAGACACTAGTGATTTTTATTCTAGATTTGAAAAATGTTTTATTATAAACAGTGGCCTCAAGACAAGTAGCGAGTCATACCCTCATCTTTTTGTTACTAAATTAGTCGAGAATTCGAGTCCACAAGTTAAGAATCGAGTTCTGAAAGTCGAAAGTACATGGCAAGCTAATACCCCGTCCCAGATGTTACAGATGCTCCAGTACCACCAGAATAGAATCAGAGAAGAGCAAGATCATGAAAGAAAACGTATGAAAGACACGAAAATGAAAGTACTAGTTGCACAATCTGTTCCTCAAGACAGTCAGAAGAGGGGTCCGAATCAAGCCAGTCATCCTACAGCTCCCGTTAAAGGGACATGCAATTATTGTAAACAGCCAGGTCATTTCATAAACGAGTGTGCAGTTCTGAAACACAATATAGCTACTGGTAAGACTAAAGAAAGACCACGTCCGCCTAGACAAGAACAAGTTTCACAGACTTCTCAGTCACAGAATGCACAACAGACAGTTCCAGCACCGCAGCCTATTGCTGCAACACAGCATGTTACACAGCAGATGTACCAGTATGCACAATCCGAGTATCCAGAGTATCAGCCATATTCATGAAACAGCCTAGAGAGGGAGGTAGGCTTGCCTCTCATCGAGATACCTGTAGATCAAGAGGGTCCCTATGTTCATAGTCAAGTACTAGGGAAAGACAGAAAGTTTCTGATTGATACAGGGGCAAGTAGGACCACCATTAGTCACGCCGAAGTTCCAGGGGCTCCGCTCTCAGGCTCTAGAAATGTTTCCCCTGGATTTTCAGGAAAGCCTATTGTAAACGAGATATCTAAGCCAGTTACTCTAGAAGTAGGTCCATTGTCCCGCACTACTGATCTATTACTTACAAAGTCGTGTCCAGAAAATCTGTTAGGCATTAAAACACTGAAAGAATTAGGTGCAGTTATTTGCTGCTCCCCAGAGGGAATACGCCTGTTTTTACGTGACTTCAAGGGTCACTATGTATTACGAGATTTTGATCCGAGATTGTCCAATGTCCCGCAGCATCTATGGGCGCAAGGTCCAACTGATGTTGGTTATATGCAAATCACACCCCATCGTGTGACTCTCAAGCCAGGTGTAGTCCTACTACGAATCAGACAGTACAGACTGCCACCTGAGGCTGTAGCAGCCTTATCCAAAATTATTGACGAGCTCATGGCTCAAGGAGTAGTTGTAGAAACTGACTCCAATGTATGTAATTCTCCGATCATTCCAGTCATGAAACGTACTGATCCAAATGCACCCCCAGTATATCGATTAGTGATTGACCTACGAGAACTTAATAAATGTATTATTCCTCAGTATCCAGTTGTCCCAGATATCTCTTCCCTATTGACAGCCATTGATTCCGAAGCCTCATTTTTTACAGTCATAGACCTCAAGAACGCATTTTTCAGTGTCCCCATTCATCCAGACAGCCAGTTTCTTTTCGGTTTTTGTTTAAATGGAAGGAGCTATATGTTCACACGAGCTCCTCAAGGTTTCACAGAAAGTCCTAGTATTTACAGTCAAGCACTTAAGAGACAACTAGATAACATTCGCATGCCAACTGACACTGCCCTGCTCCAGTATGTCGATGATCTACTGATCACAGCCCGTTCTGAACGTGCTTGCGAGCAAGCATCACTTACAGTCTTATATTTCCTTGCCGAGATGGGGCACAAGGTGTCCCCTTCGAAGCTTAAATTCTGTGTCCAGCAAGTGATCTATTTAGGCCACTTACTGTCCAAGAGGGGTAGGCAGTTGACACCAGACCGTATCCAGTTAATAGCGAGTCTTCCTCAGCCCAAGACCCAGAAGGAGGTACGTGCTTTTATCGGCCTCACTTCTTACTGTAGACACTGGATTCCTCAGTATGCATTCCTAGCTAAGCCACTGATACAGTTAACGACACAGGAGGCAGCCCTATCGACTGTCCTCCCTTGGACATCTGAACATACACTTAGTTTCAATGAGTTAAAGAAAGCTTTATGCCAAGCTCCTGTTCTAGCTACACCGAACTACAGTAAGCCTTTTACACTTTTCGTCACTGAACGGGAAGGTACAGCATTATCTGTTCTCACACAAGATCAAGCAGGACAATACAAGCCCTGTGCTTATTTTTCGAGCACATTAGATCCTGTAGCCCAGGCTCTGCCTGCGTGCCTCAAGTCAGTTGCAGCCACAGCTCTAGCTATCAGACAAAGTGATTCCATAGTATTAGGACATTCCTTGACAGTACAAGTTCCACACTCCGTGGAAGTTCTTTTAAACCGAACACAGACTCAGCACTTGACAATTGCACGTTTAACAGGTTATGAATTGACACTGTTCCAGCCACACATAGAAATCAGACGCTGCAACGTTCTAAATCCTGCTACACTGTTACCATCAGTTAATTCGAATCCTGCCACACACGACTGTGTGGAAGTAGTTAACACTATGACTAAGCCAAGACAAGATCTGACAGATATTCCATTACCAGATCCAGACCTGACACTTTATGTGGATGGTTCATGTATGAGAACAAGTACAGGAGAACTAGTAGCCGCGTATGCAGTGACTACTGACACTGAAGTTATAGAAACACACCGTATTGACACCCTGTCTGCTCAAGCAGCAGAGCTAGTTGCTCTGACACAAGCCTGCATACACGCTAAGAACCTGAAAGTTAATGTTTACACAGATTCACGCTACGCATTTGGAGTTGTACACGACTTCAGAGTGCTCTGGCAGGAGAGAGGGTTCATGACTTCTCATGGAACCAAGATTCAGCATGGTCTCCTTATTCAGGCTCTGTTAGATGCCATACACTTACCGACATCTATTGCTATCATGAAGTGCAAAGCACATACTAAAGTTACTGACATTATTTCTCAAGGTAATGATCTAGCAGATCGCACAGCCAAGCTTACAGCACAGACTCCAGACATGTCAGTTAATCCGATACAGACACATACTCCAGATCCGACTACATGTATGACAGTTAAGGACCCTACTCAAGATGTCATAGATATTCAGTTACATGCTACTCCCGATGAAATCAAGAAATGGTCCGAACAAGGAGGGGTCCAGACAGATCAGGGATGGGTAACGAAGGGTAAAGCCACATGGTTTCTCCCCGACTCTATGGTTCAAGTCATTATCAATACCGCACATAGTCCAGCACATTTAGGAGAAAAAGCTATGTTAGACAGTATCCAGAACATTTGGTTCAACAAGCATTTACGAGCTGCAGCCAAGCAGAAAGTCCGTACCTGTATGATATGTTGCCAGTTTAATCCAGGTAAAAGTGTCCCGGTGGAACAAGGTGGATTCCAGCCCCCTGACCACCCTTTTGAAGTCCTCCAGATGGATTATATTCAGATGGAGCGATGTCGAGGTTTCAAGTATGTCCTTGTAGTTGTATGCGCTTTGTCCAGGTGGACAGAGGCATATCCAGTCCCAGATTACACAGCCGCGACCACTGCCAAGCAGTTGGTTCGTGAATTCTTCCCCCGTTATGGACTCCCTAGAGTCGTATATTCTGATAACGGCCAGCCATTCTCATCCGAGTTGATGAAACATGTTTCCCTTTTGTTAGGGTACCAGTGGAAGTTCCATTGTGTACGCCATCCTGAAGCAGCTGGTCTAGTAGAGAGACATAATCAGACCCTGAAAATCCGTATTGCCAAGATTTGTAAAGAGAAAGGTGTGGACTGGCTAGTAGCTCTGCCAGTCGCTTTATTTTATATGCGCATGGTCGCACACTCCAGATCAGGTCTGTCCCCGTATGAGGTCGTATTCGGCCGCCCCCCTAACATGTGGGGTACACCTAGACCTCGAAGTATTACCGATGTTTCAAGTAATATGCTGACAGATTACCTAGTTTCCTTGATGTCTGCCCTCAACTCTTGTCGTTCACAGGTTGCTGCCGCATTTCCAGACAATACCGAGGTGGCACCGCATGACATCGTTCCCGGATGCATGGTTCTTGTCCGGAATTTTGATCGTTCAAGTCCGCTGGAGCCTCGCTGGAAGGAACCCCGACAGGTCCTCCTGGCCACCCGTACTGCCGTCAAGCTGGAAGGCAGGAAGGGCTGGGTCCACCTGTCACATGTGAAAAGATTTTTTGGATTGAAGCCTGTTTCAAAGAACATTTCCGAGGATCTTAAGGACTGCCAAAGTACTATTCTTAAGGACTGTCCCGCAAAAGACAATGATATTGAACCCTCCCCGTTAGAGAAAACTCCGTAACAGGAGTATAAGCTCAAATTAAGGTCTAGTAAAATAAGTCAGCCAGTTTGATTGTCTAAGTCCTCCCCTAGGTGAAACGGTTAGACCGGTTTCTGACATGTATATAATAGACCCCCATAGTGAGAGAGTTAGTCAAAACTCAATCCGATGTATCGTTTTTCTAAGTTTCATATTGTTTCTCAGCCTTATGACTACCTGCACAGGTTATGCATTTTATTTGTATTTTCCAGTTTCTCATGTAAATAAGTCTGCTAATGCTACAGTAGAGCACACGTTTAGTGATCTGCCTCCACATGAACTCTCTTATCGTCTCGCTATGCGAAATAATTCTTTTATCCGCATGTTACATTATTCACACCAGACCAGCAATGCCACTAATTGTTGGGTGTGTGGTCGACTCCCCCCTTTCCAGACACCGAAGGGAGTTCTGCCACTCTTTCCTTATCCATTTTCACATAATGGTTCGTGTGGAGCATGGTCCACGTTAACGTCATCCTCAACAGATATGTCTTTTCTTAACAGTACATGTTTTCCAGACAAGCAAGGTCTTCCCCACAGAACAGGGTTAGATCTAGAAAATGAAGTTTATAATTTAGGTAATTATTCTTCGAATTTTATGGTCCTGAATGTTCAGTCTGATTCTACTCCAGACTTACCTGCTATGTCAGTATTACCAGTCAAAGGTGAATTATGTGTCCGAAAGAATGGTTCCGTACATGTAGGCCATAGTGATTGTACTACTATCGTCAAGTATAGTGACAGTGGGAAATCTATTTTCAAAGCTTCACGTCATTCTTATTTTGTTTGTGGTCAGACCGCATATGTTAGTCTGCCCCTCGATTGGGAGGGAACCTGTTACATTGCCTTCCTACTGCCACCAGTTTTTCTAGCCCCACCTGACTACCATAGGAATTCCCACCTAGTACATACTAGACACAAGAGAGACCTCCCGATTGTCGATTATACTGAAACTGCTCTAGAGCAATACATAGATATCAATAAAGGTGTCTTCCCTTATTTAGGTACTGTCGTGAATAGTAAACTGATACGTAGATTAACCAGAACCCTTGAAGCAGTAGTGATTGAGACTACTTCTGCTCTAAGTAAGTAAGCAATCCTTTATGAGAATTGTCGTGCTCCAGAATCGTCTCGTCCTTGACGTCATACTGGCCGATAGGGGCGGGGCCTGTAGAGTCATCGGATCTAGTTGCTGCATTTTCATTCCTAATAACGCGCCGTCTGTTTATTCAGCTATAACCAGACTCCATAAAATTGCCCATATGTTACACCAAGATCCAGGCACCTGGACATGGTCCGGTTGGTTCTGGAATATAATTTCCGCCTGGGGATGGAAAGTATTGTCATTTCTGGGTATTGCAGTAGCGATCATATTCAGTTGCTGCCTCTGTTTACAATGTGGCCCTGCGATTTGCGGCATTTGTGCTACCTCTTGTATTCCTAGTCCCAAGTCCCGTTCTAAATCCCGTTCCAAGAAAATTCGAGACGAGCAAATGATACTGTATGAAATGATAGATGGTATCATGAATATTGATGTTTCCTGATGGAAACGTAGTGACAAGGAGGGAATGTGGAAAAGTAAATTTTGCCATGTTCTGTGTCCCTACGTGTTCTCCATCTTATGTTATGTGTGCATGATTAATATGCATATGTATTCCCCATGTTCGATTAAAGACGCAATTACAGTTGTGTCCATCTCTAGTATGCCAGTTTCCAGTTCTCGTGAATACTACGAATATTAGGCCTATGTAAAGTTACGTTGCCACGTTTCTCAGTGTGCACGTTATTTCATTGAAAAGTCCCCGTTTCTAGGCCTCAAAAGGGCCTGGACACCAGATTCAGCTCCTGTCTCCTGAACCCTCGCTGAGGAGCGATACAGCCCCCACCTGTATCCTCGACCCTTCACTTACTTCCTGCCTCACAGTGCCCGGCTCAGCCTGGCTCTGCCTACAAGTCTGCCAAAAGTATGTTATGATTCTAGTTATCAGTCCAGCCCTCCTTCTCTGCATTCCTAAGCTACTGAATCGCATCAATAGTTTCCGTCATTGTCTAGCCTTTACGTCTCCATGTAAGAGAAATACTGTATTAATGGTCATTTAATATTCCTCAACACGCACTACATGTAGAATAATGCATGCTCCAGTCTTAGAGTCTGTTAGCCTCTCCCCTCCTGACTCTTAGTTTATATCAACATGTCCTCTAAACATCAGATACTAGATAGGGTTTAGGTACATGTCGCCCTGACTCTCCAGACTTCAGTCTCTACTCCTAGCACAGAGTTCATAGCCCCCAGCTTCTCCTAGTAACACGTCATTGTCAGTTTGCGCGCACCATTAGGTTAGAGGTCCCGGCTCCTTAGGTAGCCCCCTCCATGTTTCCGCCCCATTTATGACATATTCTGTTACGTTTACATCACATGTCTATGTACACGCCTCCTGTTACACCTACTTTCACCCTTATCTTTCGCGACTGCTATTGACCACACCCACTGCTCCACCTACTGTATTCATTGTAATGCAACTGTTTTAATATATATACTTGTGTACTGTTATTAAATGTTACGCCGATCCTGATCCAGCCCCCGGCAGCGCTGCCATCCCATTCCTGTGCAGGTTGTCCTGTTCCTGTCCTTTATGCTGTATTAAACCTGCAAACTCCTACTACCTCGAATCTTGACTCTTATTTATTGAGCTATCTGTTATTACTATGTCCAGTAAAACCTAGATCCGGTATTATTTATTTATATACCACATAATGGCGCCCGAACAGGGACTTGCCCTTTCCCCACGCGCCGGTGAAGCCACGCCGGCCCCCTGACCCTCTGCAGCCGTGACGGAACCATACCGTGCACGTGCAGATATTTCTGCTTCAAGTATCCCTCAGGCCCACGGAGGAGACGGAGGTGGCGGTCCAGCATCCAGACGAGGCGGTGGAGGAACGCGGCGAGTCCCGACCAGAGCCCAAGTCGAGAGTCCAAGGTCCGAGGTATCCGGAGGCCCACCCGTAACTGAAGTCCGAATTTCGTCTGTCCGGCGTCGAAGCAGTCCAGTCCAGTCCGAGGCCTTCCGTTCTTGCTGCCCGGTGAGTACCATTGCTGGGGTAGTATCTAGACAGGGTCAATCTAAATTGACTCTGGTCCGTGGGTTGGTGGTACACAGACCCAAAAACGAAGTGTCCACTTCGGTGGATGCGGGTCCTGACGTGTCTCTTTATGAGACCGGTAAGTTTCGTACTGTTTTAGCAGTACATCTAGTTTCTGTTCTAGTCAGTTCTGTTCTCGAGAAATTCATGTATTCTGTTTTCAGTATTCCAGGTAGTATTCTGTTCGAACTGATATTTTAAATGTTCTTCATGTATTTTAATGTCGTGGTATGAATGTGGAGTAATTATCGTGTTCATTGTGTATTGTATTGTGTCCAGATTACAGTTCAGTCATGCCGTTATTTTCCAAACTACGTCAGTTAAGAACTAGAAAAGGTCTGTTAGAAGAAGCAGTTCCTGTCCCGCCTAGGGACAGTCCAGGTCATTTTATGTATCAGAAGCATGGCATAAGTGCCATATTATATCTAGATTTATGGGTAGAGTATACCAAACAGTTAGAAGAAAAGTATAGATGGCCCGTATCGGGTACATGGAATGCCGAGTGCATCATGCGAGTAGAAGAAGCATTATGGAAAAAGAAAGCCAGACAGTCACAGAAAGATGCCATCGAGTTATGGCGCAAAGAATCTCATAAAAGAACCGAAAAAGAAATCAGAAGGTCAGAATTAAGTAGAGAATCCTTAGAACGAGCCCAAGAAAGGGAACTAATCGAGATAGGTGAACGAGTCAAAACCGAACAGTCCGACAGACAAAGGCATGCCCTCATTAAGGGTATGTATCCTCTTCTTGCCGAGGGCTTGCCAAAAGCGACCCCGGAGGCATCCAGTAATTTTCCGCCACCATTAGTTCCGACCAAGCTACGTCACAAACCGACCGCAACTGTTTTAATATATATACTTGTGTACTGTTATTAAATGTTACGCCGATCCTGATCCAGCCCCCGGCAGCGCTGCCATCCCATTCCTGTGCAGGTTGTCCTGTTCCTGTCCTTTATGCTGTATTAAACCTGCAAACTCCTACTACCTCGAATCTTGACTCTTATTTATTGAGCTATCTGTTATTACTATGTCCAGTAAAACCTAGATCCGGTATTATTTATTTATATACCACACATACCAACCTGCTTTATGGGGCAGAGGTGCCCAGGAGGCTTCTTCACCACCGTCATAGTGCGTCTCTAGACAGAGACGTTCTTGGCTTTGTATAAATGTAGATACATCAGTTGTTTTTGGTGACTTCAACTACTCCCTGTTGCACTGCAACGTCAACAAAATAAGAAAAGAAAAGCTGCCAATGCACAGTTAGTGGGCATGAATTAAATCATTTCTCACTTAAACGATGACTTTGATACGCTGAATAATACTGTTGCCGAGAAACACAAATTGGTTGCTGAAACTTTTAAACAATTAATGAAGATTGTTACTACTTAATGTGTGGTTTTACAGCAAGGAAATGTAAATAATAGATGCAGGCATCATTAGCTTCGTGTCCATTAGAAAGGTTCACAAGATCTGTTAACCATCTGTCAAGTGCTACTGCCACTTTATCAATGCCCAGTGTACATGCAGGTAGAGGTGGATGACTACAGTGGGGATGCTGCACATGGCATTGTGCAAGTCAACAGTGTTTTGAAGAATATACTAATTTTACACCAGTATCTGTTTGCTTGCTGCTGTTTCCTGGCTGCGGTGGGCCGCGGGGGAGCCCATTTGTGCAAAATCCCGCCACCGCTGCTACTGTGACAGCAGGGGGCAGAAACCACAACCCCCAGCCCCACCCTCCTACCTTCATCAGCCAGGTTCTTCTATTACTGGATCCGGGCCCTCTGATGTATATTGTGGTGGCTAAACTGTCTGAAGCACTTGAAGACATGGGTAAGAGAAAACAAACTATGCTGGAGCCAGGCGTGATGGCGGCCGCAACGGCTCTTGATTCATTTCTGACCAGGGCAGCAAGGGTTCTGTCGAATGAACTTGCCCTGACAGAAAGGAGACTTTCTCTGGAACTGACTAACTTGCCCAGAGCCCAATCTTTCCACATGACTCCCTTCCAACGAAGGCAAAGTGAGACTGTTCCTAACCATCAGCAGTTTTACCAGAGGAACTTGAGGGCAACAGAGGGGAGGGTGTATCTATGCTGGAACCTCTGGTAAAAAAGAGGCAAAGGCAAAAGATCTGTACAGCCTCCTAAGAAACAAACGGCATCAGTCCTCCTGGATCCAGTAACTGCCTAGTTGGATGGTCATG
Organism: Lissotriton helveticus; assembly: GCF_964261635.1. Lineage (NCBI taxonomy): Eukaryota > Metazoa > Chordata > Amphibia > Caudata > Salamandridae > Lissotriton > Lissotriton helveticus. The sequence goes on from NC_136069.1 coordinate 870,238,217, forward strand.
TTGTCTCAGGGCCAATATTCAGCAGTCAGCAGTTACACCATGGGCTCAATATTCAACCTCCAGATGAGCCCGGCCCACAGGAAACCGCTAGATGCCCCAAAAAAAGCAGGGTCGTAAGAGCTGCCCAGGATGGAGGTTTGCACGGTATATTGGTGACTGATTACCAAGAAGCCCGGGATTTCCTAAGGACAGAGTTACATGGCCTAAAATCTCCCAACCTGCCAAGTAGGTTGGGTGGGAGAACCAACATTGTACATTTACGCCCTGAGTCTGCTCCTCTAGTGACCGTTGTGGTAGGTGTGTGCCACCTTTGCTGGGGAATTCTAAGGTAACAATGATTGATTTAATAAACAAGGTGATGCAGCGGCTAGATTATTTATTAATAAATGGTCGTGCCATTGCCCCTCATGTAATCATGGCTAGAAGAATTGGCTGGGTGGGGAAAGCAACAAATAAAGATAGGTTTAGGGACTGCATTATGGTCAATGTGACACATCCTCTACATGCAAGAGCTATAATATGTAATAAGGCAAGACCAGATGTTCACACCGGTATCCAGGCCCTTCCGCTCTCCTTTTTCTACCGAGATGGGGCTACATAATATAGCTCCGGGAGCAGCATACCCAGTTGATGGCAAGGATTTTTGTTGCAAAGTCAAAATGTGTGCCCCAACACAAACATGTCCCATCACCTCACAAATAGATTTTCCCCTTTAAGGGATCTTGACAGTATTGACTGACTAACAACCCCTGATGACTACAAGCCCAGTACAATCTCCCGCTCTTTAGTTCAAACGTCTAGTCAGACCCAGCCTGATAGTGACTATAAAGAGGGAGACCCCTCTGTTTGTACTTTCATGTCTTGGACCATCGCGGGGCTGAGGGCACAAAAGGATGACATGCAGTGGACAGCCATATTAAAAGCTGCCCATATTATTGCATTAAGAGAAACTTGGGACATGTGGGATTCATTTGTGATAGAGGGCTTTGCCTCCTTTTTTAAGGCTGCATCTCCCTTTGCTACAGGACAAGGTAAGGGAAGTTTGCTTATTCTAATATCACAAATTATCATGCTCTATTAAGGCCGCTCAGTCTATCACCTAACCTCCCCAGGAGACTCACCATGGTGATTATACGTTTTTATAATTCCTTTTGTAGAGTAATCAGGAGTTTTTTTTGAAGATATTGCAGTGGCCAGACACACCCATTATGAAATAGTTATAATGGGAGATTTTACTGTACATCGTGCCTTTCAAACTGTTGACTGGACTGGGGGGTACAGGATGACCTGGGCACTGTACTACATTTCGATCATTCACCTCAAGGTACTCTGCTAGAAAGCATTTTTGCTAGGAACATTCTACACTGTCTAGAACACACAGAAGAAGTGGAGACCATACCCTCCTTTTTTGGGTGGGGTTGTAGGACAACCACTGAATAAATTGTCGTGTCTGCCCCATTACTTAATAACACAAAGGAAGTAAGATCTTCATTGACCAGCTACAGTGATCACAACCCAATCATTGCAGATTTCAAAGGTTTAATGATCAGCCGGGTAGAGGAGTCAAAGACCGTAACGAATGTGGAAGTTCAGCTAACTGACCAGGCCTGCAAAATTATGTGGGGAACGATCATTCTGGAGCATTTCTTAACCGAGTAAGATGCAGAGGGTAATGAAGACATCAAGCAATGTCTCAACACCCATACTGAGCCAGAGGAGGTCCTAGAAGTGTTTGACAAATTGGCAAAACGGATTGCAAATACGTTGACTGGTGAAGGAGGTCCAGTTAGTACCAAGGGGCCAAAATGGTTGAACGCAGACTGTTCCAAAGCCCACAAAGCTCTTATGGCGGCACTAAAGAATAAACCTATGGATTCTGTATTGTTGAAAACATGCAGGAAAGAGTAGAACAAGGCTTTAAAGCTAAGGCAAGAGGAAATAAGGAACAGGCATGGGAGGATTTAAACCAGGCAAGTACCCTTGCCAATAGTTCAAAATTTTGAAAGGTTGGAAATATCCCCTTTTTTAAGAACGATCACACAATGAGAACCGGATGTGTTATCCCTGCAGTTAGATGGGTCAGCCACTTTGAGCAGATCTATGTGGAGGTGGTTGTAGATCAAACTGACTCATCCTGGGCACCCTCTACCTTATTGCTTTCTTGAGGTTTTAGAGTGAACAAAGTTCAGAAACCAATTGATAATTCATCCGCGTGAAAAGCCCCAGATCCTTACGGGATACCGATGGACCTTTATAAAACAGACTCCGGTACATGGGCAAACATTTTAACCAAGGTTTTTAATGATGCTACTATGGCGATTTACCTCATTCCTGGTCTACGGCGATCTTGCTTATTTTTAAAATGGGTGCAAGAGATGACCCGGCATGTTACCGACCAATTTCTTTACTAGATTCTACAGCAAAAATAATGGGCAAGGTAATTTTAGATCGTTTAAGTAATTGGCTCGAAGAAAGAAATGTGTTATCAGACTTTCAATTTGGTTTTAGAAAAGGTATGGGAACGGTGGACCAGTGCATGAATTTGTATATGATGATCAGTAAATACACCTTAGCCAAAAAAGGTCATATGTTTATGGCATTTATGGATTTTACATTCGCCTTCGATAGAGTAAATAGATCTAAATTATGGCTTTTAGTGTTAGAAATAGGTATGGAACTAAATTTGGTATCTTTCTTACACTAGTCACATTTTAATTTAACTACCTCTGCAAGTTATAACAAAAATGGCTCCTTAACAAATACATGGAAGGCAAATAGAGGAGTAAGGCCGGGATTTATTCTTGCACCAGACCTATTTAGTCTCTGTATAAATAATTTAGGGACCGTGCTGCATTAGCGCAGGTCGCGCTGCCAGTGCGCTGTGTTTTTAAACTTACCTTTCTTGTATTTTCTTGACTTGTTTGGATTATCCCCTGTTTTTACCATTACTGTGCCTGGGTATTCGCCCTCTTACTTGCACTTTAATTAGTGGAAAGCGCACCGCTGTTTGGCGGGTCCGGGTCCCGGGGTTGGACTCCTGCGGGCGCCATCTTGGCTTGGGTGAGTGGAGAGTTAGGCGGGCGCCATCTTGGAGCGTCCCGACGCTCAAAGCTCTTTATTGCGACGCCTACTTAAGGCGGACTCGCTTGGTCATTACTCCGATTAGGTGCTGCATTAGCGCAGGTCGCGCTGCCAGTGCGCTGTGTTTTTAAACTTACCTTTCTTGTATTTTCTTGACTTGTTTGGATTATCCCCTGTTTTTACCATTACTGTGCCTGGGTATTCGCCCTCTTACTTGCACTTTAATTAGTGGAAAGCGCACCGCTGTTTGGCGGGTCCGGGTCCCGGGGTTGGACTCCTGCGGGCGCCATCTTGGCTTGGGTGAGTGGAGAGTTAGGCGGGCGCCATCTTGGAGCGTCCCGACGGTCGAAGCTCTTTATTGCGACGCCTACTTAAGGCGGACTCGCTTGGTCATTACTCCGATTAGGTGCTGCATTAGCGCAGGTCGCGCTGCCAGTGCGCTGTGTTTTTAAACTTACCTTTCTTGTATTTTCTTGACTTCTTTGGATTATCCCCTGTTTTTACCATTACTGTGCCTGGGTATTCGCCCTCTTGCTTGCACTTTAATTAGTGGAAAGCGCACCGCTGTTTGGCGGGTCCGGGTCCCGGGGTTGGACTCCTGCGGGCGCCATCTTGGCTTGGGTGAGTGGAGAGTTAGGCGGGCGCCATCTTGGAGCGTCCCGACGCTCAAAGCTCTTTATTGCGACGCCTACTTAAGGCGGACTCGCTTGGTCATTACTCCGATTAGGTGCTGCATTAGCGCAGGTCGCGCTGCCAGTGTCGCTGTGTTTTTAAACTTACCTTTCTTGTATTTTCTTGACTTGTTTGGATTATCCCCTGTTTTTACCATTACTGTGCCTGGGTATTCGCCCTCTTACTTGCACTTTAATTAGTGGAAAGCGCACCGCTGTTTGGCGGGTCCGGGTCCCGGGGTTGGACTCCTGCGGGCGCCATCTTGGCTTGGGTGAGTGGAGAGTTAGGCGGGCGCCATCTTGGAGCGTCCCGACGCTCGAAGCTCTTTATTGCGACGCCTACTTAAAGTCGTCCTCTCCCGCGCAGCGGGACCGCGCAGTGGGACGCCGTCGCTTAGCCGGAGTCCTGCCAGAGTCCTGCCCGTCTGCGCTCGTCCGCGTTGAGGAAGCGTGAGCGGGGTCAGGACTCTGGCACTTAGTCTTCTTACCACCATGCAGAGTACTTTGACGCTCAGGTACAATCGCGCCGCTCTTCTTTCTATTAGAGAGAAGCTCGCGGGGTGTGGTCATGATCTTTTGCACCCGCTATCGGGCCCCTATGACTGTTCATGTGGGAGTTTCTCACTTGATACCCCCTCTAGGGTGCGCCTAGTGGAAGGGAATGCCCCAAGTACACGTATTAATATCTCTGAGCGTGCACTTAGCATATGGAGTCTGAACGTGAGATCGTTGGTCAAGCACCATCAGTCCTTACGTGATATGATCGAAAAGGACTCTCCTGACCTCATCTTTTTTACTGAGACTTGGCTTCAGGATGCCGACACGGCAATAATTAATCTAGCATTCCCTCCCAATTACACAGTGTTCACCCTTAACCGCACCTCTAGAGGGGGTGGCATAGCTATGGTGATAAAATCTTGCTTCCCGGCTGAATGGAAAGCTCTTGACTTACCAGCGTGTGAGAGCGCCTCTTTTAAGATAGCTTTCAGTCATCAGTTTACTCTTAGCGGTATGCTTATTTACCGCCCGCCAGGGAATGACACAGTCTTCAAGACCGCCCTTGTTGACGTGGTTAGCTCTTTAGCTTCAAGATGTGCTAATTTTAACATCGTAGGCGACCTCAATATTCATCTTGACCAGAGGTCATCAGCACCTATTAATACCTTCCTAGCGGACCTAGAAGCCATGCAACTGAACCAACTTGTTACCTCCCCCACCCACATAGGAGGTCACATCCTTGACCCCTTTTTTACTACACTGGAGCGAGCTACGGCTTCCGACCCGATGGTGGTAGGTTGGACTGATCATCTGTTGGTTAAAGTTTCATGTCCTATAGTTGACCCTCAATTTAAACCTGTGGACAGACTGATCCTCAAAAGAAATTGGCATAAGCTCAAACTGGAGGAGTTTTTTAAGATCTTGGAGGCGCAGCCCCTGGGCAATTTGCTGAATGTGGAACAAGGATATGAGCAATTCTGTAATTGGGTCTTAGCCGCCCTTGATTCTCTTATACCGATGCGCTGGTCGAAATGCCACGCGAAAGTTCCCAGCCCTTGGTATAATGACACGCTTGCCGAGCTTAAGAGAACGTGCTGGCGAGCTGAGAGGGCGTGGAGGAAATCCTTTGATCCTACCTTGAAATCTTTGTATTTTGCCCAGCTTAAAGTCTACCACAGGACAATTTGTCAAACCCGGGCCGCACACTACGCCTTCGAGTTCCAGAATAGCCCCAATCCATCTAAATTAATTTTTAAGGTTCTTAAAGACCTTATGGGGAAACGGGCCACCTCGGTGGAAATCTGCACGGACTCTCACTGTGAAAGTCTGGCATCCTTTTTCGTGGAGAAAGTGCAGGCAATCTATCGAGGATTTACGTCATCTGTGCCTGATACTGAGCAAACTGGTGTGACGGCTACGGTTTATGAAACCCTGTCCTCCTTGCCAGTAATGTCTGATGAGGCTTTTGATATTCTGAGCCTCAAAATTAAATCCGGCTCTCCATTAGATCCGTTGAAGCCAGAACTATTTAAACTCCTTCCCCCCGATGTCGTGAGCCCATATTAGATCTGATCAATTTATCGCTCACTTCGGGTGTAGTCCCCTCTTCCTGGAAGCAGGCAGTGGTCAGCCCAATTTTAAAGAAGCCTAATCTGGACCCCCTATTACCAGAAAACTATCGTCCCATCTCCCTTCTGCCCTGGCCCGCTAAGGTTACTGAGGCACATGTGAACTCAATTCTGTCCGTCCACCTTTCTCGTAATAACATTCTAGACGAGACTCAGAATGGTTTTCGGGCACAACACAGCACCGAAACCGCACTGCTCTTTATGATCGAGCACTTGCGAACGGTGCTAGATGCTGGCCAAACAGCGGCGCTCCTTTTGTTAGATCTGAGCGCCGCGTTTGACACGGTGTCTCACGACATCCTGATGCGGCGGCTGGAGGAAGTGGGAATTGAGGGGTCCGCTCTCCAATGGTTTCGCTCTTTCCTTTCGGACCGGTTTTTTAAAGTGGCTATTCCACCTGGTCAGTCCTCGTTCCATCCGCTGGGGCTGGGGGTTCCGCAGGGTTCTGCGTTGAGCCCCACCCTGTTCAATCTATATGTGAAAACGCTGGCTGCAGTCGTCAGACAATGTGGCCTTACCATGACATCGTATGCCGACGACACGCAGCTGGCGGTGACACTCAGCGGTGATCCCGAGGTGAACGCTCCCAGATTCCGTGCGGGACTCATAGCCGTGGCAATTTGGATGCGAGCAAACTGTTTGCAGCTAAATGCCCAAAAAACCGAGGTCCTGATTTTAGGAAAGCAGGCGGAGCTCTGGGGAGATCAGTGGTGGCCTCCAGAACTGGGGGTGACTCCCATTCCAGCTGCCGAAGTTAAGAACTTGGGGGTTTGGCTGGATCCTACACTCTCCTTTACCAGCCACACGAAGAAGGTTGCAGCTACCTGTTATGGTATTCTGCGAGGGCTGAGACCGTTCCTCAAATTCTTTGACCCCCCTACTCGGCAACTGGTGGTCCAAGCCTCCATTCTTTCGCGGCTGGACTATGGGAGTGCGCTGCTGCTTGGAGTGAATCAGGCAGAGGCTTCTAGACTGCAAAGGGTGCAGAATGCCGCGGCACGTGCCATCGTTGGCCTCCCTAGACAGTGTTCTGTCTCTGCAGTTTTGACTTCTCTCCACTGGCTGCCGGTCAGACAGAGAATTAAATTTAAGGCTCTCTGCCTGACATTTAAAATCTTGAAGCTTTCTTCTCCTCCAGCTCTCGCTAAGCTTGTCCTCCCCTATGTCCCTACGCGGTCCCTCAGATCGGAATTTCTTCATCTGGCGGTTAATACACCGTTTAGACTTAGTAGGATGGGAGGTCGCTCCTTTAAAGTATTAGCGGCAGGATTGTGGAATTCTCTCCCCGTCCATATTCGAGCCTTGAACAGCCTTACTCCCTTTAGGCTCGCCATAAAAACTTTTCTGTTTCCAACTGCTGAATGATTTCTTCCTTATTTCCTCAGCACCGATTTGTTATGTTGTGGTACCTGATCAGGCGCCGGGACGCCCCTTGGTTGGGGCAGCTGCGCGCCTTATAAAAAATATTAACATAACATAACATAACATGCAAGTAGGGACACCCCAAGAGTAGGTTCCAAGCCCATCCCTGTTCTTTTACATGCAGAGGATGCAGTTTTACTTGCCAGGACATCAATAGCACTGAAATGTCTTGTTAACTCTTTTATCAATTTTATGGTCACTTGAGACCTTTCTGTTAATTTTACTACATCACATATAATGTCGTCGGGAAATTCAAAGCGCGACAAGAACTCACTCATATGTTAGGTCGGGTGTTGTCCAATGTAGCAACCTACCGATACGTGGGCGTGCTATTTGAAGAATCTGGTACTTGGGTGGCACAGCGGACACTTAAGAAGAATATGCTAGCAAGGGCGGCAGAGGCAACATTGGACTTTGCCAACAGATTAGATAGAAAACCGTTATTGACGATCTTGAAGGTTTACAATGAGAAACGTGTCCCTATGAAAACGTATGGCAGTGTGGTTTGGGGTTACAAGGAGATTAACGTCCTACAAGGGGCCGAAAATAAATGCTTACGGTAACTTTTATCTTCTCCCCCTAGTACCCCTGCCTTTATGGTGCATGAAGAACTAAGGCAGGGCTACTTTTCAGATTGTATTGCAGTGGCCCCCTTGATATGGTAGTTAAACACATGGTCTAAACCAAAGTCCAACTTCAACCACATCATTTCAGAGGACTCCGTGCGAAGCTGATTTTTTGCTTGGTCGCACTTGCCAACTAGAATACGATACAATTTCGCGGGAGTAAACACTTGTGAACACGTAGATGCGGCGGGCAGCGACAATCTCGCACAAGAAATCCACCAGCAGGAAGCATAAACCTTGAAAATTATGATTTTTATCAGAATAACTCCTCAGGTTGACATTTGCCTGCACTTTTTCTTTGCAAGGAGTCCATTTTGGGGGGGGGTGGGAAGAAGGAAGTGCCCCACAGTCTCCAACTTCCTGTTCTTGTCCAGCAGGCTCCTCCCAGTGCTTTCTTCATGTGCTAGTCACTTTGATTTGGATCTTGACCTGGAAGGATTACTTTTTGTGGATGCTGCTGGATATTTGGATTTTTGCAAAACTGAAAGCACTCAGCAGGTGCAAAAGTTCAATCTTATCATTAGTAACCATTCCCTGTAGTGCTTCCTGAGGGGCCCCTTCAGAGTTCATTTGCCTACTTGCAACTATTCTATGACCCTGCTCTGACCCTCACAGCAGGCTCAGAGAATAGCTACAAGTATACAACAAAGGTCCTGTTAAAAAAATTACACTGCAACAGAAAGCAATTACAGACAAAACTGAAAGCACTCAGCAGGTGCAAAAGTTCAACTTATCATTAGTAACCATTCCCTGTAGTGCTTCCTGAGGGGCCCCTTCAGAGTTCAGTTGCCTACTTGCAACAATTCTATGACCCTGCTCTGACCCTCACAGCAGGCTCAGAGAATAGCTATAAGTAGGCCACAAAGGTCCTGTGAAAAAAAATTGCACTGCAACAGAAAGCAAATTACAGATAAGGAAGCCGGTGCCAGCCAGACTGGAAGTTTAAATTCAGTGATACATTAATCAACCCCAAATTAATTCATGTCAGTTGAAGCAGGGCAGGTGTGCTTGCTTTTTTTCACCCCCATGATCTACAGTGATAAACCAACCAGAGGGTGGCATGGGTGTACCAGAGGGTGGCAGTGGTGAAACAGAGGGTGCTGTGAACCTGTGATGATGAACCAGACCTAGAAACAACATAGTCGCGAACTGGTACACAACCCTCGCGAACTGGCAGAAACCCCTGCGAACACAAAAAAAAAAAATCGCGAGAGTTCGCGGATTTTGTGGATTGCGAATCCGTAAATACGCAAGTTCGCGGATTGCCAATTCGCAAAATCCGCCCATGCTTAGTTATGTTTCTCAACAGCTGTCTGCCATAGGATGTCCAGAGCTTTTCAATCAGCCCAGACGGCTGCAATTTGATGAAGTGAAAGACATAAAAAATCAGTTTCTAACCAAGAGAAGGATGGAAATGGAAACAAATGAACTTAGCGAACCCACGTGTAGACATTATGTGATTTTAAGCCTCTGGATCTTAGATCAAGCATTTTGGTCTTTAATCAATAATTTACATCATCGTTTCTTTTTATCTAGATTTAGATTTAATTGTGTTTATTGGCTCCTTACAGTACCAAAGGGTTTCTCAAAGGTAGGGGACCTTAAGCCTTTTTTATGTGATAATTTTTCAGAGCATGATTTGGTGCACTTTATATTTTTCTGTGGTTTCTATAATTAATTACGATATAAACATATTTGACCTCTTTTAAAAATGTGCCAATTTGCACAAGTAAGTCAAGCTCTGATCTATTTGCAAATGCTCCCATCCCCACTGGTATGCTATGGGCTTGCTAGCTTTTTGTCAGGAGCAGTACGTAGACGGAAAAACATGGATTGCCCATAGTAATGACTTTGGTTTTATCAGGCTGAACAAGAAATGTTTCACATTTTATGATGAACTCTCAAATTATGTATTGATATTTGGACATGTACAGTAGTTTCTAACTCTATTTCTATGGCTCTCTTCCTGTGTAATTGTACTTTTATGGCCAGTACATGGCCTAATAAAGTTTTATTGACTTGACTTGACTTGACTAACTTTACACCTCAGCTACTGGTGAATGTGGTGGAGGTGAGAATGGAGTGGTTTAAAGCCTCAGAAGTGTCTCTGTATCAGAAATCATGAGAGAGCATCACAGCCTGCAGAAAAGCTCCAAGTAGTGATGTCTCAAGGGCTCATAATGCTGGTACCACAGAAATTGGAAGTACTGTGAAATTTAGTAAGAAGTGGTAACAACATTTTTAACATTTACTTGTTACTTTGTGTACCTTTGTGGAAAATTATTTGTCAACAATGTGTACTTGTTAGAAAAAACATATCTTTCGAGAGAAACAAATTAAATCTCTAACACATATACACTTGAAATAAAGGTAAAATTGATTTATTTTAAAAGCAAAACTGATGTCTTGAGTAGCTGCCAAAATGGGCAAACGGCCAGTGGCAGCGATACTAAAAATGAATCGGGCCAAGTGCATATCTATAGCAAGTTATGGTAGCGATCTATGGGGATATTGCGGCCTCGAGGGTCTTCAGGTGACAGAAAACAATTTTTTAAAACAACTATTGAGCGTCCCAAAGGGGACTGCGAATCTGTCTGTCCATGAGGAAACCGGCATGCCCTATTTAAGTGATACTTTGGCTTTACGTCCGCTTACATTTTGGTTGCAATGCTGGCTCAACAAACACATAAACCTCACTCACACTATACTTAGAGAGGCCCTGAGTCTTGACCACATGATAAATATTCCCTGGTTCAAATATCTAAAAAACAGCTTTTATGAGATGGGACGCTTGGACTTGTTTTTAAATCCTGAAGGTATCAAAAGTCTGGATGACGTGCTTGTAAAGCATTTCTTCACACAAATTAGGAAAATGGAAAGAGAAGAGAAAGAACTGCTGAAACCTAGTGTGAGGACACATTTGATACTCACAACCACTCTAGACATTGAGCCGTATCTATTGTGGCCGCTGCCCGCTTATGAGCGATTTCTATTAACTAGGTTAAGATTTAACCTTCTTCATTTTTTTATTGGCAGTTCCAAGGGGCAGTCACAAAGGGAGTGTGTTGGCTTCCTGTGGCTGCGACTCTAAGTCTCCACAGGACCTACTTTGCTTCATGTTTTTTTGCAAATACTATGAGATATAGGGTAAGCAACCATGAGCGTGAGCACAAGGCATAAAGGCTTTCGCCTACAACGTAAAAGTTGTAGAATAACTAACAAACAATCTGTGAGATCATGTATATCATATACCTATAAACATCTCAGAAACTGACCCCAAAATCTCCTCTAAGAAGAAATGCATAAATACAACTATGTCTAAATATAAAGGAATCGTGTGGTGCCTGCAAAATGTGCAACTATCTATGATTTGATGCATTACAAACCACTTAGATGTTGAGGGAAAGTGTATTCTTCCTATTTCTAAAACGATACTCATTGTGAGATGGTGGCAATATAGGTACATGAGTACCATACATTCATCCACTAACATGGGGAATTTGAGCTAATCTATTCCATTTAAACTTTGTTAATTCTAATTCCTGTTCAGTTGTAGCAAAACAAACATAAGAATTGATTCTCCTTATCATTGCATCCAGAAAAAGTCTGAAAAATCTGAATAAAGCTTTTAAGAAACCCAACCTGCTGCAGCAATTACACCATGCTAACGACCAGGGGCTATTATGTGCAGTGAGCATAATACCTGCAGATGGCTGGGGACAGAATTTCTTCTGAAAGTGTTTCTCTTTAGTGGTGGCCTAATTTCAGCAATGAGATCTAAACAACGGCACTACTTAGCATGTATTTGTCAAATATTTCCTCCTCTGTCTGTTGGAAAAGAGTAACACTGACTGTAATTCTGTGCTCCTGCCTCCTCCTTCGGGAGCGTAACAAAGGCCCCGCATCCCCTACTGGGGGCTCCCAGGATTACCCATAATGGGGGGGCACCTTCAGCCCCTACTGATGTGAGTATGAGGGGACGCTTCAGCATATCTTGTTGGGAGCCCCATACCTTTTGTTACACCACTGTCCTCCTCTGCAAACCAGCCAGTATCCTCATCCTCTTCGCCATCACATCCAATGCAGCTAAGGTGGGAAATGTTGATACATTGTGAGGTTTTTTGTGTACCTGGTTACAATTTGTTTTGAGTTGGTGGTACATTGCACGCGCAAAACAAGCATTCTGCTACTAATCGCAGTTTGTGAATTCTGCATAGGTTACCAAATTGGCAATTTGGGAATGCTTTCTACATTATCTCCAACCTGGTAATAATCAAAAATGCGACTCGCTAGCTGCAGTCGCAAAAATACCGATACAGTAATCGATCGGTTCACTAAAATTGCGGAGCAAATGCATTTCGTACTAACAAAAGGCTTTTTCTGTTCACAAACGGCTCTATTTTGAGATTCGAACCATTTGCAAATGCAAAATCCCTTCTCACAACTGCTCCAAGAGTGTTGAAAAGATTTCTAACCTGATGATGTGTGTTGCTGGTTTGCATCAATTACATTTAATGGCTCCAAAATGTAATTATGAGTGTCCAGTTATTTCTTCTGGTAACTCTCCCCCCAACAGAGTTACCCAAGTCAAGGGTATTGGTTAACCTCGGGGCCAGTGTTATGAGGGGATTACACGTCATGGCTCCCACAGGTTCTGCTTAGAAATGAGGAATTACCCAGGGTATCAAGAATACCTCATTTCACCCCAGTTTTTCACGCGGATATTTCACCCACCGGAATCTCGGGTGAAACAAAACAGATTCACATTATTACTACATATCTCATCATTCTGATTGGCACAGTAATTGCTGTTACCAGCACCAGCGGTATTAAAAGTCCAACGACATAAGGACCATGGTGGGAAGCAAATCACTAAAGCTGCTTATTTTACTGACTTCGGTATTGGAACAATGGCCACAAGCTGCAACCTGTACACTCCTGCGCTTTACATTCAAACGCTCTAATATTCATAGAACTGCAACAATACATGACACACCACCAATAGACATCCAGTAGGAAAATCATATTTAATTCTACTTAGCAGCCTGCAGCAAAAGCAGCTTAAGATTTGTGAAATACTTTTTTACTTTTCAATTAAACTGTAATTCTTTGAGTATGTTCTTAGATATTCACTTTTTTTTTTAATTGCTCGTTTTTTAGGATTCAAACCGGTCAGCAGGGAGAGTGGAACACACTTTCATGAAAGGTACAGGAATGTCAAATGTAATCCTCTTGTTCAGTGATGAAAAATATACTCAATATTTCTTCAGCCAGTGCTCATGTTTAATGCAAAAGTGGCACTTAACGGATAGGGCGGTCGAGTTTAATCTGGGAAACCGGGTTCAGGTCTCTGCAACGACGCTCAACATTCTGTGAATCTGGGCAAATCACTTAATCACCCGTCCCCAAAAATGTATATATCCTTATGTGAGGCAAATGGTACTGATGTGAAGCGCTCTGATACCCGATACCTCTGGTCAAGTTTGCTCTATATAAAACTCCGAGAAAAAAAAAGATCTCATATATTTGGTTGGGAAGCAAATATGTTTCGAACAGTTGTAAGTTCAGGCTGAGGTTCATATGTGCAAGCATGGGACCTAACTACTGTAGGCAGTGGTTGCTCTGTTTATGAAAGTAAGTCCTGTAACCACAAATACATAAAGCAGAAAAAAAATCTATTGTATGTGTCTACCTTATGCACAGAAACTCTAACGCACAAAGTCATTTTCTGGCAGAAAATGGAGAGAGTGTAGTCGCAAGATCTGATGATGCAGTGCTATGAACATTAAACACACTTAAATTCTAAGTGGTATTGGAAAACCGGTGGTCACGAAGAGTTACAGAATAGCGACTAAGGGCATGTGTACATTATCCCCTCTGCCTCTTTTGGCATTTGGCTATTTTTCAGTAGCTTGTTTTTCACTCAAACTGAAGAGCTCTATTTAGCTCAGTCTCGGTGTGTTCTGGGTAATGTGCTTTGCTCTGTCTGTTTACGGGGGCCTTGCCAGCAAGCGAACACGCAGGGCACGGAGTATTACACGACTGAGTTTCTGGTAAACTATGACAAACAGAGTCCAGATGGCAGGCCTAGTCTCTGACCCTATTCTGCATCTGTACATAGCAAGTTATTGCCCATACAAATGCAAGGGATTCGGTAATAGTTCCATTCAACTATTTGCTACTATTGAAAAAGAAGGACATGAGGCTGTAGTGTTAACAGTTTTATTAATGATGTTATCTAACAAGCAGGAACCTACAGATCTCGGGAGTGGTAACACTATCCAGTTGACCCTGTAATCATGAAAGTGTTCCTTGCAGTAGGCCCCGTCAATTTGCGGTATTGAATGTCGACAAAAAGTTTGGGTTAATTAGGTGAAGCAGAACACAGCTGCACGTCTTATCTTGAACCTCTCTCCTCCGCTCAGAGCCGGCTTTAGGGCACAGCGACTGGTGCGGCCGCTCTGGGCGGTGACCACTGGAGGGGACGCTGACCTCAGGGGTCGCTGTGTTTAGCAGTAACTTATGACTGGAGAGATGAAGGGCACTTTTGCCTGGTGGTAGTGGGAGAAACAGAGGAAAAGGTCATAGTGTGTAGGGGCGCCAAAAATGTTGCGCCAGGCGCCACCATTGCTAAAGCCAGCCCTGCCTCCGCTCCCCATCGGACATCACACTGCGCTCTCTCCATTGGCTACGATTAAAAAACATGGGGGCAGATTTACAAGCCCCTTGCTCTAACTTTACGCTGCCATTGCATCACTTCTGTGATGCAGGGGCATCGTAAACAATGTGCCACGATGCAACATATTTACAATATGACACATCTAGGGAGATGCGTCACGTTGTAAAGCCCTTTGCTACATTATACCTGCGTCAGGTGTAATGTATGCAGGGTGGGCACCCCGTCGCAAGGAAGCCTCGTAAAAGTGACCCAGTGAAATCTACAAGATTTTATGAGTGACTTTTATGATGCCACTGCGTCAAAACCTTTTGCCTCCTTGAAGCAGTCGCAAGGAGTGACACAGCATGGTTCAGAATAGGCATTCCTGACCACTGCTGGAGTTGATTGTGCTTACGACACGACTCCAGCAATGTGTTGCATTTCCCATAAAAGATGCGTCACACATCGGTCTGTCCTTGCGCCCCAGTGCGCCGCATTGTAAATGCGGCACATCCATGGTGGCGCAAGGCTATATTTCCGTCACGCAAATGAACTGGCGCATCTCTGCAAATATGCAGAGATGCGCTAGTTCTCGTAAATCTGCCCCGTGCTCTTTTCAAACTTCTCTGTCTAGTCTGCAAGCCTCTGCATGGAAATGAACCCTGTTACCTCAAAAACAGACTACAGCCATATATTCCTATCTGCCAGCTCAGATCCAGCGATCTATTACAATTACGTCCCAAATGTATTTGAACAACCAGATTTAGAGTCGCTCCTTTTCATTCATGGCCCGCATCACTGGAATCAGCTGCCCTTGTTCATCCTCACCTGTTCCAATTTCACTCTCTTTAAAAAGCTTCTGAAAGCATGGCTGTTCAACCTTTAATCCTGCTATTGTACTGGGTTATGTCCTCTGTTGCTATTGCACCTAGAGATCCCTTTGGGGATGATTTGTGAGCCTGATAAATAAAATAAAATTACTACTATTCACATATTACTCAGATCACAATCAAACGCTTGTGTCTTCACCCTGACAGTCTCCATTATGAGTTTGTGCTTAGTCGGTTTGGTCAGAAATGTGATCTACAATCACAATTCAGTCAGTCAAATTACTTTATTTTGTCAAAAATTCCTTCAAAAGATTCACATACAACAATCTAGAGAAAACCATGCATATTAAGAACACATTCATACAAGTAAAAATTCATAAAAATGTAAGATAACAACCATCAAAACATCAGTAGGATTTAGAAGATGAGTAGAAAATATTTGTATATACACAATGTTTAAAACAGCCCAACATCATTATAGTGGTAATTGTACAATAAAAAAGGCTCCTTGGCTGTTGGCCAACAAATTGTGATGTTGTTTCCCCTATATAGTGAATGATGGGATAGACCGTTTAGGTGCTAGTAGCCACTCTGCAAGATGCAGACTGTCCACCCTGCCTCTTTGTTCATATACCCCACATGTGGCCGAGGAACTTAGCAACTGTGCAGAGAAACACAGCTCTGGTGTCTGATTTTAAAATACATAGAGATTCCCGAGAGTTCTGCTAGCCCAGTTGCTGGCAGATGAGCTTAATCCATTTCAGTCTAGGGCATACATAAGCAGGGCAAGCAAACAGCACATGGACTATGGACTCTAAAGGATCCTTGCATCCTGGGCAGTTACTAGGGCACGGCTCTTTAGTGTGCCATTTGGCTTTTACCTCGTTCACTGGGAGAGTGCCAAACCTGAATTGGACATAAAACGTTCTATCTTGAGTTATTTGTATTAGATCAAAATAGGGTTCAAGAAGTCTAGTTTTTTTGTGAAGTAAAAGTGTACCCTTCTCGACCCTGCTGAGATCTGCTTGTGCAACCCCTTCCCAGTGGTGCTTCTTTATTACAGCTTTCCAAAGCAGGGGAGAATCGTGTTTTTCCCATGCTTCTTTTAGCCCTATGCCAAATATAAGCTTCTTTATGTTGCTCAACCACCCCACCTTATTAAAAACGTCTAAGCGGATGACCTCTGCCATGGCTTTGGTATAAGATGATAACTCCGGGGTCCTCCTGACTCTGACCCAGAATAGCAGTGGACAAAGCTTAGCAATATCACTAATGGGACGTCGGCCCATGTCTAGCGTTAGTGGGTAGATTGGGGTGCTTTGGTGCAGCATCACTAGATTCCTTATGAATTTATGCTCTGATCTAGTGAGCTCTAGTATCTTTTTGAAGCCCTACAGTTCAGAACCGTATAGGGCGGAGCTAACAGGTTTGAAATCATAGACCTGTAGAGCAGGGGCAACTGGTCTTGTGCAGGAGGAATGATGTTCTTTCACTAATGCCCTTGTTACATATTTGTGATTTAATGTCAGTTCTGTTATGTAGGGGTTCCAGGATATTCTCTCTGAGAGTTTTAACCCCTAGATAATCGAAAGTACATACTCTCTCCAGGGGTATCCCTTCTAGAGTTGGCTTACCTTTGTATTTCCTGTGTGGGTTGAAAGCCATACATTTTATCTTGGAAGTGTTGATCTCAAGGCCCCGGGCAGTGCAAAATGGTTACATCTATTTAGTGGTGACTGCAGCCTACTAGAGTTTTGGACACCAACAGGGTATCATCTGCAAATAAGAGGGTCACTACCTTCTCCCCACCTAACGTCGGGGCATCTGCCAGCTCTAGTGATAAAAAACATACACCTTCATTCATGTAGAGGGAAAACAGGGTGGGCG
The DNA here is from genome assembly GCF_964261635.1 of Lissotriton helveticus. NCBI lineage: Eukaryota > Metazoa > Chordata > Amphibia > Caudata > Salamandridae > Lissotriton > Lissotriton helveticus. Next base: position 870,255,518 of record NC_136069.1, read on the forward strand.
CCAGAACGCAGCCTTGGCGGATACCCCTGCTAACTGGAATGCGGTCAGTAAGTTGCCCCTGTATACCCCATCCTATCCGGGTAAAAAAAAATTCATGGAGTTGGATGACTAGGTTCAGGATAGGAGAAGGAGTTCCCATATCCTTCAGCACTTGCCATAGCTTAGGTCTGGGGATTGAAATTTTGAAACTGATCAAAGCTAGATACAAGCAGCCCTAGCCAATAGTTATGACTTTCCAGTAAAGCAATATTAGACGAAAGACCTGGTCAATGCTCCCTGTCTTTTCTCTGAAACCAGCTTGGTATTGTGTTAGAACAGCATTGTCATCTGCCCAAACCAATTTCTTCTGAAGGAGGGCTCTGCTAAAGACTTTTTGCAACACATCTATCAGGCTAATAGACCTATAGTTACAGAGCTGGGCTCTATCCCCTTTTCTGTAGATAGGGACCACCTCCGCCCCTAGCCAAGACCTGGGACAGAGCTGCCACTTGCAATGGCTTTAGAAAGAAGAAATATGTAACTGGCCCAATTCGGAGTGTCAGATAAAAAGAGGTCCCCCGGAACTCCGTCTGGCCCTGAGGCTTTGGACTGAACTATTCATCCAATTGCACCCTCAATCTCCTTCAGAGAGAAGAAGTCTATGTCCGATTGGTGGGGAGGGCAAAGATTGTATACCACAGAAGATGGATCTGCGGCATCAGTATGAAGCTTTTTGAAGTGATCTTGCCAGGCTTGAGCTTCAATATAGTTAGGAGGCGAAGAGCCCCCTGAATCATTTCCCCAAACAAATAAAGACCAGAATAATTTTGAGTCTTTGCTGGCACAAGCTTCCTTCAGTGCCTGCTAGCAGGATCCGTCCCACTCCTTCTTTGCATGATTGATAGCAGCCTTATAGCTACTTCTAGAGGCTCTGATTTGGTTCATGTCTTTGGATTTAAGAGCCAAGGCAAGATTTAGCCGCTGGGTGTTACAATCCTTGTTGGGCCAGTTTGTGGTTTTCTGGCTCTTGGTTTATGCCTTGGTTTGGTAAAATAGGAGCCTATTTGATTGAAGAACCAGGAGTGGACAGAACCTACATTTGCCAACCCTTCCTGACTCTTGGGTAGAGATTGTAATTCAAGAATACACACTGACAGATCCTGCCGTAGGCCCCGAATGTTGTCTTCACAGACAGTGAACTTTTGTCATTTCAATCTACAGGCATCGTTTGTTGGGAGGACCTCCTTTGAAATATTCAGAGGTGGGAGCTCATAAGGGTTGCCACCCTACACTGGCTTCATGCTTAGGCAAAGCGGGTTATGGTCACTATTGGTTGTGTGACCCATAATCATGTCAACAACGCTCCTCCATAGCCTCAAGTCTATTAAGATATAATCAATTTGGGATGGGCTATTTGCTCTATTAAATGTGTTTGCTCCTGATGGATCAGATTTTTTTCTCCCATTCACTGCCCTCAGCCCATGCTCTAGGTTTAGGGCAGTTACTTGAATAGCTAATTGTGACCATCTCTTAACTGACGGCAGGTCTAGGGAAGGGACTCCCTACATCTGGTCTTCTTCACTCATCCCCGTTATGTCGGTTAAGTCTAAAGTTTTGAATAAGATATTAAATATCGCATGCTATCATTAGTCTTGAATGTACTGGGCACTTGTCCAATAGTTACCCCAAATGGGCAATAGTAGCTGATGGTCTGCCCCCCTTTGTTCCTCTCACATATACGTTGTATAGCTCAATAGGTTTGCCTGAAAAGCCCGTAATACGTAGCCAAAGGATATCTGGGCAATCCGAATTCAATAATGTGATCTAACAGTCCAGGGAAATCGTAACCCAGATAATCAAACCCCCTGACCGGCGTCCTTTCCCTTTCGGGACTGCAATAGCAAACGTACCCTGATTTGTGTAGAGGAACCTGGGACCAGGTTTCCTGAAAGGTACACACATCAAAGCCCTCTATGAAATCATTTCAATGGGGAAGGGGCATTTTGCTGCCAAGTCCTGCCACGTTCCAGGATACTATAGTAAGGTGGGGGACAGAACCTGATCTGGGATGCTGAGAGGTGTTGGTAGTAGCTGAAATCAAGTTATTAACAATAGGACAAGATTCCATACCAGAAGGGACCCCCTTCCTACTTTGGTTTGTTATTGTACCTCCTTTGGTTTCACAATTTGAATTGCAACTCCTGCTGTGCTGTTGCATGAGATAAATGTATTTGACACCTGGAACAAATCCCGCCCTAAAACCTGGAAGACCTTGTCCCTAAAAAATGACCTGGAATAATATGTTTACAGGTGAAAATCAGTGTAGTAGCATTGATTTCAGTATGATAATGCCCCACCTGTGAAGGCATCTGCCATTACATTTATATGAATTAAACAAGCCTTGACATTATTAAAAACACAAACGTCGTTTGTTTCTCACCCATTATGGGGCTCGGGCTGTCAGCAAGTAGTGAAATGGGGTGGAGACTAATTTATGAGTGTAAAGTGACTACTGATAAAAAGGACCCAAAATAGTAGCAATATACTCCAGCTCAGACCTGGATTAAATCAAGCAGAACCCATGGCCAACAACTGGGACTGCAACACCCTTACATAGGAAACAATGGAGGAAGGGATGTAAAATAGAACCCCGTAGGAAATAATGTTGATATGAATCAATTAATTTGGATGTATTAAAAATGTATGTACATTTAATTGAACATTAAAACAATTACATATAAAAAAAATATATTATTTAATGATAACATATTTGAATATTTTTTTAATTGGTAATTAACTATACCTTGAATTTATAAAACAAAATACATACATTAACTTGAATTCTATGCATACCTTTTTGTAAATTCTAATAAATAATAAGTAAATATTAACATTTTACATTCAGTTTGATTTTTTAATGTCTTAAAAAATAACATTAAACAAATTTTCTATTTTTTAAGAAATTATATACTTAATTCAAAATAAGTTAGTAAATTAAAAAAGTCTATGCTGGAGTATATTTACTACTATTGTGGGTCCTTTTTTGGCTGCAGGAATTTTAGAAGAGCATTTTGTGAACAACAATTGGCTTGCTGTCTTGTGAGTGGGTTTTTGGGTCTCCCTAAAGCCCTTTCATTTAGTAATAAGTATTAGCAATTTTCCAGCCACTTTCCCCTGTCCCTTTCATATTTACTACTAAGGGCCCGATTCTGATGCGGGTTGGAAAGCATTCCCACCCAGGGCTTAATTCTTTTGCGGTTAGAAAGGCCTCCTAATGGCATTTGCTCCTTCCAAATAGGATCGGGAGCGACCCAGTGCCCAATTATGATGCGGTTAGGAACTTGTGCTCCCACTGAAGTCAATGAGAGTCCAACCAAATCATATCTGGAAGCATCTGGATGCATCGTATATGGTTGGTCGGACTCTCCCGATCCGAGTGGATCGGAAACCATTTCACACCCGATTTGGTCAGGAAGCATTTCTAACCCGCATTAGAATCAGCCCCTAAGGGTCTGATTCTGATGCGGGTTGGAAAGCTTTCCCACCTAGGGCCTGATTCTGATGCGGTTAGGAAGGCCTCCTAATGGCATTCGCTACTTCCAAATCGGACCAGGAACGACCCAGGGCCCAATTATGATGCGGTTAGGAACATATGCTCCCATTGAAGTCAATGGGAGTCCAACCAAATCGTATCATGAAGCATCCGGATGCATTGTACTCCGTCGGTCGGAATGTCCCGATCCGAGTGGGTTGGAAACCAATTCCAACCCGATTCAGTCGGGAAGCATTTCCAACCCGCATCAGAATCAGCCCCTTAGTAGCAAGCTTGCAGGTGACAAGATCTCCCCACATAAAGTATAGGAGAGGTCGAGGTGGAGATTTACACTTGTAGGTTTTTGAACTGCACTTTGTAGTAACTAAGTAGTTCTACTGCAGTAATACTTTACGACCTACAAAATGTAGTTTGTGAATCAGGCCCTTCATTTCAAGTGTCAAAAGACTGAGGTGGATAGCATGTGCTATAAAAATGTAAATAGTCAGTAATACAGTCAGTGAAATCACTCACTACAACAGTACCATCCTTTAAATGCAGATACACTCATATAGCAATGAAAACAAGACAGTTACAACATTATGCCATGAAGCTTCCATTACTAGGGTAATGAATGAGAATAAGGCAACTCTATTGAATTTATCATACTGTCCACTGCCTGTACATTTTTTGCCAGCATATAGTCTAAATCACAAAAAATGAACAAGGAATTATAGATGGGTGGTCTATCAGTACATTTGAATTTTTCCAGCAATGGTTTCTGAGTGGTATTAGGTAAACAAAAAGAATAAAGCTTGAGTTCTACATAAAGTCACTTGGAACACTGAGGTAAAAAACATCTCCGTTAGTGACATATAACCATCTAGAATTCATTTGATAATACTCCCGTAAATCCTCATCCTCTGTTCCAATGAGCAGACAGGTTAGATATGTCATGGGGGGAACCTCTGTCTGTGCTCTGCTTAAAAAACTGAAACTAACCTTTAACTCTGCTACCCACCCCAACCAGCCTCTGATAATTCCACCACCCACATTAACAAAAACATACCTGACATCCCACAACTCTCCCCTGCCCACTGGCAGTGCACCTGTGAATATCTCTCTGGCTCCTTAGGACTTCAAATTGATTTCAAATCTATTATGGACGCTTTCACTTTGTTGGGGAGTATTTTGCCTGAATTATGGAAAGAAATGTAAATGATAGCAAGAATGGCTGGAGTGCTGAATTACATGAGGACAAAGTAGTCAATTGGAACTTATGTGCATATAAAAGCTCTTAGCTTCATCATTCAAGCATGTTGCCTCGAGTATTGGTGTCTCTGTTGCAAAGGCCATGGCAGATATATTATCTCAGCATACTTGTGTAAGTGTTTCGCAGCCTCATCACCCAGACCCGATGTCTATGATTTCATTTCTGAAGGTGGGGTGTCAATTCAGTGAGGCAAGAGGTCCATGAAACCTAAACATTTGGTATGTAAGAGTATCTACGAAGTTGACATGATGATATCAACAATGATGTTGTGTTATATTTTGTGGCCTTTTGTGTTGTGAGTTCTTGGCCGAGCAATACAAGTGGAGTGGCATTTTTATCGAGAAATATCTGGGAATGCTGGATGGTAGGAATATTGTTGATCCCTGCAGACTCCAAAAGTTTATGAGGTAAAAATGTGGGATTTTAGGCAAAGTTTGAGGTTTGCAGAGCAATGTGTGTACTAAAATGTTATTGGATCAATGCAAGCCACTCCAACCCCGGACTACCCTGGGTACTATTTTTCAGCAATATTCTGGTTTACTCCATGGTGGATGCGCAGCCTGGATCTGAATTGTGCAGCCATTCAGCAAGACAAGCAAGAGGACATTTGAATCTAACTCCACTCTTCTGGTTCATATATCAAAATTACACCCAAAAGAATCTAAATGTGTTCTTGCTTGCCATGGGGCTGGGGATGTTTGGCGCCCTAGTTTGGCAGAAAGGATGTTGGGGCTCTTGCGGTGGGGAATAGCCCCTAAAGACAGGGTGGCCCACACACACTGTATATTTTTTCCCTAAAACAAAAAAATATATCCCTGGTGTCTAGTGGTCTTTTTGCTCCCAAGGGCCGAGTTGTGGTAAACTCCCACAATCTGCTCTGGCAGACAGACTGCTGTGCCTGTTCATGGGTGGGGACTCAGTGTGATGACTGAGTGTGTCACACTCACAACCAACCTCATGGGGATAAACTTGACAAATCTGCCCCAAGGGCATTATTAGGACTCTTGTGAGGGGGTGGGAGAGCACAGTCCATGCCCATGGGGGGCAGCTCTGCACAAAAAAACAATATTACCTTTCCCTAATATATAGTGGGCTTGCAGCATCCCCCCCCCCACAAAGAACAGAAATACTGTCATTCCCTGGGGTGGGGGAAGCATAGGCTCTATTCTCTACCCAAGACTGGCTTCACAGCGCTAAAAGCCTTTGCTCGAGTTAGACAGTTTAGCACACACAAGTGGCTTTCTGAAGCTTACCAGATTGTCATTGAGTCTAAGGCTGGTAGATAAGGAGTTCCATAGTTTGGGGGCGAGGTAGATGAACAGCCACCTCTGGCTCTTTTGACTCTTGGTATAGCGGGAAGACCTAATTTGTTTGACACAAGTTCTCTGTTTGCCTGGTGGGGGTTGATAAGTTGGTGGAGGATACATTGGCCTACTAGAGTAATGCAGAGAACCTTGAATGGAATCCTTTTGTATATTGGCAGTCAGTGAAGAGTTGTGAGCGCACGGGCGGGATGATTGAGTCTTAGGAAATCCCACTAATATACAGGTAGCAGCATTTTGGATGGTCTGCAGTTTGTTAGTGGCAGAAAGTGGCCTGCCTAGGTGAAGGGGGTTGCCATAATAAAGGCACAATAGAATAGGGCCCTAAACCACTATTCTGCTCACGTCCATGGAGATATAGACAAAAAAGTGGTTCTGTACTGAGGATACATTTAGTGACTGGTGACTGAGTGTTGGAAATGGTTAAACAAACACAAACCAAATCACACAATAACATAGAACAATACATTCAGGGTATCCACTGTGCAATACAATAGTCTCAGGAGGATGAATTATTTTGTAGGTTCCTTTGGACTCTGTGCAGGTGGATATATATGCAAAACGTCAACGTTCCGACCCCAACAAAAATGCGCTTGTTTGTGAGCATTAAAGGCGAGTCTGCATCAGGACTGTAATATAGGACAGCCTATGGATGTAAATTGACATGTGGTCAGGGGTTGGAATGTGTCACGATTAAAAGCCAGGGGTGGGCGATAAAAAGGGCATATTAATCTCACCTTATTAGAAATACGTGTATTAATCAACCGTTCTTATGGACGGGAGCTTGTCAGCCGACAAACTCTTGCTGCATGAATTGCGCAATATTTCTATAAAGAATAATAAGGTGACACTCAGATACGATTCTAACGAAGGGCTTTATAGCATACAGGATGCGGAGGAAAGGGAGAAGCCTACCTTCTGTCTTTATTTAGAATCCTCAACACTAGCCAGTGTGAAGATTTGGATGGGCGGAGTCGCCCATCTCTAGATTCTCTAGAGAATCGCCCTAATATAGCCCTCAGGCAATTAGGACACAGTATTGCCTCCCACACACTATACGGCACGTACACACTGCCTGTGATGCCGACTTCTTTTGGTCTGAAGTGAAGAGTGGAGACTGTATCGAAGGCTGCGCTTAGATCGAGGAGGATAAGAGCAGCCGACCCACCTTGATCCAGGACTTTTTTAGGATCCTCAGTGACCATCAGTAGTGTTGTTTCCGTAATGCAGCCTCATCGACATTGGGGGCATTTTCCGAAAATATGCAGTAAAATCAACATTCTCTGGTGTCTAGTGGGCTTTCTTCCCCCCGGATGAATTTTGGGTAAACACCACCTATCTGCCCCCTGGGGGGGGGAAGAAAGACTGCTATGTTCTTGGGTGGCGGAGCACAGGCCCACACCCATGAGAGGCTGCTCCCTTTCATAAAACAATACAATCAACATTCCCTGATGTCTAGTAGGTGTTTTGTGCCCGGTGGTGAGATCGAGAATAAATACCAATGTCCACTCCCAGTGCAAACACAAAGTATGCCATGCCAAGGGGTTGGGGGAGCAAAGTCCATGCTCATGGGGGAATGCTCCCCCCAAATAAAACAGAAAAAACAGCATTTATTGGTTGCTAGTGGGCTTACCGCTCCCAAGGAGGGGCAAATTCGACAAATACACCCCTATGCACCTCCCGGGGAGCACAGTAAGACTATCATGCTTGAAGAGGCGGGTGTTCACTGGTTCATGTCTATGAAAGTCGCATCCTCCCAAACTAAATGTGAAAACATAATTCCCGAGTGTCTAGAGTGCTTTCTGCCCCCCTGCCAGCTGGGACCCCCCCCCCCGTCTGTGTACCTGCAGGGTAAAAAAAAAAGTGTTCTGCCCAGGGACCTGGGGGGAGGGGGAGGAGCCGCATAGGCCCATGCCCGGGAACGTCACTGTTTCCATACCCCCGCAATAGTGGAGCCTGGGGTCTACTGGGTTGAGTTGCTGCTTAAACATTGCAGGCCTAGGGGAATGCTTAAGCAGGGACAGGGCTGGACTGGCCATTGCGGGCACCGGGCAATCCCCCGGTGCGCCGCAAGGGTGGGGACCGGTTTTGGCCCCCCGGGGGCCGTTTTTGTTACTGGGCCGTTTATGCAGCATAGCTGCAAAATCGGCCCTTGAACAAAATCGGCCGATAACCGGCCCCAGCAAAGAGCTCGGTCGCACCCCAACCTCCCCCCTGGGGGCTGGCCGAGGACTTTTCCAGGGGCTGGTTTTGGTTCCCAGTCCGGCCCTGAGCAGGGATCCACTAGGGAAATACAGCACTGGAAAGGGGGCATTGGCCCCTTTCCAACACTGCCTCTCCTGTGTCTTTCATACTCAAGGGACAGAGATTACCACTCTGGAACTGAACAAAAGTGAAAGCAGACCGCACTATTAGCATGGTCTGCTTTCTTTTTTGTTTTGCTAGGAGCTCAGTGTGCTGGGCACACTGCTATTACAGCCCAACAAAAAATAATCAAACTTGGACATAAGGGATGCTCTTCTCTTGCATCCTGACTTTGATCTTGAAAAAGAAAATGCTTCTAATTTTTTACGCAGAAGCATTACATTTTCTGTGCAGAGGATTACCCGTTGACCTCTCCAAACTACAGAAGTAAACAGTTACTATCCTTTCCTACATCTGGTTCTCCGTTTGACTCCTGCCTGATCTGCTTTTTTCAGCTTAATATTGAGGCTATCGGCCCACTATTCCATGAAATTTGCAACCAATCTATCTGCCTTTGTTCAGCCCCATTCAGATGGAAACAAGAAATAGTTCTTCATTTGCTGAAAATGTTTGATCGATCCTACAATACTAAGTAATTTCAGACCCATTCCCTTACTGCCTCTCCAATCAGGATTCTATAGGAATAACTTAATTATCAGCTCCCAGCTTTTTTAGAAACAAAATAACACACTGCTGCAGATTTAGGTTTTACACCGTTACACAGTAGGAAATCCACTTTGGTATTAATAATAATAATAATAATAATAATAATAAAGCAGCTTATAGAGCGCCTGGTAACGCCATCCCGACGTGTCCCCGCGCTGTGGAGTGCATTGGCCTACCCATAGAATAAGGAAAGCCCCCGATTTCTGCTTGGCATTACATAGTAAACAGGTGTGTTTTTAGTCGGCTCCTAAATCTGGATTCCGAGTGCTCCAACCTGAGAAAGAGTGGGAGATTGTTCCAGTGTTGAGCCGCCAGGACCCTGAAGGAGCGTCCGCCCATCCTGGCTTTATGAAACCTGGGGACAGCCAGCTGTCCTGACCCCCTCGATCTCAGGGCCCTACCTGGTACATATCTGGAAACCAAATCTCCTAAATAGGAGGGAGCCTTAAGCCAAATGATACGATGGCATATAAGAAGGGATTTAAATAGAATCCGCTTCTTAACAGGGAGCCAATGTAAAGCAGTCAGCGTAGGCTTAGAAGGCGCTCTTCTAGGTAGTCTCAATACTAGCCTTGCTGCTGCTTTTTGTAAGACTTGCAGGCGGCCTAAGATCTTTTCCGACGCTCCCAAGTATAAGACGTTCCCGTAATCTAAACGGGACATAATGAGCGCCTGAATCATTGTCTGCCTAGCCTCTAGAGGGAGCAGGTCCAGTGTTTTGTTTAATGTTGTTAACACACCAAAGCATTTCCCTACCAGCCGCCTTATCTGGCCCTCATAGGAGTGGGTAGAGTCCACCCAGATCCCCGGGTTCTTTGCCTCCTCACACGGGATAGGGGTGGGGCCCAGGCAGGGCGGCCACCAGGCATCCGTCCAGCTCAGCCTGTTGCTCCCCACCACCAGCACCTCGGTTTTGCCTCCATTTAACTTTAGGCAGTTCTTACTCATCCAGGAGGCCAGCTCCTGCATGCTTGCCCTAAAGGTGGCGGCCTCAACCGAGGGAGACTGGGATAGGGATATCAGCAGCTGAGTGTCGTCAGCATAAGATACTAACTCCACTCCAAATGACTGCACCGGGAAACATCACTTACAACGCAACTTTTACCACGCAATGCTTTTACATCGCAGCTTTTACAACGCAAACCATTACAACGCATTGCGCTGGGGGGCGCTCTAGGATAGGGAATACGTTTAATTTACTGTCCAACACCTTCCCTAGTGTCCACGGGGACTGGAGTTGGAATAGTAAATTAAACTATTCACTATCCAGCACCCCAAAGCGCTATGCGTTGTAATGGTATGCGTTGTAAAACTCGCGTTGTAAAAGCATGCGATGTAAAAGCATGCGTTGTAATGTCGTACATCCGCCTGCACCACCTCAGCCAGAGGGGCCATGTACAGGTTGAACAGGTTGGGACTCAGGGCAGAGCCCTGGGGCACCCCCTGTTCTAGCGCGATCTCAATAGATTGAAAGGATCCCCACTGGACCTGGAAGCTCTGTCCTGTCAGGAAGGATTTTAGCCATCCCAGAGCCGTACCCGACACACCTCCCTTGTTCAGACACTGCAGCAAGGTGAAGTGCGCCACAGTGTCGAACGCTGCACTAAGGTCGAGCATAATTAGTGCTATAGTGTGTCCGGCATCCGCTCCTTGCCTGATAGTCTCAGTAGCTCTTAATAGGGCCGTTTAGGTGGAGTAACCTGCCCGAAACCCCGATTGGGAGGGGTGTAGGAGGTTGGCCCTTTCCAGATGAGACATCAGCTGGGAGTTAGCCACCTTCTCTGCAACCTTTGCTACGTAGGGTAGCAGAGAGATTGGTCTGAGATTTTCTAGGACATCATGGCTAATGTTAGATTTTTTCCTGATAGGTAAAACCACTGCTCTCTTCCATGCCGTAGGCAGTGTCTGGGACTCAAAGGAGGTCTCCAAGACATATCTAATGTAAGGCTCCATAACCGCCATACTACCGGCTAGCACTTTAGGGGGGGGCGGGGTCTCTGGGGGACCCTGATTTTATCGAGAGGCGGATGTCACTCAGTGTTTCTGGAGGGGGGACCACAAACTGCTCTAATCTCAAACCCTCATTACTGTCTCCCGACGTCTCCTCAAATGCCACCCCACTCTTAGGACAGCTAGAAAATGAATCATATATCTTTCTGACTTTCTGCGCAAAGTACTCCGCAACTCTACTCACTCAACCGCAGAATCATTGCCAGGCGTATTTGAGCCTGCTACCACGGAAATCTCTTTAAAAATTCTAAGTTCTTTGGCTGAATTCTCCGCCTTTCCTATTCTGTTTTTGTAGTGGGTGGATTTTGCCCCTCTCAGAAGAACTTGATATTTCCTATAGGCTACCTTATATAATTCCTTTTCCTGCCTGCCCATGCTCTTCCTCCAACTCCTTTCTAGTCTCTTGCAGCCAGTCTTCACCGATTGCAAGGCGGGGGTGAACCAAGGTGCGGATTTCCCAGCTCTATTGTCAGACTTTCTCAGCCGCAGAGGCGCCACCTCATTGAGAGCCTTCAAGATACGCTCTTCAAGGTTGTCATTGGCGCTTTCACAATCCAAACCGCCTGGTGGCCCTCCCTCTCTCAACACCTTACTAAAATCTTCCTGCGAGAAGTTCCTCCATTTCCTGCAGGGGTAGGTTTTACTTCCTTCTTTCTGTGGTTCCTCCAACATAATGTCAATGCTAAAAGGTATCAAAAAGTGATCCGACCACGGGACGGGCAGTGGCGAGCTCACCACCACCCCCTCCCAACTGGCAAACACGGGATCTAGCAAATGACCCAAATTATGGGCGGGGACTCAAGATTTAAGTTCCAGCTGCATCGCCTGTAGATCCTGTCTCAATTCTGCAGCTGGTTGCTAGGTGGACAATCACTTCCTGGAGGCTCGTGCTGAAATTACCAAGCCCTCCAGGAGGGCGATATATAAGGATCCCCGTTATTGAGGACCTGGGACCCGTCTTCAGCCCAAATAAGCCTGCCTCACAGTTATTCACCACTAGAGGTTCTAGGTTGCATTCATACCCCATCCTAGCGATGATTGCAATCCCGCCACCCCTGCCCTTAGCTCGGTCAACTCTAGCTATAGAGTATCCCGGGGAAAGGGCCTCTACTATGTCGGAATCAGAATTAGGACCAAGCCATGTCTCAGTTAAAAATAGTACATCTAGTCCTTCATCTGAAAGAAGCTCCCAGATCTGTGTACCATGTTTAACTAATGATCTACAGTTAAGTAGGCCACCCCGCAGCGGTTTACTGGCTGCCTCACATTCCAGCTCTCCATTACCTCTAAAAGGGCAGAAAGGGCAACTTCACAGTTGCAGCGCCTCCATTAAATGTTCGCAGTCTCTTCCTGCCGGTAAGCGGAGCTGCATTAGTTCCTCTCTCCCATATCCAATGCGAACCGGCTTAATTTGACCAGGGGTTGTGGCCCCGGATGGCCGCGGACGGCCGCAGATGGGCACGCCTTTGGCGCGCCTTTGGCGCGTCCGCCGTCCGGCCCACATTAAGTAAGGAGGGGGGCGGGCCAACTAGAGCGCTGACCTGGCTGCAGTGAGTCCGGAAGTGCTGGGCTCCTCCTCACCCTCCGCAACAAACGCCCACAATGGACGCGGCGGACCGGGGCAGGAGTGCAGCAGGTAGGTGACCTCACCGGGCTCTCGAATCAGCCCCTACAGTGTGCATGCCCTCACAAGAAATTGCAGTTTAAAAATAGAAAACACGGTGCGATATTTTGTTTAAAAATGCTAGTAGTCCTAGTTGACTCCGTGCAGTTTAAAAACATCTAAATAGCTGCTGTCCACATGCTCTTACAGCTCTAAACAGAGTAATATCCAGCGTACACAAGCGGAAAGAAGCCTGCCTCTGCCACCGGCAAGCGCGTCTCCACAGGGTGGCCGCGCCCCTCACTGACCTAAATACAGAGCGTTCCAGCGCAACTAGAGCGCTGACCTGGCTGCAGTGAGCCCGGAAGTGCTGGGCTCCTCCTCACCCTCCGCAACAAACTATCTGATCTTAAAATGCTAGTGGTGTTACTTTTCTCTCTGCTTCTTTCAACAGAGTCTCTCATGAACTCTTAATCCATTGCCTTTCGCATGCCAACAGTAGGGGGAATGTACTTTCTTGGATTACCTTTTCTTTTGTAGTAAATTCTTTATTTAGATATAAAAACATATCTTTAAAAGATTCTTCCAGCACATTAATACAATCTTACAGCTTAAAAGAGATTAAAAATGAGGAAAATAAAAGCAGAATAAAATGTGACTTTCTTATCAGTGCTTACTGCAACATATCAGTTAAGAAATAGCACTCCTGGACAATGCAGATGGGGTTAGGTGCACATTATGCTACACGGTAGTCCAATTTTTCTAGAAGCCTATAGGCATATAGAACGAATTTGGCCAATTTTATGTTTAAGTCAGTGTTCTCTAAGGACAGAGCAGCAGTAATGGCGCGTCTGCAAGTCCGAACTCCCAGCCTGTTCCATTCCAGCCTGAGTAGGCGTCTGCGTTGGGAAGTGAAGAAGGGGCATATACAAAGCACATGCAAAAAAGTTTCGCTTACTGACCCACACCCTCTACACATTTGATCAGCCCTTTTTTGCCGCCATACAGGGAGATTTTGTAGGAAGCGCCAGTCTCCCAGTCTTAGGGCAATCAGACATCGCTTTAAATGGTAGGAAAATGTTGTCGAAAGATAATTTGCCGGGTAGAGTCGTTTATAGGAGTTGGCTACTGCCCAAGCATGGCTGCGTTTCGCAAGGAGAGCTTTGTCCATGATCAGAGATTTCAGTTTTATAACTTTTTTAATTGTGTTTTTGAAGGCAGTCTGACTTGGGTTGAGGGCCCAGAGATCCGCAGCAGACGTTTGATGGATATAGTTATTTAGGAGGCGGCCGTATGTTCCTCCTGGATTGCTCATACTAATTTCATTCCAGACCAGGAGTTCCAAGGTGCCAGCTTCTGCCTTCCTTAGTTTGTGGATCAGATTTAGATATGAGCCAACATTGGAGGATTCATAGTTAGTTAAGCCCAGCTCTAGTCTTACCTGTGCTGGCGAGGAGGAACTCGGCAGGTGAAGCAATTTCTTATAGAGTTTAGTTGTCAGTTTGTTTAGGGATTTGTTCATTTTTCCCTTAAAGATCTCTATGCCATACGAAAGTGTGGGCCCGATCTTTGCTCTAAGCACTTCCAGTAAGGGCAGAACCGTGGGGCCTGAAAGTCTCCTCGATAGCTTAGCCAGGGATATCATTAGCGCTGTTGCCTTGGCTGCAATCACAGTGCTCTGTTTGGTGAAATTGCCCCTTGAGTCCAAATGGACCCCTAGGTATTTGTATGATTGGCCGATTGAAATGCTTTCTTTATTTATTGTCCAGCCTCCACCGTTGTAGCATTTTTTGCCAAACGGGACAACCATTGTTTTTTTCATGTTGATTTCTAACTGGTTGTTGGCCGTGTATTGCATTAAAGCGTCCAGAAGTCTCTGTAGCCCCACTCTGGTGAGACTGAAGAGTGCCAAGTCGTCGGCATATAAAAGATTGCATAATGCTGTGCCTCCTACTTTTGGTGGATGACTGATTACTTCCTCTAGAGTACTTGATAGATCCGCAATAAATAGATTGAAGAGAAGGGGAGCCAGCACGCATCCCTGTTTGACACCACGAGAGGTCCAGATTTTCCGGGAGAGATGCGCGCCAGACCCTAACTTCACTCGAACCCATGTATTGGAGTACAGCAGGATAATAGGATTCAAGATGTTGTCTGGGATTCCCCACTGCTTCAGTTTTTGCCACAGCGCTGCCCTGGGCACCCTGTCGAATGCTGCTTTGAAGTCGACAAAGCAGCAGAAGACCAACCTGGAGTTTGTGAGGGCTTTATCAATGATGGTGGAGGTTGCCAGTAAGTTTGTCATTGTTCCTGATTTGGCAACAAACCCAGTCTGATTAAAAGGAATCAGATTTTTATCCTTTGCCCATTGTCTGAGATCCTCCAAAATGAGGCCTGCAAAATGTTTTGCCTCTATGTCCAACAAGGCAATTAATCTGTAGTTGTTCGGGTTGCCTCGTGGTCCGGCTTTGTAGATGGGATGGATAATGGCGCCTCTCCAAGAATCCGGGATGATTTGGTAGGTCAGGGTGTAGTTAAAAAGACTTAACAGTACTTTGGACCAGAAAGGGACGTCTGACTTGAATAGCCTCTGCGGCAGGCGGTTCGGTCCTGGTGCTCCATCTTGTCTCCCTTTAGTCAGTGCTTTGACTACTCTTTCTTCAGACAGTTCAGCGAGTAAGGAAGGCCCCTGCATTTGATCAAGTGGAGGATTTGATGTTATACTCGTACCAGTGTCAGAGATCAATGTTAATCCAGGGCAATCAGGATTATCTTGTGCCTGGAAATGCTCTGTTAGGTACGAGATCCAGTCTGCTTCCTGGATGTTCGCTGATCCAAAGGATGTTGTATTTCGATCGATATTGTTAATAAGAGACCAAAATGTCTTTGAGTTTTGTTGTTTGCTTTCCCATACTAGTTTAACCCAGAATTGAGATTCCTGGTCCTTTCTCTCTTGGGTAACTGCCCTCCTAAGTGCCTTTTGGGCATGACGATATGTGTCGAGGAGGCTGCTGTTCTCTGGAGATTTTAAAAGCAACCTCAGTGCGTTATTTCTCGTTCTTTTTAATGTTTTTATCATGGGGAGTGCTGTTGCTCCTACTGGTGGTATGCGGTTTGGACCCTGCCTAATTGCTGGATAAATTCTGATCAAATGTGTCCATAACTGCGACCATGTTGCTGTTCGGGAGGTCATTTGGTCTAGAGCACACGTGATGAAATCCTTGCTGGTTTTTAGGATGCACTGTCCGTTAGCCTCACTCCATTTCAGGCGTTGTAGGTTATCGGAATATATTCCTTTGTATATAGGAGGTGCCTTTTTATGGAGAACTAAGTTTGTAGCAAAGAAAACGACCAATGGCCTGTGGTCACTCTCAAGTCTTGGCAGGACGGAAAAACTGGCCAGATTGGACAGGAATTCCGAGTTGCAGATAGCGAAATCCAGGTAGGATTTTGTTCTTCCGTTTGACCAGGTCCAATTTGGGGGGGAATCGCTTGCTGATCTTCCATTCACCACCAGATACCCTGCGTTGTAAAGCCTCAACGGGGTGACCTCGCCTAGTGTATTGGAAATTTGCTTGGGGGGTCTAGATTGGGAAACATCCTCAATAATGCTGGTCAAATTGGGTCCTTCTGAGTCTGCTATATTCCCCTGGAAAAGGTTTGTATTAAAATCCCCAGTGATGATGCGGTCCGAGTTGGGGTATTCTATGGCTATATCGTTCATTGTTTCGCAAAATCTGGCCAGGTGGTCTTTTTTTGTGCGAGTGTTGGGATTAATATACACATTTATAATTAGAAGCAATCGCTGTCTGTTCCGTAGTTTGATTTTGTCCCCCAATAGCCAGTCTTCCTTCAAGTTTAGTTGACTCAATTCACCTTTTAGATTGCTGGATACGTATATGGAGAGCCCGCCTTTGGGGTGGCCGAAGCGGCTGTCCCTCAGTGCCTGCTTCCGATATTCAATGAATCCTTCAATGGGGCGACCCTCAAGCTCCCAGGTTTCCTGCAGGGCAACTGCCACATGTTCCCCCAGGAAAGACATAGTGTCTTCATTTAGGATTTTTTGGTGTAGGCCACGGATGTTCCATGAGCACAGTGAGAAAAGTGGCTCACCCTTGGCGCTGGCCACACTGTGCTGTTGTATCCCTGACGGAGGGAGTGGTTTTTAGTGAATTGTATGTTTTTGCTGATGGGCCTGTGGCAGGTGGTCAGTTTCTGTTTTTTGTGGCCAGTGCTACTGGCAGCCATCTCCAGGCGTGGTCTGGTTCATTGTTTCTCGCCGCTGTTTCAGGGCATTTAAGTTCTGTGTCCGGCCCTGAGGCGTTTTTTAGAACAGAAAACGGCCTCCCATGCTCTGTATTTTTGATGAAGGCTGGCTTGTTGGATGTAATTGCTCCTGATAGCAGCGTGATTGGATACCCTGGCGTTGAGTAAGGGTGCACTCTGATCCCCCAATTCCGCAGTGTGGCCTTGTGTTCGAGAAAGGCTCCTGCCCAACCTGCCTGCGTGAAAGTTACGACAGTAACCTCAGAGGGCTGATTTCCTCGTGGGGGAAGAAATTCAATGGATTCGATGTTATTCGTGTCCAGACCCACTAGCCCCGGTATGCTTTCCGCTAATTTCAGCAGATTTGTTCTGTTGAGAATATCGTGCCGCCCCTTTGATTTGTACTCGGGGGCTAATAAAATCCGATAACACGATTGGTTGTCGCTTCGCGGCTCTGGTGCAATTGTGGATTTGGGGATCTGTTTTTTGATTGTTACATCGGATGTGTTTTTATATGGCTTCTGTGGTGGTTGGAGGGGAGTCTGTTTTGATTGTGAAGTATGTCTGATCTGAGCAGCTATGTCATTGCAAATGGTTTTAGTAAGACTCAGTTTTGGCGTTGTTTTTTCATTCCCAGAAAAGGGAAGATCCATTAAAGGCTGAAATTTTCCTGCCGCTGTCACTTGCCCAGTTTGACTTGACCTAACTGGACTCACCCCTGTGCTTGTTGCAGGATCGCTACCCTCTGTTTTCATTGCCGCGTCAGTTGTTGATGTACTTAGACTCTGGGGGCTCCTCGCCGGTTCTTGAATGGGTGAGTCCACAGTTGGTCCGTACGAAGTTGCTGTTAGGTTTGTTGTCGGTGCCACTGTGCTGGGCTCTGAAGAAGGTTTTTTATTTTCAGCTTTCGAGAAGATGGGGAAGAGGTTCTGATGAGCCAGATTGGAATTGGCTCTGAGTTTATTCCTCACTTTTCGTTGACGTTTGCGCTCTCTTTTGCTGCAAGGGGGAATAGGCCTAGGGGAGGCCAGGACTGATGGAGCGGGCGGAGAATCAGAGCTGTTGATTCGTCCGTCCTAGGATTTGACGTACTGGTTTGTAGACCCGGTTGATAATGGAAGAATGCAGTTTTCAACTGTCAGTGTTGGATTTATTAGAGCGCTATGAGGGTGGTCGTTCATAGATGCGAGGCAGTTAGTGGATCCTTTAATATCCGCTTCTTCTTCCTTTGTTTTTGTGTTTTTGTTTCCACAGTCCTTCAGTGGTTTGTCCTGTTCTTGATGTTTAATGGATTGCGATGTGGCTGACACGTTACCCCCCCTCAGCTGCTTTACTTCCCTGATAACTGTGGAAAGGCAATCTGGGAGCAGGGAGAGGGAGTCAATAATTGGAGAGCAGCAGCACGTTGGTTGTACAAAGTTTGCAGATGCTTGCGCTCTTAGAATTAATGAATTCAATTGATCTAGTTTGCCATCAATCCCTGACGTAAAGAGAGCCAAGGTATTTAGTAGGTCCACTTGGACCTCTAATTTGATTGAGTGATAGTTAAGTGCGGTAACAATTTGTTGGAGGGTCTGCAATAGTTGGGGCCAAGCGCTGGTCATAATGTCCTCTTCTGTATTAGGTTTATCATCCGGAGTGAGACTCTGGTTTGGGGAGTTTGAGGTGGTTGTAAAGAAAAGTGGCAAATTCGGCATGGATTGATCATTTGCTGTCATCTGCGCTGATTGGCTTTGACATAGACTTCTTATTTGGCCAAAAGGTGAAGATAACTTATGTAGTGGACTTAAGTCTGTTGGTTCTATTAATGTTTTTGTTATTGATGAAGTTAGCGAATTTGGAGGTTGGCAACTGCCATTAAGTAGCGGTGACCCGGCTTGCCCGTGAATTTGGGCCGTCGTTATTTGTTGTTGTAGAGAGCCCATGAGTGGCATAATCGGGAAATGTGGAAGTTGTAGCAGCAAGGGAGAGGCTTCTGTTGAACACATGATGTCTTCCAGCTGTGTTTGCAGTAGAGGGGCAGTCCCATTGTCGTCTGCCCGAGGGGTGGAAGGCTTCTCCGGCTTGAGAGAATCTGTTTGGGTGTTTTCCCTGTAATGGCTAGTGCAGGTAGACCCAAAAAGATAGACCTCTGATGACTCTTTTGCTGGCATTGTGTTAAATACCCAATTTTTCGGTGGTGCTTTGAGGTCAAACCCTTGGTGGTCAGAGGTTGAAAAGATGGTTGCCACCGAGGCTTGCGGGTATTGCTCCGATTGTTGTATTAGTTCTGTAGTTTTAGATGGGGTCTTTCTAAAATAATCCCGTAGATATAGGCTCTTAAGTTTCTGAGGTTTTGGGGTATGCTTGGCGTGGCCCTGGACCCCAGCTGCGTCTAGTTGCTTGGACTTCCTTCGCTTGGGTGCAGTGTACTTTCTTTCTTTTCCGGATCTCATAGCTCCAGGAAGGTCTTGGCTTGAACTCTTTTTCACCACTGGGTCAGCTGGTGTGCTCTTCAAGTCCCAGGAGCTCTTGCAGGCGGCTGTCCCAGCTGGTCGACACAGGCCGAGCCTCTGCCTCCTGTGAGTGACACTGTGTCACTGTGTGGCAGATTACATTTATGTGTAATTGTATTGTACATGTAGTTTTAAAGATACATTCTGTGCTGGAATAACATTTTTGAAGTAATGGCCTTTGTTTATAAAAGAGAAAAAATGATAATTTGAGCCAGATTTTTTTTTTTTGTTTAAATCCTTGACTGGAGAGGGACGGCAGGCGTGCACCTAGGATCTTACTGGGCTGCCTGTACCACTGCACAATCTGGGGAGTCTGTGCAGCCAGTGCCCGGAGCTCAGCCCGAGGATCACTCAGAGAGGAATGGGTCCAGCGCCTAGAGGCAGGGGGGCAGCGCACCGCTCCTACCCTGCGGAGTACCTTCGATTCGATCCCCGCCCCTCCCCAGCCGAGGCCGCACTCACCGCTCCGGAGGCTGGGGTGAGCTGGGGCGAGCTGGAGGTGTCAGCGGGTGGCCCGCACAGGACTCGGCCCCGGCAGACAGCAGGCCGTGGAGCTCGTAGGCGGCTGACCGGTGGTTCCACAGACCGGGCCTCGGCCCCGGCAGACAGCAGCGGTCCAGCGGATGGAGGGAGGTCGGGTGCCCGGAAGGGTGCCCGGAAGTGGCGCGCGCCAGGCGGTACAGTTCGGATGGCTCGCGGGAGTGCTGGCTCGGCTCCGTAACAATCTCAGACCTTTTCTTTTAAAACAATGTGCAGGTGATTTGTCTCCTCCTCTCTGATCTCAATCAGAACTTTTCCCTATGTAGCACCTTAGGCCCCACTTTATGCCGTTATTTTCAAGGACTGTTGGGCATATTATCAAGGGGGTTTATCTCTGCTTTTTTGGCTTTAAAAGCCAAGAGAGCGGAGATAAAATTATCTCCCTATTACCTAGCTGTCGCTAACACCAGTTAGCGACAGCTAGTAGGAGATAGCCACCATCTTGGGCCCCACTTTGCATGTCAGTGATATTTATCACTAATGACATGCAAAGTTGGCGTGCCAAGATGTTAGCGACTGGAAACAGTCGCTAACATCGCTATCTCCTATTACCAACTTTTGGAGATATTCGTGCTAAGCGCGAATATCTCCAAAAGCTAACACCTGCCCCTGAGCAGTTCTTAGCCATGTTATCCAATGGTAGGTGGATAACATGGCTAAGAGCATTAGCTCGGTAATGCATGAATATCGCTGTCTTTTCAGCGATATTCATGCATTTCAGCCGATTTTTATCGCTTAGGAGATATACCTTGATAAAAGCAAGGTTCCTAAGCGATAAAAATCGCCGCAGCTAGGCGATAAAAATATCGCCGCTAAACCAGCATAGCGATAATTATCGCTAGTTGTTGGTAATATGCCCATGCGTTCTTTCGCCCTCATCCACTCTTTCTGTTTCAACCTCATGTGCTATGTGAATGATACCCACATTTTGGTTTAGGTGAGGTGACAAATCTTCTGAGGCCTATTCTAACGCCTAACAGTGCTTACTTGTAGGGATCTCACTGAAAACTCGATCTGCTTTAACTGCCTTCAGACTCCGGCCTTCCAAGCTGGACTCTCCCTGCTCTCCTGTGTCTGCATTGCATTATCTCAGTTTTCACTTTGATCAGGATCTACTTATTTCTGCTCAGATTTAATAACATTGCACCTATATATTTTTATAGACTTGCCTCCATAAGAAAAATATGCCATTTTAACTTTTGTCTTTAGCCAATTGGTCTTGCAGGCTGTTATTCTTAGCTACCTTGACTACTGTAGTTTGTGTATATAGGCTTAATCATATATCTGCAGGGTTGCATCGAAAAAGATTCGATAAGTCTTTCTTTCAAATTGCTTTCTCAATCACACTCTTTGAGATTGTCTTAAGAATAATCCTCTCTATCTTCAATCTAAGATGTTACACAGTAGTCTTGCTTGCTGTATTTGTTCTTTCTTTGACATGTGGCTAAAAAGCTCTCTAGTTTTGCCACTCTCATATGGGTAGTCAACACCTTTCCATTTTAGTGGCCAGACACAGGAATTCCCCACCTCAGAAGCTTCGCATTCAAATCACAGCCTTCCTTCGTGAAATGCCTTAAAAACCTGGCGTTGTGCAGATCCGCATGATTCCTAGCCTGTTTCTAGTTATTTTCTTTCTACCTTATGGTTTCAGTTCCCATGAATCTAGTGCCCAGATACCCTCCCTGGTAATGGCACATTTGAATAATTCTCAAAATATATTAATATGTAATTATCGCTGGTGAGTGTAAGACTAATAAAAATATATTCGCATCACCTGGTGTGTGGTGGTGATATTTACCACTTACAAAGGCAGTTCTATTACACACATTGAGAAGAATAATCTTTGATGTATAGTGACTATAGAACTTATAGAACATTGTGAGTGATCTAATTTATACAACAACGAAACTGCAAAATTCCCTATGTACGACATTGTTGAAACACACCCACTGGTATACAGTACTCTGGATCAGGTTCTTACCATCATCCAAGAATCAGGCTTCATTTCCTCACAATTCCTTGTTACAAGTGTTAGTAGAAATATACCTTTATTTTTATTATGTTCAGTTAGACTTTGGGTTTGAAGCCATTCATAGAATTTGTTAATGAGTTCTTCAGGACGTTAACCCGTTAAGTGCGTCGGACGGCCCCTGGCTAGCCGACGTCACAGGGGCGGGTGCCAAAACACTCCAATTCAATAAATAACCCGCACTATGGCAGAATTTGTGCCGTGGTCAACGGTTTAAGAACATTCCAACTACTGCATGTCGACAAATGCTTCCAAACACATCAGCAATGGTGGTGCCAGTGGCTAGCCTTTGCCGAATGCTTTTGAAGGAAACTGGGGGGGCATATTTACAATATAAGAAGCAGAACGCGGCGTTATCCTCCTTAGAATAATGATGCACTCCACCACTTCTGAAACGCAAGGCCGCACCATATGTACAACAATATGGTGCAGCCTTGTGTTTCCCCTTGCCCTGCACTAAATGTAGCTCCATAGGGCCAATACAGGCCCCCTTGCACAATGTGCTTGCATAAAGGGGAAGTGTTAGATTTGGGGGTGTCTAGTTGGCACAGGTAGGTACTTGTGACAAATAGGGACCCTCTCCTCTAGTCAGGACATGAGGATTACACTCCTAAAATAACCCCTGCTCACCCTCTAGTATGCGTGGGACGAGCAGTCAAGGCTTATTTCAGAGGCGTTGTAAGTTAAGCAGTTGTGACCACATACAGTAACCCAGTGACAACACTACAAATGGACACCACACAGGTTTTACATAAAAAATAAGTAGACTTTATATAGAGTTACCACAAGACCATAAACAACAAAATTACTTGAACATTGATTACTTTAAGATGGTAGATTTAAGCTTAGTTCAGTTCAGTTCTTAGATGCGACACTCTGCGTCATTGTACCGTAAGTTGCGTTGCGCTTCCACAACAAGCAATGTCGCAGCGATGGGAAATGCGGCAAAGTTCAGATACAAAGAAATAAAGATGTGAAGA
Organism: Lissotriton helveticus; assembly: GCF_964261635.1. Lineage (NCBI taxonomy): Eukaryota > Metazoa > Chordata > Amphibia > Caudata > Salamandridae > Lissotriton > Lissotriton helveticus. Next base: position 870,278,457 of record NC_136069.1, read on the forward strand.
TCTTCCAGATGCGGCACACTTCTTAGGGATGCAAGAAGTTCTCGGTGCGATGCGTGGACTGCAGCGCCGACACCCTTACGATGCGATGACAACAGCTCCAGCGGCGACGCTCTTTCCCACGATGCGTGAAGCTTCGCTCGATGCGACAACTACAGCGGCGACATCCAAGATGCGATGGCAGCAGCTCCGACGGCGGCGAGCTTCTCGGGGATGCGAGGTGCTCTTAGTTGATGCGGTGCAATGCGACAGTTCCAGCGGCGACACCCTCCTTCGGAGTTGCGACAAGCTCCGACCTCGTTGCGAGACTCTTCTCCTGGTGCGGTGCAGTGTGACAACTACATCGGCGACACCCTCCTTCGGAGTTGCGATGGCAGCAGCAGCGACGGCGACACGCTTCCTCTTCCTTGCGGCACGCTTCTCTCCGATGCGGTGCAGTGCGACAGTTCCAGCAGCGACACCCTCCTTCGGAGTTGCAACGGCAGGCACAGCTACGGCAACATGCTTCTTCTCGTTGAGTCGTGCTTCCAGCTCCTTGCGACACGCAGTTCCTCAGCAGGCCCAAAACAGCAGCAGGCACTTCCACAAGAACTCTGGGGAGCTGGGGGTTGAAGTCTGTTGACCCTGAGATTTCAACAGGAGGCAAGCAGCTCTGTTTCAAACCCTTAGAGATCTTTCACAAGTTGAAAGTAAAGATCACAAAGTTCCTTTCTCCTTCCTTTGGCAGTAAGGCAACCACTGCAGGCCAATCCCCCAAGCAGAACTTCAGCTTGGGAATAGTCTCTCCTCAGTTTCTACAGGTTCCTCTGAAATGAAATGAAATGAAATGAAAATGAAAATGAAAGTGTGTCTTGTAAAGCGCACTGCTACCCACACTGCAGGCCTCGTAGCGCTATAGACCGCTGGGGAACCCGTCCTGGCTTTCCCTGTGAGATAGTTCCTCCTGGGAGTCTCCAAGGTGAAACCAGGCATCCCTGACGTTTGTGAGGGGCCGTTGTGGAGATGAGGCAAGCTTAATGCCCAGAGTTACCGAGTGTGGTCCCTGGATAAAGTAGGCACCGAGGCGAGAATTATCGAGTCCGCTGAACCTGTTCCAAGACCCTGCCATGTCGGGAATCGAACCCTGGTCCCAGCCCGTTCTCTGCTCTCGGGTCTGCCGCCTCTAACCAGTGAGCCACACCACACCACTCCACTCCTCTCCTCCGTAAAGGTTTCTTCTTGTAGTCCAAAGTGACACAAATCCACCCTCCAGGTCCACACCCTCGCAGACGACTCCCTCAACACCGCAGAACACCTTCACTTCCAGATCCACACCGACCCCAACACCACCCTCAGAGGAACACTCGTCTACAGACCCCCCGGACCCTGGGCCCTCTTCAGTGACTCCATCGCCAACCTCGCCAGCTCCCACGCACTCTCCTCCATGGACTACATCCTCCTCGGGTACCTGAACTTCCACCTCGAGAACAACAATGATGCCAACTCCGCCACCCTGATCGACAATCTCACCGACCTCAGCCTCCGACAACTCGTCACCAAACCCATCCACACCGCCGGCCACACGCTCGACCCCGTCTTCCCCACGAGCACCCACATCGCCTTCAACCACACCACCGAACTCCACTGGACCGACCACCGCTGAATCCACTTCCCCTTCAAGAAACCAACCACGCACCAACGCACCCACGTTGCGAGACTCTTCTCCTGGTGCGGTGCAGTGCGACAACTACAGCAACGACATCCTCCTTCGGAGTTGTGACGGCAGCAGCAGTGACGGTGACACGGTTCCTCAGAACAGCCAGGAGATCGTCCTTCAAAACCCGCCTGGATAACAACCTTTTTCATCCTTGACTCCTCCCTCTCCATGTCAAAGCAGGTCAACACCATCTCCTCCTCCTGCTACAACACCATCCGCATGCTTCGCAGGATCTACAAGTGGATCCCGCCCAAAACCAGAAGAACTGTGACCGAAGCCCTCGTCATCAGCAGGCTGGACTACGTCAACGCACTCTATGCAGGAATCCCGGCCAAAGACCTGCAACGACTACAACGCATCCAAAACGCCTCCGCCCGACTGATCCTCAACGTCCCCCGCCACAGCCACATCACCTCCCACCTAAGAGACCTGCACTGGCTCCCCTTCTACAAGGGGATCACTTTCAAGCTTCTCACCCACGCACACAAAGCACTCCACAACACCGGACCAGCCTACCTGAACGATAAACTGAACTTCTACATCCCCACCCGCCAACTCCGCTCTACCAGCCTCGCCCTTGATGCCATCCCGCACATCCAACGTACAACCTCCGGCGTCAGATCCGTCTCCTTCCTCGCAGCCAAGACCTGGAACACCCTCCTCACCCATCTACAGTAGACCCAAGACCTGCTCACCTTCAGAAGGCTCCTTAAGACCTGGCTCTTCGAGCAGTAGCAGCACCCCCCCTCAGCACCTTGAGACCCTCAGAGGTAAGTAGGGCGCTTTATAAGTTCATTGATTGATTGATTGATTGATCTACTTTCTTGAGATCAGGGTCCCATTATTTATACCCCAAAATCCTTTGTTCTCTGAGGGGAGAGGGGCCTTTGCCCAGTCCAAACCAGTTCTGAAGCACTCTGTTTACCAGACTTCTCCTTTCCTTTCACAGTGCAGGGCAGAGACATCAGCCGCTCCCCAGGGGGTGGAGCCAGCATTGTGAAAGGCAGCCACAGCCCTATTCAAGGTTCAGGTGCAACTCCTCCCTCCCATCTAGATGCAGATCTCTCTATTCACCACTGGGTGACTCATCCTGTCTCCTGGAATTCCCCAGCCCTGTCACTCACAAAACAAGACATAGGAATACACAACCTAGCAGAGGCAGGTTTGAATGGTTGGACAAGCAAATACCTACTTTCTAAAAGTGGTATTTGCAAACACAGAATATTAAAATAAACTTTTCTAAAAGATGAATTTTATTATTCTGAGTTCAGGCATACTAAACTCGAATTTCTACCATGTTCTCTGAGACAGTTAGGATTATAAAATGTATTAACTCTACAGCCTATTCTGGCCTATGGAGAACAGGTAGCCTTGCAATAGTGAAAAACGAAAATGGCTTTAATTCACTATTAGGGCATGCCACACACACCAGGGCTTGTCCTACCTTATCCTTCCAATGCACCCAGCCCTTGGGCCTACCATAGGGATGACTGATTATTATTTATTATTAATGACATTTGTTAAGTGCATGGTTGCACTAGGAACAGTGCGTCCCCGCGCTGAAAATCCCACTAATCATCATATCAGCCTAGCTCAGGGAGGAGGAGCGCTAGGGGCGGGAGGGAAACTAAACTAATTAAGCCTTGGGGAAGAGATGGGTTTTCAACCTCTGTCTGAACCTTGCTTCAGACGGTTCCATCCTCCATTCGATGGGCAGGTCATTCCAGTCTTTACTGGCCAGGAGTCTAAAGGACCGTCCTCCCATCCTTGCTCTGTGGATCCGAGGAACCACTAATAGCATGCTGCCCATCGACCTGAGAAGGCGCGAAGGACGATAGATAGGAAGCAAATCCTGGAGATATGAAGGTGCCTTTTTGTGAGCTATGCGATATGATATGAAGAAAAGGGAAGGTTTAGGGACTGGCAAGTGGGTGCACTTGCCCACTCAGCATGACAGTACTAGACTGCACTCAGGCTCTGCAATGGCAGACCTTAGACACATTTTACAAGGCTCCTTCTGTGGGTGGCACAATCGGTGCTGCAAGCCCACTAGCAGCATTTGGATTTACACGCCCTGGGCACACTCAGTGCACTAGACTAGGGTCTGACAAGTAAACCAAATAACCAAACATGGAACCACTGATTAATACATCAATTTACAATAGGGAGCACTTGCACTGTGGCACTGAATAGCAATGGCACGGTGCCCAAAGCATCTAATACCAGTAAAAATACATGAGGCAACAGCAAAAGTGGAAAGCAGACCCACGTCAATGGTGCCAGGTCTAACAGGAAGGATTGTTTATGTGGAAGAAGGTGTCCCTTTCTGCACATAAACAATATTTTAATGGTGTTTTGGAACTTCTATGTGTGCTGCTTAATGCAGCACACATCGAAGTTACAAAACATAATTTTTTTAAATGATTGTTTATGTGCAGGAAGGGACACCTTCCTGTACATAAACAATCAATGGCATTTTGTTTTTTCTATGTGTTCTACACATACAGCACATGTGGAAACAGCAAAAAGCTAGGAGAAATTACACATTTCTCCTCATTGCGCCAGGGTAAGACCAGGTTTTCCCTGGTCTTAATTTTGGTGCTGCCCCATATTCAGGCCACCCTAGCAAATAGGAGGCAGCGTAAAAATAAACGGGTGTTGCAGTGGAACGCCCACTGCAACACCCATTGCTCTCCCATTTCATGCTAAGTATAGCATGAAACTGTGCCTTATTTAAGTGGCTTAACCCTGCCTTGTAAATAAGGTTAAGCCCCTATTGCCACCGTAACATCATGAAAAGTGACTGTGTGGTGACGATAGGGGCTTGTAAATATCCCCCTGAGTGTGCAGGGATGCACATATACTAAGTGGACTGAAAACTGGTCCATAAATGGATGCAATGAAAACTAATCTCCTTCCTTGTGTCATCAGGCAATTCTAGCACTTGATGGTGCAGCTGTAGCAAAGTGATATTTGAAAAATAGGTCCGACTTGGAACCTTCCTTTTTGGTCAAAGGCCTACACAAATTCTAGAGAAAAAAAGAGTAGGTCAAGCAATAGCATTTTGGCTAGTTTCCTATTGTTACAATGGACTTTGTTTATGGGCTCTGTGGAACAGAGACCCCTTACTAAACACAGCCTTGCTAGCCTGTGGTTGTATTTGTTTTTCTGTAATGATCTCATATCAGGTAACCTTGTTAAGGGAGGCTGCTTGGATGATTTGGGGTGACTGTGGCATCCCTCTTTTCCTTGTGCCAAGCAGACATTGCTGGAGGTAATGAGTACACACCTGGAGGACAATGCTGATTCTTGTGTTGACTGCACCTTTATTATAATCAGTACCTCCTGTCTGTTCAGGTTCTTCTCTCTCAGCAACAGTCATCTTTTTAGATGATCTGCCCACAGGATTGGATGTTGTTTTTTCATACTGGCTAATACCTCCCTGGAACCATAATGTCCATATGGCTTCCAATGACGCAATGCTCTGTGGCAAACTGTGCAGTTTGCAATGTGTTCCTCCTACTGTTTAAGTGCAAATAAGTCCCAGTCTGGGGAGGATACATTCATCATAGAACCAAAGCCGGAAATTGTTGTGGATCTAGGCTGTGTTTCCTCTTCCTTGGAGAGATACAGGTTTTTGGGAAGATGGAAGCAGGTGGCAGTGGTGCAGGAACAGGCTGAATAAAAGTGATTTGCATATCCGCAGGGTAACTCTCCCTACATAAACAATAACTCACTGATCTTCCCCTCTGCCAATAACGTTTTCTAGAACCTTTACTTTCCCTTGTCTCCCATGTCGGAAATTTGGGGCTTCTCATTGTCTCATTCACATGAAGAGAGGCTTAGAGAAAATCCGAGTGTCATGATCCTTTGTTGTGACCACAACTGTCATACATATAGGAACAAATCCTTAAGAAATAATGACTGCCCAAACAAGATGCTACTCATTCCTCATGTAAGTGCCAATATCTTCTCCTCTTGTATTGAAACCCTTAACAGAGTTTTGGTGGATAGTGGGCACCATGAACTAAAAGTATGAGGAGAATGATAAGGGTTTTGCAGCCATGATGTTTAAAAATGCCTGAAAATGTTACATCTCATCGTAATTGGGCTGGACATTCACCTGGAAAAGTAGTCTATAAAAGCCCTGCTGATGACCTGACCCATTGCTTGATCTTGAAGCTCCATTCTAGCTCGGTTGTACAGAAAGGCTCTTGAATTCTGAAGATACAGAAGACTCTTAACTGAACAGTTTCCTGATCTAGTTCTGCTCTGATCTTCGTATCTCCAGAGTCCTTGAAAATGTTTCCCCAAAAGTGATCCTGAAAGACAAGAAAAGACTAATGGTTAGTTAATAAAAATCCTGCTAAATTAATAAGAACACACATTGGTCATACCATAAGACATAAGGTGATGTGTCCATTGTAAAAGTTCTCACAATATCCACTTGTGCATCAAGCGCTGCTCCTAACTCAAGGACATCAGTGAAGGGCACACTTATCCCTGTTGAGTTTCCTGGGAAGATTTGGTGTCCTGGGACAATTTTAGACTCACTGGTTTTAGCCATGATTGCAGGCCCCATAGCACTGAAATACATCTGCCGTCGTTCTTGTGGTGGTGGTAGTGTTGTTGATCCAGAGTTGATGCTCAGAAGAAGGGACCACGAATTAGCTGTTTTGCACGACTTGGTCGGAAAATGATGAAAGCTTGATGTTTATTGTGAAAACAAACGTCTTCTCCTCACTAGCCACTTTCATGGCAGGAGCAACTATCTTATATGCCATGTTTTCCCTTCTTGTTGACAGCAGTACGAGCAGTAGCACTTAGCAGAGAGGTCTGTTAAGTCTGGGACTCCGGTGATAGCAAAATAACCTATTTCATTCTGCCCCAGTCTCGTCCACGTGCAGCCAATAAAAAAACAAGAAGGAAAACCATGACGGCCATTTCAGTCAATGCGGTGAAAGTAATCAGCATAAAAATAATATTAATAATTATAATAACACTACTAATAATCACAATATTAATAATATTATTAATCCATTCGCTGCTAGGCCTTTAGCCCCCCTGTGCTAAGCTTTTTATGCCTATTTGGGGCAGTTTGCGTTTATGTCCCTGTAACGTTTTGTCCAAATTAGGTGTCCACATCAATTTTGTGTCCTTTTTTTCCAACATCATGGGTATTTTAATGGTACCCAAGGTTTGTGGATTCCCCTTGAGGGGGCCTAGAAATTTGCCAAAATACAGCAATATTCTTTTTTTAAATGGGGAAAAGGTGCTGCTGAAGAAAGTGTGTTTTTCCCCTGCAATTGGTATCAACAAAGGGTTTGAGTCCCTGAATTAACCTTCTTCACAGCTTTCAGGGACAGGCAGAATGTTGTCAGGAAACAAAAATGTTGTACACAGTTTTGGCATTTTAATGGGACATAGCCTATTTTTGCGCTTTCAACCTCCTTCCAGTTGGTGGTAGAAATGGGGGTGAAAGAAATAATGGATCCTGGAAAGCTACCCTTTTCTGAAAAGAAGACAGAATTCTGAATTCAGCAAGGAGTCATTTGTTATAGAATCTAACAGTTGAAAATAAGAACTATTGAAAATGAGTTGGAAAAAACAACCATTCGTGCCAATATTTTCACCTGTAACTCCTTGAAAGCAGTATACTGTTACATCCGCTGGACCCTTCTGGTTGTGGGACATATAGGACTTGTAGGTTCATGAAGAACCAGAGGAACCCAGAGCCAACAAATGAGCTACATTTAGCAATGGTTTACGATTGTGTCCCAGGTATAAAACAATTAATTTGGTAAAATATAAAGAGTGAAAAATAGGTATCAAGGACACCTATGTATTTCTGAAATGGAAACAAAATATAGTTTAGAAGCAGTAGTTATTTGCACATCTCGAAAATATGGGTACCAATACCAGCATGTGAATTACAGGACATTTTTCAAAGTGACCTTTTTTACACATTGTCTTTCATTTGGAAGGCAGAAACACATAGAAAGTCAATAGGTATTACCAGTTGCTCTAAGAATTCTGTGTTCCTCTAAATCTCCCATTATAATTGGTATCTCACTGTGTTGCAGGGATTCTGCACATACACAGAACAAATGCACAGGATTATGGGACCTTGGAGTAAGGAGCTAAGCCTTCCCACCACCTTGGTGCCCACGAGCCCAGGACCGACTAGCAATAGTGTCTCACTCACTCTCCTACACACTCACGAAGAAGCAAATGATTAGACATCCCAGAACACAACACACCTCGATCTCTCAGGAATAGCGGTAAATAGACACATCTTTTCGCTCACATGCTCATGCTTGTCCACAATAAGAACTGACTGAGACACGAATATAGTTTAAAATGTTTATTTTACCTATCGTGCTCTCTAATTCAGTATGCGGGCCACAACAAGCAGAAAAATGCAGAACACTAATATTGTCAGCATTACGGCTAGGCCATACATCATAAAGGGAGCTGTCATCATATAAAGACAAAGGAGAAAGGACTATAGTGCCTAACCTTCCTCCCCTTGGTAAGAAAAAGTATTATTATATAATGGAAGATCCCTGAGTCAGCATACCCTATACCTTAGACTATAGATGGTATTTCTACATCGTAGGTGAGTGTTGTTCTTCTCCCTGGAATGGCCCCTCTCCAAGTGTGTGCTACCTACCTAAACATGCATCACCATAATATCAAAGTACGAGTCTCCAGCAGCAGCTATTTTGTCTAGGTGCCTGGGCCTGACCAGAAAATAATAACAAGGGGCATTGTTTATCGACCTTGCTCACAATGTTCAAACTCCAGGAGCGGGCAGAGAACAAACACAGCAGACAGTTCTCATCTGAAAGGCCTAAACCGAGTCTTGCAAAAATAAAGCCATATAGTAACGTGCGCAAAAGATGCATCATGGCGGCAGGGCTCATGCTATCTTAGTGATGTCGACAATATCTCTATCGGCCACATGACAACGTGTGAGGGTAGGCCTAGTTTCTGGGGCAGGAAACAGCCCAAAATGCAACATGTAAATATCACATTTTTCTAGTGAAAACTGACCCTTATTCACGATGTGCCTAGCAGTAGATTTTGGACCCTAGCTCAGCTGGCACCTGGGGAAACCTAGCAAACTTGTAAATTTTTTAAAACTAAACACCCATGGTAATCCAGGATGGGGTGACCTGTGTGGCTCTCACTAGGTTCTGTTACCCAGACTCCCTTGCAAACCTCAAACATTGTAAAAAAACATTTCCCTCACATTTCTGTGTTGGAAAGTTCTGGAATGTGCGTGGATCCACAAAATTCCACCTACCCGCATTACCCAAAGTCTCCCAATAACAATGGTACCTCACTTGTGTGGCTAGGCCTACTGCCCGCGAGAGAAAACAGCCCAAAACGCAACGTGGACACACTACATTTTTAAAGTGAAAACTGACCGTTTTTATGCAAAGTGCCTAGCTGTGGATTTCAAACCCTAGCCCAGCCGGCACCTAGGGAAACCTAGCAAACTTATACATTTTTTAAAACTTGACAACCAGAGAAATTCAGGATGGGGTGAGTTGTGTGGATCCCACCCAGAATTTCTTGCAAGCCTCAAACTTTCAACAAAAAAGCCCACACATTTTCCTTACATTTCAAAGATGGAAAGTTCTGGAATCTGTGTGGATCCGCAAACTTCTACCCACCCTACATTCCCCAAAGTCTCTCGATACAAATGGTACCTCACTTGTGTGGGTATGCCTAGTGCCCACGGCCCAAAATGCAACGTAGACACACCACAGTTTTACAGTGAAAACAGACCCCTTTTTGTAAAGTGCCTAGCTGTGGACTTTGAACCCTAGCTCAGCCAGCAACAGGGGAAAACTAGCAAACTTACACATTCATGAAAACTAGACACCCAGGAGAATCCAGAATGGGGTGATTTCTGTGGCTCTCATCAGGTTCTGTTACCCAGTATCCCTTGCAAACCTCAAACTTTGTAAAAAAACATATTTTCCTCACATTTCTGTGATGGAATGTTCTGGAATCTGCATGGATCCACACAGTTTCACACACCTCGCATTCCCCGTAGTCTCCCGATACAAATGGTACCTCGTTTGTGTGGCTAGGCCTAGTGCCTGCAACAGGAAATGGGCCAAAACACAACATGGACACACCACATTTTTACAGTGTAAACTGACCCTTTTTTTGCAAAGTGCCTAGCTGTGGATTTTCAACCCTAGCTCTGCCGGCACCTAGGGAAACATAGCAAGCAGATATATTTTGGAAAACTAGACTTCCAAGACAATCCAGGATGGGGTGACTTGTGTGGCTCTCACCAGGTTCTGTTACCCATAATCCCTTGCAAACTTCCAACTTTGTTAAAAAAGGGATTATGGGTATAGCACAGTGAACTCTAAGCTCTAATTTGTTTTAAAAAATATGCTTTTAGGCAATTCTGCATTGGACACCCACACAACGGAGGTATCATTTTACTTGGGAGACCAAGGGGAGCGCTGGGTGGTAGGACATTTGTGCCAAAATGGTGATCCCACACAGAAATGTGAGGAAAATATGATTTTTTTCAGCTAAATTTGAGGTTTGCAGGGGATTTGTGTAGTAAAACATTGGGGGATTCATGCAGGCCATACCTCTCTGGACTCCCCTGGGTCCAAAAACGTAGGTGCCCCCTTGCAAAACCAGGTTGTTTTGTGATAGGTCATTTTCATGTCTCTTCAATATGTTTTGGGCTCTTGCCTGTCGCGGGAACTTGGCCCACTCACACAAGTGAGGTGCCATTTTTATCGGGAGACCTGGGGGAATGCTGGGTGGTAGGAAATTTGTGACGGACCAGTGGTTTTACACCTTTCTCACACAGAAAATTGAATAAAATGTGATGATATTTTTAGCTAAATTAGAGGTTTGCAGGTGATTCTGGATAGAAAAATGTTGGGAGATCCATGCAAGCCACAGCTCCCTGGGCTCCCCTTGGTGTCCAGTTTTCAGAAATGTGTGGGTTTTGTAGGCTTCCCTAGAGGGTCGCTGAGCCTTGGATTAAAAATGCAGGTGACCCCTTGAAAAACCCGGTTGTTTTGTGATAGATAGGTGGGCACCTGTGTTTTTGGTCCCGGGCTTGCAGCCATCTAGGGAAACCTAAAAAAACAGACATTTCTGAAAACTAGACACCCATGGAAGTCCATGGAGGTGTGGCTTGCGTTGATCCCCCAAAATGTCCTTCCTAGAATGCGAAGCAAACCTCAAATTTAGCTACAAAGTCACATTTTCCTTAAATATTGGTGTGGGAAAGTTGTGGGATCATCGCAGGGCACACATTTCCTACCACTCAGTGTTTCCCTCAGTCTGGTGATTAAAATGATATCTTACTTGTGTGGATGGGCCAAGTGTCTAAGACATAGAAGGGCCAAAAATGGTAGAGATTGAGGGGGGCCAAAGCATGTCAAAAAGAGCAGTTTGTTTATACGTTTTAAGGCTGATACTGCTTTGGGGACCCACACAAGTGAGGTATCATTCGGCAGACCAAGGCGAATGCTGGGTAGCAGGAAATTTGTGCCTGTGCGGTGATCTTACAACTTACCCACACAGAAATGTGAGGAAAATGGCTTTGTAAGTAAATCGGAGGTTTGTGGGGGTATCTGGGTAAGAAAACACTGTGGTGTCCATGCAAGCCACACCGCCAGCCAAGAGTCAGTACACACACAGACCATCCAAGCACAACACCAGCCAAGCTCCATCCACACACACCGCCAGCCAAGTGCCATCCACACACACCACCAGACGAGCGCCATCCATGCACACTGCTAGCCAAGCGCCATTCACGTACACCGCCAGCCAAATGATATCCAGGCACACAGTTAGGCAAGCAATATCCACACACACTGCCAGCCAAGCAGGGCCAGTCTGGGAACAGCAACCAGCCCTGGCAGATTGCTGCTCAAATGGCCCGGGGGGGCGTGCTAGCAGAAAGCACTGCTCCCGCTTTTGTTACTGGGGCCTGATATTGCAGCATGCTTGCAGAACCGGCACCCAGTGACAAAACCGCCCCCATGGCCAGAAAACCACCTGCACCCCTTCTGCCCAACGGGGAAACGACGGTGCCTGCTACGGCCAGTCGACCCATGCAGGCAAGCAAAATCCATGCACACATCCAACCAAGCACCAGTCCTTTTAAAAAAAAATATATTTGTATTCAACATTTTCACAACACTTACATTACCCTCACAGACCCCCCCCCCACACCCGCTAGGCAGACAGAAGAATGGAAATTGAAATGCAATATAAATACACTAGACAAGAACACAAATCCACAGCAGAAGAAAACAATAAGCACACTATGATCAGAGATAATATAACAACACAATAGAAAATACGGAAGTCATACAACCAAAATGCGCAATGTGACCAGAGACAGTATAAGAACACAATAGAAAATATGGATGCCATACAACAATCAAAACAATGGTAATCTTTAAAGCGGGGAAATTACTCTACACCGCCCATCGCCTGTCGCCAAGCTATCAAGGAATTCCAGATTTTTAGGCCTTTCTTTCATCGTTGCCTACCCTTGCCTTTGTATATAGCAATTTCAATATTGGCCACCGCTAGGAATCTAACAAGCCATTGTTGGAACGATGGAGCATTGCGGTCTCGCCATGCAGAGGCAATGGAGAGCCTAAAGACTGCCATTGCAATAAAAACAAGTTCCTGGCCCATATCAGTGACTTCTGGATTTGCGATCCCCAATAGGATGCTTCCATTGGTTAACACAACAGTTTTGTCTAGCAGTGTGGATAAGAACTTCTCTATTTCTTGCTTAACCGTTGCTAGACCCTCGCAGGATGCAAAGATATGGATACAATCAGCGCTATAAAGGTTACATCTCGGGCAACAAGTACTCACACCGGATCCCCATTTTGCTATTCTATCAGGTGAATAATAATCGAAAAAACATGTTTTAAAAAGTTGTGCTTGGAGTTTAGTCGTCATCAAAATTGTTTGCGACATTTCAAAAGCATGGCTAAATTCATTATCTGTGATATCTGTTTTCGTCTGCTATTTCTGGGAAATTTTTTCCATATCGCCTGGGAGCAATGTCATAATGTGTAGATAGATGCATCCGACCTTGTTCCCAGTGCCTGAGATCATTATGTCTAATAAATTACTTTTACCCATACCTCTCCCCCACCCGTCTTTTGGGATAAAAAAATCTCTTAATTGGAGGTATTTAAAGAAATCGCGCCAATCCAGCCCAAATTAGTTTTTTAGCTCCTCAAAGGATAGTATTCCCTCGGTGAAAAAAAGGCAGCCCAGTTGATTAATCCCAGCGTCATACCATTTTCGCATATAATTATCTTCAAATATAGCAGGCAGGTCGGCTTTATCCTTTATAGGCATGTAGAATGAGAGTCTACCAACACCTATCAATTTCCTGACTGCCTTCCATACTTTAAACCCGCTAAATAGTGTTTTAAATCAAAAAATGTTGTAGTAATTATCATGTAGGTGCCTCCACCAATGCCCAAAACTATCCCTACCTAGCAGCAGTTGGAAGGTGGATGGTGTAACGGTCTCTCCTATTTCATTCATATGGTTACTCTCAAGTAATTCCCTGCTATAGAGGAGGACAGTTGCCCAATAGTATGCTTGCAAATTCGGGAGACCCAGCCCACCCCGATCTTTCTAGAGGGTGAGAAGCTTCTGGGCGCGTCGCCGTTGAGAGTATGCCCAGATGAAGCTGGAAAACATCTGGTCAATTGATCTAAGCCAGGTAGTAGAAAATTCTAGACAGATTGCTCTAAGGAGGTATAGAATCTTTGGGAAACAAAACATTTTGATCGCATTTACTCTGCCTATAAGAGAAAGGTGCAGATTATCAAGGCGCTTGAGATCTTTTTGAAATACACTAGTTATTGGCATTAGGTTGATGTTAACAAGATTTTCAAGGTCGGATGTAATTGAGATGCCTAGATAGGTTGCATGTTCCGTCACTCTATTATCACTCATTGAACATTCTTTGCCCTGAACAATCTGGGTTTTTCCTTGATTAAGTGCATATCCTGAAAAGCCTCCAAATTGTTGTTCCCTATCCTCTATTGCCGGCATGGCCGTACATGGATCAGTTGTTACAATAGCGACATCATCGGCATAGGCTAATGTCTTGGTTGGAAAGGATTTTAAAATTACCGGCTTGATTGCTCTATCTTGTTCTAGATGCTTAATAAATGAGTCTATATAAATCGCAAGAGGCGAACACGCGCAGCCTTGTCGAGTCCCGCTTGAGATTCCTAATTCTTCTGTCAGACTGCCATTACCATCACTACGGCCTTGGGCTCTATATATAGTTTTTGAACGGCATGGATGTACCCATCTTGAAACCCTATTTTGGCCATTGCTGCCCACAGGAAGTGCCAAGAGACCCTATCGAACGCTTTTTCCGCGTCGAGCAAGACCGGCGCAATAGGGTCCCCTGCAACCTCCATCTCATCAAACAAGGTAATTACCCGATAGATATGATTAATGGTCGATCTCCCTGGTATAAAGCCATCGGTGAGACGACTTTGTGCATTAACGGGGCAAATCTGTTTGCCAGAATTCTTGCGTACATTTTTGAGTCTGAATTAATCAAGGTAATAGCCAAACTGATCCGGGTTTTTTTTTTGGGGGGGAAATATAATTATTTTTGCCCGGGACCAGGATTTCGGGGGCAAACCCCCTTTAAATATATGTATGATTAAGTCTGCCAGAATTTTTTTACTTTGATCTAAGAACACCACAAAACATTCAGAGGGGATACAATCCAGCCCAGTAGCTTTCCCTTTAGGTAGGTTTTTAATTACCCCTAAAATGTCATCTTCTGGATGCAGTCCTTCTAGGCTATTTGCATCCTCTATATCCAATCTAATAGGTCGGGGATTGTCTAGATAATCCTCAATTTCTAACTGATTAGCCTCTTCTGCTCCCAAGTATAGATTTTGGTAAAACTGCCAAAATGCTTCCCTTATAAGTTTGGGGACCTTTATTCGGGATCCGAGGGGATCCTCAATTTCGCGAATTACATTTGATTTAGCCTGTTGTCTCATCCGAACTGCTAACTGATGCCCAATTTGTTAATTGACATCGTATAGCCTTTCTTTTTGAACGAGAGCTTTTTTAACAGCTTTATCAGAAAAAATATTCCAGACTTCCGCTTTTGCAATCACCACCAGATTCTGTAATTTTACCACCTTATCTCGACTGATTTGGGGGTTACAAGTTGTGCCAACTATTAGGGCTTACTCGGCGTTCCTCATATTATCGACCAACCCCTGCATTACTACCCGATTCTGTTTGTTAGTTTTTAGTGAATACTGCATAGTCTCTCCCCGCACCCCGGCTTTTAGCGTGTCCCAAATCACTTCAATTGGAGCGCTGCCTTCATTATCCTTTAAAAAGTTAGGAATCCACTCCTTCATATGTTTGCAATAATTTTGGTCTGTCAGCAAGCTTTTCTCAAAGGTCCATGCATTAGGTGCATTAACTCCAGAGTCTAGCTCCAATGCACAGATAAGGGGGTTATGATCTGATAAGATCCTAGGGAGTTTCATTATCCGACATTTAGATTTAATGGAGTTGGACACAAAGAAATACTCTAATCTGGCATGAGTGAGATGAGGGTTGGAGAAATATGTGAACCCCGGATCCCCAGGGTTTGATGACTGCCAACCATCCACTAGACCATGAGTCATGCACAGGTGTTTTAATGCCCTGAAAACCT
Source organism: Lissotriton helveticus (assembly GCF_964261635.1). Lineage (NCBI taxonomy): Eukaryota > Metazoa > Chordata > Amphibia > Caudata > Salamandridae > Lissotriton > Lissotriton helveticus. Next base: position 870,293,897 of record NC_136069.1, read on the forward strand.
TAGGTTTACGCCCTGTGTAGTGCCACTCATCATTCACAGACCAGTTGTGGGGTAGATTAATATTTAGATCCCCGCAGATCACCATCGGCAATGGCCAGTGTGCCAGTTCATTTGAGATTTCCTCAATAGTAGAGGCCTCATCTAAGTTACTACCATAAATGGCACATATGGTCAGTTTCTGATTTCCATTAAATAGACATTCTGGTATTAGCGGCCAAATTTGTCAGTTTTTGAACGATTAAATATCAGCCCTTTACCTTTTGCTAAAATAGCGACCCGCGCACCCTGTGAAGTGGCACAAATTAACCGGTACCCTAGTGAATTCAGAATATTCTTCTGCGACCCTTCTAAGTGAGTTTCTTGTAGGCAAACGATATTTGTCCCCATATTTTGCAGTGCAACCATCACCGTTTGTCTTTTTTTTACATCGTTCAGACCCCAAATATTCATAGACAGAATTCTCAATAAACCCATCACATTATTTTAGGATATCCCATATACGTATGCAGCCATGCACTTTCTTTTTCCTTCCCCTTATATAAATATCAGCTTACAGCACAAGAGAGTTTTTTTGTGTTTGTTTTCCCCCCTTTTTATGTCCTGTCTGCCTGGACAACCCCGTCCTCCTCCCCCCATCCCCCACCCCCCACCACCTCTGGAGGTTACCTGGCCAAGCCAGGGGTGTGACATCCGACGTGCAGAGCCCCGCGCGCCCACTGGGCCCCCCTCTGTCTTAAGCGTTTCAACATAAAGCCACCAAAACCACCAAAAGAAAACCCCACAATACAAGCTATACCCAGCCTAGCCCCTATTTCACCATCTGTATCTGATCTGTGATTGTTAAAGTACTATTTCTGCCAAGCACCAGTCCATGTACACCACCAGACAAGCGCCACTCCTTGCACACCGTCATCAAGCGTGAGTTCTCCTATACCATTAGGCAAGTCTAGGTCCACACACACCGCTAGCAAAATGCCAAAGGTGCCTGCAGACCATCAACCAAACTCCAGTTTACACACACACAAACTCTCCTTAGTTTCTGGCGGTCTTCTGTCCTGGCTTGGGTGCAGATGAGACTAAAAATATAACTGGAACAGCCAAAATGTGTGCCAAATAAAAGGCAGCAACCCTTGCCTATGGGGTTTCTCACTGGCATGCTCATAAACATATCCCTGGAGCCTAGTGGACTTTCTGCCCCATGCAGGGGCAGATAAGGGGCTATTGCCCCCATCTGCCTTCCGGGGGGGGGGGGAGAAATACTTTTGTGGCGGTGGGGGCATTGTCATGTCTATTTTCAGCAGCCACCACCCCTACCTATAAAAAAAGAATCCCTGGTGCCTGGTGGACTTTCCCCCCTGTGGACCAGATTAGGGACTATTGCCCCCATCTGACTTCCAGGGGAGGCAGAAAGCATTGGCCTGCCTATTCTGGGAAGTCCCTACCCCTACATATAATAAAAAACATAATCCCTGGTGCCTAGTGGGCTATGGCCTCATCTGCCTCCCGGGGGAGGCAGAAAGACTCTGGCAGTTTTTTCAGGGGGTGGGGTAATTGACATGCATATTTTGGTCAGCCCCCACCCCTATATACATAAAAAAATCCCTGCTGCCTAGTGAGCTTTCTGCCTCCTGAGGGGCAATTCAGGGTCTATTGCCCAATCTTCCTCCTGGGGGGCAGAAAGGCTGTGTAAATTTTTTTGGGGGGTGGGGGTATTGGCATGCCCATTTTAGGCAGCCTCCACCCCTATAGACATAAAAAAAAATACTGGTGCCTATTGTGCTTTCTACCCCCGGGGGCATATCGGGGCTATTGCCCCCATCTGCTTCCCAGGGGAGGCAGAAAGACTGTGTCATATTTTTTGGGGGGTGGGGGTGGGGGCATTGGCATGCCCATTTTGGGCAGCCACCACCTCTATGTATAAAAAACCCCAATCCCTGGTGCCTAATGGGCTTTCTGCCCCCTCCCGGGGGTCAGAACAGGGGCTATTACCCCATCTGCCTCCTCGGGGCAGAAAGACTGGAATCTTTTGGGGCGGGGCATTTGCATGCCCATTTTCGGCAGCCCCCATCCCTATATAGATTAAAAAAATCCCTGGTGCCGAGTGTGCTTTCTGCCCCCCTGGGGGAGCAGATCAGGCGCTATTACCCCCATCAACCTCTCAGGAGAGGCAAAAAGGCTGTGGACATTTTTTGCCAGGGTGGTGACTTTGGCATGCCGTTTTTGTGCAGCCTCCACTCCTACATATAATTAAACAACAATCCCCTGGTGCCTAGTGGGCTTTCTGCCCCCCAGGGTAGATAGGTGGCTATTGCCCCCATTTGCCTCCAGGGGGGAAGAAAGACTGTGGGAATCTAGCGTGGGTGGTGACATTGACATGCCCATCTCAGGCAGCCTAGACCCCAAAAAGTGCGGAAGAAATCCCTGGTGGCTAAGGCGCTTTCTGCCCCCGTCAGTGGGGCAGATTGGGGGCTATTGCCCCTATCTGCCCCTAGGGGGAAAGAAAGACTGAATATGCCAGAAATAATTTGAGGGGGTGCAAAGGCCCTTACCCAGGGAGCCACTCCCCCCTCACTGGTGTCCAGTGGTTAGATCCCTGCTTGGGGATCGCCCTCCTGGGGTGATCCCCAAGCAGGAATCCACTAGGTAGGGGTACCATTGGAAAGGGGAGATTCTCTCCTTTCCAATGATACCTCTCTTGTCTTTTCACATGCTCAGGGGGCTGAGATAGTTCCCTGAGTACATAAAAAGTGAAACTGAAATGAGCCCATCAGCTATCAGCTCATTTCACTTTCGGTTTCAGAGAAAGTATGTCAGTGCGACATGCGCGCTGATTGTAATTTTCCTGAAACAAGCCAAACAGCCTCGGGAGCTGGTGAAGCCCTTACCTAGCTCCTGAGGCTTTTTAGGGCTTAAAGAAATCCCTCTTGTGCCCGCACCAGAAGGATTTCTTGTGCCATGTGCGCGGACGGCCGGAAGCCGTCCAACATACATGAGCACTGGTGCGTCAGATAGCTCCCAGCTGTCTGATGCACTGAAGAAGTTAAAACGCCCATAGGGAAACTAATTGTATTGTTAGACACATCGGCTCTCTATCCACAGTGCTGTGCCAAAATGACCCAGAGCAATAACAGAGGAGCGAACAGCGATTCGGAGAGCCCACATTGCCAGGAACGTAGCGGTGTCGAGAAAAACCCCACATTGGCCAGATTATTATCGGATAAGGCCCTGAGTGAGCGACCACTGCCGAGACCAGATGGCGACTGTGACCCTCGCAACCGCATAAATCTGAGCATAGAAGGCAAGAAGAGAACCCCCTAGCCAAGACCTGAGGGTATAGCCCCTAAATCGCTACAGACAACTTAACGCAAGCGGAGCGTAGACACAGGTACTCAGCAGCAGCATTGGGAGCGTGGCACCGGCTGGTAGAGGAGGATGTATGACGTTATAACGCATACTTTTACTCCGCAGACCATTACAACGCGACTTTTACACCGCATACCGTTACAACGCATAGCGCCTTGGGGCGCTGGATAGTGGTAAGTATAATTTACTATTCTAACTCCAGTCCCCGTGGACCCTAGGGAAGGTGTTGGATAGTAAATTATACTTATTCCCTATCCTAGAGCGCCCCCCAGCGCAATGCGTTGTAATGGTATGCGGAGTAAAAGTCGCGTTGTAATGGTAGTGCGGAGTAAAAAATGCGTTGTAACAGGTGTATACCGTAGAGGAAGATGGAGAAGTGCAGAGTCCTGACCGCAATCTGCCGACCCGGTGAGACAGGCCGTGGTGACTGGTATGGGCAGAGAGGTCGAGGCTCAACAGCAGAGGGGTAAGTGGCAGCGAAAGTGGCTGTGTGTGAGTCCCGCGAATTAGGCCACAGAAAAGTGGAATGGCATCAAGGTCGAGGGCGAGGATGCCTGACCCTAATACGGTAGCACAGCACAATAAAACCAGGCAGCATTCAACACAGTGTGAACCCCGGCGATGAGGGAAATACAGTGGCGTCTATCACAAAGAGCGGGCAGTACCTGACAAAGAACCGGATGTTTAAGCTTAACATCAGGCCCACCTGACCTTTAAATGGTGGTGGAGGGAACACAACCGTATTAAGTCCTTAATCTAGAGAGACATGGTGCAATATAGTGTGGAAGAAACCCACTGGAGCAGTGAGAAGCCTGTATCCTTCGGAAGGGAAATTAAGATAACTGAAAAGCCTGGGGAGAAGCAGAGGGGCAGCTCTGCACACAGAGGGACAACAAAAGAAGACCATTATAGTCCGCAAAGAGAGGAGCTACACAGGCCCTGGTGTAATACACAGAGAAGAGCAGGCATCCTCCGCTATAATACAACAGGTCACACAAGTGTTGTTCAAAGGAGAGCATCCGACAATTAACAAGCAGGAAACTTGTGCACAGTGACGTTAGTGATCCTACCAGAAATGCAAACCATGGTGAGGAGGGAGACTGCCTCTATGCCCCCAAAGAAAGCGAGCAGTAGAGTCTCCAGCTATTTTGAACCAATGAATAAAAAAGACACAAACGCACGACCAGTTACAGATGGAGAAATGGTGCTCACCAAGGAAGATTTGCTCACCTCCCTAAGGGACTTTGAAACAGAGCTGCACAAGGAATCAACTAAAAGCAGACCTCTCAGACCGCATGGCATCCTTGCAATGAGATGTAGACTCTATGGGCACCAGGGTCCTCGATGTGGAAACCAAGATGCAGGAACTGTACAAAAGTGCCTCAGAAACAAGGGAAGCGCTTCAAGAGCTCCGCTCACAACTACAGGTAGCACTGTTGAAAGAGGAAGACTTGGAAAACAGATCCTGAAGGGATAACATAAGGATCCGGGACTTGGAAGCGGGAGCGGAGGGCCTAGACCTGGAGGCCTTTGTTAGTGGTCTATTCACAGAAGTGCTGGGGTCGGGGCACAAAAATAAAAATTGAGCGAGCCCAGAGAGTAGGCCCGCCGACACCAGGGGTGAACAGGTGCACAAGGGACGTCCTGGTCAAACTTCCTTCCTTCAAAGTTAAAGAAGCAATCATGCAGGTGGCATGAAAAAAAGACAAGTAACCTTCCAGGACTTCACCTGCTCCCTATACCATGACCTGGCAGAGGTCACTATCCAGCGGCATCATCAATTCAGGCCAGTAACCAAGAAACTAAGAACGGATAACATTCAGTACAGATGGACATACTCTTTTGGCCTTGCGTTTGAACTCAACAGCAAAACACAACACGTCACACACTTAAAGGAAGCAATGGAACTCCTGGGAATGCCGCTGCTAGACCCAGAGACCAATAGCGATCAAGCAACAAGATCTGGTGCAGGCACAAGACAGAAAAATCCATGGCAAACACAACGGAGAGAGCACAACCTGAAGAATTAGCAGGCTCAAGGACAATGGGAACTCCTGACAGGGACACTATAGACACTGGTGTGGTCATGCCAATTTTGAATCTAAGAATGGGATAGTTGGGGGTAAGGAACTATCACAAGAACCCCTCACTACCTGGACGAGGTCCGATGGGAGTTCCAGAACTCCCAGAAAGAGGAGCTTTGTTGGTGGCTCTCTGAGCTTTAATGCTATGGATGTATAGTGACAGAAACAGCGCATAACTGTGGAAGCGGGCACTGGACCAAGCGCCTGTCGCAATGATTGCTAACTATCTAACTCACAAGGAGGGGGTCGTAGGATCCCATTCCATTTGTGGGGAATTTTTCCACAGGTCATGTTCTTGTTTTTGTTTTTCTTTTATAGTACAGGGAAGGCGAGAGAGGTTTACTGTTCATACATTAGAGAGGGGATCGGGGAGGAGATGTCCCGAGGGACCATGGGGGAAGGGGGCCGGGGATGCAAGATCTTGGGTCTCGAAAACAGGCACACATTAAGAGGACGTGGAGCAGGGAGAGCAGAGGCCCCTGGGGCTCCAGGGAGTAAGCAGTAATGGCCTCTTTATTATCATGAAATGTACAAGGATTAAACTCGCCACTTAAGCGGCAGAAAGTTTGGAAATATGTCCCTGACCAACAATTTGATGTGGTGGCATTACAAGAGACGCATCTGCAAAAGAAGGACACTCACAGACTAAAGCAAAGGACTTACCCCTTGATCTACCAATCGGCAGCACACACAAAACAAAAGGGTGTGGCACTACTGTTCCATGCAGCTTTAAATTTCAGCCTGAAGGGGTAATATTCGAAAAGGAGGGGAAAGTAGTCATAATGAAGGGCAAACTAAATGGGAAACTTTGCACATTCGTAGCAGCATTCGCCCCACACACTGGTCAACCCGCCTTTTTAGACACCCTCTTGAACTTAGTTGGGGGTTTTGCTGAAAGCCCGATAATTTTGATGGGAGACTTTAACCTCACATAGCACTCGGAACTAGATAGCTCACATTCACAGCGCGCCCTTACAGGTAGCTTTCCTAGGAATATCAAAAAGATGATACACAACTTGGGTTTGAGAGACGTCTGGAGGATAACACACCCTAATACAAAAGACTGCTCCTTCTACTCCCATGTGCGCCGTACCTATTCTTGTTTAGATTACATTTTTATCAGTCAAGAATTGCTGGGCACTCTGCAAGATGCTGAGATCCACTCCATAACGATTTCTGATCATGTGCCCACCTCGATATGCCTTCATGGGAGCCCTTCTCCCACAGGTTCCAGCGGTGGTTTTTCCCCGCATCTATTACATGCAATATGCTTCTCAGGGACAAGCTTAGAGGGACAATTAATTAGTTCTTTCAATTATATCACCCAGAAGACACTTCATCCGTAAATAACTGGGGCTCCTTAACCCCTTCGACGCTCATGACGAGCTGGGCTCGTCATGCAGTAGCCTCCTGCTACGCTCATGACGAGCCCAGCTCGTCATGTAAAGTGCATCTGCTGCTTTTCCAGCACAGGGGAAAAATCCCCATAGCGTTCAAGGTGTTAAACAGGACTTTGAGGCAAAGGCATGGAAATCAGCTCTAGGTTAAACAAACAAGGAGTTAAAGAGCAAACAGACATAGAGCAGTGAAACAGATACACAAACAAGTACCAACACGAGATACACACCGCAAATTAATGGCTCTAAAAGGGAAACTCACTGCTATATATACTACTAGAGCGGAACTCACACTCCTCCCTCTGTGTCATCTCTTACATGAACATGGTAATAAAATAGTCTCCCATCTAGCAAGACAACTTAGGGTGAAACGAGAGAGGGAATACCCTGCACGACTTTGATGAATCCAAGGCCCAAATCTTCAAGTAATTCTATGAGGGGTTGTACCGAGCATCACCCACAGGTACAGCAACCCAGAACTCTAACCTTGATTCAGTGACTATCCCACAGGTGACTTGGGCCCAAAACGAGGCACTGAGTGCTCCTATAACTGACGAGGAGGTTCAGATAGAAATATCCTCGCTGAAGTCTCATAAGTCCCCTGTTCTGGATGGCCGAACGGCCCATTTATATAAGACCTATGCAGAAGATATCAAACCTCAACTGACCCATCTGTTTAACCATGTAAAAACAGAGGCAGAGGTGACACCCACGATGACAGAGGCTCGGATCACTGTCATACCAAAAGCTGGGAAGAACCCACAACTTTGCTCCTCCTACAGACTGATGGCGCTTCTAAATATCTATGTAAAACTGTATTCAAAGATACTAGCAACAAGGTTAAAAGAGATAATAATGCCAGAACTGATCCATCCGGATCAATCCGGGTTCATCAAAGGCAAGCAGACACATGATAATGTTCATAGGATTCTGCATTTGATAGAAAAAGCAACTAGGTTCCGAATACCGGCAGTCCTGTTGGGCCTGGTTGCAGAAAAGGAATTTGATAGGGTGGATTGGTTCTTCCTTTTTCAGGCCCTGGGGCAATTTGAATTAGGTGAAGCATTTATTACAATGGTAATGGCCAACTATGCTTGCCCCACGTCCAGAGTGGTGCTGAACGGAGTGCGATCAAATATGTTTCCCCTTAGCCGAGGGACAAGGCAGGGACACTCTTTAGCCCTGCTACTCTTTGCTCTTAGCATAAGACCCTAGTGGCCCAGATCAGAGCAACGAACGAGATAAGTGGAATCCAGTTTGTGTTGATATAACACAGGATCTCGTTGTTTGGGGACGATGTTCTGCTCACATTGTCTTCACCTCGTGCCTCATTGACGGGTTTCCAGAAAGAGCTACAGGCCTTCGAGGAGGTGGCAGGTTTCTGTATCAACGCATTGTATTTATTTATTTTTTTTTTTTTGCATTTATACAGCGCGCTGTTACCCGAAGGTGTCCTGGCGCTCGATGAATACTCCTAAAGGATCAGGCCAGAATCGGATTAATGAGTAAACAGCCAGGTTTTAATGCCTCTCCTAAAGGTCATCAGGTCTATCATATTCCTCAGGGCAACGGGCAAGGCATTCCAGGCCTTTGTTGCCCCCAAAACAAAGCTCCTGCCTCCCCACCGTGCCTTCTTTATACGTGGAACTTTGACCAAGCGCTGCCCAGCTGACCTTAAGTGTCTGGAAGGAAGATACCATTGAAAGTACTGCTTCAGGCAAGCCGGCCCCTGGCCTTGCAAAGCCTTAAAGACCAGACATAAATAAGGCTTTGAAAGAGATACGCTTCCGAACTGGCAGCCAATGTAATTTGATAATTTCAGAGGAGATGGAGGCATACTTTGGTATGCCCATCAGCAGTCTAAGTGCCGCATTTTGCAACACCTGCATTTTATTAAGAAGCCCCTGTTGGGCATTCAAAAGCAGGCTGTTGCAGTAGTCTAGGCGTGACAACACTAATGCCATAATAACTGTTTATTTACTGCTCTCAGGCAAGAAAGGGAGAATCTTCCATACCATTTTAAGTGTAAAAAATACTGATGATGCTATGGCATTGACCTGAGGCCTAAAGGTGAGCTGCTCATCGATAAGGACTCCCAATTTCTTCACTTTCGCGACTGGTATAGGCGGGGAGCCCATCTCCTCCGGCTACCAACGAGGACTCCAAAAGTCCTCCTTTGCGCCTTTGTAGTGACAGAGGAATTTGTAATGATTGGGTCTGCTTATGACCGTTGCCCACCACTATCTCAGCACATTGTAGCCTAATATAGTGACCTTTAGACAGCACTGACTATTGGCTTTGTCATGATTTGCAATTCACATCATCACATAACATAGGGATGTGTAGGCTTGAAGTTCTCTCTATGTTTCTGACTTTATCTTGCTTAGTGCCTATTGGCTTTGGCATGATTCTATGTCTTCTTGCATCTTTCGCAAGCATAGAGGCCTATGCTCGAGTGACTCCATGTTCTAAACTGTCGCCATCTCTCCAGCCCCTCTGGGTGAGAGGCAATGCTTACATTCCTACCTGTTTTTCACTTTTCCTTTAACAGAGCGAACCGGTTCTTATCCAAGGAATGTGCATTGCTCTGTGCCGGAGTCACAACAACAGTTCGGCCGGCTGGGGGGGTGTCTTTGGCACAGAGTTGTACAGGAATCTGATGGAAGGCTGGGTGCTTGCTATAAGCTTCTCTGGTAAACCTGCATTCTATATTAGCAAGAGAGTTAGAGGGCAGAGTGCCAGTTGCCAGTTACAAGTTGGAAGAGCCAGTTGCCAGTTGCAAGTTGGAAGGGCCAGTTGCAAGTTGGAAGCAGATGGAAGAGCCAGTTGGAAGCCAGTTTGTTCAGATGGAAAGGCCATGGGTAACATCAGATGCTAGAGATGCTGATCTGTTGGTGATGGTGGTCTGGTGGTAACAGAGAATCCTGATCGAACCAGAGAGATGGGCCCCCTTGAAAGCCAGATGTATAGAAACATGGTGAGGTGTTCTAAGAATGTTCTTATTATAACTGTTTATGTTTAACCATCTTTACTTTTCAGCTTTTATATGTATAAATGTTTTGGTGATCGTGATAATGTTTAGTTATTTCTTTTCTTGTCATCCTATTATCATGTAATAAAGAGACCCCAATGTGCATCAGTTTCACTTGTCTGTTTTCTTCTGAAAGGGAGCGTGGATCATTCTTAGCCAGGTGCTAGGGTGTAGAAGGATGGGTGATGCCCTTCTCCAAAAAGTAACTGAAGACAGGAAGTACTCCACCCTTTTTTATCAGGGAATAACTACAAGTGCAATTTCTATCTCATACATTCAGTAAGGGAAGGTCGGGCCCCTTGTCCAAATAAGGGAAATCGGCTCCCAACAGGCATGTCCAAATTTTAGGTGTAGCTCCCTCTCACAATTGCGTTGTTTTCGTGCCAAGTGCACGTTGTTGTGTCGCAGGATTCTGTTTCTTGCCGTGCAGTGGCGAGTTGTTTTGTTGTTTCTTACCCGTGGTAAGTTGTCACCGAAAGGTGTTGGTTCTTGTTGCATTATTGTACATATCCCCCAAGACTATGGCTCCAGATTGTCAGTACTTTTAGCTGTACGCGTGTGGACATTTGTATTATTCCTTTCTCAGGTTGGTATTTTATGTGTCTATGTGTGGTGTTTTTATGAGTCCTGAGGAGGGCTGTGGTAAGTAGTGGCTTGGTGAGTAGTAGGAGTTCCAAATTGTGCCAGAACCCAATTCACTACACGCATACAAACCCTCCTTACTGAATCTGACACTGTCTGATAAGGAAATGGAATCCCTTCTTTCAGACTTCCCATACCACTGGGCCAAACATAACATTACTTACCTAGGAATCAAAATAACACAGAGGCTGGGAGGACTTTTTAAGGCTAACTACTCTGCACTGCTTCACCAGGTACAGAAAGAATTGAAACGATGGAAACCTCTATACATATCCTGGCTAGGCCAAATTCATGCAGTACCCCCAAAATTATTATATCTTTTTCAAGCCCTCCCTATAAGTTTGGACAGAGACTTTCTTCCCAAGTTATGCACGCTCATCACACAATACATCTGGCTGAATGGAAGAGCTATTGTTCGCTTTAATCCAGCGCCTCAGGAACGCAGGAGGGGTTGCATTTCCAGACTTGGAACTATATTATAAAGCAGCACAGCTATGGGTGATAGCTGAGTGGTCTTTACAAGAGTCAGACAAACAATGGCTGCATACGGATAGATCAATAGTGGAACCTACTTTGTGGGACTTGCTATGGAAGCCGAGGAAGTATCACCCTCGCAATGCTTATCTCAGCACACCCACCAAGAAAACTATGAGGGTGTGGGATTCAGTAGTGGGCAGGGCACACACCGATACACTTCAACCTGGAATTTCTGCTGGCGCTCAACCCAGGCCCATTTGAAGAATGGCAAAGGGGCGGTTTCCTGCGAGTGTCTAACCTATTTCATAACTATGATATTTTAACATTCGAGAGTTGTCGACGCTACTTTAATCTATCTGCTTCCGAATACATACACTACCTCCAACTTAAACATTGGGACTTACAACCTGACATGCGGGAGGAGGCCACCAGGGAACTCATTCTTATATGCACTTCTCCTCTCTACTCTACAGTCTCCACGGCCTAGACATATCACCTTGTGGGAGACCATGTGCTAGAGCGAGCTCTCAGAGCACCAGTGGAAGAAATTGTGGAGGGATATAGTAAAAAATAATTGTTCTATAGGAATTAGGGAAGCACACTATAAGATAATTTACAACTGGTATCTACACCCGGTAAGACTGAAAACATTATTCTCGGAGGTCTAGGATCGGTGTTGGAGAGACAGCGGCCTACTAGTATACTTCAAACACATTTGGCGGGACTGCCCCACTATCAGACCCTTCTGGACAGAAATCCTAGCTCAAATTAAAGAAATTCTAGGCTACCCGATCCCTACCACACCGCAGTTTGTATTATTGCATTATTGGGAATAGGAAATGAAACACTAGAACACCAGACAGAGGGGAACCAAGCCATTATGTCGTTATGTCTCGGAGCAGCCAAACTAGCAATAGCGGCAGCCTGGAAGAAAAAAGAGCCCACAGCCCTGACTCAGTGGCAGGCGCGACTATGGGGAGCACTTGCAAAGGAATGAATGGCAGACATTTTTCGAGATACCTTTACGAATTTTGAGCCCAGCTGGGGCCCGCTGATCTAATACTTATCTCGAGGCATAACAATGGCAACATGCCCTCCCACAGTTACAGCACTTCATCTCTTCCATTTCTAAAGATAGACGGGAGGTCAGGGCAGTTCCCCTAAGACACATAGACAGGTCCTCTTACACGAGTACCATCCCTTCATACACACATATCACAGGCGGGAGCAGCCAGTGGGGGAAATTTTCCCCTCTTTAAGTGCTGAAGGCAGCCACTGACATCTGACATCCCGTCCTTTGCCTAGCCTCCTCCTTCCTCTTTTTCCTCCTCTTTTCTTTTAATTGATTTATTTATTTGCCACCAAGTCTCTGTTGACAGGAGGCAGTTGGGTTAGGGTGGAAGTGGGGGGGGGGGGGTTGGTTGGGGTTTATTAACCCCCCTTTAACTGCCACAAAACTCCTCCTTACTCTTTTGTACAGCCCTCCCTTTTGTAGTAAGTATTCCCCATCTTCTGAACACTCTGTCCCTCCCACATTTACTACTAAATTGTACACTTTAATGTGCGTAGGTCTCTGGACCGCTGCACAAAATAGATAGCAGAGGCGGAGGTCTCGTCATGTAGATTTGAAAATACCATTTTGTAGTATGTGAGCTGTACTCTTGCAGTATTATTAAAAATACTATGAAATGCGGTTTGTGATTAGGTCCCCAACAACCAGACATGTGTCTTGGTGGAGACTACGATCCAGCGGCACTGGTAGCTGAATTGAACTAGAATGAAGGGGGAATGTACACATGTATGCACCATTCCTAGGTGTTATTTTGCGACACACAACAGGTAAGACTTCTGGGAAGTACAGTAGCACTTCCACAACGTGACCAAAACATCTGAAGCAATACTTGAGAATTTCACGTGTCCTCTTTGATGCCTCAGATCTGTGTGCGTAAGTCAGTTTTGGCAGAGTGGGATGAGGTAAGCTCGTCAGAAAATGGGGAAAGTGGGCACATTCATAATACCAGTGAAGAGAAGCATCCCGCTCTGCATGCTGCTATCCTGATGACTTGTCCCTATTTGAGCTGTACTGTCCCTTGTACACAGCTATCGTTTCTGCTTTGCGCAGTTCTTGTACAATTTCTATCATTAGTCGTGCTAATATCTAGGATGGCTGTCAGATTACATTACTGATAACCAGAATCAAATAAACTTACGAGAATTAAATTAATTTCAATAACAAGTTGTTTTACGTATCAATCACTTCATTATCACATGTCAGCAGCTATCCCTTTATACAGGTCTTTGACATCAATTGATATATTTGAGTACCAGTCTAAAAAAGACTTCTAAGATGGTGTATCTAAATTTAGAACATTGTGGCACAGGTAAACATAAGGAACACCATTTAAACACAATGTTATGTTAAGTTATGTTATGTTATAACGACGTGTAAAGCACACGGCTGCCCCAGCAAAGGGGCGTTACGGCGCTGAAGACAGAAAACTGGACCGCTTGTAGTAAAAAAGACAGCTTACAACGGAGGAAAGTGGAATGTTTTAACAGCTTTACAGAAAGGCAGATAGGTATTTATACTGCGGATGGAAGTGGGGAGCGCATTTCAGAGTTTCGAGGCCAGCACACAGAAGGAGCACCCTCCAGCACTGACCCTCCTCACCCTAGGGACAGCCACAAGATTCTGTCCTATAGATCGAAGTTGGCGGGAGGGGTTGTAAAAAGTAGACAGATTGGCCAGAATACATGGAGATGAAAAATTTAGGATTTTGAAAGTAATGCAGAGGGCCTTGAACTCTAAGCGTTTGGCCACAGGCAGCCAATGGAGGCGACGAATAGCATTAGAAGTAATACACCTCCTAGGCAGGTCAAGGAAAGCCCGAGCCGCCGCATTCTGGACCCTTTATAGTCTGACAATTTTGGACTGGTTGGCCCCTAAATAAAGGGAACTGGCATAGTCCAGTTTTGACAGGTTCAAAGCCTGGACAATAACCTGCCAGATTGGGGGATTGAAGAAACCCAACAGTGGTTTGAGCCCCCCCAGTAGCCCAAAACAAGGCCCTGACACCTTCTTGGTTTGAGTTCGAAAGCGAAGGGCGGTATCAATCCAAACCCCCAGGTTTTTTACCACCTGTTATGGGGCAGGTGCTGGCCCCAGAGTGAAAGGCCACCAGTGCTCACTCCACAGCTCTGAGTCTCTCCCCACCAGCAGTACCTCAGATATGCTGCCATTGACTTGGAGACAGTTGGCAGTCATCCACTCAGCGACGGACTCAAGATCGCTCCGAAGCTTACAAGCGTCCTGAGTGTTGTCGTCGGAGAGTGTGACTACCAACTGAGTATCGTCTGCATACGATACTACTATGAGCCCTCTGTTCTTAGCCACCGTCACCAGTGGTTGAACATACAGGTTAAAAAGGGTAGGGCTCAAAGCTGAGCCCTGCGGTACCCCCTCCTTGGTGGCATAAACTCTGGAGACAAAGGGAGCAGCGGCTACCTGGAAGGACCTCTTGGAAAGAAAGGAGGCAAACCAATCCAGGATGGGGCTCACTATGCCTGCCTCCTCCAGACACCTCACAGGATCTGGTGGGAGACCGTATCGAATATGGCACTGAGATCGAGCAGAATAAGTGCCGAGGTATGACCCTGATCCAGGGCCCAGGTCAGATATTCGGTAACAGCAAGTAGAGCAGATTCTGTGCTGTGACAAGGACGGAAACCATTCTGAGAGCGGTCTAGTATGTTATTTTCCTCCAGCTACCCCGCCAAGATGGTGAAAGGGCGAGATTTCGATCGATACCTTATCTCTATTGATCCAAACCTCGATCTGGTCGACTGAACCTTTATTGCCTGTCTGTAAGGAAAGGAAGTGCACCCATTTCCAAGTTAGTTCACCCAAGAAAGGACTCTACTCTCAAAGATCACGGACAACTTCTAGTTTTCAAAAGTTTATTGTAAAGATATAATGAGCTGCAAATACAGGCATCTCAGAATGAGATTCACGAGATACACAGGTCCAATTACATACATGTGCTCTCGGAAAGCCCTCAAACGAGCAACAGAAATCACTAACACAAGTTCTAGAAATAGCAAAGCTATCAGCATAGACGCATATCTCTCCTTCATTTAGGTTGGAGGAAAAAACACACAGGTTAGGCGTCCCTACCCTGTTCTAGATGGTATCCCTACTTAACCAAATCCCAACCTAACAAAGGTGTCAGCAGTGAATGACCCCCAAGGGAAGTCACTCACTCTTAGTCTCTTGGTGAAAACCTATAGTTCTCCAGTCATGACCCCTCTCTGCCTACCCATCCACTCTCTTAGGGGTCCTCAGGTCTCTGCTCTAACTCCACCCAGGGGTGCTGTCCCTAATACAAAACAGTCAACAACATTTGAGACGCCCCTTGTGGAACGCCCCTCACGTGGTGCAACTTCTGGCTTTTTCCATGATGCTTTGTCTTGGGCCTCAGACGTTAGAGTTGACCTTGCTTCTCAGATTCTTCTCCGGCCCGCTGATACCCCTTAAACATTCCAAAACCCTCCTCCATGTCTGGGCCGTCTACTGAACAGACCTCTATTCATTCATTTATAATTGGATCCCCCCTTTCCTGTTGCAGACAGATATCAGTAGCCAAGAACCCAACTCTCATATACTTCTAAAAGAAAAAGGCTTGCAACATTTCTCAGCCCAGACATGTACGTGTAAATCAATGCTAAAACATTTCAGGCCTACAATATTTCTCATTATGATTATAACATTCAACTTCTTCATTTAATTAAAACATGTTAATACTCTTATTCTATTATTAAGTAAACATTTCTATAAATCATGGCCTATTTAATGCAATGGCCAAAAACCTTAAAACAATCTGTGTCGTGAAAAGAACCACCTTCCCTTTCCCTCCAGCTCTGGCCCTGAGGCCTACCACGTTCTGCGTTTAACCGCATACCATCTCATGTTTTAGCAGCTTCACGACATGGATTCAAAATAATCACATCTAATAAAGTCATATAATGTCACACATTTCTGTATTAGTTCCACTTCTACTTAAATCTCTACATTAGCTATACATTTTAGGATATATTTGCAAATACTATTAGCACTCATGGCATTTCTCTTCATGACTTGTGCTTACTACAGGTAAGTGTGATGTACTCATACATTTATCAGTTTGCGCTCTCTCAGTTCCCCCCTTTGATGACCTCTCGGGGTCATCACTAACATTTAAACTGCAGTTATTGCTGGCATTCTCTGCGCTTCCAGAGCTCTCAGGCTCCTGTACTGATTATCTTGTATGGCAGCCAATCTCTGCAGCTGCTCTCTTTGGGCCCTTTCTGCCTTTCTTGCTCTGTACCATTTGAATACCCTCACCAATCCCCACAATATTATCCCACAGATCAATATTATGATGATAGGCTTTAGGATATACCATATAAAGCTTTTTCCTAAGGTGGAAAACCACCCTCCAACTGCACTCATTCCGTGGCCCACCTTTTCCCAGACATTTTCTCTACTCAAGTCTTCGATCTCCTTGTGAATATTAGTTATGTTCTTAATAACTTTCTCAAGGGGTTTTGAAAGGTCTGGAATATAAGTGCAACATTCCTGAACCTTCAAAGCCTTACAGACTCCGCCCTCTTTTGCTAATAGGACATCTAATGCAAGACGATTTTGAAGAACCATAGCCCTTATCGATTGCATCTCTCCTTCTACCAGCATTAAGGACTGAGCAGTGCTGGCAGACAACCTGTCGACAACTGTTGCCAGTCGTCTAATTTTAACATCATTAAGGATTATTCCCAAAAGAGGAAACATAGCTCCAAAGACATCTCCAACCATTTCTGCATCGCCTAAATCTCTCCTTCCCCTCGATGATGTCTGGCCCTCAATGATCAATAAGTCTTGTGCATGATATATTTTGGGGAAGACAATTGCCAAATAACATGATCCATACCAGTTGTCAGGTAGTCTCACGTAAGCATTTCTTCCACATACAAAATACACATTTGGAATCACTTGCATTCCCTTCAGGAAATCCTTAGTGTAGTACTCTAAATTAAAAGCATGTTCACAGTCAACTTCACCCACGTATACATTTTCATAATACGTTTTGGCTCGGTGAAGACATAACTTTCCTCTCTGCGCTTTATCTAAAGCTATTGGACCACTACTACCCTTTCTCTTGTGTGACTTCTCTTCCTCGGTCCAATCTATTTTCCCTTGTCCTGATTTTTTCAAAATCTTTTGTCTCCTGTAACGATCATCCACCTGCCCTATGAACTTTTTCTCGACTTCTGACACCTTACATGTCAGGTTATTTCTACGGGCATGTGAAGTATCTAAGGTAATCCAAGGAATGAAGAACTTGGCCAATCTGTCTTCACTCTTCCAGTAATCCCATTTATTCATCTGCTTATAATTTGGGACTTCTGGCAACACTGAATCATAATTAGAGAAATAGTATTCAAAACTATCTCTCTCATAAAATATACTAAGCAATAAGCTACATGTAATGCCATATGTCAGCGGGAGGTGATGGTATCTAATACCCTCGTCTACAGATGCCGGCAACTGCATGCAGACATAGCAATCCTTAACCTCCATGGCATCCACGTATTCATACAAGAGTTTAGCATAAGCATTTGACCTAAAGTCTCCTTGGGACTCGTCTACATGTAACCTGCGGGCTTCTGCAGCCAATAACGCTTTCTCTTGAGTGTTTTCCCTTTTCTCACCTGCAACAGTGGGTGTAAGTGTTACTGCAGAACTCGCATCAGTTACCTTTACCTCTTCTGCATGTCCCTTTACATAAGAAAGTGTTACCACTAAAGCTATTAATATTATCACTCCTACTATTAGTGTACCTATTATACATTTAGCTCTGCGGTTCGGGGTGCCGGCCTCCATTTCGTCAGACTATATAGTTCTCTCTTTATCTCCGCAAAAAGTTCTTTTCCTCTCGTTCCTTTACAGTCTCTTTTCAATCCTTTTTGTCTTTAGAATCCACACAGCTGGAGGCTGACAACCTTCTTCGCAAAAGTCCTTTAACAGTTCAAAAAGACAACCCTAGCCCTTCTCCATCAACTCAAGGGAAGTTCCCTACAATTCACTGCTTCCTGGGCGCTAGGTAATCTTCTTTTTCTGCTTGCTTTATTTACAAAGTCCTTTAACAATCGACTATCAGATTTGTGGTTGCAGCTTCAATAGCATAGTTCAATATTTCCAAGCGAAGAGTGTGCTCTTCATGTGCTGTTATCGTTGTACCAAAGTCGGGGAATTGCAATTCTGTAAGAAACATGTGTTTTAACTTACTGAGGCGGGGAGGTCTGGGGAGCACGAATGTTAGTGACCCTTCTTGTTCGACACCGGGTACCAACAGCCGTATTTCCACGGTGATAATGGGCTCAGAACTGGACACCACCACCGCTCGGATCCTCCCTGTCTCCGGTTTCACAGACATTTGTCGCCAGATATGTCCACTCAGGTGTGGAGTATCTTCTGTTAGGCACACGCACTCTTCTTGACCTTCTTCGGTCCGGTGCTTCAACGCCCTGAGCACCTTCTTCTGGGTCTGAGTCTTCTGATATCGGAGGAAGGGTTAACTCTGGAGTTGACCTCAGGCTAGAGCTCCTTCTTTGCGGCCAATTAGCTTCTCCACGTGCCCTTCTACTCCTTCTCCTTCTGGTCTGTTCTCGCTCTCTTTCAGACCTGTCAGGGTCAGACTCGTACTCCCAGCTATTTTCTCCTTCTGTAGCGTCGTCTGTTTCACTGTTGTACTGACCGTCCTCAGCTTGGTCAGACTCGTTCCCTGCTTCCGCTGGCACCTCTACAGCTTGGCTAGCCCCCTCTATGGCTTCTTGGTCCCCAGCTGGACGTCCATCCGAGAGAGGAGCTGTTTCCAGAGGTGCTGGAACCCTTTTCGTATGTGACGCGTGGATCCAATTGGGCAGGCCTCCCACCTTTACAGCTGTGCTTGTGATCAGGATGACCTGGTAGGGCCCACGCCAACGAATATCCAAGCAGCTTCTTCTCACATGTTTCTTCACCAGGACCCAGTCCCCAGGATACAGGTCATGGCAAGGGCCCTGGCACGCTGGAACCTCGGCAGCCTGTACCTGAAGAGACACAGAACGCATTGCGTCAGACAGCCCCTTACAATAGTCCAGGATCATATCATCTGTGATATTTAACAGTGCAGTAGCTGGAATAGATGGCAGCCTCATTGCTCTCCCCATTAACACCTCATGTGGTGACAACCCTGTTCTTCTGTCTGGGGTACTACGAAGGCTCATGAGGACTAATGGCAGGGCATCAGGCCAACTCAGGGTCGTTGAGGAACAGACTTTAGCTATTCTGGACTTGATCGTTCCATTGATCTGTTCCACAATTCCTGAGGCTTCTGGTCGGTAACTGCAATGGAGCTTTTGGTCAATATTTAGCGCAACACAAATCATCTTCACAAGCTCGCTGTTAAAATGTGTTCCCCTATCTGATTCCAAAAAGGCCGGCACCCCGAAACGAGGGATAAGTTCTCTAAGCAGTAACTTAGCCACTGTGAGGGTGTCGCACCTACGTGTAGGATATGCCTCAACCCACCTGGAGAACACACAAACAACCACCAGGACATAGCGAAGGCGGTTGCATCTTGGCATTTCAATGAAATCTATCTGCATTCTATTGAATGGACCTCCAGACCTTCCTATGTGACTTAGTGCAACTGGTGTTCTTTTTCCTACGTTCAGCTGCTGGCAGGTCACACAACGCTGACACACTGCTTCTGCTGCTATTCTAAACTTAGGGTTGTACCAAGTCTGTCTAAACACTCTCAGCATAGCATCTCTCCCTAGGTGTACTGGACCATGTATGAGTCTAGCCATTGGACTCACCATCTCATTGGGCAACACTGCTCTGCCGTCTGCTGAGACCCAAAAATGGGTCTCACCCATTACACATCCTGCCTTTTCCCATGTTTCTTTCTCAGAATCAGGAGCATTTTCTTGCATGGTTGACAGTTCATCCCAAGTATCAACAGTTTCCAGAATCATGGCTAATTCAGTTCTTACATTTATTCCACCCACATCCACCTCTGTGAAAGAGTAACCCTGTTCCGCGCAATACCGTGCAACTTCATCAGCATATCTATTGCCTTTCGAAACAAAGTCCTCATTTTTGGTATGTGCGATGCACTTTACAACTGCGATACTTGCTGGACATTGCAATGCTTCTAACAACAGGCGCACAAACTCTCCATTGCGAATGGGAGAGCCTGAAGAAGTCATGAACCCTCTTTGAGACCATAACTGCCCGTAATCATGAACTACCCCAAACCCGTATTGGCTGTCGGTGTAGATGGTGACTCGAATTTGATTGCCTGCTAAGCAAGCACGTGTCAGGGCAATAATCTCGGCTACCTGAGCGGAGTTTACTCCTTCCAGGCACCCTGCTTCCACAACTCCTTCTATTGTACAAACAGCATACGCTGCTCTCAATTGCCCAACTTCGTCTCTTACACATGAGCCATCGACAAAGAAAATTTCATCTGGGTCAGTCAGTGGCTCATCCACAATGTCGGGTCTGGGTTTGGTGCATAGTTCAGTCACATCGAGACAGTCATGGTCTGTATATTCATCATCATCTTCAATATCATTTGGAAGTGGCATCAAGGTAGCAGGGTTCAAAACAGAGCATCTCTTGAGGGTCACGTTCTCTGCAGCAAGAATAACTTGCTCATAGCGCGTGAGCCTGCTATTGGTCAGATGCTGTGTTTTGGTCCTGGTCATCAACAGTTCAACAGAATGTGGCACGCACACCTCTAACGGGTGCCCCATGACAATATTTTCACATCTCTCAATGCTGACACCCGTTGCAGCAACGGATTTGAGACATCCGGGCAACGCTGCGGCTACTGGGTCTAAAGTAGCCGAGAAATAAGCAACTGGTCTACGGGCATTCCCATGGATTTGGACCAACACAGACAACGCACAACCTTCTCTCTCACAACAGTAAAGAAAAAATTGTTTATTGTAATCAGGCATTCCCAATGCCGGAGCACGACACAGGTCCTCTCGCAACTGTAGGAACGCCATCAAACAGTCTTTGTCCCATGGTACCGGATCACTCACCTCCTTGTGCGTCAGTTTTTGCAAGGGCTTTGCTTTCAGTGAAAAGTTCACGATCCACTGTCGGCAATAACCCACCATCCCTAGAAACATCCTGACCTCTCTCTGGGTCTGAGGCGCATTCATTTTCATGATCGCCTCTATCCTGTCTGGTGACACTTTTCGTTTGCCTTTCTCAATTCTGTGTCCCAAGTACTGCACTTCTGTCAGGCAGTACTGCAATTTTCCCGGGGATACCTTATGCCCATTGGCAGCTAGGTGATTTAACAAAGCAATGGAGTCTTCCCTGCAAGCTTCTTCTGTTTCTGACGCCACAAGGAGGTCGTCTATGTACTGGACCAGAACTGACTTCTGGGGCAGCACTAGACTTTCAAGATTTTTCTTCAAAAGCTGGTTAAAGATCGATGGGCTCTCCGTATACCCCTGAGGGATACGACACCATGTTAGGACGCGATCTTCCAGCTTAAATGCGAAAAGAAAATGGCTATCTTCGTCCAGAGGGATCGAAAAGAAAGCCTGGCAAAGATCGATCACAGTGAACCACTCTGCTTGGAATGGAATCTGAAACAGTATCACTGATGGATTCGGTACCACTGGACAACATGAAACGACTATGTTATTAATCTTTCGAAGGTCCTGCACTATCCGAAATTTCCCATTTGGTTTCTGTAGACCCATAATCGGGGAGTTGCATGGACTACCCACGATTTCTTTCAGTATTCCCTGTTTAATCATGGACTCGATCACGGGTTTTATGCCTGCAATCGTTTCTGGAGTCAATTTATATTGGGGTGTTCTTGGGAACTCAGCATGCGGTTTCACTACAATTTTCACTGGGTCCACCCCTTTGACCAAACCAATCTCTTCCCCAGTGAAATCCCATACTTCTGGTGCCACTGTCTCTCTCAAGTCCCAGGGGAGCTCCTCTACTGTTAAAGTAGGGTACAGTTCCACGCATATTCTAGAGTTTGCAACTTTGAAATCTGCATCATCATCATTGGTCAATACCTCCACTCCCTGAGGTGTACAATATATAGTACAATTCAATTTACACAACAGGTCTCTTCCTAGCAGACACACAGGACTTGAATCGCAAACCACAAACTGGTGCTCATCGCTGTACTTTCCTATTTTCACCTGCACCGGTTCTGTCAATTGGCTGGTTATTCTCCTGTTTGCGACCCCTACCACCTGTATGGTCTCTCCAGACATGGGCAGGTCTGGAACTGCAGCTGATCTGATCGTGGATCTAGTGGCTCCTGTGTCCACCAGAAATGTCGTAGGGCACCCTGCTACTTCTGCTTCCACATAGGGTCCCCTCTGATCTACCTCTAAGGCTGCCCCGAGGGTGCAGTCTTCTCTTTCCACTCTCTGTCCGGTTAATGGGTCCACATAATAGCACTCTTCACCTTCCACAAACAGGGGCATTTGTCTATAGGTCTTACCCATACTCCCTACTCGAGGAGGTTGCGGGAACTGGGCTCGGGGAGGAGCCCCCCCCCCTTTGAGCACCTTTCCTTGGTATGGCGTCGCCCCTCTCATAGGTGCGCTCTGGACCTCTTCCTCCTCTATCTCTTGCTCTCCTATCTCTACATTGTAAGGGCACTCGCGTTTCCAATGCCCCAACTCGTTGCACTGGTGGCACCTAGTCGTTTTCTTCAAGGTAGCTATGTCTATTCTAGGTCTAAAGGTGGAACTCTCCTCATTACCCTTGTTCTGACTGTACTGCTTCTTTCCTCCGGTACCTGTCCCTTGCTGCTGTTGCTGTTGTCCCCCCTTCCCTGCTGCCTGCATCTGCACCACCATCAACTTTTCTTTTAGTTTCTTAGCCTTGGAGTCTATCTCATCACAGCAGTACCTGGCATATCTCAGTATTTCATCTAGGGGTTTAGTTTGCCAACAAATCGAGTGTTGCTGAATCATTAAACTAATATCCGGTCTCAGTCCCAGGACGAACTTGGACACAAATTGCCCTATGTCCTTTGGATCCATTACATCCAAGCCGCTATACTGTTTAAACGCCTTCAGCAATCTCTCGTAATATTCATGAACTGTCTCTTTGGGTTCCTGTCTTGTTCGGTCTATTCTGACCCAATCTATGTCTTGCATTGGCACCTTCTCTTTCAGCCAAGTCATCACTCTCTCGTATTTTGCCATCACAATCTCGGACGGCCCATTAGTCTTGGCATCTCTTTCTGGCTCCGTTATGGGCCACTCAGCGCTAACCTTGCATGCTGTCCACAGGTCGCCTGGTACTACAATGTCAAACAGCGTGTTCAGATCTATCCAAAGGACCTTTGAGATTTTTACAAATCTCTCCACTTGCTTGTACCACTCCACTGGGCTCTCTCGTAACTTGGGGAAAGAGGTGGTAAAAGCAGCTAAATCTCCCCTACTCCAAGGGACATGTACATAATTCCCATTTGCAACTTCACGCAAAGGGTAAGCTTCTATTCCCTGCTGTCCTGGTGTCATACCAATCATGCTTCTCCTGCCGGTCCCTTTCTTGGACCACCTCTCTTCCCACTTATCTAGTGCCCTCCATGTCCTTATTCCAGTAATCAGTTCCCTTATGTGTGTTTTCAGCCCAATCGTTCTCCTCTCATCTAGGTCTCGATCTGAGTAATGTAGCCTGTGGTTACCCTGTAATGCCTTGGTTCTTGACAAGTCCACCATATATTTGCCTGCTAGTTCGACTAACTTCTCATGAACTGCTCTCGCTTTTCGAGTAATGTCCTTTGCCATATACAGTATTTCATCCTGTTCATACATTTCCATTCTTTCTAAAGGCAGGGTACCATCTACCATGTCATCCAGATCTGACCTTAAACTGGAGACATCGAGTCTTTTGGCTTTTATCTCAGCTCGCAATATGTCTTTCGAAGGGGGCTCACTGGTCTCCCTACCATCCCAACTTCGAGCTCTGCGTTTGGGCTCGGGAGAGTTAATGGGTGGTCTCCCTCGCTCCCATCTCTCCAGGTCCCATGCTCGGCCATCCGATCTAGGAAGGTGATGGAACACGGGCCTGTTACCCCCACTCTCTCTCTGCCCACTCTCTTCTTCTTCTCTCCTCTCACCGCACATCTCTCTGTTATTTTCCCTCTGGTCGCTACACTCCCTTTGCCTCGTATCGCTCAGTATCCGATACGATCCTTCCTGGTTCCCCATATTCCCTGGGCTGCGCTCATTGCCGTCATCACAGGGACTATGGTGCGACCTCTCACAACTCCCATTCAGTTCTCTGGTGCCGGGCACACAGTGTGGACATTTAAAGCTGTTTCTGTACTCTTGTGCTCTCCTCTCCCCTTCACTGAGTATTGGGCGCGCCACCCCTTCACTCCCGGGGCCCCCGTTTTCCAGGTCTGTTCTACCTCCACTCCGGGCCCAATGGGTGACTCCCCTACTCCCTCTACAGTCCCACTCCGGGCTACTCTCCCCAGCCCCGCAGTGAGTCCGTGCTCTGCTGTCCTGACTTTCCCTTTCTGCTTCTGCAGCATTGATGCACTTTTGAGCCTTCACTGCCTCGTCCCACTGCTTCATGTACTCATTTAGCTCTTGAAAGGATTTTCGTCCCGATCCCCTCAGATCCATTGGCCATCTAGGGCCCCCAGGATCTCCTCCCGGGTCCCCTGCTGTGTGCATCGGTGTACTCCATTCTCTGGGTATCGGCATCTGACTTGGGGAATTAGTGGTATCTTTCCTCCTAGCCTTCTCTGCTCTTTCTCTGTCTTTCCGTACCCGTTCTTCCCCTCTTGCTCTTTCTTGGTCATATATCGATATTATAGGACCTATGGTAACAGGTACTTGTAGTGCATCTGGTAATGGGTAGGATGTGGCACTTTCCGTTTCCGGCGCTCTTTGTACCACAAACCTACCGACCACCTGTTGCACCTGACTAGGCTGGAACAGCTCTTTCTTTGGCTCAGGATCCCACTGTGAACTGGGAAGCGGTCTATGCTCTCCTGCAATGCCCCCCTTTTCTCCCTCAGTATTCTCGACCTCTCCCCCTGCTTTATTATATGGGGGTGGCCTGTCTGTCAATAATCTGTTTATCAGGCTATCCTCTGTTTCGCTCTCATCATCTTCTTCTAGGGGGCTTTTATTTACTGGCGCCTCTAACACTGGGTACAGTTTATTTATTTCCAAATTATGCACTCTCCATCTTTTAGCATCTGCATCCCACCTGGCATCCTGTACTGCCCTTACCGATCGTTTCACCCTTTCTTGTCGTCTGTTCATATTCTTTTCATGCGCTGCCCTAATCCATGCTTCAAGAGCTTCAAACTGGGTTGGTCTAGGCAAGGGTCTAATTGAGGTCATGACTGATTTTAATCGATGTAACACCTCTAATCTGAACGTCCCGTACTTCGGGAACGTCAGTTCCTCGTTTCCTTCAGTAATCTTACTCCACTCTGATATCCAAAGGATCGTATGCAACCCAACATTTACTGCCATGTAACGAGCTGGCGTACCCTCCGGCGGGGCTTCTTCCCCTTCATACGATCCCCGCTTCTCTTTCTTAAACAACGCTTTCAACCATTTAAAACACTTCATAATTATGCGCACAAAATCCAGCCTCGCTACTCTGTTTACTTCCTGATGACAATCCACCAATCCTATCGCGGCTTTGCTAGCTTGGCCTATCACAGCGCGGTCTTTCTCCTGTCGGCCAATCACGTCGCGACCCTGTGTGACGTGTTCGCTAGCTGGCCTATCACAGCGCGGTCTTTCTCCGGTCAGCCAATCACTGCGCGACACCACCTGACGTCTCTTTTCTCCGCTTCGCAGCAGCACCCCTCCTTTCTCAACTCGTCTCCCGGTTATGCATGCGTCCCATTCATACTCTGAAAAATGACTACTTCCGACCAAGCGGTCACTTCTCTCGACTGTACGTCCACAGTCTATCTGTAATTGTCAACACAACTGACGAGATGTCTTATCGTCTCTCTGATAGGTTGCTTACACACACAGTAACTTCCGACCAGCGTCCGTTACTCACGCACTCACTCTTACGTTCCCCCTATCTCGGTCTCTTGGGTGATCAATGGTACCTCATGACCCCCTTCACACTAGTTGACAATTACTCTGGGTGTCCGATACACCCGAACCACTTAAGCTCTCCTTGAACTTAAGATTTCCACCGGTTGCGCGCGCTCACAACCTGCTCCACAGTCACTCTACAGACATTCAACTCCGCCAGACATTACAACATAGATACAATACAAAAACACCGCAATCTAACACGCATAACCCTTTATACTCACTCTCGACCGATACTGCTGCTTTTTCTGTCTCACGTCATCCGGATCTTCTTCTGCGGGCTGTTCTTCCGATCATCGATTTCTAGGGGCCTTGGGGTAAGCTAACCTGGCCTAGGTCACCGTCCTCAAGAAGGCAACCATCCTCTATAGCTACCAACTGAAAGGGCGAGATTTCGATCGATACCTTATCTCTATTGATCCAAACCTCGATCTGGTCGACTGAACCTTTATTGCCTGTCTGTAAGGAAAGGAAGTGCACCCATTTCCAAGTTAGTTCACCCAAGAAAGGACTCTACTCTCAAAGATCACGGACAACTTCTAGTTTTCAAAAGTTTATTGTAAAGATATAATGAGCTGCAAATACAGGCATCTCAGAATGAGATTCACGAGATACACAGGTCCAATTACATACATGTGCTCTCGGAAAGCCCTCAAACGAGCAACAGAAATCACTAACACAAGTTCTAGAAATAGCAAAGCTATCAGCATAGACGCATATCTCTCCTTCATTTAGGTTGGAGGAAAAAACACACAGGTTAGGCGTCCCTACCCTGTTCTAGATGGTATCCCTACT
This sequence comes from Lissotriton helveticus, assembly GCF_964261635.1. NCBI lineage: Eukaryota > Metazoa > Chordata > Amphibia > Caudata > Salamandridae > Lissotriton > Lissotriton helveticus. Next base: position 870,320,854 of record NC_136069.1, read on the forward strand.
TAACCAAATCCCAACCTAACAAAGGTGTCAGCAGTGAATGACCCCCAAGGGAAGTCACTCACTCTTAGTCTCTTGGTGAAAACCTATAGTTCTCCAGTCATGACCCCTCTCTGCCTACCCATCCACTCTCTTAGGGGTCCTCAGGTCTCTGCTCTAACTCCACCCAGGGGTGCTGTCCCTAATACAAAACAGTCAACAACATTTGAGACGCCCCTTGTGGAACGCCCCTCACGTGGTGCAACTTCTGGCTTTTTCCATGATGCTTTGTCTTGGGCCTCAGACGTTAGAGTTGACCTTGCTTCTCAGATTCTTCTCCGGCCCGCTGATACCCCTTAAACATTCCAAAACCCTCCTCCATGTCTGGGCCGTCTACTGAACAGACCTCTATTCATTCATTTATAATTGGATCCCCCCTTTCCTGTTGCAGACAGATATCAGTAGCCAAGAACCCAACTCTCATATACTTCTAAAAGAAAAAGGCTTGCAACATTTCTCAGCCCAGACATGTACGTGTAAATCAATGCTAAAACATTTCAGGCCTACAATATTTCTCATTATGATTATAACATTCAACTTCTTCATTTAATTAAAACATGTTAATACTCTTATTCTATTATTAAGTAAACATTTCTATAAATCATGGCCTATTTAATGCAATGGCCAAAAACCTTAAAACAATCTGTGTCGTGAAAAGAACCACCTTCCCTTTCCCTCCAGCTCTGGCCCTGAGGCCTACCACGTTCTGCGTTTAACCGCATACCATCTCATGTTTTAGCAGCTTCACGACATGGATTCAAAATAATCACATCTAATAAAGTCATATAATGTCACACATTTCTGTATTAGTTCCACTTCTACTTAAATCTCTACATTAGCTATACATTTTAGGATATATTTGCAAATACTATTAGCACTCATGGCATTTCTCTTCATGACTTGTGCTTACTACAGGTAAGTGTGATGTACTCATACATTTATCAGTTTGCGCTCTCTCAATGGTATTGACGTAGACCTCAGAGATTTTAGAAACCCTGGGCAGGAGGGAGATGGGGTGGAAACTCTCCGGTTTGGCAGCGTCCATGTTAGCTTTTTTTATCAGGGGGACCGCCTTAGCATGTTTCCAAGTGCTCGGGACAACGGCCGTAGAGAGGAGGTAACATTTTCATCAAATAAGCCGGCTTAAGAGGATCAGTCGGGGAACCAGACTTGACTTTGCTGCAAAGCATGGACAGCTTCTCTTGGGAGATGGCAGGGAAAGTGGTGAGAGTGTGTGAAGTAGGTGGACAAGACACAGAGTCAGAACCTGATGAAACCTGAGGGAAGGATTTATAGATCTTCTCCACCTTCTCAACAAAGAAGGAGGCTAGAGCGTCGCATTGCTTGTCAAATGATATCAGAGTGGCAGTCAGGGTTGTCGATGATTTCAGCTCTTTCAGTATCGAAAAGATACTTTTAGATGGATTTGCACTGCTCTTGATTTCCTCCGCATAGTAGGTAGCCTGTTCCAACTGGATAGATCCATGATATTGCTGGATTGCTGTTTGATAGGGCCTCTTCAGGTTAGGGTCATGGTTCCTTCTCCATGCTCTCTCCAGCCTTTTACACTCTTTGCGCATGGAAGTGAGCTTGGCATTGTACCAGGAAAAAGATCTGGTACTATGGCTTTTAGACCATTTTGCTGGGATAAGAGAATTGAGGGCACTAAAAATCCAGTCCGAAAACAATTTATTGGCAGAATCTGGAAAACTGGGCACGGATGAGGAAAGGAGGTCTTGGAATTGCGCAGTATTAAGTTTATGCCAGGGGCGTCTAAGTGTGCGTGTCTGAGACACACCGCTCATGGGCACTACCCCAGAGAGTGTCATCGTTATGTGATAGTGACCGATCAGCACATCGGGGAGGGAGAGTGGACAGTCAGGAGTGCAAGATTAGTAAAGACTGGGTCCAATAGATGGCCACCGTAGTGTGTAGGACCTTGCACCAGTTAGAATAGCTGACATGCCGCAGGATCAGCGAGAAAGTTACCCATGTCAAGATCCTGAGGATTGTCCAGATGAAAATTAAAATCCCCAAAGATACTGAAATTTGCTGCTCTCATGGCTAAAGGTCCTACAGCACCGATAAGAGCAGTGCTGAACTCTTTGGAAGACCCAGGCCGGCGATAGATCAGTAAGCCCAGCAGAGTGTAGTTGGCGTTAAATGAGGTCTGAAAGTGCGCAGCTTCGCACCTAGCAAGGTACTCCCTCACAAAGTTGCATGGGTAGGAAGATTTGAAAATCACTGTAATGCCACCCCCTCTAGACCCTCGGTTGAGTGTCTTGATACTAAAACCTGGGGGAAGCGCCAAACCCGGTTCTGCGACATTATCATCAGACAGCCACGTCTCGGTTAAGAAGAGGACATCCAGGGCTTCATCCTGTTTCAGGTCGTAAACATATGCGTGGTGTTTAACTAGGGAATGACAATTTAGACTAAGAAGTTTTTTTTTGGGGCTAGTGCTAAGTACGGGACTGGGGGGAACAGGGGATGCCCAAGAGTTGAGACCACAGTGTAGACAGCAAAAAGGCGCCTCCAGAGTGGCACATGGAGGATGGCTGCAAGGCCATAGGCCCCTCCAAATGGCTAAGAGATCTGCTACAGAGTAGGTGACCATACCTCTAATTAAACCATCAGCGTGTGAGGTGTCTGTCAACAGCCAGGAGCAGACGGGCGCAGACGGGCTTGCCTTTGGCATGCCCGTTGCGCGTGTAACCGCTGCGTGCTCACCAGGGCATTGATTTAAATGGTGACACAACCCGGAAATGCCTCAAGTACGTGCCCGCCCAGCTGACCCTGAGAACACGCCTTCCGCTCTATCCGCACGCTGCTGTGGCGGAACGGGGCGTAGATCAGGGGAGAGTGGAATAAACCCCCGGCTGCAGTTAGGGTGAAAATGTGAAGCCCCAAAAAGGAAGGGTCGCCCCAGACAGACCCCCAAACCCCTCGTAAGTGCACACAAAGAGGCAGAGTATACGGCAACACAAATAGTAGTTTAAAACAAGTGAAGCAAGTGGTTAAAAGCTGAGACAACAAACCACAGCACTATCCACTGCGCGCTGGCCAGGGCATTGATTTAAATGGTGACACAACCTGAATGTTTTAATAGGAGAAGCAACAAATCAATCAAATTCTCAAATCTGCCAGGGAAATTAGCTAAAAAAACATTAAATCTAACTAAGACATACTCATCACTCATAAATTATGCCCCCTGCAAATTCTCTTGAAGAGGGTCGGATTTCATACTTTTCCCATGGCGGCTTTCAGCTTCCATTCCAGCTCTGGTAATTTGTTACTGTCGATCGAGCATTTTGTGCAAGAAATATAGACAGAATGAACAAGTCCGTGTTGGTCTCCATGGGTCATAAAATGTGGTTTATGGCATTCAATAATTAGCTGTGATCTCTCCGACTTTGATACAACGAATTTACCGAGAATAAAAAAAGCAGATGTATGACAAAAAGCAATTGCTGCTGGAATTTCCTGATACACAAAATAAGTACTTGGGGGCATGTTATCAAGACAGACGATAACATTATCGCCGTTTTAGCTTCAGAAAACTGCCGCTAAAACTGCGATAATGGGCTTGATAATATGCTCTATGGAATTCCAATAGAAGCCCATGTTAGATGTGAAGGACATCTAACCTGAGCTTCAATTGGAATACCATAGAGCATATTATCAAGCCCATTATCACCGTTTTAGCGTCAGTTTTCTGCCGCTAAAACTGCGATAATTTTATTGCCTGTCTTGATAATATGCCCCTCGATTAGTTGGTGATTTGTAGTTTGATCCTGTTTGCAAGCTATTGTCAATGTGCACATACATAAGACGAAAAGGAGCCTTACTTGGATGACAGGCCCGAATTCTGGGCCATATTATCAAGAAAGGGCGATACATTATCGCCGCTTTTATCGGCATGAAACTGCCGCTAAAGCGGCGATAATGGGCTTGATAATATGCCCTTGTGAATTCCCGTAGAAGCCCAGGTTAACACCAGAACCTGGGCTTCTAAGGGAAGTCACAAGGGCATATTATCAAGCCCATTATCGCCGCTTTAGCGGCAGTTTCCTGCCGATAAAAGCGTCGATAATGTATCGCCCTTTCTTGATGATATGGCCCTCCGTTCTTATGTGAGAGGATACTGGTGATATTTCAATTGATGTTAACCAAAACGACTTGTAAAAAAAGAATATTCAGTGACAAATGGGGAACAAATGCGATGTTCACATACAAAGGTGCCAAGTGAGGAGTTACCTAATTAAAATTGCACATGCTGTGAAAGAGGCTGCAGCTCTCCGTAGGCAGAATGTACTTCAAGGGTGTCTAAATGACACAAGAGCAACACCGTTCCTGGAATAAGAATTTGTGCATAATTTATTAATTTTGATATTTACAGTTTTTCAATGCAGAGAAATGAATCACGCCGTCGTGTGCTAGTCTGGTGGCAATTGTACGAGGAAGTTAAAACAAATTGTTGACTATGGGGCTACACATCTTCTCACGAGGTCTCTAAAAACGGACAAGTGTATCAATTTCAGTTTGATAACAGAGTAGGGTTTACTTTCCAAGGTAATATTTTGTTGTTGTTGTTTGGATGATTGAAGGAGGCCAGGAGAGAAGAAATACTTAAAATGTTTACATTCAGATTGATAACCTGGTTTGCCATCTGGTGCGCAGATCTCGCCATAGGGGCTGCAAAAATAGGTGGGATGTGAGTACTTTGTATAGGCCGGATTTGATCCCCTTGTGCTTTCCGCAGGTATTCAGGTACGATACTACTGGTAAGGTCTGTAACAACCAAGGTTGCGGCAGGAACACCTTGCTGCACAAAAACAATCACAAGAGGAAAAATCAAGGAGAAATGAAAACATTTCTCCTCCCTGCGCCTCCCTATGCCTCTGCTGGCGAGGCATAGAATTCTTACGCATCCCCAGGATTATGAAAGGTTGTAAATCTAGGAAGAAGCCATAGGTGTTGCTTGGGAACACCCACAGCAACACCCATGGTATGCCCCTTCCGGGCAAAGTGCTGCATAAAATGGTCCATATTTCTAAGGACACTAAAAGTCATGCAGGGTGGCTTTATGTGTTCTTTAAAATATGGGGCAGCAACATGCTTGTAAATATGCCCCAATGTCTCTTACAGTTAATTTCAAATCACATTGTAAATGCTGAGACAAATACTGAGCTATAGTCTTCCATTACTACTCTAAATGTATGCAGGTAGCAAACATATGCTGCATAAAACACACCTTGGAGAGCTACTCTTCTTACTACCTCCATTAGTATCCCACTTGGCTATCCTTTCTGGCCTATAAGCATACAGATAGTTCTGAATTGGTGCAGATTTAAGTTAAACCAAGGTAACCAAAGTATATATTCTTAAGATTGGGTACACATCCGTTAAATCAGATATCTGCACAGAAAATCCAAACTTATAACTCCATTTATAAGATAAGCTACTAAGATCGTCTTCTATATGTTCTGTCATTATTCGATACATATCACAGATAGTTAGTTTGTGATCTTCCGAGTATTTATGTCAACAGTGCAACATCACTGATCGTAATACTATACCTTATATCTGTAAATGTTTTAAAAAGCTAGCTTGAGTTAGCCCATATCCTTGTTGTAGAATAGCAAAAGTACTGAGGGGCATATTACCAACAAATAGCGATATTTATTGCTACGTAGGGTTAGCGGCAATATTTTTATCGCCACGCATCACCGGTTTTTATCGCTGAGATAACTTGCTATTAGCAAGGTTTATCTCAAAAGCGATAAAAATCAGGCGAAATGCGTGAATATCGCTGAGAATACAGTGATATTCACGCATTAGTGACGAAATGCTCTTGGCCATGTTATCCACCTCCCATTGGATAACATGGCTAAGAACTGATCTGAGCAGGCGTTAGTTTTTAGCGATAGCGGGAGGATTTCCATCGCTACGCCTGCCTTGCAAATAGGCGAAAGCGACGTTAGCGACTGCTTTCAGTCGCTAACAGGTTGGGTACGCCCACTTTGCATGTCATTAGACGATAAACATCGCTGACATGCAAAGCGGGCCCCAAACCGCTCGCTATCGCCTAAAAGCTGTCGCTAACATCAGTTAGCGACAGCTTGCTAATAGGGCGATGATATTATCGCCGCTTAGCGGCCAAAAATGGCCGCTAAAGCGGCGATAATGTCATTTCGCCAGGCTTGGTAATATGCCCCTGAGTTCCTCCTGATTGTATAATTGCCCTACCGATTTGACTCCTCTAAAATATCATTGCCTAGCTACAGTATCCTCGAATATCAGTGGTATAGTGGTATAGTGTTGTGTGAAAATGTCAAGATGGAGTTTGGAAGGCCAAACAGGTATCTCCCCAGATTGATTTGCTTGAATGGTGTTCTTTAAATTTAATTAGGGTCAGGCTACCTACATAGTAGGAGCTTCCATTCTTCACCAGTCTTGATTTGATATGCAAGAGTAAAATGGTCTGAATGACAATCATTACAAAGGCTCCAGAAACTATTGCCTAAAGCAGCCCAAAAATATAGCCTAAATCTGGAAGTCAACATCCCCCTGGGCATGAAGAGAGCTTCAGATATGCAATGTCCTGCCTCACCCTTTTATATCCCCATATAACACTAACCTTAGCACCTTTAAGCTGCCTAAAAAGGTATCAGGTACTCCTACAGGGATGGCCTGAAAAAGATAAAGGAATTTAGGAAGATTATTCATCTTAACAATATTACAATGACCAATAATACATATTGGTTGCCAATTCCATAATCCATCTTGAGAATGTGCTGATGTAACAATTGCTAATAGTTCAAATCAAAAAAGGATTAACACAAGAGTAGATCTTGATTCCCAAATACGTTGCAAACTGAGACAATCTTTGATTTTTTTAACAAATGATATAAAGCTCATAATTATTTGGGTTTTAGACAAATAAAAGCGATACCCCGGGAAAACCCCAAATCTGGCAGCCTCATTAGCAATTAATTTAGTCGCTTTGATTGGTTGTACACTGTCACATCATATTCATACACACTAATCTAAATATCCCGTTCATTAACCATAGCTGGTGCTATATCTGTATTCTGAATAAGATGCCGTAGGTAGGATTTGTGATAAAGTGCAAATAAAAGTGGAGATATTGGGCATCCCTGGCAACTACCATGAGACACCATTAACATTGATGAGATATGCCTGACTAGATCCACTGGGATCCATGTACGCTCCTGATCTGGTGTAAATACGTATTACCAATACCAATAGCCTAGAAAGTGGACCATAAATAGAACAATGGCCCCATATCAAATGCTTTATCAGCACCTATTAGGATCATATCGACCCATTCCCCTGTATGCCTAACTGCATCGAACTATGCTACAGCAGTATTGATGTGACTGGTTATGTGCTTACCTGGAATAAAACCATGTTGTTGCGGAGAAACTAAATCATGGCTGCAAGTGGTGAGCCTTGATGCCAACACTTTTGCATTGACTTTAGCATCCAAATTAATTGAAGATACTGCTAGATATACCCCCATTTTTTGAGCTGACGTATTCTTTTTAAGAAAGATTGTAATATATTGTATGGAACTCAGAGTCACGAGTTTCACCCCCATGATCAATATATAAGATAACAGTAAGTAGCGCCGGTGCCAATATATCGCGGAATGTATTATAGAAATACAGCGGCAGGGTATCCTCTCCTGCAGACTTATCAGAAGGCAGAGACTTGATAAGATTGCCTTACGGGAATTAAAAGGGCTTATCTTCAAGTAAAACATACTTTGGTCCGCTCAACCTAGGCAACCTATCCGATGCTATGTACCCCTCCAATTCTCATAAACGGTAACTGGGTTTCTGTATATAGTTCTTAATGAACACGCAAAAATTGATGAAGACTATCCCACGGTTCATGATGCCTGGCGCCTTCCTTATTCTTAATCTATTTACCCATGTGCCGGGGCCTTGCTTTAGAGATTTTGTAGGCCAAGACCTTCCTGGCTTTCTCGCCATATTTAAATATGGCAATCCCCTCAGCCGTATCCGCAGCTGCAGCCTTATCCCCATGTACTCAGTCTGTCCTACAACTACATTTAATCATTTAAAAATGTATCCTAGATTCATTTTGATCCTCCACTGATATTGCATGTCTTCACTCCCATTATAACAATTCAAAATATAATTGTTGATCTTGCGTCTCATGAGATTTGTTACGCTCAGAGATAAACTGTACGCTTTCAAAGTGTCCCATGCAATATTTGAGATGGCAGAGCCAAGTGGATATCGAGAAATTCCCTCAAATGGGAGTTCATCCTTTTTATGTACTCTGAGCTTAATAGTAATGATCTAGGAAACGTCCATTTTGTAGCTCTTATCGTCAATCAGAGACTTATATTGTTAGCAATAGAGGTTTATGAACAGAAGTAATCTCAGGGCATAGCTTGATTCTTGAATCACTAATTAAATATTATTGGCGAAAAAGCATATCAATCCTAGAGTAATGACCATGGGGATAGAGTAATATGTATATCCTAGCTTATTTGAGTGCAGCATTCTTCATAAATCTACTAAGCCGTGCACCCTGCTTGAATCTCTATTAGCCTGCCAACCTTTGTCCTGCGAAGGTATATCAGTTTTATTAGTTGTATCCTGCTGATTGCTCATAATGCAATTAAAATCACAGAGGATCAATAATTGTCCATCCCAAAAAAGCTTCCTCACAAATTAGCCTATCTATCAGCTCTGGGTCATCTTTACTGGGACCATAAACAAAGGAGATTGTGAAAACCTTCCCAGCAACATTAATATAAGAGATTGCCCACCTGCCGTTCAAATAGATGCAATGCGAATCACTTTACAATTAAAAGAGCAAAGGCTTCATATTGTGACCTCGCAAAATAAGACCTGCTGGGTGGTACTAGCAATAATATTCACTACGCCACTGGAGTCAAGCTATCCTGGCTGATGATGGCTGATAGCCAGAAACCGGTCCTAGGATGCTTGATTCCGGTCCAGGGTAGACATGGCTTGGCTGTTCGGGCTGGACTGCTTTCCATGAGGCACAGGCTCAAGACTGATTGGCATACGGCCATGTCTGAACTGGGGTGGCGTGGTGAGCAAAATAATGATGGATCAAACCCATATCTGTGACTGGGGGTGAATGTTTGCCAATGTGCAACATTCCGTCCATCACCTTGGGTGTTTTGCTGTTTGCCCTATGTGGGAAGGGTATGCCCAGACGTGGGTCCAATGCTCACTACACCACTGGAGTCAAGCTATCCTGGCTGATGATTGCTGATAGCCAGAAACCGGGCCTAGGATGCTTGATTCCGGTCCAGGGAAGACATGGCTTGGCAGTTCGGGCTGGACTGTTCCCATGAGGCACAGGGTCAAGACTGATTTACATATGGTCAAGTATGAACTGGGGTGGCGTGGTGAGCAAAATAACGATGGATTAAACCCAGATCTGTGACTGGGGGTGAATGTTTTTCCAATGTGCAACTTTCCATCCATCACCTTGTGTGTTTTGTTGTTTGCCCTATGTGGGAAGGGTATGCCCAGACGTGAGTCCCATGCTCACTACACCACTGGAGTCAAGCTATCCTGGTTGATGATGGCTGATAGCCAGAAACCGGTCCTAGGATAATTGATTCCGGTCCCGGGAAGACATGGCTTGGCAGTTCGGGCTGGACTGTTTCTAATATGCACAGGGTCAGGACTGATTTGCATATGGCCATGTCTAAACTGGGGTGGCATGGTGAGCAAAATAACGATGAATTAAACCCAGATCTGTGACTGGGCGTGAATGTTTTTCCAATGTGCAACTTTCCATTCATCACCTTGTGTGTTGTGCTGTTCGCCCTATGTGGAAAAGGTATGCCCAGAGGTGGGTCCCATGCTCATTACGCCACTGGAGTCAAGCTATCCTGGTTGATGACGGCTGATAGCCAGAAACCGGTCCTAGGATGCTTGATTCCGGTCCAGGGAAGACATGGCTTGGCAGTTCGGGCTGGACTGTTCCCATGAGGCACAGGGTCAAGACTGATTGGCATATGGTAATGTCTGAACTGGGGTGGCGTGGTGAGCAAAATAACGATGGATTAAACCCAGATCTGTGACTAGGGGTGAATGTTTTGCCAATGTGCAACATTCCTTCCATCATCTTGTGTGTTTTGCAATAATATTGTACTCTAATTGCTGCAATGGACCCCGTCTTTGGATGCTAAATGGGTCTCCACAATGCAGACAATATGAGGCTTATAAACTGGCCCCTCCTGATAACCATCTGTCTTCTCTTTGGCATTTGAGGCCGGCTACATTCCAGCACATTCTTTTAAAGTTATACATGGATGATAAGACTACTGCTCAAACACAAAATTCCTAACCTATTCATAACAACGCTAATATAGATACTGCAGTTCCTTTTCCTGGACACCCACTCAATAATTCTCCACATATAATAAAAATAAATACCACCTAATGACCCCTTCAGTTTTTTTAATGTTTATTTTTGCCTTAAGCACCCCATATCCACAGAAAACTAACAGCAAAAAGCCTGCCCCCACCCCAGGCTCTCTGCCCGCTCATACGTGGCTGTTTGAAAGAAAAAGATAGCCCCATGCAACCCCCTCCCGCCACACTGTATTTTAAGCCAGGCAGGCTTTAGCAAGAAGACCTGCACACCAGTCGCTTTAAGCGGGTCAACCATTTACCTCAGGCTTCATCTCTGATCCATAGTCGAATTTCAAAAGTCAGAGAAAATATTGAAGGATACAGAGTCCTTTTAATCAGGGCAGAGGGGTGAGCCTTTATATAGATAGCCTGTTGAAGAAGAAAGATACACACATAATTCAGGATAGGACATGGCTTATCCCCAAATCATGTAGCTTTAGATCCTGCAAATATTGGAAGTCTATTTGTGCTTTGGATCTGGTATTCCAAATCCCAATCCACCAGATCAGGAAAAGCCTGTTGGAAAAGTCTCATGACATACTGCCGTACATCGACACCCTCTTTGCCCTCTGGAATTCCCATAATGCTAAGGTTGTTCCACCGTTGGTGACTCCCCAAATCCTCCAGCTTTTACTGTGCAGATGAGATCTGGATTTCGTGCTCTTTAACTGCCCCCGTAATATATGCCTTGGCCTCCTCAGCCTCTGTAACTCTTTGCTGGAGATCCTGCTTCTGTAATGACATGGCAGACACTTTGTCAGTCATTTCTGTCCCACTTTGCTGCAAATGAGACTTATCCTCTCTATCCTCAGCATAGTGCCTACAGGTCTTGTTCCTATAAGTCGGAATCAGCTGAAATATTGAGGTAAAAGAGGGCTCACAGGACTCAGAGGCCTTGACTATTTAATCACATTGACTATTCAGGGAAATTTCAGGGGTGCAGGTCTTTTCCGTACTTGTTAAACTACTTGCACCATACTTAGTTATTGAACAAATTGTTAAGCCGGTTGTACGATCCTATACAGGGAATGCTCTATTGAAATTCGAGACACCGGTAGTACCATTGAACTGCAAGAAATTAGTCTATTTGCAGGCATTTTTACTTCAATAAAAACTGCCTCCTTTGCCCAGCCGCAACCATCCACACCTGACCACAAGCAGAGCCTGTCTTCTTTTTTTTAAAGTTCTGATCACAAATTGCTGCAACGTGGCACCCTTTAATTCAATGTTTGATCCTGCGGGGTCTCTAGTTCCCATGGTGTTTGAGGGTTGTGAGCCAGTGGCAGCTTCCATCTGCAAGTTAGGAGAGGCTCCTGTAGCTCCAGTAGGTAGCTATGTAGTCACCTGGGTATCTATACTAAAGAGTCCATGAAGAGATAAAGGATCAATGAAGCAGTCATCAGCAAAGCTGTTGTTGTTTGTTACTAAATTATTACAGGCAGCCCTATCCTCAGAGATGGGTACTACATCGCCCTACATATTACCTCCTGAAGCAGATACAATGTAATCCAGCAAGTTTCTACCCTGCAGCTGTATCTGAGCAATTTCTTAGATAGGATCTGCATGCTCTGAAAGTGGATCAGAAAAGGGGGTGGTGATGAACAGAGTGCCTGAATTAAGCAGACCACTCTTACCCAGTCCAAAGATCAGGGCTTGATCCATCACCGTTTTTTAGCTCACTGCACCATCCCAGCTCAGAACTTGGCTATATGCAAATTAGTCTGTTCCTGTCCCAGTGCATGATGGGAACAGGGCAAACCAAACTACCAAGCCAATTCTTGTACTGGGAAGAAAACAAGCTTCCGGGGACCGGTTTCTGCCATTTCAGGCGTCTTCGGCCCGGCTTGCTTGAATCCTGATGGTGCAATGAGCAAGGGACTCACATCTGAGTATACCCTTCCACGCTTATGGTGGACAAAATGATTCAGAAAAGGGGGTGGTGATGAACAGAGTGCCTGAATTAAGCAGACCACTCTTACCCAGTCCAAAGATCAGGGCTTGATCCATCACCGTTTCTTAGCTCACTGCACCATCCCAGCTCAGAACTTGGCTATATGCAAATTAGTCTGTTCCTGTCCCAGTGCATGATGGGAACAGGGCAAACCAAACTACCAAGCCAATTCTTGTACTGGGAAGAAAACAAGCTTCCGGGGACCGGTTTCTGCCATTTCAGGCGTCTTCGGCCCGGCTTGCTTGAATCCTGATGGTGCAATGAGCAAGGGACTCACATCTGAGTATACCCTTCCACGCTTATGGTGGACAAAATGATTCAGAAAAGGGGGTGGTGATGAACAGAGTGCCTGAATTAAGCAGACCACTCTTACCCAGTCCAAAGATCAGGGCTTGATCCATCACCGAAAATGGAGCCAGGAGCAGCTTAGAAAGTCTACCAAATTCCTTTCCACCAATAGTGTCCCTGACCTGTGCCAAAACTGGTGAAGTTGAAATTGCAGATGTAATCACAGTGTCCTCTGAAGCCGCGGCAATGCTGGCAGGACCCCCGATCCTTGGTGCTGAGTGCCCAGTAAGCAGGAGCAGCATTAGGTGGCCAATTAATGATGAAGATAAGGCGCCCGCAATGTGGGTCCCGGGGGAGGGGGGGAGGTGCTGCTTCCTCTGGTTGTGTCTTGAAAAAGAAGGACTTACACGGCTGCGGCGGACTCATCAAAATTGATTGGGTGGTCCAGGTGGGTACAGTTTTTGCTGACAAAAGCTTATGCACGAGCGAAATCAAACAATTTGGAGGGAACATCTAGCCGGGCATCTGATCATCTATTTGTTACATTCCCAGCAGGTAATTCATTCAGTTCTTCAACAAACGAAAAGGCGAAAACTCGTCATTAGTTAAAAAACGAGAGGAAAGAGCACACTGTGATAAACTCAGCCCGCTGCCACTTCCCTTTTTCCCCAAAAAGTAATTATGTTTAACATTATGCATAAAATCAACAATGAATTTATAGAGTTTCCATTCCATGTTTTTGAATGTCTTTATTTTTGGTTAACAAAAGAGAAAGGAATATGTCAATTTTGCAAAGTGCAACACAACAATCATACACGCATCTGTGCACACAGAGCAACAAACTAGCAGACATCAGTGCTCACAGAGAAACAGACATGCCTAGTCCCAGGTAACAGATGGCGGAATATGATGTGTGAAAAGGAGTGCCTGGTGAGGCAGGGGAGAACAAGTCAGTGTGAACCAAACAACCTTAAATTAAACACCCCAGAGAAGAATTGGTTGATATGGCTCAGGGGAGCACTGAATAACCAGCATCTGTGAAGCAGCAAATGTTATGCCGCAAAGAATCCCTGAGTGTTGTGTTTTATTAGTGGACCACTTTCTGGGTCTCAGGGAAGCAATGGGTAATGTACATTTCAGGGGCAGTATGAGGCAGTGTGAGGTGCAGCATGGGGAATAGGGGGATATGCAATTGGCGCATGAGAGCATTCAATACAGAGAACATTTTAATTTGCAGCATGCCTTATGCAACACTTTTACCTGGGTATTTCTGGCAGCAGAACTACAGGGAAGGAATGTAAATTTCTACTGGCTAAAACAAAAAATAACTAAGGGGCACATGTCTCAATCTTTCACGAGCACAACACAGCAAGCCTCCTTGCTGCGCTGCGTGAAAGAGCAGGAATGCACTGTATTTAACATTATATGACGCATTCCTTTCTTTTCTAGCGCTGGCCGCCTTTTGGCTGCTTAGGGCCAATGCAGGCACCCTTGTGTTATGTTGCAAGGGTGCCTGCATTTGTTGTGATTATGACAGTGTGTGTGTGATGGTTAATAGTTGTTGTGATTTGTTAAACTTTGGTCCTTATCAGCGACCGTATGTTGATGTTGCTGTACTTCTTTTATGTTGGTGGCACTACGTCACACATTCCATTTTGGAATGTGAGTTCGGTATTTATGTGACGTCACCCGGTGTTCCACGCTTTTGCTCTTATCTTTGTCCCTGACTTGACCCTGCTCCCGTATCACCCGTGAGCCTTTCTAATTTAATAAACACATTTAATATATACATTGCCGTCAGTCTCCTCTTTACAACAATGGCAACGAGGACATAGTGGAGGAGAGGCTCACGAACAGGTCGAACATCCGCAAAGTGCAAGGCAAACTCGGTGGAATTGCAGAGGGTAAATACGGAGAATCGGAGCGAAATATAATAAAAGAAAGAAGAACTGAAGTAAGTGAAATACCTTAATGAGCCACCGCCGAGTATTGTAAGTGAGGAGGCGCTCGGCAAACCTGACAGACGCGCGTGAAGCATGACGGGATAGATTTCTGAGTCCTGATTAATGCTGGAAGCTCATTGGCACAACGTCATATGACGTAGAAGCGTGCGGCCATTTTGAGGTGTGAAAGTGACAAAATTCAGTCAGAATAATGCGCGAGAAAGAGCGGCAAATACAAAGGAGCGCACATTGTATGAAATCGATAAAAAAAAATTAAGTTTGCCTCAGAGAGTGAAATAAATAGATAATACAAAAAGTATGAAAGACAAGTTAAGAAATTAACCAAAGGAATATGAGGCAGAGTAAACAGTACCTGAGTGTGTACTATTAACAAGCAACTTACATTAAGCTAACAGGAAAAGTAAAAGAGGAGAAGAAGGTATTGGTGAACAGGGATGGTACCAATAAAACAAGGAATAAAGGAGTAAAAATAATAGAAACAAGGAGAGCGAAGTAACTGAATATAAGTCACAGGAGGAGGCAAAATCAAATATGGCTCAAAGTAATAATATCTGTGTTCCACCACTTTTCCTGGAAGAACCCGGTAAATCCATAATGAAGTGGAAAAGTTGGCTAAGAGCCTTTGAGAACTATATTATATCCATAGATGGCAAGGGATACGATGCGGAAAGGAAAAAAATCACTTATTTTCGCATTATTGGGAAAAGCTGGTCAGGAGGTATTCGATAGCCTATCAGAATATGAAAGTCCACCTGGAGTGTTTATTCCCCTTAATGAATATCAGAAAGCAATAAAAAGGCTCGAAAAACAGTATGATGAGGAAAGCAACATAATGGTTGGTAGGCATAAATTTGCGTTGAGGAAGCAGGAAGAAGGTAAAACAGTAGAAGAGTACATAGCATGTTTAAGAGTCTTAGCAAAGGATTGTGAGTTCAATGAAATGACTGACATCTATATAAGAGATCAAGTGGTGTTTTATTGTCACTCCAAAAAGGTGCAAGAGAGGTTGTTAACATGCAGGAACCCTACACTACAGAATGTAACAGACATAGCAAAAGCCATTGAAAGATCGTTAATCACAACAAAAGTGTTGTCATGCAGTAATAGTAATGCTAACGTATTTTATTTACAGGATGAGAGGAAAAATGAACAAAAAAGTTCTGAGAGAAGTTGGGTAGACAAAAAGGTTGGAAGTAGGAATTTAAGTTGTTTCAGATGTGTGTCGCAAGACCATTTGGCAGATTGTAGGTCATGTCCGGCCATTAGTAAAAAATGCATGAAATGTAAAAGGTTTGGACACTACACAGCGTTATATAAAACAAAAAGACCAACAGAAAATGTAAAGGTAAATACAGTGGGGGATTTTGATGAGGAAATGTGTGACAAAATTGTACTATATGTTGAAATGGTGGATGGAAGGATAAAGGGACCCTTTGGAGATGTAAAAATAGGAAATGTGGAGTTACAATTCACTGCCGACTCTGGGTCACCTATAACAATCATATCGGATACGTTATTTGAAGAAAAATGGCATGATGTAAAGTTACATGACACAGATGTAAACCCGAAAGCGTTTGGGGAACAGGATATAGAAATGGTGGGATATTTTTGTGATACATTAATGTTCAAAGCAAGAGAAATAAACATGAAAATATATTTTGCAGTTAAAGGCAGGATATTAGTTGGATGGAAGGATCTGGCGAAGTTAGGCGTGATTCTTCAACCAGGAGCTAAAGAACCAATTATTCTTAGAGAAGACTTTGTAAATAACATATGTATAGAGGAAAAGAGAGGAAGTGTAGAAGGAGTACTTGAAAAGTACAAGGAGGTCTTTAAGGACGTAATAGGGTGCATAAAAGGTTTCACACACAAAATTAAGTTAAAAGAAGATGCGGAACCCATCAAACACAAAGTGAGAACAATTCCACTGTCAATAAGATCAGAATTGAAAAATAAAGAGGTGCTAGCGAAATTGTGTAAAGAAGGTGTAATTGAGGAAACCGATGCATCTGAGTGGGTGTCCGCGATTGTGGTCTCAAAGAAAAGGAAGACAGGAGAAAATTAAGGCTGTGTGTGGACCTCAGATCTCTGAACAAAAATATTTTAGTGAACTGCCACCCGCTCCCAATGATTCAGGACATTTTGCAATCTGTAACAGGCTCAAAGTATTTCACCCTGATTGACCTAAAAGCTGCATACCATCAGGTGATGCTGTCAGAAGAATCAAAAAAGCTCACAACGTTCGTAACACCATTTGGTGCCTACAGGTACATTAGACTGCCATTTGGCCTGGCATCCTCATCTGGGGTATTCCAGAAACTAATGGACATCCTGTTTGGTGAAATTAAAGGAGTAGAGGCTTTCCAGGATGATATCCTAATTCATACCGAGAATGAACAAGAACACCTACAAGTTCTCAGCAAAGTTTTAAGCATCCTAAAGAAACAAGGAATGACAGTATCAAAAGAAAAGTGTAAATTTATGGAAAGTAAAATAGATTATCTAGGACACGTGCTATCAGCCGAAGGAATAACCCCAAAGGAGGATCTAGTGCAAGCCATCAGAGAGGCACCAGAACCAAAAGACAAAGAGACCCTAAAGTCTTTCCTAGGACTTAGCGAGTACTATTCCAAATTCATAAAGGGATATGCAGATAAGGTGGAACCACTGAGAAAAATACTGAGAAAGAATGTGATCTACAATTGGTCCAGTGAGCAGGACTTGGCGTTTAAGACAATAAAAAAAGAAATTGCTGAAGCACCTGCTTTGAAAGCTTACGACCCCATGCTAATGAATGTCATCACGGTAAACACCAGTGCCAAAGGCATAGGAGCTGTGTTCTGCCAAGAAAAAGGAGGCCAAGAAAACATTATTGCGTTCATATCAAGAAGGCTGAGCGACACAGAAAAACACTACAGTACGATTGAGCGCGAGGCACTTGCGTGTGTTTGGGTCGTTCAAAAACTAAAAAACTACCTGTGGGGAAAAAGGTTTGAGATAGTAGCAGACCACAAGCGATTGGTATATATGATGGACGGAGAAGGACGTGGAAGCGGACGAGCTAGCTCCAGATTGATAAGGCTGCTGTCGAAACTCCTAGAGTACACGTTCAGCATTAGACACATCAAAGGAGGTCTAAACTGCAGAGCGGACTGTTTGTACCGACTGCCAGTGAGCAACCAAGACAACAAATCACAGGATGATGTGGAATGTGTAGTAGCTTGGGTAGAGGCTATGGAAATAAACAGTGGTTCCATAACGGAAATAGAGTGGAAAGAAGCAGTAGAAGAAGACAAGACACTAAGGAAAGTAATGAACTATGTGAAGTCAAAGTGGCCTCCTATCAGGAATCTGCAGAACGAATACAAAAGCTATCAACAGATAAGCGAGGAGCTGACGATAGAGAACGGATTCCTAAAGAGGTGTGACCAATTTATACCACCCGCGGTTTTAAGAGAGAAAATAATAGTTAGCACACAAAGAACACCCCAGAAGCAGTGCTACAAAGAATATCATAAAAAAAACACTACTGGTGGCCAAGAATGCATAACGATGTGAATGAGTTTATCGACAGGTGTGAGTCCTGTCTCAGAGCCGATAAACATTGGAAAATATGCAAGGGAGAGTTACAGATAGTGGAAATACCCAGCAGACCATGGCAAAAGGTTGCTATAGATTTCGCGGGTCCGTTCTATGGTTTGAATGATGACTGCAAATATATAATTGTCCTTACGGACTACTACACAAAATGGGTACATTACAAATTCGTGCACTCAATCACAACTGAACAAGTGATAAGATTCCTCAAGAAAACATTTGCGATTGAAGGACAACCCAAGATTGTTGTCTCCGACAACAGCACTCAGCTGGTGTCTAAACATGACTGTGTTCTTTGAAAGTACAGGCATCAAGCAAGAAAAGACACCACTGTATAGCCCGAAGAGCAATGGCCAAGTGGAAAGAATGAATAAGTTCATAAAAGAAGGGATCCAACTGGCAATTGCATCGAAGCAGAATGTGAAGGAAAGCATCCGGGAAAAGATAAACACTTACAACAGAACACCTAATGAGACAACCAAGTTTACGCCATTCTTCCTGATGAGAGGAAGAGAGTGTAATGACATACTGACGCCTAAATTTAACAACTGGTACAAAAATGACGAAACCACAGAACAAATAAAAGACAGCGAGCTCCAGGTGAGAGAGAATATCACGCGTAAACAAGAAAAAAAACAAAAGATATTCGGATCAGATCAACAAAGCAAGGGTAAAAGAAATAGTACGGCGAGATCGGGTGATAACGAAGAAACCTTTCATGGTGGCAAAAGGAGAGTCAACTTACAGTAGTCCTATGCAAGTACTGAACGCCTCCGGTGGGGCTGTCTACATAGAAGGAAAGGGTTGGCGAAGCAAGGATGATGTATTCAAGTTAAAAAAGGGACAAGAAAAAATCATTATGAATGGAAGAAGAACAGAGGAGGATGATGCCAACGATAGTATTCTAGAATGGGACGAAGTGTCTGATAGGCATCATTCCAGAATTGAGGATGAAAGCTTTAACATGTCTAGTGTAGAAGGTGAAGTAGAAACTAACATACTGGATAAGAGCCATAGTGGGAGAGATATGGACAGTGCCTTTGCAACTGATACAAGACTGGATGGTAAATGTACTCAAACTAGAAGCGGAAGGCAAGTTAGAATGCCTAAGCGTTTTGAGGATTATGTTCATGATTGACTGTATATCATTTAATGTGTGAAGAAGGGAGATGTTGTGATTTGTTAAACTTTGGTCCTTATCAGCGACCGTATGTTGATGTCGCTGTACTTCCTTTATGTTGGTGGCACTATGTCACACATTCCATTTTGGAATGTGAGTTCGATATTTATGTGACGTCACCCGATGTTCCACGCTTTTGCTCTTATCTTTGTCCCTGACTTGACCCTGCTCCCGTATCACCCGTGAGCCTTTCTAATTTAATACACCTTTAATATATACATTGCCGTCAGTCTCCTCTTTACAACAATAGTGATTTTAAAATTAGCTCAGGTACTCTAGGCTCAGGTACGCCTACCACGAATAGAGATTTTAATACTGGAGGTCCTGGTCAACTTTTAAAAACAGTGGTGAATATTTGTGGGAATTTAGTTGATCCCAATTATCCTCAATGTGGGCAACATGTTTCAGCTATCCACCTAAGTGCCTCTAAGGGTCAATGTGGCTTTCGCCAGGATCAGAGATCATATATGCATGCATGCTACGGCATGAGGAATGGAGGTGTGTACTTACAAACCTGAACAGGTATGGAGAGAGTCACTTCTTGTGACCAATCCTGTAAAAATAAGATTATGAGGAAAACATAAGTATTATTACCATGTAGGTAGCCATATAGAGGGGCTGCATGCAGTTCTCCTTACACTGCCGCTACAACACCCATAGAAAAGTTTTTCATTGTGTCAGAGAGTATCTTATAGTTGTTTTTTTGCATTTTCTAGAAGTTAGAAGTATAGGCCCAAATTCCTGATAAATGATGTGCACATATAACATATCGCATATGTGATGTAGACAAGCAAGACACAAGACATATATATAATGGAAAAATGAGGAAAGGCCTCTTGTTTGTAGTGGGAATATGTACATTAATTAAACAGCCGACAACACTTTGCACCTGAGTATGCATATGTTAAATAACACCATGTCTTTATTCCACATTATAAGAATACTTTAGTGGTTCAGGTTCTTAATTAAAAGAAAACATTTGTGACCTTAAAGGATTCCTATCAATAATCAAAAAAATGAAGAGCCCGTACCCTTCAGAAAGTTGTCGAAAATATTTTTTCTTTTGTAAGAAATATTTTTGTACAGATATACAATACAAAAAGTGCTCCTACAATAACACAAACATATGTCAATAACAAAGACAAACTTTAGTGTAAACTCAAATAATAATGGTGGAAAAAAAGGAAAAAATTACACACCGTGATAGGTTTGTAGAATCATCATTTTTTAATTCTTTTTTTTTTTTTCTTTTTGTCCTCATAGCCACCATGAGTCTATATGCCAAAACGGATTAGCCAATGAACAGCTGTCTCAGTTTATCCAAACTGGTAGAGATAAAAACGGACAAGGTGTGGGCCAAACATCCCTCAGCAGTCATAGACCCCACCGAAAGGCAGAGACCAAGTCTAAGTCAGAATGACACCCGGGTAGTTCATTACATCCATGAGAGCATACACCAAAAGGCCCTTTTACTCTGGTTGCCAGACCTAGCAAGGTCCATCCGAGAGGTCTGCAAGAGAGAGGTTTGCCAGTCACTGAAGGAGGGAGGTAAAGGGTCTTTCCATCTTCTGCATATCTCCCTTCTTGCAAGCAGTACTGCGTAGAACACCAAACTCTTAGCTGAGATCTGAAGTCCATCTAGAAGCCCAAATATCACCAAAGGCAAATTTATGGTTATCTTGAATCCCAACGATATTGTAAGAGTGTCCCCAATGGCTGCCCAGAAAGTGCCTAATCGGGGACACTCGAAAAACATATGGGCGTCTGATGCAGCGATAAGCCCACACTTAGCGCATGAAACTGAGTTTCCCGTGGTGAATTTAGACAACCTAAGTGGAAAAGAGTAAGCCCTATGAAGGGTATAAAGATGATTTCTACGCAGCCAAGACGGCTTCACAATATTCCATAGAAGCTCAAAAGAGGCAGCCCACAGTTCTTGTAAATTGTGAACGGTGATTAAAGAACCCCATAACAAGTCAGGTAAGTTAAAGTCCCCATCCGTTTCCTCAAGTATAAGTTTATACCATTGAGAGACCTCTTTATTTACTGGCTCTCTGTTCACTAAATTGGTAATGAGGAGGCTTTAGCCACCAAGAACAAGTTTATTCCCTCTATGGGGTGATGGTTTATGTGCTTGAGTCCAGCTGGCCATTTGCAGGTATTTAAATCGTGAGAAATTGGGGCCGATCTTAGTTCGAAGGTGTTCCCATGAGAGTAGGTCCCCATCAAAAAATAGGTCTCCCCAAACTTCCAAACCTGCATCTCTCAAGGGAGCCGCTAAGGTATCTCCTAGCCAAGCCGGACTTTCAGGCAACCCCCATAATGGTGCTTTATCACAAAAATACCCCTGTCTTACGGATTTTGTTACATCTACCCACATTTTTGCGAGCCCTTGTAAGACCTTCAATTTAATTTTTTTAAAGAACTTCGGATTACCGAATTTAAAAAGAAAACCAGAGTAACCAAGACCTTCACCACCCAACATAGCGGAAAACATTAAGCCCAACCCGTGATCAGTGGGGGTTTTGAACAGCATTCGGGTATGAGAGAGCTGGAAGGCCCATGCGTATAGTTTTAAATCAGGGGCCGCCAAGCCCCACTTGTCCCTTCGCCTCCTGAGTTTCTTCCATGCTATTCTTGGCAGGTGATTATTCCAAATAAAAGATGAAATGTCTGACTGAAATTTAACTAAACAAGATTGGTCAAAATATAAGGGAATAGTGTTAAATAAAAAGGATATTTTCGGTAAAATCGACATTTTAATCAAGTTGATCCTCCCAATTAAAGAAAGAGGGAGGTGAGACCATGATTGCAAAAGCTTACGGCACTCCTTTACTACAGCTAAAAGATTGACTTGGGAGATTTTGTTGATATCTTTTACGATATTCAAGCCCAAATACCGCAATGACGAGCCTGCCTGTACACTGATGACGCTCTCCTCGTCGTTCCAGACCATCATCTCGGTCTTAGCTGTAATACCCAGATATTTGACGGAAAGCGGAGGCTATTCTTAGAATTGCTGGAAGTGCAGAGCTAACCTCCGAGGTGAAAATAAGCACATCATCGGCATACAGGCCAACTTTTTTCTCCCACCCTCCATATGAAAAAGGTTTAATAGTACCCTCATCTCTCAGTTGTTGTACGAAGGGTTCAATGTAAATATCAAAAAGTAAGAGTGAGAGCGGGCAGCCCTGGCGTGCCCCCCTTGAGATGGTAAATGGGTCTGAGAGCTCTCCGTTAACTAATAAACGCGCAGTTGGGCTACAGTACAATAGGCTGACTGTCCGGCGAAAACCCGCCCCCACGCCAAACTTGGCCAAGGCCTCCGACAGGTACATCCAGTTAACCCTGTCGAAGGCCTTGGTTGCATACAACGTGAGAGCAGCCAACATAAGATTCACAGCCGAAGCCATATCTATGGCTCCTATCAGATCGTAAGTTAATTCATGAAGATTTCGGCCTTTCACGAAACCTTTTTGGTCAGGGTGGAGAACCAAGGGTGCAATCGAGGCCAACCTAGTTGCCAGTATAGTGGTGAAGATCTTATAGTCCACATTTAAAATTGAGATTGGCCTATAAGATCCACAAGCATCCCTTGGTTTGCCTGGTTTCAGAATGAGGGTGATTGAAGCATTATCCCAGGATGGAGGGGGGATCTGACCCTCTAATAGGATTTCATTAAATAATGTGGTGAGAAAGGGTACTATTTCGGTCTCCAAAGCTCAATAGATTTCAGCCGGCAACCCATCAGGCCCAGCCGCTTTTCCTTTCTTACTTTTATTAATAGCAGATTTTACCTCTTCCTCAGTAATAATACTGTTAAGGAGTTGAGACTGCTCCGGAGAAAGAGAAGGTACATTAATATCCCTCAGCCAACCCTCAATAGACTCTGGTAAAATCACATTATCCTCTTTATCGATCTCTTGAAAGAAGTCTCTGAAGGCCCTCCTAATATCTTCATCTGACGAAAAGGTGTTGTCTACCGTAATTGCTGCTACGTTATTGCGGACTTGCTCTACTTAGGTCTTCCACGCCAGAAGCTTCCCCGCCCCCTCACTGTATTCAAAGTGGGCTAATTTACTAGCCTCCCATCTCTGTTGGACTCTGAGATTTAATATCGAGCCCAAACTGGCTTTCAGGACCAGCAATTGTTCCCGGAAAAGATTTAAAGCAGCTTCAGATGCTGTTAAGTTAGTATCTATGTCCTGTTGAACCTGGACTATTTTAGCTTCAATAGAGGTAATTTCCTCTCTGTGCTGCTTTCTTCGATAAGAAACTTTCCTCTTTATAAGTCCTCTCAAGAAAGCTTTAAACGAATCCCAGATGATACTCGGAGCCGCTGAGCCTAAGTTAGTTATCATGAAATTATAAGCCTCAAGCTTAAGATCGGAAATGTCCTCTGAAAAAGTAAGAAGAGAGCGGTCAAAAGACCATTGGGTGGAAGATCGTTTAATAGGCCAAAGCAATTCGATTTCTACTGCTGAATGATCCGATAAGTGCTGAGGAAAATAACCGATAGTTTTGACAGAGTCCACCAGCCTCAGAGAAATTAAAATTAAGTCTATCCTGGACTGGTGGTGATATTTATAGTTTCGAAAAGAAACCCCTTGTTGTTGCCCAGACCTTTCTCTCCAAATATCAACAAAACCATATTGCTTCATTGCGCTCAGTAGAAAAGACCTAGTTTTAGACAACACTAGGGAGCGACTGTTAGGACTTTTATCCAAACGGGGATCCAGTACAACATTGAAGTCTCCAGCAAAGACAATAGGTTCAGAAAAAGAGAGCAAATGAGAGAAAATAGACTTCAACATTGTAGGGTCAAACTGGTTTGGACCATAGTAACCTAGGACTGTAATTTGTGACCCGGCTATAACCACCGACGCGATGGCCCATCTGCCACATGGGTCCACCTCCTGTGATAGCAACCTGGCCTTAGCTCTTTTTTTAAAAATAATCGAGACTCCTCTCGTGCTTGTTGTTTGTGTCGTGGATACCGCAAAATCTATCCATTTATTCTTTTTAATAAGGGCCAGCATTTCAGTCTGGGTTAAATGAGTCTCCTGAAGTATCATGACCTGCGCATCCAGGTCACGCAAATATTGCATGATTTTATTAGCTCTGGGCCTGGTACGAAGAGATACATTTTAGGCTACCCATAATAGACTAATAACGCCAAGAATGCAACATGTTCCCCTAAAACTTCAGACAATTTATCATTAATTCCATCTTGTTTGGCACTACCTAGACTGATGAGGACATTTTTATATTTTTGCCACCACCCAACCCCAAACCACACCCAGTGCCCCCCAGCCCACCCTACACCCAGCCCCCGAAAAACCCTTGCTATATCTAAACGGAAGATTCCAGTAGATAGTGCCCCTCCTCAAGCTCCCGCCCGGATATGCCCGTCACCAATCCAAAAGATGGGGGGAAAAAAAGAACACAACCTTCAGAATTTTAGATGCCTATCTAAAAGAAGAATGGTAACAGGTAAGTAAAGGAGTAGCTATAGAATGGAGAATCAAGATAGAAACTCACTAAGTTAATATTAATGAGGATAGAATACAGCCATTACGGTTCGAAATTCCTTTTAGCAACAATATTTTTTCTCTCCACCCAGCTTCATCAAAAGCTCGTCTGCCTGCTGTACAGATCTAATGTGGAACATCTTGTTATTATACATGATTTTTAACGCAGCTGGGAACATAAGTTGGGCTGTTGCTCCTAAAGCCCTAAAGGCCTCTAGACGCCTCCCGAATTCCCATTGTTTTTCTAAGGTGACTCTCAGAGATCAGATCTAATTATGAACGTAAACCCCTTCCCAGCCAGGGATTTCTGTTTCAATGCCTTATTGAGTATCTGTTCCTTCAACACATAAGTGTGAAAGTTCACCAGGATTTTACGCGGCCTAGACCTCTGGGGGTTCTGCCTAAAAGGATCTCTGTGTACTCTCAGTATATCAGTGGCTAGATCTTCAATTGATTGCTCCAATCCTAGAGATTCCTTTAGTAGCGTAGATATAAACAACTTAATATCAGACCCCTCTGACCCTTCTGGCACATTTAGGATGCAAATATTTCCCCGCCTAGCATTGTTTTCCAACATCTCCATCCTTTCACTTAATGCCAGATCCTCCTTAGTGAGTTTCTCTATGTCGACCTTTGCCTGGTCGAGGTGGGTCGAGAGACCTGCTACCGTCTCTTCCAGAACACCTGTTCTCATAGTAAGCCCATCGATCTTCTGGTCTAATGATTCACAGTATTTTCTTATCTCAGCCTGGTTTGCGGAGGATTCAGTAAATCCTTTGCGAATCTCCATTGTAAGAGCAGAAAACATTCCCAGGAGGGAAGCTGATGTTAAGGTGGACTCGCCACCACAGTCCACTGTGTCACCATGTACGGCCAAAATTTCAAGCTGCTCTCTACCTTCCTCCGTGTCACCCTCTTCCGTAGCTGTGGCGTTATCTTCTACCCCTTGTGAGTCCAGTAAGAGGTCATCAGGAGCTACAGAGGTTGACTGAGCTTGTGGGGGACCTAACTCTGCAAAGCGTTGCTCACCTGCCCCCAAACGTGGAAATTCCGCTATTGTTTGTAGACCCACTTTGAGGCATATAGGGAGTTGTGGGTCCTCACCCTCAATCAGGCTAGGGGTAGGGCCAGCAGAGAGAAAAGCAGCAGGAGTTTGAGCATCGTTCTCACCCCTGCCCCCAGAATCAATGGGGAAGATAGTGTAGCTGGGATGATAGAGACCGGGGTAAACAGGGTGTCTGCCATAGTGAAATCCTGGGATAAACGGAGTGTTTGGGGAACTACTTTAAAGAATGAACGAAGCGAAGGAGTGATTTTTGGCATGGTGGTTTGCGCCGCCTTTGGGCCCTTTCCCTTCCCTTTGTTCTTATTCCTTGAGCGTTTAGACTTCACCTTGGTACTTAAAAAGGAAGAGGACTTTTTTCCAGCCAATACCTGAGGGGAATTAACCAGAGAATCAGTAGAGTCACCCTTACCCTCACTCTCAGATAAATCTACTTTCTTTTTGTAACCCCTCTTGCCGGGACTAGAAAGTTTGTGAGACTATGCTTCAGCAGAGCTGCAAACTTCGTCAGAGCCTGATACCACTGTAGCAGATAGTGGAAAAATAGGTTCTGTGTCAACAGCCTTAATGCCTTCGCAGACCTTCGGCCCCTCCACTGTAGCTGACGAGGATGAAAACAGCTGCGAGTGCAAATTTAACTTACTGCTCACTGCCCTGGCAGCGCCACGCGTATTTGCGGCAAAAGACGACCTTCGGCACGGCTGTACCAGGCACCGAAGCTTCTTCCCTCTCCTTAGCTCCAGCGCGGCAGTCCAAAACCGGAGTCGCGGTTGCGACCGGGACTCGTGCAGCAAGTGAGAGGCAGCAGACTTCAAAGCTAAGGCAGGTCTCTGCTCCGAAATCAAAAACGAGCTCTCCTGGCGTCCTCCGAGGAAATCCACCGTAAGGTGTGGACAGAGACAGCGGACTGAACGCTGGGGGACCTCCGGAGGAGAAACTCCGTATTGCATTTCCAGCCGCCCGGACTGCAGCAAAGCAAAGCTGCAAACCGTAAGGGTTTTACCGAATAGGGCACCCGCCTACGGATTGGGCATTAGGCATCAATAGATTATCGTCGGTTCAGCAACATATCCCCCCCCAAAAAAAAACGATCAAAGAGGATTAGTTGGGGGTAATCCTAGCGGGAGCTGACCCCGGAGCACCGCGACCGCTAGCTAGCAGCCGCCATGTTTTCATTTTTTAATTCTTGATATGAATAATTTAAAGTCACAAATGTTTTCTTCTAATTAAGAACCTGTACCACTGTAGCATTTTTATTGTTTATAAGCCCCATGTTTGGGTTACAGGGCTTCCCCTGTTGGCTGTCATCTTTATTCCACATTAGGCATAATTAACAGAAAGGTCATAAATCACCAATTAATATTAAATCAGTTCAGGAAAGTACCTTCATCAAAGAACACACATTGCGTCTCAATTACAAGCTGCATGTGTTGCATCTGCAAGTCAACAAAAGGACTACTTGATGCCCTATCACCAAAACCTAATACGATCACAAATTGGATAATGTAACCATCCAGTGGTGTCAAGGCCTTGATGGACAACCTATCCAAGCAATAGCAAAAAATCAAAAATACAACAAAACTAATACATGAAGTGCTCTGACCTAAAGCACATTCTCTCAGGTTTTTTTTGGGAAGAATTAAAGAAATGTGGCCTGCTAAAGAGAGGAAGTGGTCAGTAGTCAGAAATTAAAATGCCCCTCAATTATTAAATAAAACATTTGAATCTTCACGCTAACATTTACATTCCTCATATTCATGTTTAGCAATGTGAATTATGAGTAGACTTCGTTCTGGTGGTCACGTGCTGCAAGGAGGCCATCTGTCCCAGGATACCAACTGGCATGTTCTATGTCCTGTGTCACAACCAAATGAAAGTTACAGTGCCCTGAACTTTCAAGTTGGTAACTATGAATGCTATTCCAAAGGGGGTCTTGCCCTGTTTTGTTCAACAAACTTCAATTGGCAAATAGAACATTAGAAATAGGGATAAACTGGATTCAGGCTTTAAGAATAGCAATCATTAGCAAGGCAGAGGACCACGGGATGTCAACAGTAATTATCTTAATAAATGTATATATACACCCCAGAAAAGAGTTGAAACAGAAGCACATGAAAACCTTATGCAAAATACTCAATATAGTGCAGAGACAATATAAACAGGCGTTTTAATAATTACAGGAGATTTCAACACAAATCTATGTCAAAATAAGAAGACAGAGAGTCTGCATCAAAATGGGAACACTTATAGAACCGAGTTGGAAAAGCTTGCCTTAAGGCTCCTGAATGGGAATACAAAAGGTGATATACCAGCTTCTATCACCTTTCTAAGCGGGAACAAGTGCTCAACATTAGATCACACGTTAGTAAGTGAATGTGCAATGAAACAGGTACGCCATTTTCAAATTAGCCCCCGCACGGAGAGTGATCACCTTCCTCAAAACGTATTCAAATAAAGTACAAATCAGAGCTGAATCACACAACAAAAGAGCTAATATTGCCTCCAGTCACATTTAACTTAAAGAGCTTGAAATGGTGAGGAAAAGACATAGAAAAACTGATGGAGGAGGTGTATGTACATGCTGGATCATTGGACACAATAATAGATAATCAAGAAAATAGGGATAAGGAACAAACAAAAGAAGGAGAAAGACAAAAAAAATGGGAAAGTCGAAAAAACATGTTATTAGAAAAATTCTCAAATCATGGAAGCACGAACACTCCAAATAGTAAACGCAAAGGGGGAACCAAAAAGCAAACTTGGTACACTAGGAAGCTCTGAAAAGAAAAAATGCAATTACTGAAAGAAACCAAAAGAATTTCAAAACAGTCAAAGCAGGGAATAAGAGGTGAGAAAACTAGATTATGTGCACTAAGAACACTGTAATAAAAAAAAACTGCTGGGAAAAAAACAAAAGATACCAACAGGAACGGTGGAACCTCAAGCAAACAAAAGAACAGCACAAAATTTGGGAACAGATAAACAGTTTGGCTCTAGGAGAGACATGTCACCAAAATGCAGGGAATAATGCAGAAATGTGGGAAAAATATGTCCGTGAAATGTTAGCTGAAAAGGCCAAAAAAAGGAAAACGAAGCTATTCGCGCTTTTCGTAAACCTCAAGTCTGCCTTCGACCGGGTGCTGCGGGAGCACCTATGGAAAAAAATGGCCGCATGGGGCGTACAAAACAGCATTTTGAAGGCAATCAAGGAGCTCTGCACAGGAACCTGGGCTCAGTTCAAAATAGGAGATGGGATGTATGCAACTAACAAAATTAATACCAAAAATGGACTAAAACAGGGGTGCGTATTAGCTCCATGCTTATTTAATATAAACTTGAAAGATCTTGCAGAAGCACTAACGAATATCAACTCAGATCCGCCAAGTTTGGCGCACGAAGAAATAGAATATCTGAAGTATGCAGACAACATAGTCTTAATAAGCCAAACGCCTTTAGGACTACAGCGCAGCATGAAGGCCGTTAAATGTTATATGGACGAGCAAGACTTAGAGCTCAACTTGAAAAAAACAAAAGAAGTACTGCTGGTAGATTCAACAAACAAGAAGCATTCTTGGTTCTTAGAAGGGAAAAAAGTGGAGGAAGTCAAAACATACATATATCTTGGATTTATTGTAGAACACTAAATGAAGGGAAAATAACAGACAGAATCAATGCAAACAGGAGCTCAATCACAGAACTGTGGCTTTAAAATCCTAAAGAAGAAATTGAGCTGCCCCTTATTAGGACATCTGTTAACAGTGATGCGCACCCAGTTGATGCCAACGGTGACATATGGTTGGGAGTCGCTGAGAGGAAGGCATACTAAACAAATCTCAAAAAAAGTATATAAATCGGTGTTCAACATTCCAAAATCAGCATCCCCAGCACAAGTGCGCGTAGAGTTCGGTCTTTTGAACCAAAAATATCAATGCAAAGGTGCATTTCTAAAATGTTGCTGGAGACTTCACGCTTCCGATAAAGGATCCATTGATCATCTCTGCGGGCAGGTAATAGAGGAGCTAAAACAGAATAACACAAAAGACTAGTGGGGCCAACATCTAAACCAGACCATCAAGTATTTAGGAGTACAAGAAACTTGGTGTACAAGCATTGGTAAACAAGCCTTTTATCATGTAATAAAGATTCCAGTCAAACAACTCTTATATTTAATGGACAAGAATGCCTTTTTGCTAAGACGACATGCCTGGACAGTGATTAATTTGTAGAAAAAACTAATGCCCCAGGAGTATCTCACAGCTATTTGTTTGCAGTCAATAAAACACCAGTTCATTAAGTACAGATTTGGAAAATTGGAAACAAAAGATCTAATCCCAATTTGGAAAGACCAGACATCAAACCAAGAATATCGACTATGTAACTACTAGGAAGAAACCCTGGTACATATTTTCTGTGTCTGTCCAAAGTTCTTGAAAGAAAGTAAACATTTGGTGAAATACATTTTCAGAGATCTAAAAATTAGATCTTGCAGGCAAGCAGTAATTTCATGGCTAGGTGGAGCCTCAATACCACTCATTTACCGAGGTGTAACATTCGTAAAAGCAAACATAAAGCAATGGAACAGCGAACATAAGGCACTTGTACTGTAATAAAGAAGTACCATTGGGGAAAAATAGCTGCAGAACTTGTAAGAATAAAGTATTATTGACTAAGTTGTACAATGCACCGTCACTTTAAACCTAGGGGATCATAAAAGGCAAGAGGCAATAACGACCTCAATCAAAGAAAATACATCATAAGAGGAATCAATTTGCACACCAAGTATGGAAATGGGACTATAAAGGAAAACAACTAACTTTCTAGATAAGTGATTTAAAGAACATTCAATTTGAATAATAAGTATTGAAGTAAGACTAATGTGGCGGACTATTATTGAGGAATATATTGGTGGTTTAAAAGATAGCCGCTGCAGCAATAGAAACATAAAAAAGGGGGAGCAAGATGGTGCCTGTGTGATTCCCTGTCTCACAGCCGCCTGCGCCACGGGTACACTCGGCCGTCAGCTATGCGGCCTGACGTGGTGACACTGCCTTGCTGGGATCAGTCAACGCTAGTTTGCTGCTATGGGTGCACTTGTGGATTTTCTCGATCGCGAAGAGCTCTGCGTCTGCGAAAAACTTCAAGAAAGCTGAGAAACCCGACAACTTTGGGACGCGGCGCTGGAAGGAAACATTGTATTGCGCAGAGCCTCCATTCCTAATCTGATGAAGTTCGGATTGAGCTGCGTTTCTCCCTGAGGGGCTGGAGCGGCCCGCTTGCCTGCTTGGTCTTTTTGCTGCCTGGCTGTTTTCTCTGGCAATTGTATTTTTCACTGATCTCCTAACGGGTGAGTTGAGCGTGTCTTCTCGTGGGGTCCAGGGGGACAAAAGGCAAGACACCAGCTAACCCCAATTCCGGCCCTTCAACTGCAACGCTCCACTCTTTAGAGGCAGAAGGAAACCCTAAAAGCAAACGAGAGGCCGTGGGCCAAAAAAAAAACATCAAACAAACCTGCTGGTGGGGGGCCTCAAAAGATGGGGGCTCCTCTCAACCCTCAGTTGCCAAAATATTCTCTGTCCTGGGGGTGGCGACCAGCGCAGGTCCTGCTAATGGGGCAAGACTTTAAAATGATGTTTTGAAAATGATTTAATACAAACAGTCTCGTCCAGCTCGGCCAAACTTCCTGATGTGCAGCTAGAATTGCAACCTACTCCACTTTTACCTGGCCTACTTGGCTTGGAGCCCAGGTTGATAACCCAAAACCAAGGGCCTCAGAAAGACACCTTTAATTTTAACGCAGACATCCCTGCTCTCCCTGCAGAGACTAACCTGTTGACCGGCGCTGACTCTAGCTTGTTTCCAATACCCCAGGATAATGCTATTTGCTCCGATGCCTTGGATGCAAAAGGTACTAGTGCTAGTGCTCAATGGCTACAAAATCCTGGCTCTCCAGACCCCTTGGAGAGCATATCTTCTCAGTCTCAGATGGTTCAAACTCTCCGGTTGAATTAGGCTCTTCTTCATCCAGTGACTGTGACCTCTCTGAATCCAACTTCAGTAATGCCTCTAAAGGGAGAAGCAAGTTTCAAAAACAGTAGCACCAGGGGGCGAAAAGTAGGGGGAAGAAGATAGATAAGAGAGATCAGCTCAAATGGGACTACTCCGAGTCTCACCTCTCTTTTTCCTCCAATGGCGAACCTGCAAAGATGGTCTGTGCCCTACAAGATCGGACTGTAGAACCTTCTTTGGCCGCTATAATGTCTTCAACTAAGTAATTTCAGGAAGAAGCCAGGGTAGACAGCCAGCTGGTTAAATGTGCTGCCAAAAAATTATAGGGGTGTCTTCGGACACTTAACAAAACCTGCTCTGACATTTGTGAAAGAGTGACCATGGTGGAAGGCCGAACTGAAAGTCTTGAATCAGAAGTCGTGACACTCAAGAGCCAATATACTTCTCAGGGGGAGCAAATGACGGACGTCATGTGGAAATTGGAAGGATATGAAAACAGGCAACGCCGAAATAACCTCCACCTTCTTGGTATTCCGGAGGGAGTGGGGGGGGAGATCGTCAGCGCTACATCATAAATCTTCTCAGGGGGGCCTTTCCTGAACTGACCGAGTGGTGTTGGGAACACGAAGTTCAACAAGCTCACCACTTCCCCTTTACACTAAAAAAGCAGTCTGGCAATACTAATGAAGCCACAAGACCTCGAGCCTTCTTGGTTTTCTTCGTGAAATTTTTATTAAGAGAGATAATTTTCAATCAAGCTCGACAGTACTCTAAGAAATGTTTTGAGAGGGTATCTTTCTTCGCCAAACCTGACTTTTGTCATATAACTGTAGAACGAAGATGGCATCTCCGCCAGTTAATTGCCCCATTTCAACAACTGGGAGCACAGGTCTTCCTCATGAACCCTGCTAAGCTGAAGGACATACTGAATGGCGCTTCACAAGCTTGTGCTTCAGAAATTAAGGCTCAAGAGTTTCTCACTGGACTTAAGGCCAGAAACATCCCAAACTAATGCTATTCTTGCTTTAGTATGGTTACGTGTAACCATAACGGTTTTTTTTTCCTTCCCCCTGTTCCCATTTTTGTTTTCTCTTTTTTTTTCTTCGCTAGCTCTTGTCCTCCTTTGGGGGTGGTCTGTTCCAGGCCATAGGGACGAGCAGGCCCCCATTGAGCTCTTTTTGATAAAACTCATGCCGGCCTGATGTCTTAATACATGTTGCATGTCAAACATAGGCTTTTCTAACACGGCAAGGGACGGGTGGCGGGGTGTTACAATAGGTATCCATCATTCAGGGTTTTCCTGATTGCTCATTTTTAGGGGGGGAATTTTGAGGTTAGAGTAGGGTTTGGGAGGTGGGTAGGTGTTCAGGGGGGGAAGGCTGAGTATAAAGTAGTTGCTTTAGCTTTTTGTATGTGCCTAATGCTAAATGTGTATGAGCAGTCATATGTCAAAAGCATATCTAGACTGTCTCTAAGTCTGACATGAGCTATGCATCTGCTCAGTCTGGGCAGCCTCCAGTCTTGATGTGCTTCATTTATGTTGACTTTATGACTCATGGATTTATTAGGGATCCTGTTCGTGCATTGTATGTATTTTGTGTACACTTACCTACAGTGTTTCCTTATGGGGGGTTTATTTTCTTTAAAATCTCGATGAATTCTATAAATTTTAAAATCACTTCTCTGAATATTTGTGGGTTACACGATTCTCGAAAAAGGCAGAAGGTTGCTCAGAGCTTAAGGTTGATGGGGGCCAACATTGTGTGGCTTCAAGAGACACACATAAAAGGCTCTCAGCTGGATCTTTTAAATACTTTAAGATACAATGTTATTGGGGGTACATCGCAAGGGACAGGGGTGTGGCTATTTTAGCACGCTATAATTGTTTACCTCAGTCTACCCAAGTTAAATCTGACCCACAAGGAAGATGGGTGTTTGAAGAATGTCATATGACTCCCACCTTTTCATTCACCCTCTGCTCTATAAAAGGGAGTGTTCTGGATGACCATAGCATTCTAGATTGTGTCTCGGCAGAATTGGCACATTGGCCCCTCCCTTTCATCTTATGCGGGGACTTTAATATTAAGTTACCCTGCAACTGGGGTTCAAATTCTCATAAGTCTTTTGCACGCCTGGACTTTTTTCTGGTTTCCTCCTCTTTAATTCACAATAGTGAAATTGATTTACTTCCCCGCATCCTTTCTAACCATAATCCCTTAATCTTCAATATTTAGGGCCTGATCACCCGCAAGGAAATCTCATCCTGGAGTTTTGAGAGAGCACTTCTGCAAGATGAAGGTTATCAGACTCACATGAAACAGTGGATACAGTCCTTCCTTGATATCAACCTAGGTTCAGCCCCCGTTATGGCAGTTTGGGACACACTAAGAGCTTGTGTTCGGGACAACACCCTACCATTTTCATTGAGGAAAAACAGACAGGAGAGGGCACAGTTGATGGAGCTACACGCAAAATTTGCTAAAAAAGAAGAAAACCTTATTTGGCTGTTTAAGCTAAGGGGGAGGTAGATACGACTCGACTGGCAGTGACGGCTGCCAGGCCGAGATCTGCTCAATTCTGGCCAAGGATGCCGCCTCCGAATGGGCTGCTACATGAGAAAAAGCATATGAGTGTAGCGAAAGCATCGGCCATCAGTTGGTAATGAGAACTAGACAACAGACTAACTCTAATGAAATTAAACGAATTAGGACCTCCTCAGGGGTTCTGACTAGCAATCCAGAAGAAATTTGCACAGCCTTCTGCAAATTCTTTCAGGGCTTATATTCAGAGGAGACTGCAGCAGTTCCACTGATAGGCAATCTGAGTTCAACTATTACTTGGACCCAATTGTGCTGTCATCCCTCAGTAGAGATGAGCGGGAGCAACTTGAGGCTCCTCCCTCTTAGGATGAAATCGCCAAGGCCCTGACCAATACCCGATGGGAAAGCTGCTGGGCCTGACTGTATCCCAGTTGAATTTTATAAGGTTTTCCTTGCGCAAATGAAAGATATTTTTAGTGCTGTAGTGATGCAAATCTTTTATGGCGCCACTCCTCCTCAATCCTGGTCTATAGCCAAGATTATTGTCTTCCCCCAAAAAGACAAATCTCCAACAGAAATGGGCTTGTATCCCCCAATCACCCTTATAAACGGTGATTCAAAGATAAAATCTAAAATTTTTGCCTCACGGCTCTCAGTCAGAATTGAAGGTCTCGTGTCCAGGTGGCAGCATGGGTTTATTCTACCAAAGGCACTACAGAGCATATTCGGAGGGTCATCACTATGCTTGACGCTGCATAGGTTTCAGGGGACCCAATGGCTGTAATTCTTCTAGATGCCAAAAAACATTTGATCGGGTCTCCTAGAATTTTTTCTGGGGCGTCATGCAGAAAATTATTTTTGGGCCTAATGCCATCCAGGCCACCCAAGCACTATACCTTACCCCTATGGCGAGGGTGTCTATTAACGGAACTTTAACAGAACACATAAAAATCTCGCGGGGGACCCGACAAGGTTGTCCCTGCTCCCCATTACTCTTTGCTATGTACATCGATCCACTCATTAAAAAACTTGAGGGAAACCAGGTTATACAAGCAGTGAGTAGATTTGGCCTAGTAACTAAAATCATGGCCTACTCTGACACTTTGGCTTTGGTTACGCCGGATCCTGAGAAAGCTATTCCTGAAATCGAGGCTGAGGCCCACTTATTTGGTTCCGTATCAGGATATAAACTAAATTAAGGGAAAACTCAAATTATAATCAACAAAAATGTCACCTGAAATGATGGAAGAGTAGTGGCCAAAGCTAAATATTTAGGCATTGACATCCTTGCTGATACCGACCTGATAGTCGGACAGAATATGGACCCTCTTGTCTCAGAGACAAGGAAAGCTTTGAGCCATTTAAACAACTTACATCTTTCCATCGTTGGTCGCTGCAATGTACTAAAAAATATTTTTTCCCCAAAATGTTATGCTTGTTTAGAGCCATACCTTTAGAGTTCGATAAAGCAATACTCTTAAGAATTGATAGGCTATTTTGTCAGTTTGTGTGGGCATTCTCTCAACCTAGGAGGGCATACAAATTCTTGTCTCCACCTCGGGAAAGGGGGGGTTGGGCGTTACCCAATTTAAGATTATACTATTGGGCTACTGTGTTACAATCATGTCTTAAACTACTGCAAGACTCCCCCACAACCCAAGGTATTGGTAGATTGATTTTATGTACTCCTATTAAGAATAAACCCAATCTACCAGATTTCTTTGAACTATCGTACCTTCGAACCTGGATTGATAAGGGTGTAAAGAAACTAGGTGAACTTTGTTCACCACAGGAGGTCTTGTCTTTTTAAGAACTTCAATCTATCTTTAATCTAGACAATAGTAACTCTTTTAAGTATCTTGCTATTAAGTCCGAATTGATTGGGAAACTTTGTGGGACTATACCCACATGCATTGGTAATATTTGCAATTTTCTCAATAGCTTAATGCCCGACGATCTGTCTATAGTTTCAACCAAGTGGCAACAAAAACTGAATATTTCTAATAATGCTTTTAGCTTAGCGCTTAAATCCGCCCAAAATGATTTGCTGTCGGAAAGTCTTCAGGCGCAGTTTTACAAAACCTGTTTTTAAAAAATATTTTACTCCCTCTAGGATAGCATAATGGGGGACTGGGAAAGGAACACACTGCCCACGCTGTGCAGAGTTTAGCATTGACTCAATTCACATGTTCGCTGCATGCGTAAAACTGGGACCGTTACTACATAAAATACAATCCTTCCTAGGGCAAGTGCTGCTTCAAAACGCACTGCTAACGCCTTTCACCGCTTTACTTGGCATACAGGGCTCAATAGACAGAAAGAACGGGGGGCCTTAATATTCGTTGCCATGGCCACTTACAGACTGTGCATCGCGTCGGCCTGGCTCGACCCTGACCCATTGTTTGTGCATTGGCTTGCTCGGTTTTATTCAATTCTTTCTCTTGAAGAAGCAATCTATTCTAAAAAGGGTCACCAGGCAAGAAAAAAAGGGTTAGTCATCTGGGAGCCTCTTACTCGTTGGCTAAACCGGTCAAACCCCAAATCAAATGAGGATAGCATTTAAGGATTGTCTTTACCGAAAGTAGGAAACTTTTTTACCTGAATGTTTGTTACTCTTTCTTTTTTGCTGTATTATTGCACTGGTCACTTTATCCGATGCCTCCTTGTTACATTGCTTAATATATACTCTGCTGTGGTGCTTTTCTTCTCAAGGATGTACCGTTGCACTGATCACTTTGTTCATGTTTCATGTTATAACTATCAGTATTTCTCCCTGTTGCCGTGTTCTTAGTCTAATGAAGTTGGATTGTTTTAAACCGATTACCTTGGAGGAAGTCTCTTAAGCACTCAGCCAAATCAGGTGCACCGTCCGATCCCTGTCCACCTACGATTATGGCTCTGCTAGCCTCCAGTTGTGCTCCTGCGATTCTCCAACTTTTTAACTCTTCTATACAATCGGGGGTCATTCTACGAATCTGGAAGGAAGCCTTTGAACGCCCCATCCTAAAAAAACCTACAGCAGACCCACAAGAACTCAGTAAATATCGGCCGATCTCCCTCCTACCGTTACTGGCTAAAACACTGGAGAGTATGATTAATAAACAACTTAGCCAATATTTGGAGTTTAACGAAGTTCTTGATTCCTCCCAATCAGGATTCCGAAAGGTTTTTAGCACAGAAACTGCTATATTAGCAGTCACGGATTCGGTAAGAACACAAATGGATAAAGGGGGTGCGGCAATACTGATATTATTAGATCTCTCTGCAGCATTTGATACTATATCTCACGAAATGCTTGTGGAGAGATTGGTCTTGTGTGGTGTTCAGGGTTCTGCCTTAAAGTGGTTGCAAAATTTTATGTCCAGCCGAACTCAAACAGTCATACTGGGCCAACATTTGTCAGATTAATTTAGCCTTGACAAGGGTGTCCCTCAGGGCTCCTGCCTGAGCCCACCCTATTTAATCTGGACATGGCCCCCTTGGCAGGGATAACTGAACATTTAGGCTTTGAGATCATATCCTACGCGGACAATACTCAGCTCCTATTCTCGATCGGCCCCGATTTAGGAGCTGAGAAAGCTCGTTTTGCCAGAGGAATGCTTGAGATCTCCAGTTGGATGACTCAGAATTGTCTCCAGCTGAATCCCGATAAGACTGAGCTTATGCTCATGGGCAAAGCCTCTGACAGTTGGTCGAACGACTGGTGGCCTGCCCAATTGGGGGCGCCCCCCGTCCCTTCCCAATGTGTAAAAAACATAGGGTTGAAATTTGACCAGTCTTTATCCATGAAAGATCATGTGGCCGCAACGACTAGCTCATGTTTTTACAGTCTGCGACTTCTGCAGAAAATTCTTTCATTCATGCCTACCTTCCATAGTAAAACCTTGGTCCAGGCCATGGTTATCAGTCGCCTGGACTATGGAAATGCTTTGCTAGCAGGAGTAGGAGAGACCTTGTTGAGCAGACTGCAGGTTTTTCAAAATACTGCAGCTAAGATGGTACTGAATCGCACAGAGGGTACTCCTTCGGCCTCTCTATTGCGGGAACTCCATTGGCTAACAGTGAGAAAAAGATCTTTCTTCAAGATCTGCTGCCTCACTTATACAGCGCTTGGAGGTGGAGGCCCTAAATATCGCCAGAAAAGACTTATTAAGTATGTTCCTAACAGACATCTTAGGTCAGGAGAAAAGGGTCTCCTACAAGTACCGCGGATCAGGCACTGCCGATCGGGAGGAAAATCCTTTTCATACCTAGCGCCAAGCTACTGGAATGAGTTACCCAAGCATCTACATAAAATGGAGACTTACAGTATCTTCAGGAAACAGCTGAAAGCCTTTTTGTTCTAAAACTTTTACCTTTTCTCTCCTCCATCCTCAGAGATAGTGCTAGACAAGCGCCAAGATGCCCCCGGGTGAACTTGTGCGCTATAAAAGAGTACTTAACATAACAACATAACAAGTACTGGTGCACTGGTCCCTTTATCACGTGATTTTATCCAGCGTGATTAATTTTTTTCTGCCCAACCGCTCCCTGGAGCATTTTATATCGTACTTGGATATTTTGAACTTTGACATTTCTGCTCTAACATGATTTATAATAATAGGCTTTTGATTATCTGGCACTCTTTGCAACATTTCAGCCACTGGAGGGGAAGGGGGGTTGCTACACATTATATTTTTTATCTCCTATGCTATGTATTCTGTGTTCACTGCACAGCTCGCATTTCTGGAGCCTCGAGGCTAAACATTCTGCTGTGCGGTAATTGGCATAATTTGGCCAGAACTAGAAATTACAAAAGTATTGCAGAGTGTTCAAATTCTGCCTGTTCCACTCTTATAGATAATGAGGGATAGAATATGAGAGGGAAAGGAACGGGAAGGTAAGGAAAAAGCGGTGAGTGTGAAGATGATGGATGAGGACAGGGAGAAAATAGGATACATAAAACAGTGGAGCCTGGAGGAGAACAACAAGACAATTGAAATCAGAATATAAATGGAAGATGAGATAGGAATGGGATGGGGTGGAGGGTATGTAAAGGCGCATTGTGCATTGACAGAGGGGTGACCAAATGTAGAGAAATTGAGAGGACAATGAGTGCGAAGAGTAAAAGAGGAGAGAGAGGATCAAAATAATGAGAGAGGGGAGTTAAGCGTAATTGGGAATTTGAGAATTAAGTCAATGAAAAGAGATTGAATATTGGAGAATGGGAGAAGATGTCAGGAAGGTTGGGGAAATTACATAATGGAAGGGAATAATGGAATGGGGAAAGAGACGGAACATCAAGATAAATGAAGAGATGAGTGGATACAGTGGATAATAGGAGGAAGAGCCCCTCAAATCATAACACGATAACTACGAAAGAGGAAAGAAAGGACACCAATGGCAGGTGATGTGCACCACAAGAGGTGACATCACCATAATCTTGAGATAAGAACAATGGTATGACCCAGCAGGTTACCATAGTAGTCTAAATCTAGATCTTACAAGGTCTCTGCTGCATGGTAAATTAAGTGCCAGGCCAACCACATAGGTGAAGTGGTGGAGACAGGTGATGGCAATACCTAAAGTTTACACAGCTCTCTTCGCACTTCTAGACATATAAAATGGGTCTGAGACTGATTGAGAAACACTCCAAATAAGACACACTCTGATAGCACTTGACTAGACCATCTGTAACAGAGAACTCTGTCCAGGGAAGGCTGCCCAGTTTAACTTAACTTAATACCCTCAGCCTCCACCACCTTTACTCTGCCCTGGATCCTCTGCAGGATTATGGATGGGAGTGCTACAGTGACTACTGTGGGCTCCATTCCAGGGAGAAAGATTCCTGCAACTGGATAATAAATAGTTTGTGCAAGGCAACAGAGGCACTGGTAAAGTTCAATGAAACCTAGTCAGAGACAATAGACAACTGTTAGACCTGTGAACGTTAGGGTGGTTTTCCCAAAACATTTTGCCTTCCTCCTCCATTTTTGCTGACTCTGAACACTTTACTACTGCATTTGCTCCCTCCCTAAAACCCATCCCCAATTGGCATATTTAATTTACTTATAAGTCCCTGGTAAAGTGGTACTGCATGTAGACAGGGACTGTAAATTAAATGTTACCAGTGGGCCTACAGCACTGATTGTGCCATCCACTTAAGTAGCCCTTTATACATGTCCCAGGCCTGCCATTGAAGCTTATGTGTGCAGTTAAAACTGCCACTTCAACCTGGCAAAAAAATCCTTTTGCCAGGCCTAACCCTTTCTTTTAAATATATGTCACCCCTAAAGTAGGCCCTAAACAGCCCGGAGGGTATGGTGCATTGTACTTAAAAACCAGAACATGTGCTTTCAAGTTTTAGATGTCCTGGTAGTGAAAAGCTCTTGAATTAATTGTTCACTACTGCAAGGCCTACTTCTCCCATAGGATAACATTAGAGTTACATTATTACATTTTACGAGTGCAATTTACAAATTAAACAGGTAACAAGTTCATGTTTGGTGTCTCTGGAATCCAAATTTAAAATCCTAACTTATGACAAAGTCACCTTTTAAATTACAATTTAGATAATGCCACTTTTAGAAAGTTGTCATTTTCCTGTTTTAGCCATTTGCTGCTTGCAGCTTGTACCTGGGTTACATGACTGGGTTCAGCCTGTGGTATCCTGACTGCAGTGAGTGCATCCAGCTCCATGGTAATTGGATGATGCTGTGCAGGAGGATTCCAGAATTATGTGGGCAGAAGGGCAGTTGGTGGAGATAGGTCGGAGATATGAGATGTACCTGCTTGTTCTACAATAAAAGGATATACTTTACTCTACTCTGGACTACTCATCTTTACATTTTGGCGACGATCTATGGGATCAACAAGCAGAGAATACGGTGGACCCATGCTACTGTCCTTTATTTTAAAATTTTGGATTTTTTTTTTTTGCTCTGACTCATAATGTTCAGCATTAACTACTCTCCAAGGATTACAACTCATCTACTCATTTCCTGAATCTCAAGAAAAAGAGGAAATATCTACCTTAAAACTACGAACTGTTAGACTCACTTCTACCTCAATCGTGAGTAAAGTGTGTTGACTTGGCTGTACATTGACCACCTTTATTTGAACAATGTGTATCTCTATTGTGTTAACCAGAGCATTGTTGGATTTCTGACTGAAAGAAGTTGTATACTGCTGTAATCACTTCGCACGTGAAATTGTTGAGTCAATTGTGGAAGTGTTGGAATTGTAACTGGAGCCAGGAATACAATATACCTTACAGTGCTGATTGGTGTGAAACATTTGCCAAGTATTCACTGTTTTTTGTGCATTTACAGTGCTCCATTCGCTCAAAAGCAGTACCTGTTTACATTGGACGACTGAATCAACGGCTGTTCAAATCCAATGATGCTCCTCGATCGCATTATTCAAGCAACTGCGCCATTCTACACGAGCTGTTCTCCTGCACGGGCTTGCAGAAACAGTGCGTGCTCTACGCAAGACAAGACTCATCATCTGGATCTTGACACAGTACGTCGGGTCACGTACGTGTCATTGTGCAAGGTCAGTAGGCGACGTAGCGTACCGTCGTTTTGTGTATTCAAGTTATTTTTAATTCTTGTCATTTCTTTATTGAAGACACACGTTATGGACACACACGTTAGGGATATCTTCAAGGAGTAACGGTGCATTACTTATTTGATTTTGGAACAGTTTATGGTCTTTTTATGGAGATACACACAGCATTCTTCACAAGTTGACCTTCGTTTTTACAAGGTGATTTGCACACCTTACAGTGTTCATTGCACGTCGATATCTTCGTTTTTACACGGTGATGCACACACCTTACAGTTTTCATTGCACATCCATGTCTCCAGTTCACGGCGATGTGCACTCCTTAAAATAACAAGTGCACATCGGAATTTTGAATTATCCACTGTGAATGTACACAATTTATTGCAGATATTGCATTATACATTTGTTAGTGATATATGCATCTTATTTTAATTATCACTTATTTATTCAGTGATTGTTAAACAGTGTGTTACTTAACCTAGCCTCCACATTTTTTTTATTATTGATCAAATTGGGTACTAATTTATATTTACCATATTTACAACTTCTGCTTATATTTCACAATGGCTTCTCAAGGAGGTTTAAATACTTGTGTCCCATTTTACCTCCTCCAGGTGAACCTTTAATTAGATGGTCAGACTGGAAAGTCTATTTTTTAAATTATATCGAGGCTTTAGAGGAAGAACATGATGAAGCATTTTCTCAGTCTAGAAAAAAAAAGATGCTTGTTCATGGTCTTGGTCCCGAAGGGAACAGAGTATTCAACCAAAATGGAGAAAAAAGTAAGGCCTGCTGAAAGCGAGAATGTATTCCTCGATGCCTTGGAGGATTTGGATGCTCATTACCATCCTCCAGTGCGTGTAGGAATTAGCAGATACGAATTCTTCAAAGGGAAGCAAGGTAAATCTGAGTCTGTAGAGGATTATGTTTCATCCTTGAAAAAGCTAGCAATTAATTGTGAATTTGGTACTCTTCACGATAGTTTCATTAGGGATCAAATAGTTATGCATTCTAATAATTTGTCTATTCCAGAAAAATTATGGACGTGTGGAGATGCCCCTTTAATGAAATTTTTGCTATTATAAGAAAAGCAGAAAAGTCAAAAAGATGTGCGAAAGTTGCACTTAAAGACAAAGAGGAAGGCTTAACTGTTAGCAAAGTATCTCACAGTCACTTTAAAAAGAATGATAAACCTTTTTCATCTGATAACAAGAAAAATGTTAGTGTTTCCACCAAATCCAAAATTGATAGAACTCCCAATTGTTATAGATGTGGGTACAATGGTCATTACGCCAATGATACTAAATGTACAGCACTCAAATCCAAATGCAATTATTGTGGCAAAGTTTTTACTAAAGCTTTCAGAGTAAAATTAAGTAAGGAGCAAAAGACAGTTGGTTGTGGTGACAATGGTGGAAATGTAACTGGTAATAATTCTGATTCATCTAGTGATGACGGTATTCTTTGTCTTATCGATTATTGTGATACTGAATACACAGTGTCAAATGTCAACTCAAATTCTAAAAAGAAGCCCCCTTGTGATATTAGTATAGGTGGTATTCCTATTCATATTGTACCTGACTCAGGGTCACCGTACAGTATCTTTTTTTTATTTTTTTTATTGACAAATTGATGAGGAGAGCATACCATACAATACAAAAAGCCAAAATTTTACAAAATAAAAAAATCGATATTTTCCATAACAATTTTTTTTCCATATTCCACTTAGTACACAAGTAAAAAGAAAGGTTATTCAAATTAGAAGCAAAGCAGACCAAAAGAAATGTTGCGAGTATTGTTATTAATTGGTGACCCTTTACAGAAGGAAAGTTGATTAAATAAAGTTACCCCAAATGTTTCTACATTTTCTTATTGAACGAACCCCTCTGAGTTTAGCCAGAGCAAACTCCATGGAGTGAATTTCGTTTACTAATAACCACCAGTCTCCGATGATAGTGTACGGGTCACCGTACACTATCATTAAACGTGAGGTATGGAACAAACTTTTTGCTGACACCTTAAACAAAAATGTATTACCACCTGATATTCAACCTGTTACTTTCACTGGTGAGAAAATTTAGATTTTTGTGTTTGTTGAAAAAGTTTTTGAATTTAAGGGTGTGAAATCATTAGGTAAACTTTGTTGCAAAAGTAGGTCCTTCTGTCCTGGGTTGGATAGACCAAGGTGCCCTGGGTATTATTTTAAATCCCAAGAATGATAAGCGGAGGGTGACAAGGAGTTAATGAATAAAATTGTGAATCAATTTCCAAAAGTTTTCTCTGGTGAGGTCGGTAAGCTATGTGGATTTTCACATAAAATTGTACTTAAAGATAAT
This sequence comes from Lissotriton helveticus, assembly GCF_964261635.1. Lineage (NCBI taxonomy): Eukaryota > Metazoa > Chordata > Amphibia > Caudata > Salamandridae > Lissotriton > Lissotriton helveticus. The sequence goes on from NC_136069.1 coordinate 870,365,354, forward strand.
GCCTGTCCTATATGTCACAAAGCCAGGAATACCTCTCTAGGGGCCAGATGTAGGTAGGCTTTTACCGGGTGGTAACGGCCGAATTCGGCCGTTACCACCCGGTAAAAGCAATTTGACATGTAGGTCCCTGTAATTTACAGACTCGGTAAATTTACCGGTAGGTAAATTTACCGAGTATGTAAAATACCGAGTCGGTATCATTACTGATTCCGGACAATTGGTATGTAGGTGGGACTCTTCTGAGTCCCACAAGCAGTACAACATCGGTATTTTACCATCAAATACTACTTGATGGTAAAATACCGTTTCTGGTGTGCATGCACATGTGTGCATGCACACCTATGCCATATGACAGGCAGACCTGCCCTTAGGGCAGGTATGCCTGCCACATGGCACCCGAGCCTCTTTTGGGGGTGCCAGAGGGTGTCAAAGTGACACCCCCTGCACCCTTGTGACAGTCGGTATTTTCCGATGTGGTAAATACCGACCGGTATATGCCCAATCAATCCTATGGGCTTCAAAGCCCATAGGAATGCATGGGCATTGACTGGTCGGTATTTACCACATCGGAAATTACCGACTGTTTCCGATTCGGTAATTGCACATCTGCAATTACCTACATCTCGGTATTTTTATTTTCCGACCTCTTAAATACCGAGTCGGTATGACTCGGTATTTAAGAGGTCGGTAAATAAAAATTACCTACATCTGGCCCTAAGTGTTAAGGATGCGGTTATGAATGAATTGGACATTTTAGAGAAAAAAGGCGTGATTGAGCCTATTGAGAGCGCTGAGTGGTTGGTCCCATTGGTCATCGCGAGGAAATCGGACGGCCGTCTTTGTTTGTGTGTGGACTTGAGGGACCTAAACAAGAACATCTTAATAGATAAGTTTTCTCTACCTAGGATTGATGAACTGTTAGCTCAAACCAATGGCATTAAATGGTTTTCAACTATTGACCTAACATCCGCCTACCACCAGATTCCACTACATGATTCCAGCAAGAAGTTGACAGCCTTTATTCCACCCTTTGGATGATACCAATTTGTCAGAATGCCCTTCGGACTAGCCTCTGCGGCTGCTGTCTTTCAACGTCTCATGCATAAATTGTTCAAAAACGTAGAAGGAGTTACTTACTTCCAAGACAACATTTTAATTATGGGAAAGAACAGAGAGGAACATAATGGAAGACTTTTCAAAGTGTTAGGCAAACTGGCTGATAAAGGTTTGACTGCTGAACTTAAAAAATGTAAATTTGGTTTCAACTCTGTAACTTATCTGGGACATGAGGTGAGTGGAGGTGGTATTTCTCCTAGGAAGAAGTTATTACATGCCATTGAAAACACTCCCATTCCTAAATCAAAAGACAATTTAAGGTCCTTTCTGGGTATGGCTGAATTTTATGAAAAAATGTGTAACACTTTTTGCCAGTAAGACCTTTAACTTGAGACAACTCCTTAAGGTCAAACAAGAATTTCACTGGAATGTTGACTTGCAAAATGATTTTGATAAGATAAGGTTTGAACTTGTGTCTGCTCTTCCTTTACAGGCTTTTGTTATACAGCTCACAGCATCATCACTACCGATGCTAGCGGAAAAGGGTTGGGAGCTGTATTGTCTCAAGTTGGTGGTAATGGTTTGGAAGTTACAATAGGGTTCCCATCTTGTTCTTTAACCTCTCCTGAGGAAAAAGTGTTCTGTAATAGAGAAAGAGATGTTAGCCACTGTCTGGGCCATTGAAAAATTCAGGCAGTTCATTTGGGGTACCAGATTTACCTTGCGCACTGAGCATAAACCCCTACTTAAAGTACTCACATCAGAGGGGATGTTCAAAGCTAATAATTTAAGACTCATTCTAGCTAACCTGGGTGTGGCTTTTAACATCCCCTCTGATGTGAGTACTAAATTTTAACAGACGTACCAGCGTGTGTTGTTTTCATGTTACTACACCCAGCTCCTTCTTTAGGTGTAGAAGCATTGGTTAGAGAATCAATGTAGCTGGAACCGGATACTTTCTCACACCTCATGACTTCATCCCACATCCAATCCATAAAGGATGGTTTAACTTCCTTATTACTTGTAATAGGAATGTTACCCTTACATTTCGCCTCTATGGTGCCAAACCTTGTTGTCACTCAATTTAGCGGATTTGCAATATAATTCCAACACTTGTAAAGGGGAAGAAAACTTACTTTCACCTTTTCTAACCTTGGAACCAAGTTTAATCTTTACCCAATCACCCACTTGTAGTTTAGCTTCCTTAGTATAATCTTTCTTCTCAAACTCATTTATATATGACTCTTAGATTTTCCGCAACCTAGAACGAACTAAAGCAGGAGACCATTACCCACACACTTTTTTCTCATTCCACACAACATTATCTTTTGCAAAAGGTTCTCTTCCTCTACGAATTCTGAAAGGACTATAACTAGTGCATGTAGGAGCAATTCTGTATGCCCAGATAGTGCTATATAATTCTTTCTCCCAATTTTTTCCAGCAGCATTTCCTGCTGGATGGTAAACAGGAGTTTTCTTCCCTATAATGCAATTCCTTCCTAAAAATTGTAGAAAAGAAAATTATCGGAAATAATTTGAGGACCATTGTCACTTAAAATATATTTAGGAATACCTTCATGCAAGAATAATTTTTCCACAAACATTACAACTTCCCTCGAGTCACACTTTTCCGTGATCTCTATCTCTGGCCATTTGGAATAGTTGTCAATAACAACTAGAATATACTTTGCATAACCAAGTTCAAGTTCAAGTTTAAAATTTGTATAGCGCACTACTCACCCAAATGGTCTCAAGGCGCTTGAGGGAGGGGGGGTACTTTACTTATCGAATATCCAAGTTTTTAGTTGTTTTCTGAAGGAGAGGTGGTTCTGTGTAAGGCGGTGGTGGGTCGGGAGAGAATTCCAGGTCTTGGCCGCTAAGTAGGAGAAGGATCTTCCCCCCATGGTGGATCTTTGGATGCGTGGAATTGCGGCGAGGGCTTGATTGGACGATCGTAGTTGGCGGGTGGGGGTTTAAAAGGATAGGCGCGTGTTGAGGTATTCGGGTCCTAGGTCGTAGAGGGCTTTGTGTGCATGGGTGAGGAGACGGAACGTTATTCTCTTGTTGACGGGGAGCCAGTGGAGGTCTTTCAGGTGACCGGAAATGTGAGCTTGGCGGGGGATGTCTAGGATGAGTCTGGCTGATGCGTTTTGGATGCGTTGGAGTTTTTTCTGTAGTTCGGCTGTGGTTCTGGCGTAAAGGGTGTTTCCGTAGTCCAGTCGGCTTGTAACCAGTGCATGGGTGACCGTCTTTCTTGTTTCGGTGGGGATCCATCGGAAGATTTTTTTTGAGCATACGTAGGATGTTGAAGCATGATGATGAGACGGCGTTGACTTGTCTGGTCATCGAGAGGGAGGAGTCCAGGATGAAGCCCAGGTCACGTGCGTTGTCCGTTGGTATGGGTGCGGTTCCCAGGGCCGGTGGCCACCATGAGTCGTCCCAGGCGGAGGGGGATGATCCTAAGATGAGGACTTCCGTTTTGTCCGAGTTCAGTTTTAAACGGCTGTTCTTCATCCACTCGGCTACTTCTCTCATCCCTTCGTGTAGGTTGGTTTTGGCGGTGTTTGGGTCTTTGGTGAGGGAGAGGATCAGCTGGGTGTCGTCTGCGTAGGAGATGATGTTGAGGTTGTGTTGGCGCGCGATGGATGCGAGGGGACTCATGTATACGTTGAAGAGGGTGGAACTGAGTGATGATCCTTGTGGTACGCAGCAGATGACTTCGGTGGCCTCTGATCTAAAAGGGGGGAGGCGGACTCTCTGGGTTCTTCCGGCGAGGAACGAGATGATCCAGTCCAGTGCTTTTCCGTGTATTCCGACGTTGCTGAGGCGTTGTATAAGGATGCTATGACAGACTGTGTCGAAGGCTGCGGAGAGGTCGAGTAGGATGAGGGCAGTTGTTTCTCCGTTGTCCAGTAGAGTTCGAATGTCGTCTGTTGCTGCGATGAGGGCGGTCTCGGTGCTGTGTTTGTCTCGGAAGCCGGACTGTGAAGGGTCGAGGGATTTGTTGGATTCGAGGAAGGCGGCGAGCTGACTGTTGACGGCTTTCTCAATGACTTTGGCAGGGAATGGGAGGAGCGAAATGGGGCGGTAGTTCTTAAGTTCAGTGGGGTCTGCTGTGGGTTTCTTCAGGAGGGCGCTGAGTTCGGCATGTTTCCAGCTTTCCGGGAAGAGAGCGGAGTTGAGGGAGCAGTTGATGATGTTTCGGAGATGGGGTGCGATAATGGAGTCTGCTTTGTTGAAAATGTGGTGGGGACATGGGTCGGTTGGCGATCCTGAGTGGATAGAGTTCATCAGGCGGATGGTGTCTTCAGTGGTGATTGGGTTCCAGGCGCAAAGGTTGTTGGAAGGGGGTTTAAGTTCGGAGGTGGGTGGGGTGGACTGGTCTCCAAAGCTGTTATGTATGTCAGCGATTTTGTTGTGGAAGAACGAGGCTAGAGAGTCGCAGAGGACTTGGGAGGGAGTGATGTCGTTGGTGCCGGCGGTGGGGTTGGTAAACTCTTTGACGATGTTGAATAGTTCCTTGCTGTTGTGGGCGTTGTTGTCGAGTCGATCCTTGAATGCTGATTTCTTGGTGGATCGGATCAACTGGGGGTGTTTGTGGGTGGCGTTCTTGAAGGTGGCCAGGTTGTCGGTGGTAGGGTTTTTTCGCCAGGCTTTCTCGAGGGTGCGACAGATCTTCTTGGATTTCTTAAGGTCATCATTGAACTCGGGGGCTTTTTTGCTACCTTGTTTTATTTGATGGTTTTTCAAGGGTGCTAATTTGTCAGCCTTGTGGGTGATCCATTGTGTGAGGATGGTGGCTGCTTGGTTTGGGTCCGATGATTTGGCAGGAGGGTTATGGTGGAGCGATGTGAAGAGTTGGTCGGAGGTAATTTTGTTCCAGTCTCTGCGGGGAATTGGTTGTGGGTGGTTGTGGGTCGTAGTCTTTTTGTAGTTGAAGTGAACGCAGTTGTGGTCCGTCCAATGGAGAGTTGTGGTGTGATTGAAGGAGATGTGTTTGCTGGAGGTGAAGATTGGGTCGAGCGTGTGCCCGGCATAGTGGGTGGGGGTGTCAACAAGTTGTTTGAGTCCGAGATTGGCGAGGTTGTCCAGAAGGGTGGTGGTGTTGCTGTCGTTGTTCTGTTCCAGGTGGAAGTTGAGGTCCCCTAGGAGAATGTAGTCCTCGGAGGGGAGGGCGTGTGGGCTGATGAAGTCAGTGATGTCTTCGCTGAATTGAGTGCGGGGTCCTGGTGGTCTGTAGATGAGGGTGCCTCTGAGAGTCGTCTTGGGGTCGGTGTGGATCTGGAAGTGAAGGTGTTCGGCGGCTGCGAGGTTATCGTCGGAACTGGTTGTGATGCGGATGGTGTTCTTATGGACGATGGCGATGCCTCCTCCTGTTTGGTTGATGCGGTCCTTTCGGATGATCTTGTAGCCGTCCGGGATGGCTATGGCGATGTCGGGCGTTGATGAGGCGTTCATCCAGGTTTCTGTAAGAAAGGCGACGTCGGGCGTTGTGGTGTCGAGTAGGTTCCAAAGTTCAATGGCGTGTCTGTGGACCGAGCGGGTGTTGAGCAGGATGCACTTCAGGTGGTTAGTGTCGGAGTTCTGTTTGGAGTTTGTGGATTTGGTGTGGGTCCTGATGCAGTCGAACTTGCAGGAGTGGCAGGTGAAGGGTCCATGGGTGTGTCCTGGGGCGGCTTGGTAGCAGTCTGGGAGTCGGCCGGGGTTAAGTGATGAGAGGGTTGCGGCGTCGTACTTTAAGCGGGTGGAGTGGATTTTGCAGGGACCAGGGGGTCTGGCGCTGGGCGCGGTCCAGGCGTGGACGGGCGTAGACGGGCTTACCTTTGGCGCACCTTCGGCGCGCATGGGGCGCGTTCGCTGCGCGTCAGCTGTTCTGACATAAGTGGATAGTGGGGGGGCGGAGCGAGGGAGGGGCAGCTGGGAGGCGGGAGCGGGGTGGAGAGCCTGGCTGGGAGGCACAACAACAAAATGGCAGTAAAACAAAAGCGAAACAGGATGTGGGCAGAGGCACCGGCACAATCGAGTACAGTCTTCCAAATATAGCGCTATTACAGACTTCCAAATAAAGCGCTATTAGATCATACAGGCAACAAAAGATATAAGCGCGATGTGGGCTATGCGATGAAGCGCTACGATAATTATTCAGGCAGTCAATGCAATATCAGACAATGCGAGCAAGCGCTATTTTTAAACAATCAGGCAGTCAATACAATTTAGTCAATGCGAGTACAAGTGGCAAAGGCAGCAATGAGCAGTCAAGCGCTACGATACCACGTGAGCAGGGAGCGAGGGGAGCGACCGCTTCTGAGCGAGTCAGGACGGTCACAGCGCTGGAGAGTGCAGGACAGCCTTAACTTCAGTGGGAGGGAGGGGCAGCTGGGAGGCGGGAGCGGGGTGGAGAGCCTGGCTGGGAGGCACAACAACAAAATGGCAGTAAAACAAAAGCGAAACAGGATGTGGGCAGAGGCACCGTGACTGTTTTCAATAGAACCAAGCCAATCAATGCTTAAATCCTCCCATGGATGTTCAGGAGTCTGTCTTGTACCAAGGGAAGGTTTTCAAACTTGTTGAGTTGTGTCTGACTTGGCACACATGGAACATTGTTGGACAAACCTTTCAATATCTTTGTCCAATACAGGCCACCAAAAGGATAATTTAATTCTGGATTTGAATTTCGTAATACCTAGGTGACATTTTTTATGCGTATGTTTGAAGGTACTATCACTCTTTCGCCTTTACACAAATGGCTGCAATTGTCAATACTTAGCTCATTTTTGATCTCCCAAAATGGTTTCAAGTCTTCCTGTAAGATGGATTTATTGGGACACCCATCAACAACATATGTGGTTACCATGTTTAAAATGTTATCCATCTTGCATTCCTCATCCCATTCCTTTTTTGAAATGGCTTTAACCATGTAATCATTAATATCATGGACGATAGCAACTTCAAAGTCATCACATGTGTCATATGAATTGTCTTGAACGGGTAAGGGAGGTCGGCTGAGATAAACAGCGATCTGATTCTTCTTAAAACGTAGATACTCCACAGTAAATGCTCGAAAAAGGATCCTTACTTCAGAGTAAACTGTATCACTCTTAAATAAAAAGACAAAATACATGAATAGGGCCTAGAAGAAACATACAACACTTGCATACTACTGCTCATGATTGTACAGATGTCAATCTCTCTTAATAATACCTTTACACACACAGAACATTCAGAACTCACATTAGGCAAACAAAAGAAAAAAAAGAAAGTACAATAGTTCTCGTTAATCCAAAGAAACGAATCCCAACCAAACTCCTATTGACATCATAGGATATGTATAAAGCAGTCTAGAATATGAACATAGAGTTTCCCTTTTGTTTACAAGTAGGGTATTGATATTTCTTTTAGGCCTGCGTAAAATTACAAGTGAACCTCAGGATCAAAAAAGGGGGGGAAATGTGCAGGAAAATCAGCAGGAAGTCAAAATTATAATAATCATGTAGCATTCAACATCCAGGGAAGAAGGAAAGTTCAACAGCAAGAGTACGGGCAATAAGAGGGTACAGTGCACTAACCAAAGAGATAATAATCAATTAAGGAACAGGCTTACAAGTCCAGAAAATGAATAAAACAACATCAAAATGTAGGCAGACACCATGTAGAAGCTCCGTATTGCAGAGATGTCTGCGGATTTTTCCAAACAAGAAAATGGGAGTCCAGGGAACGAACACAGGGACTTATCAGAGATCCGCACCACAAAAACTGACACAGAATATCTGATGCAGGAAGTTCAGCAAAGCGGGAAATTAAACAAGCTCAGATGACCCCGTATTCCTCCCCAATCCAGGAAATGGAATCAAAAAACCAAGCGTCAGGATGACGTTCCTAAAATAAGCCTCGCTACCGGCTACCGGGTGTGATGACGTTCTCGCATCACGTGTTCCTCTCTGTAACTCTAATGAGGCCATAGCACTCCTGCTGCAATGGAATAACAAGTCACAAAGGCAATGAGAGATCAACAAAAAACAACTGTGAGTCCCTGATACTAAAAGTATGAAAGTAGAATAAAAGGACCCATGCATTTTCACAATCATTCATACTCCATGCTTGTCACAAACTTAACATGGGGTTGAGTCTGTCCCTTGTTACGGGACGTAACATCTAGAGCCAGGACAGGGAAGGCAGGATGCCTGGGAACTTCAAAGAAAGACCTCTAGAAGCTTCCCTCCCACTTCAAAGGCACAACTGTGTATAAATACTGGACCTCAGACAGCAACTCTTCAGTACACTTTTGGACCTGTGAATATTCTGTCAGGAAAAATTAATACTGTGCTGCTGAAAGTACTACATTTCTGCTGGACTACTGCTCTGACGGAACTGCTGCCCTGCTGTGCTGACCTACTGGCTGCTGCCCTCTTGCCTGGGAAGGAAGAACTGGACCTGCGATTTCATCTTGAACCTGAGGCTCCTAGAGTGATGCAAAGGGCTAGTATGCGAACCTCCTGATCTGACCCTCAGGGACATAAAAGGCGCCCCAACAACCTGCACCAGCTCCGTGACCCAGGTTCAGTGAGTTTTTGACCCACAAGTGGTGTTCCTCAAGTCCTGGACCCTTGGTGTGGCACAGTGAGCTGGAATCCAGGTTTTGGGCTCTTTGAAACTGCGAACAGACCAGTTCGCACTGAGATTTAGCCGCTCGCACCATGATCCAGTGAGAGGCTCTATCAGCCCGACTCTTTTGCACTCCAGCATCGATCACTCGTGGGGACCGCCAATGTGAAGCACCAGCAATGCCCGACAGTGGTTCCACTCAGCTTTTCATGCTGCATCAACAGCCTCCTGCAACGCTCTCTCTGCTCCTCATGGCCCTCTTCAACGTGAATGGGACACTTGACATTGACTTGAGAAGGGACTCCTCAGCGGGTCTAACTTGGTGACTGTATACTACCTGCGTTTCATCACGGTCGGCCTAAAAGTGTAACTTTGACATGGATCAGCGCAAATTGACTTAGTGCTTTTTGGAGCTTTTTTTCACTAAAACCTTCAAAAATTGATAATTCTGGTTGTGCTGATTGGATCTTTGGTCTTGTTTTATTTATTATGCTTTGCTCTGTTTTCCTAACATGGTGTGGGAGCCTTCTGTGGTCTATTGTCACTATGTTACTGTTTGAAGTGTTGCACAAAAACTTTACATACTGCTTCTAAGTTACCCCTGACTGCTGTGTGCCAAGCTATCAGGGGGTCAAGCACAGGTTAATTTGGGGTTTGCTTGTGCCTTACGCTAACAAAGATTGTGGTTGCTGCTTGTCCAGGGCTCACATCCCAGTCAACCAGTAACCCAATTTTTGACATGGACATTTTGACATTAGAGACTGTTCCATTTGATGTGGATCACTGGAAAAATAGCATATTAATAAACTGCTTGCTAGCATTATCTTAATGTGCAAGTTATAGCACAAGCCTTTGCTCTCTCCTTTGCACTTACATTCTCCTTCCAAACACAAAAGTACTTCCCTGCATAATTTGCCCGGCATTAGCAAGCAAAGCAATGGGTGTATTTGTACCTTTTAATTCTCACTGAGCACACACATTTCAAAGTCATTTTTAAATGCAGTGAAAGCTTCGCTCCGTTTTTGGTGAGGGAGACGACCAGCAGCAGGGGCAGGACTACAATCCTCATAGAGCACCAGCCCCGCAAGCGACCCGGCAACCCCTCCCATCTTCACTTGAGGGGCACTTGAACTGCTCGCGCCTCCCGCTTCGTGGCAGACGCTTCGCTCCGTTTTTGGTGAGGGAGATGACCAGCAGAAGGGGCAGGACTTCAACCCCCACAGAGCACCAGAGCTGCAAGCGACCCGGCAGCCCCTCCCATCTTCACCTGAGGGATACTTGAACTGCTCGCGCCTCCCGCTTCGCGGGGCCGCTTTGCTCCGTTTTTGGTGAGGGAGACGACCAGCAGCAGGGGCAGGACTTCAACCCCCACAGAGCACCAGAGCCGCAAGCGACCCGGCAGCCCCTCCCATCTTCACCTGAGAGATACTTGAACTGCTCTAGCCTCCCGCTTCGCGGGAGACGCTTTGCTCCGTTTTTGGTGAGGGAGACGACCAGCAGCAGGGGCAGGACTTCAACCCCCACAGAGCACCAGCGCCGCAAGCGACCCGGCAGCCCCTCCCATCTTCACCTGAAGGATATTTGAACTGCTCGCGCCTCCCGCTTCGCAGGAGACGCTTCGCTCCATTTTTGGTGAGGGAGACGACCAGCAGGAGGGGCAGGACTTCAACCCCCACAGAGCACTAGCGCCGCAAGCGACCCGGCAGCCCCTCCCATCTTCACCTGAGGGATACTTGAACTTTGTACGGCCCTACGATATCCTGTGTTTGCAGGAGACGTGGGCCGTGCAACCTATCCACCTGAGTGGGTATAAAACATTCTTCTCTCCAGCAATCCCCTCAACATCGGGGCGCGCAAAAGGCGAGCTGGTGGTCTATATCTCAAATTTAATTCAGGCGAGTAATATTACTACCCTTAAAAATTAGGAGAATTATCAAATAATTTCACTAGCCACTGATAACTATGCCCTTCTAGTGTTGGTTCACTTTTATAATAATCTTCAGGACTCAAACTTTATAGAGATCTTAAAGGAAATTCGCTATTTCCTTTTAGATTTGAATGACTCCAATCACGGGAAAAACTCCATAATTTTGTGGGGTGGTGACTTCAACTTACCACTCTGTGAAAGAAACGATAACATCACATGCGGAGTGGTAGACGAGCTTGAAAATAATATCACTCACTTTCCCCACTCTCGTAGTGGGGTGTGTATGAATGAGACAATTGCCCTACTCCAGCTTGTCATGGCATAGAAACTCTTGTCTCCCTATGCCTCTCTAAGCCCAATTTTTAAAGGTAGAGGAGCTTCGAGCAGTATTGATTTTATTTTTGTGGCAATAAGGGTCTCCCCCTTTATAACAAACTTTAAAACTCATGATTGCGTGTATAGCGATCATTTTCCAATATCCGTAACATTTTCCGCGCAAATGCTACAAGGGAGACAAAAGACGTTGAGCCTTTACAAGGAGGAAAATTTAACCTTGAGCAGACTGAACGGCTATTGTATAAAGCGGGCACGCATAGAACCAGTAACAACAACTGAGAAGGTTGTCAGAACTTCCATCTCCGCAATTAGTTCATGTCTGGCGGATTGTTCCTCCCCGCAGGAGATATTAAACAACTTTAAGGTAATAAAGAAATTTGTGAACAAAGCCCTAACCATCATACCGAAAGGCAAAAGAAAAAGTAAGATTGGTTGGTTTAACTTTCCATGCACAAAAGCCTATTCCAACCTCAAAAGCACTCTTAGAAAACCTATCAGAGACAAGACAGAGGTTAACCACCTTAGAAAACTATACAACAAGGCCCTACGTCAAAAAAAGTCTGATCTAAAGGAGGAACTATGGCTAGCCCTCCAAGCTAGCTGTCAAACTAATGACAGCGTAGCTTTTTGGGAAGTTATAAACACCCCCTTCCTCTCTGGTCTTAGAGAGTCGAGCAAAATTGAAGTCTCAATCAGTGAGACAGATTGGATTGCTCACTTCTCACGAATCTTTTGTCAACCAGAGGGCAATATCCAAACCCTCCATAACCAAGGGAATAGCAGTGACAGTTCAAGGTCTTTCCCAATCCCAGCGGACCAACGTTTTACCCTGGCCGAAGTCGAGCATGCTCTAAAAGCAAGCAAAGAAGGCAAGGCCCCAGGCCCCGACGGGGTACCCGTTGACTTCTATAAATTTAAGATGGACCTCGGCGCCCCAATAATCCTTAGAGTCCTAGAGGCTACGGGGAAAGTCGGACCTTTGGATTCATGGCCAGAATCCATCTTAATTCCCATTTTTAAAAAGGGCGATCGCAATCGTCCAACTTGCTATCGCCCTATCTCATTACTAGACTCGGTGGGTAAAGTTGCAGGACATATTTTATTAGAACGTCTCCAGCACTGGACGGAAGATAATAACACCATATCTGACCTCCAGTATGGTTTTAGGGAAGGCCTAAGTACCATTGAACAGGTTCTCAACCTAACATTACTTAGGAGCAAATAAGTGGACGCAAAGGGTGGAAGACTGCATATGGCCTATGTAGATCTTACTGCAGCGTTCGACTGTGTAGGCCATACTAAGCTTTGGGACATATTAATTTTAATGGGTATCGGCATTTCGTTGGTTAACTATCTGCGGGACATGTACTCAAATGTTCCCGCAAGAGTAAGGTACGGCTTGGGGGGCCAACTATCCGCCCCATTCAGGGTAGAGCGGGGAGTTAGACAGGGCTGTGTCCTGGCACCTTTTCTTTTTATTCTTTACACTAACGGTCTGGAGTTAGCTATTTTGGAAGGGTGCCAGGACCTACCCCTGGTTCAGAAGCGTCCAATTCCCGCTCTCCTGTATGCGGATGATGCGGTTATTATCGCTCGTACGCCCCGCGAACTCCAACGCTCTCTAACCCGGTACAATGCATTTATGTCGGACCTAGATTTAATAATCAACATTAAAAAAAACTTTTAGCATGACATCAGGTCGGAGCTTAAGAAAAGGAAACGACATACACATAAATAACTCCAGGGTAGAACATACATCCACCTATCCCTACCTAGGAGTCGTAATAGATCAAAAGGGTACCTGGTCCAGAGCTATAGAAGTAAGAAAAATGCTGTTTTTAAAAGCCACAATGGCATTAGTAGCTTTCACTCAGCGACTGGGAAAATGCCCTCCGGAAGAGATGCTGCGCATTTACCAGGCTAAATGCGTTTCAACAGCCATCTACGGAGCAGGGGTGTGGGGGTATGCACAGGTAGAAGCTATTCAAAAGGTGGAAAATAGTTTTTTACAATTTCTACTCGCAATCCCCCAAAGCACGTCCATGTTCAGCTGCCACACAGAATTGGGCGTGCCGTATATTTCAGATGTCATTAGGACACAAACAATTCTTTTGTGGCACCGTCTTTGGACGTCAAATAAGCTATCTTTTACACAATCTGTAGTGTCAGATTGTGTCTCTCTGGAAAAAGTAAATAAGATCAAGTGGCTACAATATGTTAGAAGGTTTTCATCCGATCTTGGGCTCGAGAAATACTATCACTCTACGACAGAAATGGCTATGATACCAAGGAAGATGTTAAAAAGCCACTGCCTGACGCATTTAGCAGGGCTTCGTTTGCTGACTGAAGCACAAAAAACTTTTGTGCAGCATTCCCTGTTAGTACAAACTTCTTTTACAATCGAGCCATATTTAACTTGGAAACTATCCAGTTTTGACAGACTTTTATTGACCAGATTTAGACTTAACATCTTCCATCGTTTTGTCACCTTTCCACCGGTCAACGATTGGTCTCACTCCCTAAGTCACTGTCCCTGCGATGGTTTATTCCCTCAATCCCTTGTACATATTACCCTTTTTTGCAAATTCTACATTGAACCAAGAAAGAGATGGCTAGTACCTATCCTAAAAATCTTGGGCATACGCAAATGTCGACCCGCACTCTTGGTTCTTCAATTTCTGGAATCTGATCTTTTTGCTTTAAACATAGCCAGGTTCCTAAAATTTTGTATCCGATACAGAAATAATTTGTAATTATTTGACTGGTTGAATTCTTTAAATTTTCGTTATATGTTCTTCTCACTGAAAACCTGGTATGTAATTTTAACTCCCTACATGAATCACTTTGCTGATTTTAACAAACAATCAATTACTTTTTCTGTGATATGTACTGTTTTTAGATGCTTATACTTTTATGGTTTTCTTTGTCAAAAACCGAATAAAGTAATCAATGAATGAGCATGAAATAGAATCTCAGCCTGGCATTTGTTTAAGTTGAAGGGGGACTTGCCAAGGCTGGGCACTGGCAGGCTGCACGAAGAGAAGGCAGCACAGACTAGTGTTTAGGATGAGAGAAATGTGCTTTTACACAAAAGGCTTAGACATGTAATCTGAGGACCGCCACATTGTTATAGCATAGCTGCCAAAGGTGAGTCAGAGAACTTTTAGGTAAACCTCGTTTTTGCATTCCCTTATGCAGATTTGAAGAGCACACTCTCACCCGGGAGGGTATCCTGATGCTGAGCAGGTGGGAGTCTAGGCACAGCATGGTTCTAGTTAGACTACTCGAAGAGCAAGATCTTCAGCTTCTTCCAGAACTTAGAAAGTGAGGAGGGTACTCAAGTTTAGAGGTAGGTTGTTCTATGCTTTATGATCAATGTGGGAGAAGGTTCAACTGCTGGATCTGGCACGTAAGAGTCCAGACAAGGGGAGCTGTCTGGAAGGTTTGTGAAAGTAGATGCAATTGTTGAGGTATTCTGGACCAGTGTTACATAGTGCCTTGCAAGTGTGGGTGAGGAGTTGAAATGTGCTCTTTTGTGAATGGGGAGCCAGTGGAGCTCATTCAGATGTGGTGTGATGTGAGAGCTGCATGGATGCTTGAGAGTGATTCTGGCCTCCAAGTTCTGAATTATCTGTAGCCTCCTGCGGTGTCTTTTGTTGATCCCAGCATAAAAGTGTTTCCCCATATTGCAGCTTGCTTGTGACCAGGGTGTGTTTGACGGTTTACCGGTGCTGATTGGGAGCCATTTGAAAATATTCCTCAGGATCATCAGGGCATGAAAGCATGAGGTGGAAACAGCATTGACTTGGCTGGTCATGTTGATTTTGCTATCAATGATGATCCTGAGGTTCACCTTGAGGTTAGGTGGGTGGGTGTCGGTCCTAGCTTGGTTGGACACCAGATGACGTCCCAAGGTGATATGGTCCCCCTGAAGATCACAATTTTGGTCTTGTCGATGTTCTGCTTTAGGCAGTTGGTCACCATCCAGTGGGCAATTTCATTCAGGCATTAAACTTGATCCAGGTACTGGAAGTATTTTTCATGAGGGAGAGAATGAGTTGCGAGTTGTCAGCATAGGAGTTGGTATTAATCTGTTTAGACTTGATGATGCTGGTTAGAAGGATCATGTATGTATTGAACAGGGTGGGGCTCAGGGAGGATCATTGGGAACTCCACAGATGAGGTTGTGGGCATCTGACGTGCACCCTTCCAGTCATGATTTCTTTGTGAATAAGGTAGAAGTGATTTATAGGTCCTTTCCTGTATCCACCACAGGCCGTCTTGATGCACATGGCTCCCTCCCTATGCATGTTCTAGCAACCATTCCCTCTATCTCACAAGATGAGTTTCTCCTCAAAAGTCAAATCAGGCTCCCCCATGGATCCTGTGAAGCTTGCTGAGTTTAGGGACTCCTTACCTGTGCTTCTTTCCCCACTGTGTCAGATGATTAACATCTCGCTCACAGCAACAGTTGTCCCTAAGGTATGGAAGCAGGCGAGGGTAGTTCCTCTACTTAAAAAACCCTTGTTGGATCCAGCCAAATTAGAGAACTTCCGCCCCATATCATTACTGCCTTGGGTAGCCAAAATAGCTGAGGCACACGTTAACAACATCCTTACACGCTTTCTGAAGATTACCAGCCTCTTAGATATGTCTCAGAATGGCTTCCGCCCTGGTCACAGCACGGAAACTGCTCTCCTAGCTGTGAACGAACATCTGAAGACCATTCTGGATGGTGGGCACTCTGCGGCGCTGATTTTACTTGACCTTAGCGCTGCGTTCGAAACGGCCTCCTACCAGATCCTCTTAGATCATTTGGAAGCGGCCGGGGTATTAGGTTCTGCCTTGGAATGGTTTAGATAATTTTTGTCAGATAGAAAGTTCCAGGTGTCCGCTCCTCCCTTTCTCTCCCGCGCCCAGGCCATCGGGCAGGGTGTACCTCAGGGCTCTGCCCTTAGCCCTATACTTTTCAACATTTACGTCCAGCTCCTAGCCACAGTGGCGAGGGTCAATGGTCTCACCATGGTCTCTTATGCTGATGATATGCAGTTGGTGGTGGCCCTCTCCAGCGACCCTACGCAGGGCGCTGCTAAATTTCGAAATGGCCTGGCAGTGGTCGCGGAGTGGATGACCACCAACTGCCTTCAGCTCAATGCCAATTAGTCCGAGGTGTTATGGTGGGGAGAGATCAGGGACTATGGAGCGAGCATTGGTGGCCCAAGACCCTTGGCTGCGTTCCCACTCACAAGTTGTCAGTAAAAAATCTTGGGGTTTGGATGGATGTCACTCTTAGCTTTCAGGAGCATTCCAAGAAGGTGGCGGGTACCTGCTTTGGCCTACTTCGAGGATTGAGACCGTTGTTGTTTTTTTTTATCCATTTACCCGACAGATGAGGCACAGGCTACCATTTTGTCGCAATCGGATTATGCAAACTCGCTCTTGTTAGGAGCTAATAAGGCAGAAACGAGCAGCTTGCAACGCATTCAGAATGCAGCAGCTCGTGTCCTGCTGAGGCTTCCCAGAACTTGTTCTGCAACTGGGGCGATCCGTCGCCTTCATTGGCTACCTTTGATCAAAAGGATTGAATTTAAAACCCTGTGCCTGACTTTTAAAATCTTAAAATTGTCTTCCCCTGAGATTCTGTCCAATCTACTGGTACCTTATGTACCTATGCGCCAACTTCGATCAGCTGGGCAACATCTAGTTATGGTCCCTCAGGTGAAGCGTCTACGTGCTGGCAGACGATCTTTTAGCTGTTTGGCGGCTAAATTGGTAAATTCCTTGCCAAAGCAGATGCGTTGTCTGGATAGCTTGACGTCTTTCCATAAGGCTGCCACGAGGTTTCTCTTTCCCACGGCCTAATCCCGTATATCTTCATTGCACTGATATCAGCGCCGGGACGCCTTTTCGCTGAGGCAGCTGCACGCTATGTAAAAGATTTTAACATAACATAACAAAGAGCAGACCCATCAGAGTGCCTGTCTTGGATTCTGAGTATAGGTGATGATGGGGGGAGTCTGTGTAAAATACAGACGAGAGATGGAGGAGGATGAGGGCCTCTGTGTCTCCTCTGACAGAGACATGCAATGTCATACGAGGGAGCAATGCGGGCAGTTTTGGTGCTGTGATTGGTTCTGAAACCAAACTGAGTGGTGTTGAGCAGTTTGTGGTTGTTGAGGTATTCGGTGAGGTGCCTTTAGACAGGAATTCTGACCAGAATGCGATAGGGCAGTTTATTCCAGTATTCTAACTTTACTATTTTTTTGTGCATTATAGGCATGTAGAGGACAAGCAGTACATTTAATAATCTGGATCCAGAATATGCAGTACAATGTATTTTGTTTAATGAAGTTGTTACTGAAGCTAGTGCATTTATATCCTGTCCTAAGCAAATCATCACATTTACCATTGAGCGTCTACCCTTTACTCACTGTTTCCTTAGCTTGAGCAATGCGATTTGGGAGGTGTGAACTTCAAGTTTCCCATAGAAAAAAAGCAGTGTCCACAGTTTGAAGAGATGAGATGACCAAGGTGTGGGATTGACTCTTCCCATGAGGAGGAGGGACAGTAGTTATATGCATTAGGGGACCTCTGTCTAGAGTGGCATGGTGGGCAAAAGAAAATGGGTTTCAATGGTAGCCCAAACAATTGTCAGTGGTTACATATATGCACGTTTTCAACCTATCACCTTTTGGGTATTTGATTGTCACTAGTAAGTCTGGACAGCTGAGACTGGTGCAGCTTCCAAGGCTAATACTGCTAATGTTTGAGAATTCCAAAAGTAGCACATTTTCATTCATTTGAGGAGTACTTCAGAGGGTTCAGAATTAATACTTTTTAATACATTTTTTATATTGAACTTCCAGATGCAATAAACAAGTTAAAAACACTCAGAGACATCAGGATGGTCAGAAAATACAACACAGACGTAGCAGACCCAAATCAGGACCCCCAGACCTAACTACCCAGCCAAGAATACATTTATTTGGGGGGTGTCATTCCCCAAATACTCCCCCAAGGCTACACACATGGTTACTGTAATACATTGGAATGTTGTTTATGGTGGGAGACCGCCCACTTCAAGAAATATTCAGATCTCTTGTCAGTATGAATCTTCAAAGCTATTCAATTAACCTGTGCTTAACTTCCTGGTAGATGTGGCACAGAACAGCTAGTCTTAAGGTCAAAATGTATAGTACTTATGTAGAACCAAAACAATAATAGGTTATAACACCAATCACTGAAATCCCAAATGAAATTAGAAAAATAGAGTAAAATCGAATGGGACAATAACACCAAATCGACAAAAATCCAATAACCGGAACCAGAGATATGTGGAAATAGTGTCAAAATGCAAAAAGCACCAATGATAGTCTATGCAAGATTTAGACTGCTATCTAGGCATGATTTAGGTTGACCGTGATGGAGCCCTGGTTAAATTTAACAAGTATATTTGTCCTGGTGAATGTCTGGAAGCCAAAAAAATTGAAAGCACTCCTAAGTCTCAACACAGAAAGGGACTACTAAGTCCCAAAGAAGATGAGCATATTGTTATTGCACGTGTCCTGGGACTACCCTGAGGTTGTACCCTGCTGGTCTGAGGTATTTGATACAGTTGCATTAATTACAGACTACAAGTTTCAGTGGTCTCCACTGGTGGCTTTGCTAGGCTGCATCAAAGATGCCCCCCTGAATTCCGTAAGCTGTCCACTATCTTGCTTTTGTTGGCAAAACGCAGCTGCGATCCACTTGGGCAGACACTCGGCACCCCAACTTGACAATTGGTTGCGCAATATTGACTAATGACAAAAACAACTCTAAGCAACTAGAGTTGTTTAGAGAACTAGGGACATTTGGGCCCTGCTGGTTAACTACCTTGGAACACGGCAAGATGTGATATCACACCAGGAACTGAGTATGTCTCTAGATGGAGAACTCTCATCTGTTCTGGACGTATCTGATTAGGGGCGAGGGCCCAACTAATGATGCTTATCTGGGTTTGGTGCACTACACAGATATATGCTACTAAATAAGCCAAGACCTCCAATCAAGCAGTGTACATTGTTCATGTGTAGGGGTGTTCAATGGTAGTTGGTTTCTGGATCACCACTAAAATTATTAGATAAATTATATTAAAGATTGTGAAATATGGGCACCACTGCCTGCACCCCATATCCAAAATAGGCATCCATAAGGGAGAATAATGAGTGACTATGTGACCAACCTATTCCTGTGTTTCATCATAAAAGACCAAGCGCATTAATAATTTGTGCCAGTGCTCAATCGCATCATAACTTAGTCCTGTAAGCAGTGCTGCTGGACAAAAACCCCAATGATGTGAGTACAGGTAATAAAACCAGCAATGTCTGTCGTCCAAGTTTTCTTGATGCAGATGCACTGAACTTTCCGCACTGTTCCAACATGATCCGTTGGAGAATGACAGACATTCTATGTCCACCTAACCACAAAAGTGAGTGTGTGACCATTTGGGGTATCTTTAATGATGTCTGGATTTATACTTATTTCATTGTATGGAGTATAATAGTAATAGCGTTTGAAAAATTGATTGTGCTCACATTACTAGGGCTTTTGTCCACCAGTACTACTTTCTACATTCTTGAATAATTAAAAGTGTATTACTTAAGGTGTCATTACACCAGGACAACTGAGAACCAAGGTAGTTTGATGGTTTATGTTCAGCAACCAATAGGCATCTTCACTGTGCATCGTCTAAGAAGCCTAGATGAATGGAGGAGGTTGCTTCACTTAGAAGTCTCTACAAAGACCAAAGTGAAATGAAGCAACTGGGAGTTCTTAACAAGAGCATTTTAGTTTAAAGACACCTAAGCTTTCTGTCGCTGTTCCACTTTTCAACACATTTTTGCTCTGATTCAAACTCTACTCAGTATGTTGGCTTGCTACATTCATGTGCTTCTTCCAGTGCTGACCCCATTCTGTTCGATCTTCATGAAATAGTGAAGGTTATTTACCATAGCCCTTCAGGCACGGAACGTGGGCCAGGCAGTGTACCAGTTGATCTTTATAAATGTAGCATTATTCTCTGGGCTCCTCTTATCACCAATGTTTTAGACCATACTAGGAGGTACACAAAGCCTGGTCAAGGGGCGTTTCTGTCATAATCCCTAATTTCAAAAAGGGTAACAGGGTTATAACCATGGTGCTACAGGCACATTTCTTTATTAAATTATAGTTAAGGTAATAGTTAGAGTAATTTACAAAATGATTGCTGATTGGGCCATAGATAAAACCATAGTCTGTGAGTCACAGTTTGGCTTCCGCGAGGGACTAGTTACAATGGAGCAATGGCTCAATTTACATCTAATTATCAGCAAGTACACTGTCACAGAGGGCTGCTCATTGTACATGGCATACATGGATCTATCAAGAGCCTTTGACCTTGTTATGGATCCAAATTGTGGCATCATCTAAGAAATATAGGACTGTTAGTATAATATGGTTGATTTTTTAGCCACACTACACTCTGATCTCACAGCCAAGGTCAGATTTCGGCCCAGAGGAGAACACACAGAATCTTTTAAATTAGAATGTGTGTAAGACAAACCAGCATATTGGCCCAATTTTATTTCTTCTATACATTAACATTCTGAAATCTGATTTGATCGAGTCGGGCAGGACATCCTATCAGTGGACTCTAGACCTATCCCAGCCCTTTATATGCTGTTCTTGATGGCCGGTACTCCTAATGGGTTGAAAAAATTAGTGAATGCATTCAAGAGATTCATGGGTGACCTTGATCTTGTGACAAACTTTACCAAATCACAAATAATATCTTGTGGTCCTAATTGCTCCAGATCGTGAGCAATATCCACCAAGGGCAAGATACTGCAGAAAGTGTGTCAGTACCTTTTTTTGACAGTTGTATTTAACAGCTCAAACTCGTGGTCTGCATGTACCATTTAACAGCTCAAACTCGTGGTCTGCATGTACCAGACACCTAACTGCTCACAGTCAGTAGGTACTTTGTTTAATGAGGTTGGCAGTAGACCATAGTTCCCCTATTGGAGATTTTTAGCAAAGTATTCTGATACTCACTTATGGGGTAGGGGGTTTTGAATACACCAATATTAAGAGCTTTCACATTGAGGAGAATCGCTTCTGTTGGTGCATCTTCATCTTCCCACCCAGTGCTTCACACTATTTCTGGCATGAGGAGCTGGGGATCACGTATGTTGAATACATCATTAAGCTGGCTCCTTTGCGCCTATGGATCTCTATATGAAATAACCCTTGTACCTCATTAAATAAAGGGGGCATTATCAATTGTTTGAACTGTGATAAGGGTTTGAAAACACTGACGCTTTCCTATGTTAAATTTTTACTGAGTAAGCTTGACAGACCATGGTTAGACCTAAACCCTGCATCTGTTCAAAAGGCAGATCAATTCTTCACCAGAAAACTTTTAATGGGAAGAAGGTGCGTTTCAGTGAGAAATCAAAACTAAAAACATCTTCGACTAGAAGCTATATCATGCTACACACAACTATAACTATTGATGGAGCAAGGGTGAAAACAAAAATTTTGGTATACCCCTCATAAAGTCTCTTCCCCATAACAGTAATATGTAATAATTGTGTGGTTTTGAAAATAACCAACATAGAATCGAATGCACACACAGAAAATACACGTGGGATACTAATTTGCTTGCGTTGCGAATTATAACATACTAATTAGGTGAAGTTGTTTATTAATCCTGTGCGCAAATGTCATAAACTAACCAAAATCCGTGTGTATATGCTTTTTGTATGTCAAATTGTAGCAGAACTGATGGAGAATGGTAAGTAAATCATGCTTATTTGTGGCTAAAGATGCTAGGTAATAACTAACAGGGTTATCTTAGAATGAGGGGAGGTAAAAGAAGGGCTACACTTCGAAAATTGAAGTTTAATTGTGTTTGTTTTTATAATAGTTCCTATTATGTCCCATGCTGCCTACATGAAAGATGGAGGTTTTTGAGACTCTGAAATTGTGATGATTTACGCATGTGCGACTGTGCTCGAGAGAAGTGCAAGCAGCTTGTGCCTGTACAGCGTGGGTCAAGGTCAGCATGGCCTGGTTGTTCGAGCTAGTGCCAACAATTTGCAGGTCCGCATCGTGAGCATGGGAAACCACCGCGCTGGATATATTTTACTTGGTAGCAGAGCATTGGTTGCTATAGGTTAACTACGATAAGTGATGTATAGAATAAATAGGGCAATGTATATAGATTTTGATGTACAGAATCTATGACTAACACTATATGTTGAGTCTGTATTGCGTTATATGTAGTCCAGAATTGAGGCTTCTGGGAAGTAGGAAGCTGGTCACTCTGCCTAGAGAGAGGAACGTGTGGCATGTAAGTCGCACAGGTGTGACATGTAAGTCACACATCACATAGTCTGTTTCAAAGTGGTGACATTGTCGTATGTTACAAGTTTAGGGACATTTACGTGTAAAAGTGGTGAATATATAGCGAAGGAAACCTATCAAATCTTGGGCTTAAGCACAGGAATCATTGCGTATTCTGTCTTAAAACATATCACTGAGAGAGTAATAGTTTTTTAACCTAAGCTTGAGAGAAGGGTAAGGTAGAGGCATATGCTACTTTATCGGCGAAACTAATATTCTGTGGTAGAGAAGAGGCAAGCACTGTCTACTGGAAATACAGAATACTTCTGCGATTGGAGATGTTTTATGTGGTTATTAACTGATTTTAGTTGTATAAAGGTGTAAATACAGTGTGCCGATAAATTTTGTAAAGGAGAAGTTAGTTATAGCTGCAGAAGCCGGAGCAGGACTGACGTCAAAAGTGGTCCGCTGGGATTGGTCCACGTGACTAGGACAGAGTAAGCGCGGATTGGTGTGTTAGTAAAGGCTGTACAATCATTGGTTGTGAGTGATTGAAACGTATTCTGTTCTGATTGGTGCTTTAGTGTGAACCGCGCTGTGATAGGTTGGTACAGTGAAGCAGTTTGCGGAAGAATGCGCAATTTTTTTTAAAGTCAGGGAATCACCAGAAAAATGTAGTTTTATTACGGAGAGGAAAAAGAAAAACCTGCATGGTTTAAGAAGTTGAAGAATGTGTTGAAAAAGGACAAGGAAATAGTGACGAGAGACTGGAAAATTGCTTCCTCCGTCTAAAACGCCTGCATCGTATATGATGACAAAATACGGCTACCATACATGTATATGGTTAGAAAATTGGGCTAGATATACTAACAGTGATGGTGCATTAGCATTTCCAGAAGAAGGTTCTTTTAGATTTGCTGTACTGCGAAATCTGAGAGAAAAGATGACAAAGCTTGAAGCAAGACCCAGACCGACTCAATTTGAAGCATTAGCTGAGTGGGAAGATGAGATGCATGAATTGGAGCGAGAAAGGTTTGAAGAATTTAGAGGACCTAGAGGTAGATTGCGAGGATTATGAGGAACGACTCATGAGAGTAGAATGCGGAGATGGAGAAACGCTGATATATGTGTTGGAATGTATTCGGTGAGGACAGTTGATGAAATGGTAGGACGGAAATGTACGGAGAAACAAAATAATGTGGAGTCAGAAAGGAAAGGTTATGAGGATTGTGAAACAGAGGATGTAGTGTTGGAAGAGATACTAAATAGAAGACCACCTCCATACCAACCAAGTTCAGTAACTGTGACTCCAAATGCTCCACCAATAGAGGACCGATTTACTGGTACCCCAAGACGATTTTCTAATTTCAGAGATCTTCTGGAAAGGGTGGAAATGAGATATGATTCTAATGCCCATTAATGGAAACCAGACTTACTGGTACACCCAGACAAAATTATGAAAACAGAGGAAGTGTAGCTAGAGTAGAGAGGAGAATTGAAGAACAACCAAGTACTTCTGAATATATACGTTCTACTAATGAATTGACTGAAAAGATACAGGAGCTCACTAAAAATATAGAAGCTGTAACTGTCCCAGTAACAATAGGTCCTGTAATTCAAGTGTTCGAAAACCAGAAAATAAAAGAACCGTCATTAACAATTCCTTTGAATCAACGTTTACAAAAAGTAAGAGAAAAAGTTTATCCAGATTTGTCCGAGGTTAGGTGAACTAGTCATATGACACCGCCTGACTTGACTTTTAACAAAAGTCTCCCATATAAGTTTCCAGTGGGTGCAGAATCAGATTCTGCAACACCCGAGAAAAGTATAGAGAAAATCGATTTGTCACAAACTCCAGTAGGACCGACAGAGCAGGAATTAAGTGATTGCCTTAAAACATTAAAAGTAAGAGACCAAGAACCCAAAGTATTAGATGTGGTTAGGCTGAAAATCGATATGGAAGAATTAATAATTGGAACAATTGGAACAGATAGGTTAAAAGCATATCAAGATGATGAAATAATGTTTATGTGTAAAAGCATTACTTGGAGAGCGAAAAATCTGCATGAAAGATTAGAAGGATTGGCAAGGGAACTCAATGTAGATTTTGCAAAGCATAAATTGTTACAGAAACCATACAGAGTAGATTTTACTGAAAAATATATTGACAACATGAATACTGCTGGAAGATTAACCCAGATAAAAGAGTTAATTGTGTTGCTGAGAAAATGGGGAGATGTGGATAAGTGGAAGGCTAAATGGGCAAAGGGAAGAGAAGAGAGTAATGATAAAATGACGTTAGCGTTCCCAGTTAGAGAAAAAGAGCCTCTAGCAAATGAATTCCCTATGAGAGAAATACCGGTAGGAGGGTATGTACATGTTCCTTGGACTAGACAGGATATATTATCGTTCACAAAAGATTTCCCTAGATTGAGAGAAAAACCAGTGGAATGGTATCGACAAGTGGATCGATTTGTAAAGGTTTCAAAGGTACTATGGGAAGATTTAGACGGATTGTTTCACATAGTGGTACCAGCAGACCTGTGGTTTGAGTGCAAAATTACTGTGGACTGGCAAACAACTGAATATCCACGAGATCCAGTAACAGGTGCTCCTGGACCTGAGGTAATGCAGAAGTATGAGCAAGTAATAGTATTTTTGAAAAATAAAATCCCGCCAAAAAAACCAGATTGGGTAAAGATTGATAGGACGTTGCAAGAACCAAAACGAGAAGGATGTGCATTATCAATTCTAACTCAGAGACATGGAAAACTGAGAAAGCCAATTGCCTATTTCTCAGCTGTTTTGGATCCAGTTGCAAAAGCATTGCCAGGATGCTTAAAAGCAGTAGTTGCTACAAGTGTGAGTTTGGAACAAAGTGAAGGTATAGTGATGGGATTTCCTGTGAGGGTATATGTACCTCATTCAGGGGAGATACTCCTCACTAGGACGAAGACACAATTCCTTACTAATAACAGAATGACAAAATATGAGAAGACAATTCTAGGTGCAGATAATGTGACAATTTCACAATGTGTGAATGTAAACCCATCTACACTGTTACCTGATGTTATGGATGCTGAAGTGAGAAATTAAGTTAATCATAAATGTTTGGATGTTCTTGAATACTGTACCAAACCAAGACCTGACATTAAAGATGAGCCATTGCCTGAATCTGATTATTTTATATTTGTTGATGGTTCATGTCTGAGAACAGATGAGGGTGCTCTAAGTGCTGCATATGCTGTATGTACAGTGGCAGATGTCCTGGAAGCATCTTGTCTGAAAGGAATTCGTTCTGCTCAAATAGCAGAATTGATTACTTTGATTTGAGCATGTGAACTGGGAAAAGTGATAAGAGTCACCATAGTGACTGACAGTCAATATGGTTTTGGGGTTGTCCATGATTATGGTGAACTGTGTTCCCAAAGAGGTTATTTAACGTCTGCAGGATCCCCCCATCAGAAATGCTGAATTTGTGAAAATGCTGATTAATGCAATCCAGTTACCTGATAAAATTGCTGTTGTAAAATGTGCTGCCAACAAGAAAGGAGATGATTATGTCACCAGATGTAATCGTTTCATTGACTCAATTGCAAAATACTGTGCTAAAAATCTTGCATCTATAGATCGGGACAGAAAAGCTGAACATGTTTCAAGTCCTTTAATGCTAACCACAGTAGTTGAGACTTGACCAGTGGCGGTTTGTCCATTGGGGGCTTTGGGGCGTTGCCCCACTAGCCATTGACGACCGTCACTGACTGTGTCACTGTCTGGCACTGCGCATACCCATTACCGACACTGCCGACAGTCATAATAATGCAAATGCATTTGAGGTCGCCGGTCGGGACTTCATCGCGATCGCGGAAGGACTGGTGGGGGGCGGGCCTGCGTCAGTGAGTGGCAGGCTGGCAGATAGCAGCAGCGTCAGCGTGGCAGGGAGGGCAGCAGCAGTGTGTGCGCATTTAGGACAAGTCATTTTTATGACTTGCCCACGCATGCGCACACACGCAGTAGCCCCTTCCCTCCTCCTCCTCCCCTAGCACTCAAACAGGCAGAGACCCGGGGGAGCTGGGTCTCATTATGGGCAGTATTAGCCCTGCTCTTTAGCCAATCCTGGCGCAGTGGCGATGTTAATGCTGCGCCAGGATTGGCTGACTTACCGCGCACGAGGATGGTGGTCTCAGGAGAGTGAGGTGAGCGCGCAGACTTCGTCAGGGCAGACCTCGTGACGTGACTCTTCGTGCCTGTGCAGAGTCATTGCCTCCTTCTTGGTGACAAAGTATGAGAGTGTTTGTCGTCAGACAGTTCTGATGAAAGGCAGCACGTAAGTACTTAAAGTTGTGATTTCAAACTAGTTTTAAGTTAACCCCAACTCTGCAAGTGCCTGAGAACAGGCAGGGTGTGTAACACTTTGCTGCTGCCTTCTGGAAGCTTCCTTTACAGAAGCATGAAGGGCCCCTCCCCCGCTTCGTGAGACGGAATAATAAGGGGTTCATAGCATGTGCTTAAGAGTCTCTGCTGGTTTGGGTACAGCCAGGGGCAGGGCCCTAAAGAGAGCCAGCTTATATCAAGGGAGCATGTGCTGGACTGCCATATGCTGCGCACCCTCCCTGGAGTTCACCGTCTGGTAGGTTTCCAAAAAGCACACCGCTGAGGAGAGGGAACAGCACAGCCCATGCTGCTTCACCAAATATTATGTATTATTTCGGTACGTTCTATCCCAGTGAAAATCCAGTTAAGACTAGAGTCTGTCCAGCGAGCTCCCACGCGTTCCGTGTGCTCGTTACTTCGCCGTGCAGCCGAGAGGAGGCTGATGGGCGGCTGACTGCTGCTCGCATGGCAATGTCATTTCCATTCCTTCCTTAGCATCTAAAAGGGAACATCGTGTTCAGGTGAGGGCGGGGTGGAAGGGGGGAAGTGAGATCAAAGGTAGATCCTTATGTACTTGAACCAGGAGTGGGTCCACTCCGAACCATTACATGTTTGCAAAGCTCCTTGGCCTCGTTGCGTTGAGGGTGGAATGCACTTTGGGCGGTAATTCCGAGTAAAGCCAGGCGATATGTAACTTTTAACTTTCGCACATATAGCTGTCAGTGACACAATTTTATGTGCGACACATCAGCTGCTTCTACATTTCTTGCCTAAAGCACTTTGCACTCTGGGACTTGCAGTCTTCTTTGACGGGGTGAGCCTAGGATGTACCAATAAGCACGGGACTTTTGATTTTGTGCAGTGAAGTTGGAGTTCGTGATGGCTTCGCAGACGATTTAGCAGAGTAAAGGCAGCTTTTCCATAGTGTAACTATTGTAGAAAACTTCTGTGCCATTCAAAACCCCACATATATGTCAGCATTTCTCATTAAGCCCACGTTTTGCAATTGCGCACAGTAGCATGTTATGATTTATTGAGCTTTCAACGCCAGTGTTGCCTCATTTTGAGAATATACCCTTTGCATATGTTTTCGAATTTCACAGCAATGGGTTTATTTTCTTGCTGCTTTGGATTGCCTGCTTGAAACTTGCACTGCGGGGTTCTGCAGTATCCCTGGTCCGCTCTACGTTGCATGAAATGCTCAGATAAAAATACAAATCTTTCCTGGCCTGGAGGGAATATTGCACCATGGAATGACACCCACAGGGCTGCGGACAGCCATTCCTTTCCTATGCCTAATCAGGTAATGGTTTGCATCAAGTCCACCCCCTCAAAAAGTCCTGGTGTTCGCAAAGGCATGACTTGGCAGTGGATCTGTCGTAACATATGCGGCTGACAGCTATACTGTTGTAGATCCTACAGTATACCATGGCTTCTATTTATTTCAGAATAACCCGTGCTCATATCACAGTTTCATTAACTAAGAGCCAAATTCTGAATTGCTATTTGCGTTCAGAAAGTTGCACAACAATTTACGACGCACCACTTGCAAATGTCACCGTCCGCCACTGGACTTGGCAGGAAGTAAGACAAATGCAGGAAGAAGCAAGTGAGGAGAAAGATGTGTGGTTAAAATCAGGATGTAGACAAAGAGAAGAGGATGCAATTTGGGTTTACAAAGATGAAAGACCAGTAATGCCTGATGACATGATTTCAAATATGGCCCGAAAGTACCATGGTCAAGCACATATTGGTAGGGATGCCATGATCCATGTGTTCAGACAGACATGGTAGAATCCTAAGTTCAAGATGATCGCTGAGAGCCTTTGTCAGTGATGTCTTATTTGTGTTAGACACCAAGGGGCCCATTAGGATGGCGGGCGGATTGCCCCCGCCAGGCTGGCGGTAGCCACCGCCGGCCTGGCTGGGGCAATCCGCCCACCATCCTCACCTAAATGACCCCCCGCCATATTAGTATGGCGGAGGGAACCGCGGCGGACAGAAAGACCGTCCGCCGCTTTTCCGCCTCGGTCGCAATGCGACCGGGGCGGAAAAGGTCTAATATGGTGGCGGTGTCTAATAGACACCGCCAGCCATATTAGCATGGGCTTGTTTAGATGCCTTTCCGTGGCGGCATCGAAAGGCATGCGGTCTTCACTTTGGGGGCCCCCTGCGGGCCCCCAGACTGAAGGAGAGGTGTGGGGTGCACACGGGGGGTTACCTGTGGTACCCCCATGCATTTGCATAAACAAAGCGGCAGGCACCGCGCGGTGCCTGCCGCTTTGTTTATGCAAATGCATACATGCATTTTTAATATTGTGGCGGGCGATGCTGGACACCGCCCGCCACAATGCTAAAAATGCAGGACGCGCCCGCCACAGTGACGGGCGCATCCTAATACCCCCATGGGACCTCCGCCCTTATGGCGGGCGGTCCCAATAACCGATAGGATCCGCCCGCCATCCTAATGACCCCCCAAGCCTCTTGCCTAGTGTCCTGGAGACTTTAGTGCTTGCTTTGTAGTAGAACACTTTTGAGCAAGTCCCTAACCGCTATGAAATAGGTGGAGTTTGTAGACAACCCCTCCTTTAAATATCCTTACTTGCAGAGGAAGCGTGCTTGGCTTTCAATTTCCTGAACCGGATTCCACGCCCCCTACACGCACCCTTCCTTCAGCTACCAGCGTTGTTATTCTTAGCGTCTTGAGAGATCTTTCCCCGACATTTCGTTGCTTAGAAGTAATGATCTGATTCCCTTTCTGCAAGTTGGACTCTTTTGCGTTTTGATTCCCTCTGTGCACATTAAACTCCTGTCGGGTGCACGTTTGATTCCAGACGAGCAACCACGTTTTCAACTTTGGGGTGAGTGGTTGCGTCTTTTGCTCCGCCGTTATATCTTGTTGAGTTCGCGGCCGCGCTCAGCTCCATTATTTCAAAAGCAGCCGCATGTGTCATTTGCGGGGCTATTGGTTAGTTTCCTGTCCCTCGTTTTACAGCCTTGGAGGGCTGTTTGGTGTGCACGCACGATGAGCGTATATTTTACCTTTTATGTTCCCGTTTTTTGCAAATAGGCATTTAGTCGTCGCGCCTTGGGCAATAGAGGAACTTTTTCTAATGTAACCCCAGTGAGGCGTTTTTTGGGCAGCCCTTAGTTTTTGGTGTATTCTGCACTCCTTAAAATTTTTTGGTTTGTTTGATGAAGTGCTTTATTGAAAACTCTATTGGGAGTGCTATATATGACGCTCTGTTTGGAGTTTAAAGACAGAGTGGACTCTTGTATTGTGTTGGGTGAACAGGCAGCTTAGATTCCTTTTTACTACTCACCTGCATTCTCAAGACATGAAGAAGACCTGCCCTTGATCTGCTGTGCACTAAGAATTTTTATTTCGGGCATATGGAGATGTCCAGCTGGTAAGGGACAGTGTAAATTTACTGTGAAGCAAGCACTAAAACTATTTAATGGTTATAGGGGGGGAAAGGAAATTTCTCATTGTTTTCTTCATTCCTCTATATGGTTCACCTCATCTGCTCTGTGAATAACCCGAGGGAATTGGCTGGGGGATTCGAAGTGAATATCCCAACTTCTGATCCCCACATCTCCAATAGTCAGTCTGGGGGGTGTGAGTTATCTAAAACATTCTCATCCTAAGACGGGCTTTAGGAGTGTGGAGAAATTCTCATCGTTCCTGTGGAGTGAGTTCAGAGACAAGCCGCAGGTTAGTGGCCTAGGCAACAGATTGTCAACAGTTTAATCCAAGAAGAAAAACAGTTGTGAATTTGGGAACCATAGGGCGAGAGGGAGGTCCATTCACACGAATGCAATTAGATTTCATAGAGCTGCCACCCTGTAATCGACTTCGATATGTACTTGTGATCATTTGCCTATTTTCTCGGTGGGTGGAGGCCTTTCCTACAAGGAGGAATGATGGAGTGACTGTTGCAAAACTATTGTTACGAGAAATCATTTCACGTTACAGTTTCCCAGTAACCATTGAGACAGATTTCACAACGAGCTAATGCAGATGATTTGTGAAGCATTGGACATTCATCAGAAATTGCATTGTGGTTACAGAGAAGAGGCTTCTGGGGTAGTTAAGCAAGTAAATTGAAACATAAAGAACAGAATTGCAAAAATGTGTTTGGCCACTGGACTGAAATGGCCTGATGCTTTGCCACTTGTTCTGATGACCCTAAGGAGCATACCTGATAAAAAGACAGGATTAAGTCCACATGAGATTCTGATGGGAAGAGTGATGAGACAAGCATTTGTGCCAGTTGATAAACTATTGACTATTAATGATGATATCATTCTGGATTACTCCAAAAATGTGTCTGACGTGGTAACTACTGGGTTCCATCAGGTGGAAACTGAGGCAAATGCAAAAGAAAAACATCCAGCTCATGATCTAGTCCCTGGAGATTGGGTTCGGATAAAGGTACACAGGAGAAGAAACTGCTTAGTCCCTCGTTGGCAGAAGCCAAGACAAGTCATTCTGGTCAGCACGACTGCAGTTAAATGTGCTGGAGTAAAGAGATGGTTGCACACAAGTCACAACATCCGTGTGCCTGAACCTGAAAATCCACAGGACGAAGGAGAAAGCACAACTGACTCAGATTCTGAAGGTGAACCAGAGAAAGATCCAGATACTGAAGCTCGACATCTGGAAATATCAGATGCAAGTTCTGCCTCTGAAGGAGAAAGGAAAGTGAAGCTATTGAAAAACCAATTTCTGAAGATCGACCTGAAAGTCGAGATTTGGTAAGAACTGATACCGGTAAGGACACTGAGCAAAGTGAAGATAAAACTGGTAGTCAGAAAAATACTGAAGGAGAGTCTGAAAGCTCTGAAAGCAGGAACCGGAATCTTGAAACTGGTGAAAAAGAAATAACTCACGATGAGGATGATCTTCCAAGTACCAGCTATAGAGAAGTTCCTAGCAGAGTGAAAGAACTGACCGAAGAGAAAAGAAGCTCAAAGAAAGAAACAGACATTATAAAGTTCACCATAAATGTAACTGTTGAGAGATCTGAAATTGAGTCTGATGACAGTGAAGATGAAACTCTGTTGTATGGCGTTTTAGGATCCGAGCGAAATTTCCCGATTTATGCCCTTATATAGGTACAATTCCCATTGCCCTTATATAGGCATAGAAATCATAACCTTATTTAGACAAAGCCTAGGCAGTCCGAATACAGGCATGGCTACTTCCACCCGTTCCAAAAAGCCACAACGATTTCTTGGAAAAATCGGTTTCAGTAGTCAGGGACATCCCCTTGCTTGAATATTGATTTGTCCAAGAACTCATGGAGTTTTCAAAGTGCTACCATTCCCTTGGTGTTCTTTGATGACGTTATTATGCCCGACTTTACGTCAAACTAGGCACCTTCAAGGTATAAATATGCCTTCACTTGCTCTAGCAAAGATACAGTGGTTCAGAGCAGTTCGACTATCTACTTGCCCGACGCAGCTCGCTACAGCAAGTGACGAAGGAAGCCGACCCTCCAGCTGACACACTGATCGAGAAGCTGTCCTTTCTCTCGCTGAGAATCCAGCTCCAGTGTTTCCAATCTCCCCTCGCGAGGTGTTGGGAAATCGAGTCCGGAGACAGAGACACCAGACCTCTTTCATTTTAAAACCAAGGTACGGAGCTGATTAGACCCTAAGAGAAATCTTGCATAGATTCTTGGCAAAGAAAACTAAACCTTTACTACTCCACACTTACTTCTTCCCTCTTACTAGTCTTAGGTTAGGTACATTGGGGTAGGCGTATTTTAGAAGCATTCGAATATTCATACATAATTGATGCCAACTCCATTCCTTTTGCTCGAATCCCTGGAGTGGGGGATAGAGTAATCCCAAACAGGAAACGTAGAGTAGCTTTGATACGTGAAGCACATTTGGGAGATAAATCAAGGGATCTCTAAATCTATATTAGAATGAAAGGAGACATACTGGTGGGCAGGGATGAATGCCCACATTCATGAATTTGCAATTAATTGCCATGACTGCAACAGAGATGGCAGCAAAGAGCGCCGCCAGATACCTGACTACAGTGTAGCCAGCCCGGTACAGACACCTTTGTTAGACAGCATTAGACTATCTACACGCAGATGTCTCTATAGACAAATGCGGTCCCACAACTATTAGGACAGATTTATTTGGAAGTGGCCTCAGCGCTCGGCTGACGCCCGAACTGTTATAAAAGATTTGTGAGTCTTTATTGGCACATACACAGTCGGCACACTACATTCTGACCAGGGTCCTGCGTTTAGCTCCAAAGCTTACAAGGAGACCATGGTCAATCTGGGCGTTGCATTGCTGTATTCTAGTCCATTCCATCCTGAGGGAAATTCTGTAGTGGAGAGAAAAAATGAAGACATAAAGCAATCTATACCAGCTAGGGTATTAGGCTCGGGTGACGGGTGGGTCAAACTTTTATTAAGTGTCCAACATAGTCTAAATAATCTGCCAAGAAATTCTCTGGGTGGAATCACTCCATACAAAATCCTTTTTGGTACTAGAATGCTTGTCCAGGACCTTGACCATCACACTTCAGTGGTAGAACAAAAACCAATTGATTATCAAAGTCCGTTTGGCTGTTTTGCAGGACTTAAATGACGCAAGGAGAAGTCAAAGCAGCACAATACAGAAGCCAACGACCACTGAAGGGGAACCACCCGTCCCAGCAAGGCCTGTCTGGATTCCAAAGATTGGGTATCTAGTCAGTGAAAATATCGTGGATAAGAAGGAATTTGGGCCTTCTTACAGAAAACCAGTACTTGTGCTAGCAATCCACGGATCAAGAACAGTGTTACTGCTACCCCTTGGTGGAAGAAAGGAGAACAGGTTCGTATCTATCGATCTGGTAAAACCACATCATGTGGCCAATAATAAGTAGTAGGCTCAGTGGACTCCAAAGATGTAGCAGACGACCGAATCTTGCTACTATCGAAGAGGTTCAAACTGAGACACTCATCACCTTTGAGGAATCTGCAGTGCGAAAAGAAGGACTAAGCAATAAAGCTATCTTGAGACCCAAATAACAGTTCGTCAAAAAACACCCGTCTACAATGATATAGCATCTGACTATACTAACATGACAAGGGATCCAGTAGCTCCAGTGATTTCAAGTAATCCTGATGCAATACCTACAATTGACAGAACTGCTTCTGGCTATTTCATTAACTTTGATACGTTTTCCGAGGATCCCAGTGAGCCTGAAACGACACCAGCAAATAAAACTTTGAAAGAACAAGTAACATAACTTTTTCAGCAACTTGAAAAGACTTATCTGGTTTCACCATGGGTTGAATTTTGGATTGTGCTAGGCATACTTTTTCTCCTACTTTGGCTAATTGTTATATTAAGTTTGGGAATGCTGATAAATGGAAAGTATAGTAAAATGGACACAGCAAGTAAGAACATCAACTTACTCCTCAAGCCACGCAAATCATTGCATCGTGAACAAAGAGACTTGACATCAGTGAACATCACAGCAGTTCCTATACCTGGTGGTATAGCATGGGACAGAACTGATTATGACATCTTTGGCCCTGCAGAGCTGCTGAAGATTCTACATAAATTCAAGGTTTCCTTGAGTGACTTTGTTTCACCCAGCACATTTTCTGATGATTGGGAGTTTGAGACTGTTAATAATATGATGTCAGACTTAGAGATGTCTGCAAAATTTACAAAACATGAATAATAGAATGTTCACCAGATTATGAACAAATGTACTGTTATAATCACTATGGTCATCATTATTTGCACAAATCTGCAAACCCTAGAAATGCTTATACTTTCAATCAATGGGAACACTGTCCAACGCCACCAAAAGGCAGTTCAAAAACATTCTATGAAACATTTCCATACTTCTCAGGTTTTAATGTCTCAAACCCAGAAACATTTTACTTTAAAAATGTTAATAAGACAGGAATGAAAAGTATGTTGACTAATACTAAGCAAATTTATTCTGCAGCCTTTCATGCCCAGCTGTCCTTAGGTTTTGACTTTTGGAGTGACAACATTGAAACAAAAACTGTCTGGGGCACAAAAGAGTTCCAGGTGCAGGGAATAGAAGCTTTATTTCGAGCCTGCATTATTCCTGAACAAATAATGTTTTTGAACGATATCCTGTCTTGGCCTAGCTAAGATAAAAGATTTGAACAAACCGTCCATACCTACACCTACACCTGATAGTAAAAACACCACACAGGGAGGGGTCGACGTAAAAACAATTTGACTTAAAAACAGAACTGATCCTGATTGGAAGAAACGGTTAATCTGGCCCACAGACACAAACGACTATCAAGATAGATTCCAGAACAAGACACAAGGGTTAACATACACCAAGCCAGATACACGATATGTCCAGAGACAACATCCAGGGATAGTAACAACATACAGTGTAGGGAACCTGTGCCTTGATTGGCTACAAAAATCCACACTAACAGAGGTAAAACAACACTTATCTTTACTTAAAGATGGTGTTGATTTAAGGGACTTCTTACTATTATTAGGTCCTGCGAAACGGCATCATAAACGTTTTATATACGCTGGTATATATGCCATTTATAATAAAGTTTGGAAAGCAACACAAGCAGAGACTGCAGAATGAATGCGAGAAATTGATCTTATTCATTTAGAGAAAGCTCTCTCTGAATTTGACAATGGGTTAATGACTCTGTCATCCAGAATGTATTCTTTGGACAGCATAGTATCCTCTGCCATAGACATAATGGAACAGGACTTGCTCATGCTACAGCATGGGCAGTCGCAATTGCGTTCTATAATGCTATTAGGCTGGACGTTACAAAATCTTCGTTCTGGATATGTGCCATGGCATCTAATCAACACCACGTCATTGTTTTCTGTATTTAACCTTACAGATAAACAAATCACTTTGGCACAAAGAGGAGCAGACTATACGGTGCCGAGCATTGAAAAACTGGAAAGATTACCATTAACTGTTTCGGAAAAACCTGCAACAGAATGGATAATACATGGGACAGTCACTCTGCCTGTCACAATTTTCCATTTTCAATATTGTTTGAAACATATACCAGCTGGCGTGTATGAAAGGTTGGGTAAAGAATACATTAGGTCAACCTGGGAATTACCATATATACACAGATGTTGGAGTGGGGAAAAGAAGTATTTCATAGTGGTACAAACTGTAAAAGTGCACTAACTGGTACACTTTTATGTGAGGGTATTAATTTACATGGAGCCTGTGATGGTTCTTCGACCAACTTATCCTGCCACCTGCAAGGTTCTCCAGCTGCAGTGATAGATCCAATTTTTAGGCAGCATCTAAGGGCAGCTATATAATGTTGCAGGATCACAGCTAATGTGGCATGTTGCCAGGAATAGCCTATCTCGTAATTGTGTCAGCCATGGTCACTTGTTGTATGCAAGTATTGTTTCCTAAAACTAAGAGAGACGGGGAGTCGCCGCTATGGCCTTCACTGAACATCTCTTCTATAAGAATTGATACTTTAAGCAGAATGAAAGCCATTATTTTACAAAAAACTGTGCCACTGACCAAAGAGACGTATGAACTACAAGTAGCAAGGTCCTCTGCAGAGATACATGCCCTTTTATCAACAAACTGCCCTGTACATTTTGTAGAAATGTTATGTCATATCTTAAACATGTCTGATACCAGTGGTATTGTACATGTATTTAAGACAGTTTTTTCGGGACTGTTAGCACCTTTTGAAGCAGTCCTCGGCATATTTCCAAACTTCGTGCACTCTGTGTTCGGCGGCCTGCCTCTCATTTTGGGACTCGTAGCAGGAGTTCTATTTTTGTTCCTTCTGCTCCGATATGGCAAGTCCAGTTACCAGCGACACCCAGATTACCATAGAGAACACTCTCCTGGCAATGAAGTGTCATGAGCGCATGATACAGATTCTGGGCTTGGCTCATTTAAGAGATCTGAATACCACGTGGTTTCTATCATTCCGACCAATCTGTCAAGATTGCATCTTACCTGTTCTACAATGCCTGCTATGTGGAGAAGAATGCGTGTTGGACATCTGTCTAACAATCCCATCAGCACTGCCAACGGATGTTGATACTTTGTTTGGTTCGGAACGGCTCATGCATCGAATATTCATACATAATTTATGACAACTCCATTCCTTTTGCTCGAATCCCTGGAGTGGGGGATAGAGTAATCCCAAACAGGAAACGTAGAGTAGTTTTGATACGTGAAGCACATTTGGGAGATAAACCAAGGGATCCCTAAATCTATATTAGAATTAAAGGAGACATACTGGTGGACAGGGATGAATGCCCACATTCATGAATTTTCAATTAATTGCCATGACTGGAACAGAGATCGCAGCAAAGAGCGCCGCCAGATACCTGACTACAGTGAAGCCAGCCCAGTACAGAGACCTTTGTTAGACAGCATTAGACTATCTACACGCAGATGTCCCTATAGACAAATGCGGTCCCACAACTATTAGGACAGAATTATTTGGAAGTGGCCTCAGCGCTCGGCTGACGCCTGAACTGTTATAAAAGATTTGCGAGTCTTTATCGGCACATACACAGTCGGCACACTACATTCTGACCAGGGTCCTGCGTTTAGCTCCAAAGCTTACAAGGAGACCATGGTCAATCTGGGCGTTGCATTGCTGTATTCTAGTCCATTCCATCCTGAGGGAAATTCTGTAGTGGCGAGAAAAAAACGAGACATAAAGCAATCTATACCAGCTAGGGTATTAGGCTCGGGTGACGGGTGGGTCAAACATTTATTAAGTGTCCAACATAGTCTAAATAATCTGCCAAGAAATTCTCTGGGTGGAATCACTCCATACAAAATCCTTTTTGGTACTAGAATGCTTGCCCAGGACCTTGACCATCACACTTCAATGGTAGAACAAAAGCCTTTTGATTATCAAAGTCCGTTTGGCTGTTTTGCAGAACTTAAATGACGCAAGGAGAAGTCAAAGCAGCACAATACAGAAGCCAACGACCAATGAAGGGGAACCACCCGTCCCAGCAAGGCCTGTCTGGATTCCAAAGATTAGTTATCTAGTCAGTGAAAAGATCGTGGATAAGAAGGAATTTGGGCCTTCTTACAGAAAACTAGTACTTGTGCTAGCAATTCACGGATCAAGAACAGTGTTACTGCTACCCCTTGCTGGAAGAAAGGAGAACAGGTTCGTATCTATCAACCTGGTAAAACCACATCATGTGGCCGATAATAAGTAGTAGGCCCAGTGGACTCCAAAGATGTAGCAGACGACCGAATCTTGCTACTATCGAAGAGGTTCAAACTGAGAGACTCATCACCTTTGAGGAATCTGCAGTGCGAAAAGAAGGACTAAGCAATAAAGCAATGGAACTTGTGCCTCTTGAGACCCAAATAACAGTTCGTCAAAAAACACCCGTCTACAATGATATAGCATCTGACTATACTAACATGACAAGGGATCCAGTAGCTCCAGTGATTTCAAGTAATCCTGATGCAATACCTACAATTGACAGAACTGCTTCTGGCTATTTCATTAACTTTGATACGTTTTCCGAGGATCCCAGTGAGCCTGAAACGACGCCAGCAAATAAAACTTTTAAAGAACAAGTAACATAACTTTTTCAGCAACTTGAAAAGACTTATCTGGTTTCACCATGGGTTGAATTTTGGATTGTGCTAGGCATACTTTTTCTCCTACTTTGGCTAATTGTTATATTAAGTTTGGGAATGCTGATAAATGGAAAGTATAGTAAAATGGACACAGCAAGTAAGAACATCAACTTACTCCTCAAGCCACGCAAATCATTGCATCGTGAACAAAGAGACTTGACATCAGTGAACATCACAGCAGTTCCTATACCTGGTGGTATAGCATGGGACAGAACTGATTATGACATCTTTGGCCCTGCAGAGCTGCTGAAGATTCTACATAAATTCAAGGTTTCCTTGAGTGACTTTGTTTCACCCAGCACATTTTCTGATGATTGGGAGTTTGAGACTGTTAATAATATGATGTCAGACTTAAAGATGTCTGCAAAATTTACAAAACATGAATAATTAGAAGGTTCACCAGATTATGAACAAATGTACTGTTATAATCACTATGGTCATCATTATTTGCACACATCTGCAAACCCTAGAAATGCTTATACTTTCAATCAATGGGAACACTGTCCAATGCCACCAAAAGGCAGTTCAAAAACATTCTATGAAACATTTCCATACTTCTCAGGTTTTAATGTCTCAAACCCAGAAACATTTTACTTTAAAAATGTTAATAAGACAGGAATGAAAATTATGTTGACTAATACTAAGCACATTTATTCTGCAGCCTTTTATGCCCAGCTGTCCTTATTAGGTTTTGACTTTTGGAGTGACAACATTGAAACAAAAACTGTCTGGGGCACAAAAGAGTTCCAGGTGCAGGGAATAAAAGCTTTATTTCGAGCCTGCATTATCCCTGAACAAATAATGTTTTTAAACGATATCCTGTCTTGGCCTGGCTAAGATAAAATATTTGAACAAACCGTCCATACCTACACCTACACCTGATAGTAAAAACACCACACAGGGAGGGGTCGACGTAAAAACAATTTGACTTGAAAACAGAACTGATCCTGATTGGAAGAAACGGTTAATCTGGCCCACAGACACAAACGACTATCAAGATAGATTCCAGAACAAGACACAAGGGTTAACATACACCAAGCCAGATACACGATATGTCCAGAGACAACATCCAGGGATAGTAACAACATACAGTGTAGGGAACCTGTGCCTTGATTGGCTACAAAAATCCACACTAACAGAGATAAAACAACACTTATCTTTACTTAAAGATGGCGTTGATTTAAGGGACTTCTTACTATTACTAGGTCCTGCGAAACGGCATCATAAATGTTTTATATACGCTGGTATATATGCCATTTATAATAAAGTTTGGAAAGCAACACAAGCAGAGACTGCAGAATGAATGCGAGAAATTGATCTTATTAATTTAGAGAAAGCTCTCTCTGAATTTGACAATGGGTTAACAACTCTGTCATCCAGAATGTATTCTTTGGACAGCATAGTTTCCTCTGCCATAGACATAATGAAACAGGACTTGCTCATGCTACAGCATGGGCAGTCGCAATTGCGTTCTATAATGCTATTAGGCTGGACGTTACAAAATCTTCGTTCTGGATATGTGCCATGGTATCTAATCAACACCACGTCATTGATTTCTGTATTTAACCTTTCAGATAAACAAATCCCTTTGGCACAAAGAAGAGCAGACTATACGGTGCCGAGCATTGAAAAACTGGAAAGATTACCATTAACTGTTTCGGAAAAACCTGCAACAGAATGGATAATACGTGGGACAGTCCCTCTGCCTGTCACAATTTTCCATTTTCAATATTGTTTGAAACATATACCAGCTGGCGTGTATGAAAGGTTGGGTAAAGAATACATTAGGTCAACCTGGGAATTACCATATATACACAGATGTTGGTGTGGGGAAAAGAAGTATTTCATAGTGGTACAAACTGTAAAAGTGCACTAACTAGTACACTTTTATGTGAGGGTATTAATTTACAAAGAACCTGTGATGGTTCTTCGACAAACTTATCCTGCCACCTGCAAGGTTCTCCAGCTGCAGTGATGGATCCAATTTTTAGGCAGCTTTATAAGGGGAGCTATATAATGTTGAAGGATCACAGCTGCTGTGGCATGTTGCTAGGAATAGCCTATCTCGTAATTGTGTCAGCCAGGGTCACTTGTTGTATGCAAGTATTGTTTCCTAAAACTAAGAGAGACGGGGAGTCGCCGCTATGGCCTTCACTGAACATCTCTTCTATAAGAATTGATACTTTAAGCAGAATGAAAGCCATTATTTTACAAAAAACGGTGCCACTGACCAAAGAGACGTATGAACTACAAGTAGCAAGGTCCTCTGCAGAGATAAATTCCCTTTTATCAACAAACTGCCCTGTACATTTTGTAGAAATGTTAGGTCATATCTTAAACATTTCTGATACCAGTGGTATTGTACATGTATTTAAGACAGTTTTTTCGGGACTGTTAGCACCTTTTGAAGCAGTCCTCGGCATATTTCCAAACTTCGTGCACTCTGTGTTCGGCGACCTGCCTCTCATTTTGGGACTCGTTTTAGGAGTACTATTTTTGTTCCTTCTGCTCCGATATGGCAAGTCCAGTCACCAGCGACACCCAGATTACCATAGAGAACACTCTCCTGGCAATGAAGTGTCATGAGCGCATGATACAGATTCTGGGCTTGGCTCATTTAAGAGATCTGAATACCACGTGGTTTCTATCATTCCGACCAATCTGTCAAGATTGCATCTTACCTGTTCTACAATGCCTGCTATGTGGAGAAGAATGCGTGTTGGACATCTGTCTAACAATCCCATCAGCACTGCCAACGGATGTTGATACTTTGCTTGGTTCGGTAACGGCTCATGCATTGTGTTGTCCCCAGCAGCTACCAATCCTGATGACGGCATTCATTGAGGTCTCACAGACGCAATCTGCTGACGGTGTGATACGTGGATCGACAGGCACACAGGTACCATCTCCATCTCCTTCAAACATTGCCAATGCGGCTAACGCTGACGGCGATGCTTCACATTTTTGGCAATCGGTTCACTTAACGAAGTGGTCCAACTTCGACCTACTGTGGTAGACAAATTCTTTACCAGGTGGTGAAGAGGGTGTTTTTTTTTTTTTTCACAGAGGGTGTTTATATCTAGGGGAAAAAATGGAGAAAGGAGACGGGAAAAAAAAAATTATACATATATATTTAAAAATATATATATAACAAATAAAAAGGAAAAGTTATTAGAGCACTAACTCCGATTGGAAAGCTATGCGACAAATACCCAACTTTAGTATTAATACTCTCTATAATTATGATGGTTTCCCCTAAAAAGAATATATCTAGGTATGCCGGGCTATATTTCAACTATGTAACAGACCTGGGCAAGGGAACTCCTTAGAGAGACAAATCTGGCACCAACGGCCAGATTAACTAAGGGGGGGTTTTCCAGGGAGGGGTGGGGGGGAAGGGGTAAAATTATAAAATATCTCACCGTTCAATCACCGTTCCAAACTCGCAATTCTTATCAAATATATTCTTATTTTTATTCTGTTCAAGTCGCATTGGGGGATGCAATTTTTTATTGAGTTGGAGTAGGGGTTTGGACATTAGCTGATGGGAATAAAATTCTTGTCCTGGAATGTCAATGGCCTGCGTATTAAGAGTAGAAGGTATAGAATACTGCAATATCTGAGGGACTCTCCAGCGCAGGTCATTGTTATTCAGGAAACACATCTTCTTCAACATGAAGTAAGGGAAATGTTGAGTAAAATCAGATGGGTAGATTGTTTTATTTGCACTAACCACAATGCGAATATTCGTGGTATATTAATTATTTTCAAAAAACAAATAAAAGCTCAGATTCTTGCATATGAGGAGGACTTTAGTGGGAGATGGCTATACGCTAAAGTTAGTTTAGAGAACAGTATATATAATTTGGTTGGTTATTATGGCCCCAATCAGGATGACCCCTCATATTTGAATAAAATTCAGAGTCAGCTACTAACAACTCAAGGTCCAATAATTTGGATGGGAGATTTTAATTTGGTACCTAACCCAAAATTGGATAAATCCCCCAACTCAAGGGCACTAACCTTTAAGAAATCCAGGCAGGTATTGGGGGATGTTATGTCGGTACTCGGATTGGCAGATCCATGGAGGGAGAGAGCTGGCGAGGCACTCGGTGTATCATACCATAATTATAAATATAACCATAAGTCGAGAATAGACTACGCTCTTTTCAGTTACTCATTAAGAGACCCCCTAAAGGACCTAACATATTTGCCCTCACACTTATCGGATCACGCCGCTATATTTTTCTCTCTACAATCGGCTCAGCAATCCTCTCAGACTTTTTGGTCATTTGATCGCACAATTCTCTTAGAAGAAGAAGAAACTGACCTCCTCATTCAAGAAACAAAATTTTTCATGGATACCAATATAAATTCTACTCAGCTAAATATAGTATGGGAGGCCTATAAAGCCTATTTGAGAGGCTATATAACTAACAGGGCATCTTATTGAGGGAAAATATATAGGGCAAAGATCGCCAATATCGAAAGGGATATTGCATCATTGGACCAACGTATTGGTTCCGGAAATGGGACTAACATGGAACAAGAACAGCATAAAGATCTAAAAGAGAAGCTAGAAAATATTCTCCAGGAAAGGGTTGCACTGAGATGGGAAGTAAGTAAGCTCTCCAACTTTGAATATGGTGAGTCCGCAGGAAAGGTCCTCGCCTGGAAAATTAAATCGGAGCAGGCAAAAAAACATATAAAACATATTATTGTAGAGGGCGAGACATTTGAAAGATCGTCTGTCAAAGATATCGGAGAAGCATTTTTGGAGTTTTTCCAGCAAATATATAAGGAAGAGACCTTGGAGGACCCAATTTCAAAATCCAGATGGTTGGAGAAGATTAATATTCCCACTCTTAGCTCTGAACAAAGAGATCGTCTTGATAGGCCTATTTCAGAGGAAGACGAGAGGGAAAGTATCAAAAAGGTGAAGAGGGGTAAGGCAACTGGCCCGGATGGTCTCCCTGTCGAACTATTACGCGTCTTAGCACCTGAAATAGTTTTGGTACTGACCAGGCTTTTTAATGACATCTTAATAAACGGTGTGACCCCTCCTAAATCATGGGGCGAGGCGAATATTGTCCTGATCCCGAAACCCGGGAAAGACCCAGCTAAGTGTGGCTCATATAAAACATATTATTGTAGAGGCGAGACATTTGAAAGATCGTCTGTCAAAGATATCGGAGAAGCATTTTTGGAGTTTTTCCAGCAAATATATAAGGAAGAGACCTTGGAGGACCCAATTTCAAAATCCAGATGGTTGGAGAAGATTACTATTCCCACTCTTAGCTCTGAACAAAGAGATCGTCTTGATAGGTCTATTTTAGAGGAAGACGAGGGAAAGTATCAAAAAGGTGAAGAGGGGTAAGGCAACTGGCCCGGATGGTCTCCCTGGCGAACTATTACGCGTCTTAGCACCTGAAATAGTTTCGGTACTGACCAGGCTTTTTAATGACATCTTAATAAACGGTGTGACCCCTCCTAAATCATGGGGCGAGGCGAATATTGTCCTGATCCCGAAACCCGGGAAAGACCCAGCTAAGTGTGGCTCATATAGGCCAATCTCGCTGCTAAACAGCGATTATAAGCTTTTCTCAGCCGTGTTGGCAAACCGGTTGGGACGTGAGGTTGGCTCAATAATCCATACTGACCAAAAGGGCTTCATAAAGGGTAGACAACTCTCGGACCTTACATATGACTTAATTGGGGCAGTGAATATAGCCTCTACGTTCTCTCTTCCTTTGGCCATTATGACTCTCGACGCTACCAAAGCGTTCGATCGAGTAAATTGGACATACCTAGCTGAAACCATGAAGAAATT
Source organism: Lissotriton helveticus (assembly GCF_964261635.1). Classification (NCBI taxonomy): domain Eukaryota; kingdom Metazoa; phylum Chordata; class Amphibia; order Caudata; family Salamandridae; genus Lissotriton; species Lissotriton helveticus. Next base: position 870,409,505 of record NC_136069.1, read on the forward strand.
TGCATTTGGCCCAAATTTTCGGAGATCAATTGGACTCCTTTATGCAAATCCTAGTGCAAGTATTATGGTTAATGGTGTATGTACCCAGCCCTTTCTGATTACTAGGGGGACAAGACAGGGGTGTCCCCTATCCCCTTTACTTTTTAACATATACATTGAGCCACTTGCACAATTTTTTAGGGACGATTCAAGAATTTCTTCATTTAAATTTGGCGGCTGGGAAAAGAAAGTAGGGCTATACGCTGATGATATTGTAATCTATACCAGTGATCCAGCAAATGCTTTTTCCATAGTGGTCGAAAAAGCCAAGGAATTCGGAAGTATTTCAGGCTACGACATTAATGCCGATAAGACTGAGCTAATGACATGGAACATTGCTAATCCGGGTGTTGGGGTGACGCCCTTAATTGATTCAATACGTTATCTCGGAGTTAAAATAACACAAGATATCGAAGTCTTAGCAAAAGCAAACCTAGACCAGGTCGCCAAAGAGTGCAGGGCCCTTTTGAGATCCTGGGTAGGTCTTAGATTATCAATTTTTGGGAAGGTTAACATCATAAAGATGTCTATCCTTCCGAAACTGACTTTTATCTTTAACACAATTCCTATTGCATTTGACTCTAAGCAACTTCTTAAGTGCCAACAAGAAATAAATTCTTTCATTTGGGGCTACAAAGCCACGAGGTTGGCTTGGAAAAAATTGAGGAGGAGAAGGGAAAAAGGTGGATTGGCCCTCCCAGATTTGCAGTACTATTCTTGGGCATTTCAGCTTTCCCATTCAAGAATGCTCTTAAAGTCACCACATCTTACTTCAAATGGGAAGCTATTTAAAGCTATGCTGGTAGGGGCAAAACTCCCACTAGAAAGGTTTTTATTCAAGTTCGGAGATCGAAAGTTTTTCAAGAAGGTGAGGCTGAAGACTCTACTAACACAACTGAAGTCATGGGTACAAATTAAACGTAGAGTGGGGTTGGCGTACTACTCTAATCACGCTCAAATTTGGGACTCCCCTGGGCTTCCACTGTGCCTGCAAGATTCTCTGGCAACCCCCCTAATTACAGCTGGGCTTACTAGATGGGGTGAATTGTTATATGGAGGTATCTTGATACCGTGGGAAGTCCTTAGGGAGAAAGTAGGGCCGACACTGTCAAGATTTAAATACACACAAATTAGCAGCTGGGCCAGAGAATTAATCAGGAAATACCCTAATATCGGTAGAATTAGTCCTCTAGAACAACAGCTAGTCGAAAAACAGATAGGAGGTAAGGAGGTGGCCCTTTGGTATTGGTCCATACTGGAAGAGATAGATGGGGACCTTCATCTCCCAATGGAGCTATGGGGTAGAGAAATTCCGGCATTGGATGAGGACAGGTGGATAGAATCCTTTACCCTTCTGTATAAATTGGTTAAAGCCGCTTGGCTTAGACGAAACCACCTGTTTACTTTACATCGGGCATATCTCACCCCTTTACGTCTATCCAAATATCAAGAGGGGAAATGCTGTAATAAATGCCAACTGTTAGCAGCTTCTGACATACACATGTTCTGGGACTGCCCCCACATAACTACTTACTGGATGGAGATCAAAGTAACTTTGGATTCAATTATTAAAACCAGCATTTCTTTATCCTTACCATTTGTCATTCTTGGTTTCGACCAGAACATCACAGGGGCAGCACGGTCCTTTTTGTTTTATGCTATCCTGTTGGCAAGACGGCAGATATGCATACATTGGGTGGACACCGCCCCTCCCACTCACTCAGCATGGCTAACCTCATTATATGAAACCTAAAAGGTAGACTTGAAAAGACCATGTAGAGTCCAGAACCTCACATTTTGGAAATTTTTGACAGAGTGGAAGTGAAGTCCTTTTTTTTTTTTTTTTTCCCCCCAAATATCCGATGATTAAGCCCACCTACTCAACAGTTCAGTATTGTGGTCTGCCCAGATTTCGACATTTACATACTGGCTTTACTGGCACGAAGTTGCCTTGAGACATCGTTACAAGATGTATGGTTGTTCCCACCAACTCATAAAAATCTCTGCCTAGGTGTGTAGCGGCTCAATTTCCAGGGTGTTGCTCCCAATGGCAGTGAGCTGGTTGGGTGGTCTTCCCCGCATCTAAGGGACATGTGTCGGGCAGATGAGGATAACAAAAAAAAAATAAAAATCCTGATGACGGCATTCATTGAGGTCTCACAGACGCAATCTGCTGACGGTGTGATACGTGGATCGACAGGCACACAGGTACCATCTCCATCTCCTTCAAACATTGCCAATGCGGCTAACGCTGACGGCGATGCTTCACATTTTTTGGCAATCGGTTCACTTAACGAAGTGGTCCAACTTCGACCTACTGTGGTAGACAAATTCTTTACCAGCTTAGAAGATTTGATGTTTTCTCCAAACAACGAGACTGACTTTTGAAATTAGCACACAGCGTTCTATGGGACTCTGTATTTGACCTTCACTTTTCAAAACAAAACTTTTAACTTTAGAACTCTATTTTTCTACGATTTGACTATAATCCAAATTTGAACTCCTTTTTGTCACAAAGTAATCTGCATAAAGTAGAACTATTCATAGAGAACAAGAATTCTTTGAATACTTCCAGGAGATACTATTTGAACTTGTCCACAACCAAAACAATTTATATATTCTGTCATGGAATGGTCTCGATTTGTTTTCTGTATTTAAGAGCCGTTTCATGAATGTAATTTCGTGATTCATTCGGATAGCATTTCCAATGTCATACTATATGCTTTAAATGAAAACATTGCTTTTAAAACGTGTACAGCACAAAATGCTCATTTTCTTGTACAACCATTTCGAATGCATTTTATGTGTTTTGTGTGGGGTTTTACACATCATGCTTTAGATATGTTTTAAATGCTTGGAATTTAGTAATGTTGAACATAATAAAGTGGAGTGGGTGTTGTATGGCGTTTTAGGATCCAAGTGAAATTTCCCGATTCATGCCCTTATATAGGTACAATTCACACTGCCCTTATATAGGCATAGAAATCATAAGCTTATTTAGACATAGCCCATGCAGTCCAAATACAGGCATGGATACTTCCACCCGTTCCAAAAAGCCACAACGATTTCTTGGAAAAATCGGCTTCAGCAGTCAGGGACATCCCCTTGTTCGAGTATTGATTTGTCCAAAAGCTCATGGAGTTTTCAAAGAACTACCATTCCCTTGGGGTTCTTTGATGACATTATTATGCCCGACTTTACGTCAAACTAGGCACCTTCAAGGTATAAATATGCCTTCACTTGCTCTAGCAAAGAAACTGTGGTTCGGAGAAGCTCGACTATCTACTTGCCCGACACAGCTCGCTACAGCAAGTGCCGAAGGAAGTCGACCCTCCAGCTGACGCACCGATCAAAAAGCTGTCCTTTCTCTTGCTGAGAATCCAGCTCCAGTGTTTCCAAGCTCCCCTCGCGGGGTGTTGGGAAATCGAGTCCTGAGACAGAGATACCAGACCTCCTTCATTCTAAAACCAAGGTACTGAGCTGATCAGACCCTAAGAGAAATCTTGGATAGATTTTTGGCAAAGAAAACTAAACCTATGATACACCACACTTACTTCTTCCCTCATACTAGACTTAGGTTAGGTACATTGGGGTAGACATATTTTAGAAGCAGCAGTTGTGTACTTTTAGCTTTTGGTATTTATGTACGTATTTATCTATGGTTTAGAAACCATACAATGCTTTTACAGTATTATTTTATAATACTCTTCACGCTGTACGCATTATACTTTGCAGCCTGTCTTATGATTGTAGCAGTTCACTTCACTTGCATAAGAAAGAAGACTGTTCAATAACTCCTTTTATTGAAAACGCCCATCTCTCTATTTCTCTGCACATCTGATGAAACGAAGCATGCACGATTGGCTGAGTTAAATATCTATCTATTTTTATTTATTTTATTTTATTTATTGGTTTGTTACGCGCCGGCATCACACCCGAAGGTGTATCTCCGCGCGGTGCTGTGATGTGGACAGAAAGAGGAGCCTCCACCTAAAATAGTACCGTTTTTAGGCGCTTCCTGAAAGCTGGGTGACTGGGGCACTCTCTGAGGGAGAGGGGGAGGCAGTTCCATAGACGTGGACCCATGATGGAGAGGGCACGACCTCCTTGTCTGGTCTTATAATGTCTGGGAACCTGCAACAGCTGTTGGTTGGTAGACCTAAGGGTGCGAGACGGACGATGAAAGACAAATTTGTCCGCCAAGTACTGGGGTCCCAGATTGTAAAGACTTTTGTGTATCACACAGCAGATTTTAAATTCTACCCGTTTCCGGATAGGAAGCCAGTGAAGGGATTTGAGGAGGGGGAGGGAAGGCGTTCTAGGGGGGGAGTTGGTCACCAGCCGTGCTGCGGTGTTCTGCACCACTTGCAGTTTGTTAAGCACTCCCTCACTGGCCGCTAAGAGTAGGCCATTACAGTAGTCCAGGCGGCTCAAAACGAGGGCCTGGACCAAGGTCTTCCGGGTGTCATCGGGCAGAAGGGGGAACACCTTCCGAAGGAGGCTAATGACGTGGAAGCATGAACCCACAGTAGTGCCGGCATGGTGAGAAAGGGTGAGGTCCTGGTCTAGACGAACCCCCAGGTTTTTGACCACCTGTTTAGGAAGCGGGGCTTGTCCCAGGCTTGAAGGCCACCAGTCTGGGGTCCAAAGGATTTTCGCCTCCCCAAATAGCATGACCTCAGACTTTCCCACATTGCACTGTAGGAAATTCTTGGTCATCCAGCTGGCAATTGCAGTCATGCCGTTGGAGAATGATTGTTTTATCTCCGGGGTGAAGGTCTTGAAAGTAAACAGCAGCTGCGTGTCGTCAGCGTAGGAGATAGGCATAAACCCAAAGGACCTAATCATGTTGGCGAGAGAGGAGACGTAAACGTTAAACAACGTAGGGCTCAGGCAGGAGCCCTGCGGGACTCCTCTAATGATGTTGGCCGAGGCGGAAATAAAGGAGCCCATGTTCACCTTCTGGGTCCGCTCAGAGAGGAAGCTGGTAAACCACGCCAGGGCAGATCTTTCAATGCCTATCTCCTTTAATCTGGAGAGGAGAATGTCGTGGGATATGGTGTCGAATGCTGCGGACAAGTCCAACAGCACCAACACCACAGACAAACCTCTGTCCAGTGACAGGCGTATGGCGTCCGTAACATGACTCTGAAGATACGTTTATTCTTGGGGAAACAAAGTTGTCATGTTTATGCGGTTGTCAGAAATTAATCCCTTTTTGTTTATTCGAGAAAGTTTCTAGTGACCTCTGAGCTAGCTGGCACTCACAATTAAGTCTAATATATTCGATAGAGACCTAGTCGACCCAAGTCCTACGTCAAATCTATAGGATATTTTATTCCAATGCGCAGAGTCTATTGGGAATATAGGAACTACACCACAGCTCTTGATATAATTTTGGCAAAAGAAGGAGGAGTCTGTGGAATTTTTAAGGTGCAACACTGTTGTACATACATTCCAGACAAAAGTCAAAACATTGAAAGATATGTTACAAATCTTACAGAGTTGCATAAGGAGATTAAACCACTGGAGGTTGATGGTGTTCTTGAGAAACTTGGTAGAAGTTTCAGCAGTTAGAAATTGGTTTTATGAAATAGGTAGATCCATAATAGGGAAAGTACTAATCCCAGTAACATTAATAATACTATTATTTTTGATTTTAAGAGTAGGTTGTAAATTTAGAAAAAGAAGAAATCTTAAAAAGTCTATTAAGAAGGAATTTGAAGAAAGACAAGAAAGAGAACGGGAAAAGGGTGACATTGAAATGGAAGAGTTCAAAGAGAAACTTTATCAACATAGAAAGAAACTAGAAGAAATCAGAGTATAACTCATACTAATTGAAAGAATTTGAAACATGTCGAGATAACATTTACAAAATTTTGGGTGTTATTTGGTGATAAATCACCAAGGGAGGGAGTTGATGGAGCGAGGGTGAAAACAGTTTTTTTTATATACCCTTTGTGAAGTCTCTTCCCCATAACAGTAATATGTATTAATCGTGTGGTTTTGAAAATAACCAATATAGAATAGAATGCACACACACAAATACACGTGGGATACTAATTTGCTTGTGTTGGAAATTATAACTTACTGATTAAGTGAAGTTGTTACATTAATCCTGTGCGCAAATGTCATAAACTGACCAAAACCTGTGTGTATATGCTTTTTGTATGTCAAATTGTGGCAGAAATTATGGAGAATGGTAAGTAAATCATGCTTCTTTGTGGCTAAATTCGCTAGGTAATAACTAACTGGGTTACCTTAGAATGGGGGGAGGTAAACAGAAGGGCTATACTTCGAAAATTAACGTTTAATTGTGTTTGTTTTTATAATAGTTCCCATTATGGCCCATGCTGCCTACATGAAAGATGGAGGTTTTTGAGACTCTGAGAATGTGATGATTTACGCATGCGCGACTGTGCTCGAGAGAAGTGCAAGCAGCTTTTGCCTGTACAGCGTGGGTCAAGGTCAGCGTGGCCAGGATGTTCGAGCTAGTGCTAACAATTTGTATTTCCGCATCGTGAGCCTGGGAAACCAGTCCGAAATAACAATTTAACACCTTCAGCGCGGCGCAAATTCTCGCGCTGTGCTGAAGGTTCTAATGAGCCAACCGGCTCATGACGGAACGGTTCCGTCATGAGCACAGGCCAACCGACGCTCATGACGGAACCGTTCCGTCATGAGCATCGAAGGGGTTAAAGGACACAAGTCAAAAAACTGTCAAAGAACAATTAAGACTTTATTTTGTGATTATACCGATGACTTGGCGGAAATATGGACTATGAGGAGATGAGGTTATGCTTATCCACCCCTTGATTCGACCAATGAGAATGAATGAGGACCCTAACAGTTTCAAATCTTAGATAGATAAGTTAGGGTGAAAAGGTATAAAAGAGGACATTTGGAAGTAAGAAAAAAGCTTGCTTTTGATTTTATTTCGCACCACTACATGCTGTCGGATTGCCGAACTTTTGATATGGTGCAAAGACTTTGACATTTTTCTGCACTTTAACTTTTGAATGGGTGCGGAGTCTTGATGGGAGGTGAAATGAAGAAAGAATAGAGAGGTGGTTCTTGGGAATTACGCTGTCCTTGTTCTGATGTCCGTGTCCTGAAATCTTGGTAATATGTCTTCAACTTATTTTTGTGAACTGTTATGCTAATAAATATAAATGTTTGAATTTAACTTCTCTTTCTCTCTAGGTTATTAAATGTTTTAAATGATTATTAAAATAGAGCGAATAAAGTAAGGTCATGCTAGGAGATTTAATCTCAAAATAAAAATTTTATAAATGGAGCATTAAGCTGGTCTAGTTAACTTTTACTAGCAGATCCATTGACATTGAAATCATTCTGATCAGAATTCATGCTCCCATTGTAAAGAATAGGAGTGGGACCCAACTATGTTCAGTTGCATCCTAATTACAGAGTTGGGACAGCTGACAGGAGGTCGGACGGAGTCCGTCTGACATCGAAATCGGGCCCTTAGTAGCAAACTTACATGTGTGAATATCTTCCCATACTAAAGGTGGAAGCAGAGATTTGAACTTGTGGGTTTGTAAATATCATTTTGCAGTACTATTGTAGTACCACTAAATGCACTACAAACCACAGCATGTGAATAGGGACCACCATGTTTTACATCTGTTTATTGAAAACATGTGAAATTGCTCTAACATTGTTTTACGGCATATCTTCTAGTCCTCTTATATATGAAACACAAGAGTATCTGAAAACACGAACTTACTATTGAGCGGATAATTATTTTTGCATCATAAATATCTCCCATTTCTCTAAACCTGGTCCTAGTTCAACATCTCCCTGAATCATAATATCAGGGGAAGTTAGGGTGGATGGGGGAGTAAGAGCTAAAAATTATTTCAACAGAAGTGAGCACAACAAACTCTTTTCACTTGATATAATTTTGTCACTATAATACGTTCATGTGTACATCCGTAATGTAGATCTTCTTGCCCACTAGTGAAAAACAGGATGAGGCTAGACTCCTCATGCATCACAAATATGATTTGCCACATATACTTGAATGAAATAATGACCCCCCCAACATTTACTACATATTACAGATTCTTTTTGATAAAATACATTTCTGTGCTGAATTCTTGTCCCCATCATTGACCCAAACCTTAGTGAAAATTTATGTGAAGCTTCGATACCCACTGAGAGAAACGTGGGGCATATTACCAAGGCAGGCGAAATGAAATTATCGCCGCTTTTGCGGCTGTTTTCGGCCGCAAAGCAGCGATAATGTCATTGCCCTATTAGCAAGCAGTCGCTAACATCAGTTAGCGACAGCTTTTAGGTGATAGCGAGCGGTTTGGGGCCCACTTTGCATTTCAGCGATATTTATCGCTAATGACATGCAAAGTGGGCATACCCAGCCTGTTAGCGACTCAAAGCAGTTGCTAACATCGCTATTGCCTATTATCAATGCAGGCGTAGCGATTAAAATATTCGCGCTAAGCGAAATATCGCCAAATCCTAACGTCTGCTCAGACCACTTCTTAGCCTGTATATCCAATGGGAGGTGGATGTTCAGGTTAAGTCCCTATTAGCGATAATGCCTGAATATCGCTGAATTTCCAGCGATAATCACGCATTTTTCAGCTATCGCCGGATATTTTATCGCTTTGTAGATAAACGTTGCTAATAGCACGTTATCTCTGCGATAAAATCCGGCTATGCGCTGCGATAAAAAAAATTTCGCTAAGCCTATTTAGTGATAAATATCGCTAGTTGTTGATAATATGCCCCCGTATTCCTAATTTAGCTGCAGCGCTCTTCTTTGCTGTAGGGTCATCTGGGTTAGGACCATAAGACATGCACCTTGGAACCATTCATTGTTATATATTGTTTTCCAACCAGACTGCCAGAACTGTTTCCATCCCATTATTAATATTCTTTAGAGAGCCACTGGTTGATACCCTTTTGCTCAATTGACAGTTGCCCGAGTAGCTGCATCACCATCGCAAATCACTTTGCTCATAAAGTGTTGCACCTCTGTTTTCTGCAAATAAATTGGGCTGTGACATAGTGTAAAGATATTCTTATTTCCTCTGCTATCCATCAGTGGCAAAGAAATGCAGCACTGCTAGAAATTTCAGGAGAATGTGGGGTGATAGTTCTAATGCCAATGATGGGCTCAAGTGCATCCCCAGTTGAATTCAGGCAATGCAGAATGGTGTCTGTATACAGCTGCTTTGTTGTGATAATGTAGGTTTGAAACATGCTGAGGATGTTCAGGCACGGGGGGGCGTGGCTTGGCGCCGTGGAAGATGGCGGCGACTCCGTGAGGCTCCGACGAGGCACCGGGAGACCTTCTCCTCCTAACACGTAGTTCCTGTGCTGTGTCCCTGCATTGCTGTCGGACTATCTTTGGTATGCGGCGGTGCTCCTGAAAACTCATTTCCGACGTCGGAAAAGCAAGTAATCTCCGTTTCCCTCGCAAGGGCGCTCCGGCATTCACAGGCGCCATTTCGCGAGTCCCGTCACGGAGCAGCTCATGACGGTGACGTGAGTGGTTCGCCTGCCCAGCATCAGGGCGTCTCCTGTAGTATTCGTGGAAATGCCTCTCAAGCCCTTATGAGGTACAAGCTTGCTGTTTTACTTCACTGACACTTCCTACCGGCAGTTTTATATGCATCTCCTCACAGCGCGACCGCCATTTTGTGCGCTCTGCATCTTTTTTTCCTTGCACAGCGGTATGTTTTCTCTGCCTCAAATGCACCTCCAGGCTTAATTTCTACATGACACATGCATACCTGGATGCCTGCTACAACGATATTTCTGCCTTAATTGAAGCTCTTTGCAAGCAGGGGTGGTAGATAACTTGCTATCCCCACTAGCTAGTGTCTTTGTTCGACACTTACTTCCACTGTGCAATTTCTCTACCTAAGACTTGCATCTATGCTGCAGATATTCCTTACATGCCTGCTTCTATTCTTAGCAATGCCAGGATGATACACTTCTACATGTATATTTTATAAGTTGGACACTTTCTTCCTTCCTGCTGTTCTTCATATACAATTTAATGCTTCATGTTTCTCAGTGAGGGTTTTACTTTTTCAATACGATGCACTTAACTATGTGTTTTCATCCTTCAATGGTGCATGATCCTTGTCTGCAGTTTTTTCTTCAATGATCCACCTCATTGCTGCTTCCATCGCATGTCTCTATCAATTTTCCCTCTTTCATTTCCTCAGGCTTCATTCCTCATAATTGGAGTGGTTTTTCTGGTGTTTTTACACAGTTGTGTCCAGTGTTTCTGAGAACTACACCAAGTGTTTGCCATTCTCCGTCTGGACTCCCCTACATGGGCAAACAACAACAAATGTCTGGCTTCTCACCGAAGACACCTGCAAAAGTGGCTTTTGTTAAGAACTCTAAAGTTTTTTCGGCTTTGTCCCAACTGGAAGACTCCCTTCCGCCCTCGGACTCGGAGACACTCATGGAAGCGCCTTCTCCTCCTTCTTCAGGAAAAGTCACTGCCAAGCGGCTAAAAAAGCACCCTCCGTCTCCACCTAAGTCATCGTCACCTGTATCCATGGAACTCTTATTGGAAGAAATCCGTTCTTTCCGTCCTTTCCTTGAGGAAATTGGGACCCTACGCCCTTTCATGGAGGAAACTAACACCAAACTCCAAGTTCTGACAGAAAATTGGTCTCAAATTGAAACAAGAGTCTCTACGGTAGAACACTCTGTCGCATCTATTCAAGAATCTCACACTAAAGTTGCGTACTTGTCCTCACAAGTAGGAGCCCTTCAGAAGCAGGTGGAGGAGTTGGAAAATAGAGGCAGACGTAATAATCTTCGCATTTACGGCTTGGCGGAAAATCTTGAAGGGTCTGACCCACTTGCCTTTTTCAAGTCTTTCCTTCCCAAATTACTACACATGCCACAGGATACCTCTCTCAACATTCAACGGGCGCATCGTCTAGGCCGTCTGCCTACATCCCTCTCCATGTCACAAAAGCCAAGAGGGGTTATTCTTTATTTCCTGGAATACACGGACCTCCTGAAAGTTCTAGCAGCTGCCAAGGCCATTCCCAAACTGTCTTGGCTTGATTCTCCAGTGTTCTTCGCCCAGGACTATGCTAAAGCAACTGCTAATCGTAGAAAAGCCTTCCTCAGCATGAGAGAGTCCCTCCGTGTCATGGGTGCCCGATATGGCCTGTATCATCCATGTCTGTTTAAGGTCACCTACAATAATAAGACCACCACGTATGAGGATCCTGTGAGATTGCAGAGCTTCATTAATGCGCATCGTACCTCTACCATGGATACCTCTGGTCCTTCGTCTTCCTCTCCTGGTTGACTTTTCGTATCACACACTTGCTTTCACATTACAGCTCTCTTAATGTTATGTTGTTATTTGCCTCATGTTTTTGGCTGATTACCTGGTTATGCTGGCATCATTTTTGCTCTCCTCCTATGTTCAGTTAATGTATCTTCCCCTTTTGGAACTTTCTGATTGCTTGTCTCTCCTATTCGTTTTTCATACAGTAATGCTTTTATTTTATTTCATTCCCCTCTCTTCATTTTTTACTATTGCTCTTTGTATTTTTGTCTCAGTTTTACCCCGTCTTTATTTCCACAGGAACTCCCCATCGTACGATGTCGTCTCCCTGGTTCCTTGCCCGGAAGCCCTCGGCTGTGTTGCCTCTCCCACCTGGCTCCTCCCCCCCCACCCTCGTCTCGTACCTCCCCTTCGTAGGTATGTCAATTTCATGTTTTCTATACCTTCCTTGTTTTTTATTCCTCCTTACTTCCCCTTTCTTTCACAATGACTTCATGTTTTGCTTTACGATGATGATTTTTTTCTCCTCACGTTATATTGCATCTCTCCTTCCTTTTTATCCTATCTACTTCTTACCCCTATCTCCACTCTTTTGTACTCCTCTTCTGCTTCTTACTCATTACTCATCACTCTTTGATCTCTCTCCTCTTTGTCATCTTCATTTCAACGTATATTTTTCCCATCTTCCACGGTTTCCTGTCTTCTTTTTCCGTCTCTTTTTCCTCGTTCTTTCATTTTCTTCTACCTTCCTTTCTTCTATTTCTCATTACTTCTTTGAATCGTTGATCAAGAAATTTATGGCTTTCATGTATATACTATGTCTCTGAATTTGGTTTCATGGAATGTTAAGGGTATTAACTCCCCAATTAAGCGTCAGCGCATTCTATCTCACTTAGCTAAATTGAATGTTGACATTGCGTTTCTTCAAGAAACTCACCTTTCAGACCTAGAATCTGATAAACTTAAGAGAGGTTGGGTGGGTGACGTCTTTTTCTCACAGGGTGATGGGAAACGTAATGGTGTTGCCATTTTATGTCGTAGGTCACTTCCTCTAACGGTTATCTCCCAAGAATCAGATACCAATGGCAGATGGACTCATGTCAGACTATCACTTAGAGGTGTTCCAATCTCCCTCCTTAATGTCTATGGTCCCACGGTCGGTGAACCCCTTTTTTGGGCAGATCTTTCTCCCCGCATCACCCAGTTCATGGACGATAACTTCATCCTTGCGGGTGATTGCAATCACCCTTATGATCCTTTTCTGGACAGGAAGTCCGATGCCAATTATATTCCTACGAAAGCGCACAAATTGTTCACCCAAGCTATCTTACAACATAAGCTTGTGGATTCCTGGCGTCTATGCAACCCAACCTTACAAGAATTCACTTATTATTCCCCTCACCATCGATCCCAATCACGGCTTGATTACATTTTTGTTTCCCACGCACTCACTCAAACCCTCCAGGCAGCAGAAATTGGCCCGATTTTACTTTCTGACCATGCCCCTGTACTGGTCAGTCTCGAAGTTTTACCCAAAACTGATGGTCCTAAACGATGGCGTTTCAACAATGCCCTTCTTCTGGATCCCAACTTCTCTGCTTCTTTTTCTGCCTTTTTTGATGAGTTTTTCCTCTTCAATGATACCCCACCCATTTCGAAACATACCCTCTGGGATACCTTTAAAGCAGCTGCTCGTGATTTTATTATTACTTATGTTGCTAAAAAACGTAAATCTGCACGCCAATTTACCAAAACCCTTCTTCATGACATTAAAAGATTGGAACACGCCTACTTCACTTCTCATTCCTCCGATAGTCTGACATCTCTGGTTGCTGCCAAAATTAAATTTAATGAACGATCCACTGAAGATGCTTCTCTGTACTTGCTTAAATCTAGTGCCAAATTTTATGGGGGTAGGAACAAGGCCGGGAAGATACTTGCTAATTACTTAAAGATCAAACAAAATAAAGTCAACATTGAATCAATTTATGATGATAATGCCCATTTACACCATAAGGATGCTGACATTCTTGCTACTTTCTCCCATTTTTATGAGTCTTTATACACTTCAGATACACCCTCTTCTCCTCAGTCTCTTACTCACTTTTTTTCCACTATTCAAGCCCCCCCTTCCTTCCCTCTTGACCTAACCTCCTTAGAATCTGATGCCTCACAAACGGAATTATTTGCTGCTCTTCATCGTTTGAAACTGAACAAAGCCCCTGGCCCTGACGGGTTCACTGTTGAGTTCTATCTTCACTTTTCGAAGCTTCTTATTCCAAAACTTCACTCCCTTATATCCTCCTTTACTGACATGGGCACTTCCTCTGGCACTTTTTCAGACGCCCATATTTGTCTAATTCCCAAACCCGGAAAAGATGTCCAATATTGTAAAAATTACAGACCTATTTCACTAGTTAATATAGATTACAAAATTTTCGCTAAATTGTTGGCAATGAGATTAGATCACTTGCTCCCTGACCTGCTTGGAGATGAACAATCAGGCTTTGTTAAAGGTCGTTACATTACAGATAATACACGGCTCCTATTCAACATCTTAACGAAATCTTCTCAACTCCAATTTCCCCTTGCAGCCATAGCATTGGATGCTGAAAAGGCATTCGACAGGGTCGAATGGCCGTACCTTTTTCACACCCTCACTTGGTTTGGATTTGGTCCTAAATTTATCTCCCTAGTCTCATTGTTATACTCTCATCCCCGGGCTGCAGTTTTCGCTAACGGCCAAATCTCTCCTTATTTTACTCTTGGTAGAGGTGTTCGTCAAGGTTGTCCCCTTTCTCCCTTTCTTTTTAACCTGGCCCTCGAACCTTTTTTATCCAAACTTCGTCAAAACCCTAATATTACCGGTTTCAATACTACAGAGCTCTCCATAAAATTAGCAGCTTACGCGGATGACATTTTGTTATTCATTTCAAATCCTACTGTTTCCATCCCTGCTTTTTTAACAGAAGTGCAACATTATTCCTCAGTCTCTGGTTATAAACTTAATAATGACAAATGCGAAATATTACCTTTGACAAAGTTTACTTTTAAACGTGATTTCACTGCCTCAAACTTCACCTGGAGTCCTTCCCATATTAAATACCTAGGTCTACATATTACCCCCTCCATTCGTGACACTGTTTCCCTTTGTTTGACCAAGTGTATCCAGAAAATATCTGATCTCACGGCTAGATGGCATCCCCTTTATTTGTCCTGGTGGGGTCGCCTTGATACCATCAAGATGATGATCACCCCTATTGTTCTTTATACCTTATCCAATATTCCCGTTCCCATTCCAGCCAAACTCATCAAAAAAATACATTCAGTTTTATCTTCCTTTCTTTGGCATAAAAACAAACCCAGAATGTCTTTAGCAAGACTTAGCCGTCCCACCTCCGAAGGTGGGGTTAACTTTCCAAATTTCTCTGCTTATCATAAGGCCTTTCTGCTACGTCAATCCTCCTTCTGGTTGCAAGACCCTGATTCTCCATGTCCTTTATGGACAAAGGTTGAGCGCCTCTTTCTTTCACCTTTCTCTTTTGCTGAATGTATCTCCTTTTCCCGCAAGCCTGCCTCGCTCCTTACCCCTATTCATAAGTTCACCCTCAAACTCCTCCTTTCTTCTCACCCTCCGGCTCCTAATTGTATTGCTGCCTTCCTCTCCTCAACTATCTGGAATAATAAATACCTTCTGATCCGAGGTAAACCCATCCTATGGAAGTCTTGGAGATCCAAAGGACTGCTTTGGGTTTCCCAATTGTTTTCACACTCCACTTTTCTACCCTTTTCCACTCTCCGTCTCACTTTTCACCTACCTCTCTCATGTCTTCCCCAGTATCTTCTCCTTAAGGCATCAGTTATGGACGTGTATGTTACACTTCCTGCCTCTCCTCCTCCTGCACCTACTCCAGACCCTGTCGCACACCTTCATTCCACTCTACTCACCCTTCCAAAGGCTTCTGTTCTTTATAAACAGCTTCATGTACACAATATTCCCAGACTTAAAAGCAAAGTTGAGGAGCAGTGGGAGACTGATTTTTCCCTCTCCTGGTCGACTCCCCTTTGGGATAGGATCTGGTTAAAGATTCGTAAATCATCCAGGGCTGCTTCCTTAGTACAATCCCTATTCTTCATTTATAACCGTTTATTACACACTCCTTCCACCCTTCACAAGCGTTTTCCTACCACACCCGATACTTGTTGGTCATGTGCCTCCCCACACGCTACCCTGTTTCACATGTTGTTCCTTTGCAAGAATGTTCATGCCTTCTGGTTACAAGTTTGGGCTCAAATTAATGTCATTTTTTCCACTAATATTCCCTTTTCGAATGCTCATGTTTTTCTAGGTAGCCTATCCCCCTGTTGGGATCGTAGTGACCTTAATGTTCGAATTGTTGATTTATTATTAGCGGTTGCTTTTCAACAGATAACGATCAATTGGAAGTCTACACCCAGTATTAC
Organism: Lissotriton helveticus; assembly: GCF_964261635.1. NCBI lineage: Eukaryota > Metazoa > Chordata > Amphibia > Caudata > Salamandridae > Lissotriton > Lissotriton helveticus. The sequence goes on from NC_136069.1 coordinate 870,425,322, forward strand.
TTTTAAAGCTTGGTGGTACAATGTCTGTCATAACCACAGACTTGATACTGCTTTTGTCTTTCCTCCACAGCTGGCAACTAAGCGTGCTGACTTATGGCTTCCTATTACATTGTTTTTAGATAAATGTGCTCTGCGTTCTTTTCGCCCTCGACCTGCGCAGCAGGAGGTCCCTAAGCCTCCTTGATGCCCTTCGCATTCCTTTCTATTTAACCATTCTATGTTACTGCATTGCCGTATTTGCATTCTATTACATTATTTATTTGCTTTACCCTTCATTTTTATGTATTCCTACTTATGATTCACTTATATACTTTGTTATTGTAATGAGTATGTTGAATTGAATTGCTCTTCTTTTTATTGCTTCATCAATGTATGATTTCATTTCCCCTCCTCCCTACTCCCTCCTTATTATTTCTCCATCATTGCTCCCTTATTAGTAATGTTTCAGATTTGTATTCTTACCATGTTCTTCTTTAATAAACTTGATTTTGAACTTAAAAAAAAAAAAGGATGTTCAGGCACCTCCTAATGATCCTGCGCCTTCTCCTACATCTAGGATGTCGAAATTTTCTTTGCTGCTGGCCAGCATCCGCATGTTCCAGATGCAGTAAAACTAACTTCATAAGAATTTGTATCTATTGTAATGGTGTAACCAGAATTAATGGTTGATGTTTGGAATGGGTTCGACCCATTTAGTATACCAATATTTCTCGTTTTTTGATTACCCAGTTTTTGGACCTTTACTATGACTGAGTTTTGCTACCTAAATCATGCTCACAGTAAATGCATGGGTATTTGACTGAGCTTGTTTACTATTAGTGTCTGAATTTTAAGTTAAGGCAGCTGTGTCACAGCTATGGTAATGGGCACTGGGCTGGTTACACGTGAACTTGTGTGCATATAAGTCTACCGTTGTGCGCAGCCTGGTACATACGGGTAGCATGCCTGCGATTTTGAACAATCAAAATGACCCCATTTGACAGGTCAGAACCTCTCTTTTAAATATTAATTATTCACTTGTAAGCAGCCCCTATTGCACATAGGGTTGGATGCATGCCATTGAAAAGTAGGACATGTAAATATTTAATGTTCCACATGTCTTTACAGTGAAAAAACTCCAAAATGCTATTTTCACTGTAGCAAGACTGGCTGCTTCCTTAGGGAAACACTTGGCATTTAATAAAAGCTAATTTCGGTTTAGTAGCAGCTATTAAAAATATTTAATAAACTCTTTTTAATAGTTATTCAAAATCTAATATCTAATTCAATGGTGAAGTTGCATTTGTCTAACTATTAAACCAAAGGATTAAAAAAATAAATAGTTTTTTCCTGTGGAAATCCTCTTGCAGACTTACTGTATTCAACTGTCATCGGGCATCAGGATGGCTCCCCTGCAATGAGCTGTGAATTGCTCCCAGGACAGGGACAAATGGCCCTGGGCGTTGTGAAGTGTTGTCCTTCCCTTGACAGAATGGCCTAGGATCTGCGTCCAGTAACCTGATTAACTACGGGCCTTCCCTGTCACATGCAGATTAGCTAACACCTCGGCCTGCCCCCTCTTTTGTCCCTGTAGTCAGGCTAGCTCCAATTCCAGTGTGACGGGGGCTGCTCCAGTGGTTAAGAGTTACCACAACGGAGGGCCTGTCCATTTCCATTGCCACACCTGTGGGTGGACACAGGAGCTTTGCACAGCACAGTGGAAGAAAGGTTCTGCTGTGTTGGATTTAGGTGAAGAAGGGCACTGAGGAATTCTTTGCATTAGGGCAACAGGAAATGATGAAAATGTGGTTAGAGTTATCCATATCAACTTTTACATTATTGGTTAGGAAGGGATTAGGAGTCTCCAACACTTACAAGATTGTGGCAGACATACATGTGGCATTCACGGTACCCTCAGTGAAGAATACCCTGAAACTGAAAGGTTACAACAGCGGAGAAGTCGACCGCTGGAAAAAGAATCCACCTGATGCCCTGCAAAGATGAACTAAGGACTTTGTCTCCAACTGACCCCATGATTAGATTGGTCTTTCCAGGGCTAGTGGTGCTGGCCCACGTATGGCCTCTGATGACTAGGCGAGGAAAGATCTGGAATCCACTGCCAGCCCTTGAAGTGATCTGCAATGTAGCCAGGAGGTTAAGGGGCTTGAGAGTGTGAGCAGGAGGGTAATCAGTTGGCTGTTTGTGGATGGGCTGCACAAAATTTCCCCATTAGCAAGAGCACCAAGAACCAGGGGAGGAAAAGACTGGTGTGGGGAACCAGTGAAACCAGCTCCTAGCAAAGTGTGCCCCTTTATAGACTGACAGTTTTGTTGATAAATTTGTTGGTGGTAGAGCTCGCCACCAGGAACAAAGCAAGTTAAAGATTGAAAGAATTGGCTACATTGAGTTGGAGCTATGGACCTGGCAAGATTTGCCCTTTAAAAAGAGAAATGGCACCACATAGTCCTCAGCCACTATTTCTATAATTACCTCCTGGAAGAGTTAAGGCAAAGGGATCAGCAGAATGCCCATTTGTTATTAGTATTACTTCTTATTTGAAGGGTATGTCTTTAAGGACACTGGGATCAACTCCTCACCGGGGACCACCATAAAAGAAATGTCGAGGCCCGGCCCTACCTTAACTGGGATCCGGGACTTAATGTCGGACCTCGAGGTGAGGAGGAGAGAGAGGGGAGCACTGCCAAACCCCCACCCCCAGTGGCACTGTGCCATGTCTGCTCCTCTTGCACTCGTCCTGAAGGAGCAAGTTGTGCATCACAACATACACACCCTGCCCGCTAAGAAGGAAGTGTCAGCTGGGCGGGGAGATGGCCAAGGCAGTCTGGAAGTAGCCTTCTTCTACTGCTCCCAACGTGGTGCAGCACCCGAGTGTTCGGTAAACATGGACACCAAGGATTTTACAACAAATACAAGAACCACAAAAGAAAACATGTGCAAAGCAGCACGGCAGGCGAGATGCTGTTTACATAAGCATTCTCCCGGTGAAGGAGAGCCCCATAGTGCTCTGTATGAGATTAGTTTTGCATTTTTTAATTCTCAGTGATGAGCAGGGGCACTATCAGCATTGTTAAAATATGTTTTGGGTGCTGCAGGAGGTGCAGCAGCCACCCAAATAATATTTTATAAAATGTTCCTAAGTGTCTGGGGATCTTGAAATTAGACTACACCACTTTAATGCACTGCTGAAGCTTTTGCTTCTTGGCTCAGGAATGGAGCTCCTAGTGGTGGGGTGTATGGCTGCATTCATCTGGCCTGATGAATGTATAAAAATACTCTAACACATGTTCGTGGTTGTGTTTGCAAAGCTTTTTTTTACAAATGGTATAATGATAGTATTTTGATGATCACTGTAATGCTTATAATGTATTTATTGAAATATGGTTATTCCTCCCATTGGTTTTTTTGATGACTATTGATATGTGGTTACTATAAGTAATTTGCTGACCACTTTACAAAGCCAGTAGGCCAGCCTTCTCAATATTGATGTGGTGGCCTCTTGACAAAGCCATTAGGCCTGCCTGATCTAAAATGACACCTCCTTATATTGTCATGTTGCATCTGGTATAGGTAGGGGGTGCTGTGATCATGAAGTTCATGGCCCACTTGGGGTGATATGTGATTTGAGGGTATCACCAAAGGTACGTCAATATACCTGATGTATATAGTTGTAATATACTACATAGTATTTAGCAGTGTGTGTAATAAATGAACTTTAACTTTTTCAAAATAAAAGCATCAGCTGGACACTTATTTATTAAGTGTTGTTTTTGTGTGCCATTAAATTGGGATTCCTAGCCAACACCAAATAGCCCCAGTAGGCATTGGACTGCTGTGCTGCGATACCCGGAGAGAGTCAAGTGCTGCAATGGGGGGTGTGGCTCCCAGTAAGGAGACCATTTTGGGCCTATTTCTTGTGTAGGCCTCACTCACATCCTGCACAAATAAAATAACCTGGGGCCATATTATCAAGGAAGCTGCAGTAGTATGTTCACACATCTAACCTGGGCTTCGATTGAAATTCGAATCGCATATTATCAAGGCCATTATCGCCGCTCTATCGGCAGTTTCCTGCCGGTAAAGCGGCGATAAACTACCGCAGCTTCTTTGATAATATGGCCCCAGATTCCTTAAAGTTGATAGATGTCTAATGAAGGCACTGGCTGTCAGTGAGGGAGAATCTGCGTGTACTGTATTTATAATCGTTGTGGAAAACTGAAGTCTCCAGTTCGTTTAGGTGTTTCATCTTCTGCTACTTTAGGCAATACGCGTAGAAGAGTTACTTTAGTTACTTTCATTTAACATTTCACGTTTTGGCATGAAAATCATTGGTCTTGACTACGTTGGTATTAGGAAATATAATGACATTAGAACTGTGATATGGTGTGTACTCATTTGATGTCCTCTGAAATTGTTACCACCTTTCTATGGAGGTCATCGTGGTATTTCGCCGTGTGACACCCTGGTATTTGTGTTGACAAAAAAAAGTAGTTTGATTATGCGTTGTTACCTCATGGGGTATTTTTGAATTCAATAAAATCATATGTTAAAATGCTGGGTATTTGAGCCTGATATTTAGGATGTAATTTAACTGTGTATGGAAAATCTTGTACTGATGCTGCCGGTGTTATCGCATGGAAGCATTCGGTAATTCCGCCCAACTCGCAATAGGAGTTATAATGCATTGCAAAAAGGGTAGTAGTCCGTGCTAAAAGCATCAAAGTCAGTCAACTGGATGTTGTGAAGGACATCATGAAATACATGATACATTCTTAAAAGAAATTAAAGTCTATAACATGCTTTTATCCCAGAATTACCTTTTCTAGTACTTGGGGAAACGGGGGCATTTTTAAGAAAGAATTGTAAGCAAAAATAATTTCATCCTCCAGTACCCTAGTCTTTCATAGAAAATGTTCATTTGAACCACCTGGCTTGCAAACAGGAAGAGCGCTTTGTCTTACATTTTGTTTCGTTTTATATTTTTCGTTTTAAGTGTTTTTTCTATTTTATGGAAGGTTTGCAGTTTTAAATTAATAACAGCTGGCACACTATGTGTTTGTTCAATAATGCTTCTTTGCCCAGCATTTTCCGTTGGTGAAAGATAGCTTCAAGTTCGACATGTGATTTGTTTTTTTTCAAACTCAAAGAATGAGAAAATGAACGCTAACCCAGGGCCTTTCTTGTGATCTTTGCAAATGTCACACAAACAATAAAATTAACATATGTTTTGTTCATAAAATGAATCATGAAAGTTCATCTGAAATTCAATTTTGATGAGTTGCTTTTCACAGGAAAATAGCGACCTAACGAGAAGGCGTACCCCTTTTCAGTAGAAAGCGACAGTGACATCATCAATTTACATAATAATGGTGAATAATAAAATAAGCAGGCACTTCCCTTAAGGAACCGTGCAGTACAAGGAAAGGCTGACTGACGTTTTTTTAAATGAAATCAGCCACCCCATTCTTCTGCCATCTTAAAACCTACCTTCATAGGTCGCCCTATTCGAAACCTTTTACTTGTTATAAGGAAACCTATGCTGTAAACAGTGGAGTAACCCGGGTGTCATGGTCCTTAATGCAAGGACAATGGGCCCTTGGGCCGGTACTATGGCCTTCAGAAGCTCTCCCTGGTGAGGGGAACTGGGGCTGCGAGCTGCAGAGAATTTTACTTATGTGATATTGAATTGTGTATTGAATTGTGTTCTTAAGTATAGCGCATCTGGAGCATTTTTAAATAATTTTAACAATCGCCTTACTTTACCTTTGGGGATGTCAGTACAAGGGGAATTTAATCGCTAGGCACTCTGACACCTCTATCACCCTTCATTCATTTTTCTTCTTCAGCCCAGCCGCTTCTCAGCCGATATCCGGCGGCGGTGGGCGCCATCTTGAGTGTGGCAGGTGGGGACAGCGCTCAAGTCGGGCCGTCCTTCCCGCCCTCCTAGTGTATTTAACCAAGCCCATTCGCAGCGCTCGGTGCCTTCAGAAGCTCTCCCTGGTGAGGGGAACTGGGGCTGCGAGCTGCAGAGAATTTTACTTATGTGATATTGAATTGTGTATTGAATTGTGTTCTTAAGTATAGCGCATCTGGAGCATTTTTAAATAATTTTAACAATCGCCTTACTTTACCTTTGGGGATGTCAGTACAAGGGGAATTTAATCGCTAGGCACTCTGACACCTCTATCACCCTTCATTCATTTTTCTTCTTCAGCCCAGCCGCTTCTCAGCCGATATCCGGCGGCGGTGGGCGCCATCTTGAGTGTGGCAGGTGGGGACAGCGCTCAAGTCGGGCCGTCCTTTCCGCCCTCCTAGTGTACTTAACCAAGCCCATTCGCAGCGCTCGGTGCCTTCAGAAGCTCTCCCTGGTGAGGGGAACTGGGGCTGCGAGCTGCAGAGAATTTTACTTATGTGATATTGAATTGTGTATTGAATTGTGTTCTTAAGTATAGCGCATCTGGAGCATTTTTAAATAATTTTAACAATCGCCTTACTTTACCTTTGGGGATGTCAGTACAAGGGGAATTTAATCGCTAGGCACTCTGACACCTCTATCACCCTTCATTCATTTTTCTTCTTCAGCCCAGCCGCTTCTCAGCCGATATCCGGCGGCGGTGGGCGCCATCTTGAGTGTGGCAGGTGGGGACAGCACTCAAGTCGGGCCGTCCTTCCCGCCCTCTTACCTTCCTATAAAATGTGCAAGGCGGTCAGACGGCGCAGCGGGCTGGCGCAGCGGGAGCGCCGGATGCGCGCCGAAGCCGCGCCTAAGCCAAGCCCGTCTGCGCCCGTCCGCGCAAGACCGCGCCGAGAGCCGGTCATGCTGCCCAAGTCCACCCAATAACCAGGTACAATTCAAATGAGCTACTCACTATACGACAGTCAATGGCTAGCCATCGTTGTAAGGACTATTCTCCCATCTATCACCTATGGGGGCCATTCTCGTGTCGCCTCTGTAGATGGTCATCCTTGACACTCACTGGCAATCTACCACGATTACCCCCCCCCACTACCACATAAACCAACTACCTTCCACTGTGGACTTATTAACGCAAGATCTTTAGCGTGTCATGGACAAGACATCCATGACCTCGTACTATTCCATGATCTTGAGGCCCTGTTTATCACCGAATCCTGGCTCAATGACTCATCCAACCCAGATCTGGCAATTGCCCTTCCCCCTGATTTCACCATCTACAGACGGGATAGACCAGCTGGCAGGGGAGGCGGGTTAGCTATCATTATTAGAAAATCCATTAGGTGCCACACATTTGACCTGGCCGCTCTCAAGGACTGTGAGAGCATAGGCTTTGTAATCCACATTAACCCATCTACCTCCTTTTCCGGTGGTCTGGTCTATCGCCCCCCTGGTAACGCTACGCCTTTCCTAGACTCCTTGGACGAAACTCTTGGATCCCTTTTGTCCCACTATCCCAACTTTACCCTCCTCGGTGACTTCAATCTTCATTTGGAATCCCGCGTAGACCCCCACACTTTAACCTTTCTACAATCCCTTGATATCTTTGGTCTTTCTCAATTAGTTGTTCCCCCCACACACCGGGCCGGCCACACACTAGATGGCATTTGCTCAAACTTAATCACTCTAGATATATCCCCCCCTATCCCACAAATTTGGACTGATCATTGTTTTATACCCTTCTCCATCAAGGCAAAACCCATATCACAACTGTGCACCAAGAACGCCCCTCCAACCTACTCGACCAACTGGAAGAAAGTAGCTGAGTCCATTAAACTACACCCTCAGCTCCCTACCCCCCCACCCATTATTGTTGGAGATGTATCACAAGATTCCAAAAACTTTCACATCTGGATCAATCAACTGGTTCTGGCCAACTCCAATTCAACTCACCAAAAACCTATCTCTCATAAAAGAAAGCCCAATGCCCCCTGGTATACCCAGGCCCTTACCGACAGCCACCATAAGTGCAGGGTTCTTGAAAGAGAGTGGAGGAAAACTTACGACCCTTCTTCCAGAACCCTATACACTCGACTGAGGAAACAATACCTGTCCCATATAAAAAAAGCAAAAAAGGAGTTCTTTACTGCAGCAATAAAAGTAGCCAATCAGAAACAACAGACGATTTTTAATATTGTCAAATCCTTCACCCATCCCAAGGCCCTCGCAGTGGAAATCCCCCCATCCCAAATCCTTTGTGACCAAATTGCTGATTTCTTCGTTGAGAAAATTAATAACATTCGCAAGGATTTTCCCTCCCCTTCTATCCCCCTGCAAGCTGCCACTACTAATTTGCCCCTGCTTGGTAATTTTCCAACAGTGACCTTGCTCCAAACCCAGAAGGCCATTATGTCTTGTCGATCAGGAGCCCCCACGGACTCCTGCCCCCCTGCCATTTTCCACCTCTTTATTGAGGCTGTCAACCCTCTCATTAACTCCATTGTCAACCAATCCCTCAGCTCAGGCACCGTCCCCGCAGAATGGAAGAAGGCCATCGTGAAGCCGCTAATGAAAAAACAAAACAAATCCCCGACAGACCTCTCCAACATGCGCCCAATCTCTTTACTCCCGGCACTAGGCAAAATTACTGAGCAAATAGTACAAGAGGAGTTAAAAACCTTTGTGGAAAATAACCACATCCTCCATCCACAGCAATCTGGCTTCCGCCCCGGCCACTCCACTGAAACTGCTCTAATCGAGCTATCCGACACCATTAAGTTCTTGCAGGATGAGGGGAAACACGCTGTACTCATCCTGCTCGACTTAACCGCCGCATTTGATACCATCTCCCATGACATCCTCATTCACAGAATGCACGAGATTGGTGTGACAGGTACTGCACTGAAGTGGATAACGTCATTCCTTTCCCATAGATCCCAAACAGTCTCACTTGGCCCCTTTCTCTCCGGCGAAAGAACCATTATATCAGGGGTGCCCCAGGGGTCCATTCTCAGTCCCCTTTTTTTAAATATCTACATGGCCCCACTGCTTGCCCTGATTGAATCCCATGGCATCCTAGTAACATCCTATGCTGACGACACCCAACTTGTCGTCACCTTGGATAAAAAAACACCCGACGCCGCTCTTAGATTCCAGAACTGCCTCTCCCAAGTATTTGCTTGGCTCAACAACAACCATCTTAAGTGCAACAGCGCCAAAACTGAAATTATACCCTTAGGTAAAGACACCCGCTTCTCTCCAAAAGATTGGTGGCCTCAACACTCAGAAGCACCCCCCAGCGCAGTCTCCTCGGCCCGCAATCTGGGCGTCCAATTCGACTCTTCCCTCAGTTTTGACGATCATGCGCGCATCACTGCAGGGTGCTGTTTTAACCTTATTAGACAACTAAAGAAATTCTTCAACTTTCTCCCTATCTCTGCCAGGAAATCAGTTGCCGTTGCCCTGATTCTATCCAGGCTAGACTATTGCAATGGTCTACTGGCAGGCATAAAGAAGTCTACCCTCAAGAAGCTACAGAGCATACAGCACGCAGCGGCCAGGCTCGTCCTTAAACTCCCTAGAAGGTCCTCTGCCTCCGCAGCCCTCAACACTCTCCATTGGCTGCCCCTCCCTAAAAGAATCCTTTTTAAACTTCTTGTCACTGTTTTTAAAGCTACCAAGAACACAGGCCCCTCCTATCTCATTAAGCGCTTCCCACATTACATTCCATTGCGCCACCTTAGGTCATCAGGAGCCAACCTGGTCACCATACCCAGGTTTAAGCTCAAAACGAAGGGTGGAAAAACGTTTTTACTCCTGGCAGCAAAGGCATGGAATGGCCTCCCCTTCAACCTCAGGCACGCCCTCTCAGAAAGCCTTTTCAGGAAACTCCTGAAAACATGGATATTCTCTCAGCCCGACTCTCTGGTCCTCGCAGCCATCTGATTCCTGTTCACGCCAAACTGGTTTCTTCTGTCTGCCCAGCGCCAAGATGCTCCTTCCGGAGCGATAGACGTGCTTTACAAAAACTAATAAATATCAAATATCAAATATGATACAGATATAACTAGGGTGACTGTGTGGCCATCACACCCCTGCAACAACTCAGTGTCACTGCACTTGCTGCACTAATTACTGTTGCTTGCGGGTCTCCAAGCTCGTCATTTTATCTTCCTTTCCTTTTCTCCTCCCTATATTTTTTCTCATCTCCTGGTTTCCTTACACGCTCTCCACCCTAACTTCTAAGTCTCTAACTCACCATCTTCTGTATCTCACATTGTTAGACCTGGCATGCTTGGCGTGGTTTCCCCGGACTGTTTGCCTTCTGTCCTCCTGTTTTTCAAAGTTTTGCTGACTTCGTTTTTGCTGGCTTTCCTGACTGTTCCCATGGGGCACAGTGTCAAGACTGATTTGCATATTGCTGGGTTCAAACTGTAATGGCATGGTGAGCAAAACAGCTATGGATTTAGGTCCAGATCTATGTACTGGGGTGAATGCATGACATTGTTCTGCATTCTGTTCATCAATTGTTGTTTTTGCATTTGTCACCCCGAGTTGGACAGGTATGCCCAGACATGGGTCTTGTTCTCTCCATTCCACTGGAGCCAAGCTATCCTGGCTGAAGAGGGGTGAAACCCTGAAACTGGTCCTAGGATGCTTGTTTCCAGTCCAGAGAGGCACTGGCCTGGCAGTTCGGGCTAGATTGTTCCCATTGCTTTTCACAAAAAGGGGGGATGGAACTATTACAGCACCCCAACTAGGCCTCAGCAATAGATTTAAAAAAGAAAATGTTAGGGTGTGTGAATTCAAGAAATGTTTTGAAAAAACACTTTGCCAACTAAAGTGATTTTGGTGTCTGGAATAAAGAGACCAAAATCACTTTAGTTGGCAAAGTGTTTTTTCAAAACATTTCTTGAATTCACACACCCTAAATTTTTCTTGTTTAAAACTAGGACTGCTCCCAATGGGCACAGGGTCAAGAGTGATTTGCATATTACTGAGTTCAAACTTGAATGGTATGGTGAGCAAAAAAACGATGGATTTAGGCCCAGATCTATGTACTGGGGTGAATGTATGACATTGTTCTGCATTCTGTCCATCAAGCGTTGTCTTGGCTTTAGGAATCTGGGCACTTTACCACTTCTAACCAGTGCTAAAGTGCATGCACTCTTTACTTAAAACACTGGCTTATCAACAAATGGCGTACTTGACTAACATATAAGTCCCTCGTAAAGTGCACTACATTTGACCAGGGCCTGTAATTTAAATGCTACTAGTCGGCCTGCAGTACTGATTGTGCCACTGACTTAAGTAACCCTTTGAAAATTTCTCAGGTCTGCCACTGTTGAGCCTGTGTGTGCAATGTTAATACTGCTGTGTCGACCTGGCAAGTTAACCTACTTAGCACACAAGGAGGTTGCATTTCCTCATAGGGAGGGGATAAGGCTATCAGACGGACCTGGCGGGTATACAGAGGGATCCAGGTGGTTCAGAGTGATCAAATCTGAATGCCCTCACACACCCAAATGATGTCATGCTTCATCATTGGGCTGCTCCTTGTCGGGCCAGCACTGCAATGCCTAACGCACCCCTCTGTGTGGGCTCGTTAGCAGGGATCTTTTGATCTGAGCCATATTGATGAATACAAGTTAGGGGGTGTATACGTGTAGGCTGGTATGCAGGTGATTAAAATAGCCCAAGGGGTACAAGGTAGACTTTTATTAGTCAAGCGTCCCCTTTGACAAATTAAAAAAAAGGGCATTGTCACTGGTGATGATGTACAAAGCCAGCTTCAACAAGGGTGATGTGTGGTCAACATGTTTCATGCCTTAATGCCTTGAGTGTCAATGGCATTTCATTAGGACCAGATACCTACCCAACAACTGATTGGAAACCAGAACAGTGCAGTGAGGGTGTCCAATGATAAACATTTCTACTGCAACTGTTGCAGTGCAGGACAATCGAGATCTGACCTGTTTAGAAGAAAAGCAGGAAGACAGCCTTAAGCGAGAGACGCCATGGATTCAGGTGGCAGGCATTCAACTCACGATGTGCAAGGTGACATCTAAATATACTTGTGAGGCAAGATGCTGCCCGTGGTACAGAAGACGCCAATGGTAGCTGGTAGCCCTCCAATACACGTATGTGGTTTAAAACACATATCACACACACACACACCTAAATCTGTTCATCAGTAATTGAAAACACGTGAAGGGTAATAATATAAAAACATCAGAAGTGGTGCTGGACAACCATGCCACTAGTTCCGCCAATATACTATAACCCAGAGTATTTTACTGAATATTTATGCTTAGTACTGGGTAGTGATAATGGTAAATTGTTGAATTACCATATAGTAGAGGTAAGAATTTCCGTTAGGTAGGGCAGAGGACCATGCCTAGCTATGGAGAAAATTGATAAAAAAAAGAAGTGACTGAAATTAAGTAGGGCTAAATTGTGAGGCAAAGTTATATAGAGCACTGCGGTCTAGATGGCAAATTATATGCAAAGTACTCATGTGGACCACGCGATTACTGACCCGGAACCTACCCTCCTCTGCTGACCTGTAAGTACCAACTGAGAATGGACAGAGTATTTATGTGGGAATGCAGTTAGATAATTAGTTGTGGGTGCATGGGTCAATTCGTAGCAGATGCAGGAGTTTCTGATGTACTGAGCAGCCGGGAGCGTGAACATTCGTGCGTGTGCAAGAAGGTATCGGGAATTTCCCTGACGCGCTATTCTGCTACATTTGTGAAATGGTGCAATCAAGACAGAATAACTTATGGCCAACATAACATCCAATGTCCTTGTTGTCACAACAACACCTCGTGTATTCATAGAGGACATTGGTTTCAGGCAAGAATGGTTCCAAATCACATGGAAGTGCACACGCGACCGGTTGATCCTGATAATCAACACGGCAAAACCGCTCTCAGAGGCCCTTATTATCAGGATCACTACCTCAGAGAACAATCTGAAGGCAGGCATAAGCATCACAACATTCAAATAATGGCTAGCCAAAATCAGCTCAGAAATAGGCAAGCATAAGGACAACCTCATGCAAAAAAAATGAACAGACTGCAGAAAGATATAAGAAAATTTGAAAAAGAGTAGATATACCCTTACACTAGATAAGACTATCAAGCCCCAAGTAGGGATACCTCATCTGACGATGGTTTTCTCACTCATCGGAGAAAACTAAATTAATTCAGCAGCTCATCCTATGCAGACAGCTGAGATAGCCACAACAGCAATTGAGCTACACTGCCTCCACCTATATAGTGATACACTATAGGGCCCAATCCAGGGTATCAACCAATGTGTAACACCCACTTTCACATGGCTCCACAACCACCACCACCCCTTTTTAGACATAGGTTGGGGAAGAGCAGAGGAAAAAAGTGAGAATCACACATACAGGTACAGTGGGAGCAGCCACAGCCAGAAACAAGGATACAGACTTGGAGCAAAACCAACCAATGAAAGTAGTGGTCAATGTTTCCATTAGAACAACCATACCCATTGATAACACCTTCCTCCAGAAAGGCCTAGGCTTCTTGGTCATGCCACATGAGGACAGATTTTAACTAGCCAATGAACTACACAGCTTCTGAGATGTCAGACTTTGCGTGTTCTTTCTGGATAAACTTGCACCTGAGACCAGGGACTCTGGAGTCTGGTGTACGTGCTCCCTTAAGGTTCACCCCACAACTGGGATGATGCCTAGCAAAGTTCTTACATTTGAGCTAGCTGTCCTAAAGGAAGTAGCAGAACTGGACTCCCCCACACCCTTATTCAATATGTCTTCCCAAGAACAGAAGGCAGTAAGGATACTTTCCATGTACCCCACTATCACAATCAAACCTGCGAACTAAGACAGCAACATTGTCATTCTCAGTACTACAGACTACAACCAGGAATGCCTTAGCCAACTGGCTGATAAGAGGTGCTACCTAAAGATCCGACTGTAAGACATGGATTAACGCCATTGTCACTTTTTCTAATTCTAAATTCTGCCGAAGATTCAAAAAGGGGTCAATCACCCCTGCCTCCAGCAGACCGATAGTTTCTGGCATCATCTCCCAACTGGAACCCCTTAGCAAATTCTGCAACTACTTTTTACAACCTCTATGAAGAATATATCCTCTTTTCTTAAGGGCACAAGAGATGTCCTCAACCTCATTGAGGAAGCTAACAAATTGGAGGAGATCAGCCTTCTGATGATCCTTGACGCGGAGGGCCTGTACACCAACATCCCGCAAGATACCACCATTGCGGTTTGTCAAGACATGCCTCCTTGGAGAGACATGAACATCTAATACTCTAGTGACCTTCATCACTGAATGTGCTACGATCGCACTAAAAGAAAACTTTCTTTAATTCCAAGATCAACTATTCCATCAAATACAAGGCACTTCAATGGGGAGCACCTTTGCTCCCAGACTGGCCTGCCTGTATATGGCTGATTTTGAATGACAATTTCTCTCTACAGATGCAAACCATTATAACACCAATATTAAACTGTGGAGATGCTACATAGATTATATCATCATCTTCTAGAATGGTGGTATGGGTAGTGGTGAGGATTTCTTCACTTGGCTAAACTCTCTCAATCCTTACCTGAGGTTTACTAAAACTATCTCTACAAATGAGCCACCCTACTTGGACCTTAAAATCGCAATAAACAACTTTTCAACGACAACCTAAAGAAAACGACAGACTGTAAAAGTAAGCATGGGCGAAATGTGCGAATTCGCGATCGGGGAATTTGCGGATTCGCAAATTCCCGATCCGCAAAATTTGCGAATTTGTGGATTTTTTTATTTTTGCATGTTCGCGGGGCGCTTTGCGTGTTCGTGGTTTTTTTTTAGTGCGAGACCTTGATGCGCCCTCTGGTTCATCACTGCCACCGTCCGATTCATTACAGCACCCTCTGGTTCACCACTGCCACCCTCGTTTTTTGTGCCCTTCTGCCCTCTGCCTCACTCGTTTTTGTGCCCTTCTGCCCTCTGCCCCACTTGTTTCTGCCATCTGCCCCACTCATTTTTGTGGCCTTCTGCCCTCTGTCCAGCCTCGACGAATGTATTTTATTTTACAATGGCGCCGGCAAGCTGCCAGCGCCATTCTAAAATAGTTACTAAATTAGCTTCAACAGGAAGCACTAATAGATGAAATAAAGCAGGTGCTCGAGTGTTGAAGGTCAAATTCAGTTACACAATCATTAATCACCCCAAGTTTGGGGTGATTAATGATTGTGTAACTGAATTTGACCTTGTGTAACTGAATTTGACCTTTAACACTCGAGCACCTGCTTTATTTCATCTATTAGTGCTTCCTGTTGAAGCTGAGTTTGTAACTATTTTAGAATGGCGCTGGCAGCTTGCCGGCGCCATTCGAAAATAGTTACAAACTCAGCTTGAACTTTTGCCCCCGGACAATCCGTTCTGCTCGCGGATTTGCGAATTTTCGGCAAATTCGCGGGAATTCGCGGATTGCCAAATTACCGAAAATCCGCAAAATCCTCGAGCTGAACGGATTTTGCGCCCATGCTTATGCAACAGCCTGTTGCTCTACAACACCCACGTTCCCGTGGCGCTTTGTGATAAACTTCCTTACTGACGTTTTCTCCGCCTTTGTCACAACTGCAGCAATACCAGTGATTATGAGCAGCAGGCCTCAACACTGAGCAATATCCTAAGAACCTGCAACTACCCATCCCAAATCGTTAACCAGGCCGGCAAGAGGGCTAAAAATAACAGTGAAGCTCTCTTGGAACGGAGGATCAAACAAATTGATGACATTATCACATGCGTCACCACGTTTACACCCAGCTCCAACCGTATATAGAAAATCATACAAAAACATTGGCCTATAATAAATTCTGGGTCTCTGAATATCTTCCCACCAGGCTTTGCATTTAAACACACTCAGAATCTAAAAGACCTTCTAGTACATACCAGATCCCTGGCCACACGAAAATCTGAGCAATGCATATTGTGGAACCACCCCCCTGTCACAGGACACTGTCTTTGTGGTTCATGTGGGATCTGTCACTTCACAGAGATATCCAAAGGAATAGCACTCGTTACATCACATGGAAATACCACGCATGCCTGTACAACACGGGTATTACTATGCAAAGTCAATTACAATGAGTACCATTACAACGCAAAATTTTACCATGACTATACCTTTACCACGCATGCCATTTCAATGCCAAGGCATCCGTGGTAAAGGTATACTCATACTAAACATTTGCAAGGTGAGTGACTCCAACCTACCCTACCCTAATCCCTAATGTAGTTCCACTGCACGACCCTCCCCCGACCCCCAGTCCTCTCCCTACAATAACACTTCACTATCCTGCACAACCCCGACACTACACTAATTCCCCGACCCTCCACCGAACCCAGTCCTCTCCCACCAATAACACTACACTACCCTGCACAACCCCCCGACACAACACTAATTCCTAAAACACTACCCTACACTACACAAACACCACAACACTACCCTAAACCCTAAAACTCTACCCCAGCACAACCCTCTCCTGTCCCCAGTCCTGTCCCTACACTCTAACACTACCCTGCGCAACATCCCTACACTACCCTAAACCCTAAAACACTACCCTACACTACACAAACACCACAATTCTACCCTAAAACAGTACCCTACACTACACAACCACCACAACACTACCCTAAAACCTAAAACAGTACCTTTGCATGACCCCCAGTCTGTCCCCTACACTCTAACACTTCCCAGCACAACCCCCTTGACACTACCCTAAACGCAGAAACACTTCCCTACACTACACAAACACCACAACACTACCCTAAACCCTAAAACACTACCCCCAGCATGACCCTCCCCCTTCCCCAGTCCGGTCCCTACACTCTAACTCTACCCTGCACGACCCCCCAGCACTACCCTAAATCCTAAAACACAACCCTACACTACACAAACATTACTACACTACTTCAACACTACCCTAAACCCTTAAAAAGTAACCCCCACCCCAAGTACAATCCCCCTTACCACTCTCGCCTTGTGGTTCCTGTCTCCGGGTTCCAGCGTCGACAGAGGGGCGGTGCACGTCATTCTGAGAAAACGAAACAGTCCAGTTTTCTCACAACGATGTGGATAACCATTACATTGCATGTGTTTTAAAATCGCACGCGTTATAATGGTTTGCGTTGTAATTGTAGTCATTGTTACATCGCATGCGTTCTTAAGCATGCGATGTAACAACTTGCGTGGTAACAGCCTCGTTGTAATGGCTGTTTAGCATCCAAAGACATAAAAATGGATGACATCCATTCTTGGATACAAAGGGGCCAAAGAAGCTGCAACACCAACAATTGTGGATACCTTTTTCATTGCCCCTGTATGCTCAGTCATGTAGGCATGACCACTAGACCTGTCAAAACCAGAATTACTGAACACCGCAGTAAAATCCGATGCAAACGCAGCACCACGGAGATGAGCTCCCATTTTTTGGAAGCCTACCACACACCTTACAACCTCAAATGGACATCTTGGAGGCAAGTACCCAGTTGGACAAACAAACTTTATTCCACAAAGAACAATGTGGGTATTCCGCCTTTCCACCCACACCAAGAAGTTAAATTATGACATACCCTGGAATGTACTAACCAATCCTGCCACATGAGCTTGCCACCATACTCCTAGTTATGGCAGATGCTACTTTCCCTCTTCTGTCCTGATTTAATCCCCACATGGGACGTAATGACATTGAGCAGCTTATTCACTGACATTTGTACTATCTGTGGATACACATTGTTCTGAACTCTCCCACTCCATAGTCACTTTGCTAATTATTTTCTTTATTCAAGAAACTGGCTGTAACTCGATCTTTGATTATTTGCTCACAATGGCCCACCATTATTATTCTCGCAATAGGTCGCCAAACATTGCAGCCATCTCACTAATGCAACAGAGTAGCGCGTTTCATAATTTTCCTAATGCCTGTTCATGCGCACTGTCTCCCTCCTCTACAGTGCCAAACATTTAGCTTTAATTTTTTTCATTTAAAATACTTAACTCCTTAACTTTGACATTTCCCATACAATGGCCTACACCTGCATTATTCTCTCAATATGACTGCTAAACATGGCAGCCATTTTACTATTGCATCTGAGCAGGGCGCTCTGTGAATTCCCGATGACTGCTCATGCACGCACACGTATTTACCCTCCCGACTGCTCAGTACTTCCAGCTGCACCTCATCAGAAACTCCTGCACCTGCTATGAATTGAGCCATGCACCTGCAGCCAATTATGTAGCCGGATTTCTGCATAAATGCTCCTCCCAGCCTCAGTCGTTATCTACAGGTTGGCGGAGGAGGGTAGGTCCCGGGTAAATAACTGCATGGTTCACGTGAGTACTTTGTATGTCATTTGCCGTCTAGACAGCAGTGCTCTATGACTTTGCCTCACATTTTAGCCTTAGTTACTGCCAGTAACTTCTTTTAAACAGTTTTCCCACAGCTAGGCACAGTCCTCTGCCTTACCTGAGGGCCAGTAATACCTCTACTATAGGGTAAGTCAACAATTTTCCAGAAGAGAGGTTAGTACAATCAACCGCTCTCACTGCTTCACAGTTTTTCGTATAGCTTGCAAGCCAATACTAGAAGCGAACTTGATGTCACAGAAATTTCCGGTTGCTTCGGAATCAACCATTACCGAAATACCATTTTGAATCGAAGTTCTGTATTTCAGGGTCACTGATAAGAATAAATGAGGAGTTGAAGACTGAAGTGTATTTGCCAATAAATTGGATTCTGGAATTGTGTTTGTTTTAGCCTCCACCAGTCCAACCCCTCCTACTGGTGGTTCCGCAAGTTTTCCTTCGGTGAGGTCTTTGGTTTTTCGGACACACTTTTACAAAATGGCCACTAACCCCGCAGTACATGCAAAGGTTATTGACTCTCCGCTTATCCTTTTCTTCTTTTGAAAGGGGTCCACTTACGGCTCCAATTTGCATTGGTTATACTATTTGGGAGTTTTCTGTAGACCTAGTTCCTTCTGATCTAGCTCGATCAAATCGAGGCACACTGGAACGAAATTCTCTTCTTTTTTCACCCTTACAATCAGATTGCCCATAATCCAGTTCTAAGACCAAATCAATGAGGGCAGAAACCTCAGTGGGTCGGTTAGGAATTTGGGACAGAGCATCTTTCAATTCATCCCTTAAGCCTCTGTAAAATAGAGCTGCCCTCTTATTCTCTGGCCAGTCCGTCTCCACAATTAGTTTATTAAATTGAGCCAGGTAAGCAACCAACTCCTTATTTCCTTGTCTTAACTCCAACAACCCGTTGTCCGTAGCTTGAGACACTCTTCTTCGATCAAAGATTCGTAAGAATTCTTTTTTAAATTCGTCAAAATCATATAAGATAGAGGAATCTTTAGAGAACAGAGGCAAGGACCAAGCGGCTGCGTTACCACTTAAATATGAATGAACAAAGGCTACTCGGGACTGTCCATCAGAAAAATGGCAGGCCGACACATGAAGTATAGTGAGCACTGCGTGAGGAAAATCTGTGCCTTTTGGGGGTCACCACTAAATTGTTCTGGAGTAGCTAGCGGAATAACAGGGGACATAAAGTGAATGACTTGTGTAGTGCTCTTAGAGTGAGGTAAAGTAGTAACATTTCTAGCTTGGGTGCCTTGAGAAAGTGTTGAAAAGCTGGTACCTGCAAAATACCTATCCATTCTACTAGCAAAGTCAAAGGTTTCTCTCCTTGAAGCCAATAAATCCTACCTTAACTCCATGTTCTCCTCCCGTACCGCTAATAAGTCCTTTTGTATGACTTCTAGAACCCCTCCTAAACTCTTTAAGTCAATTCCTTTGGCCATTCTGTTCTGGCGAGTAACATTTTCGTGGGCACTTCACTCTGTCAGAATATCTTACTTGAAGTTTCCAGAAAAACTCTCAGGAACAGAATGACAAACTTTTCCCAATTCCTCACTGAGCCTTCCTCCACGCACCAACTGAGAACTCTAGTAGCATGAAAGAACTCCCAGGGGAAAGGGGATGGGAGAGAGAAGAGACTGCTGTTCTTCAAACTGGTGTCTTCAAAGCTAACTGCAACTAGTTCTTTCAACTGCTTCTTACACTGCAATAAATGTAAACACAAGTTTAATACCACTTTCTCTAACTAAATATCTCTAAACATGCACTCTCTCTCTCTCTTCTCGAGAATTCGCTACCTACCCTTTACGTGACCAAGCTATTGCATCTCTTCTTTTTGGATATAGTAGTCTACTGTCAAGTCTATTAGTTCAGTCTTGATGTAGCACTATACCCTGCAATTAACATTGACAATTACAGTGAGTTTGTTAAAGAGTTCTATTCCAATGTTGAATATTTCTTTTTTCTTAAATGTCTAGACCTTAACAGAAGTTGACCTTTGTGTTTTCTTGTCCTCGTCCTTTCTCACTACTGGAAAAAGTTTGCGCAGTTCTATACTGGAAAGGTAAGTATAGTTCTTAAGTTCTGTGTTCATTCACCATTTATATGTCTCAATTGGAATTTTCAAATAAGCATCTTTCTTTTTTTTTGACAGGAGGAAAATTACATTGACTGATAAGGGTGGTAAGTATTTGTCCCGACTTTCTAGTTTTTTTCACTATTTAAAATTTTCTAGTATCGTTATTTAATTATCTTAGTTTAAACTTTATTGTTCTATTTATTTCCCTCTAGGTACTTGCGTAACTGAATAAGCAGGAAGCTCGACGAGGAGAAAATTCTACGGAAGTCTGCAACGGTCT
Organism: Lissotriton helveticus; assembly: GCF_964261635.1. Lineage (NCBI taxonomy): Eukaryota > Metazoa > Chordata > Amphibia > Caudata > Salamandridae > Lissotriton > Lissotriton helveticus. Next base: position 870,446,028 of record NC_136069.1, read on the forward strand.
TCAGGATGAGTTTACTCAGGAATTCTCTCCAGGATCCGACGCATAGTTAAGCTAAACTACCGCCGGTAAGATTTATGGTTATGACGCCTTTCTAAACTCATCACTGACACAAACACAGTAGAAATTTTTCCGACTCTCCTGACGGTCTTGGTGAAGTGTGCGAGACTCAGAGCCTGCGCGAGCCTCAGCTGTGCTCCTGAGTCTCGCACAAATCACCAGAAAGGAAGCAGCGCAAGCCTAGCACTGCGCCTCCATCTTTAGAAGGTGCCTTCTAACCAAGGCAGACCACCTCCAGTGTTTGTTGAATGGTGGCGAGAGAGTGGCTCCGATAACTTGTTTCCTGGTGTATGTCTTTTCCTGCTCCTCCTGCATCAATACACTACTTCCATAGGCAAACATTCCCTGACATAGAAGTGTGCTCTGCCTAGTTTCTTTGCCATAATGCGCATGACAGGAAAGCACAAGACATTAGAAAACCATTGGCCATATTATCAAGATCGGCAAAAATGGGCTTGATAATATGCCCTTGTGAATTCCCATAGAAGCCCAGGTTCACACCAGAACCTGGGTGTTAGATTTCGGGGTCTCTAGTTGGCACAGGTAGGTACTTGTGACAAATAGGGACCTTCTCCTCTAGTCAGGACAAGGGGATTATACTCCTAAAATAAGCCCTGCGCACCCACTAGGCTGCGTGGCGCGAGCAGTCAAGGCTTATTCCAGAGGCGTTCTAAGTTAAGCAGTTGTGACCACATACAGTAACCCAGTGACAACATTACAAATGGACACCACACAGGTTTTATATAAAAAATAAGTAGACTTTATATAGAGTTACCACAAGACCATAAATGACAAAAATACACACTATGATTACTTTAAGATGGTAGATTACAGCTTAGTTCAGTTCAGTTCTTAGTTTCGACACTCTGCGTCAATGTACCTTAAGTTGCGTTGTGCTTCCACGACAAGTAATGTCGAAGCGATGGGAAATACGGCGAAGTTCAGATACAAAGAAATAAAGACATGAAGATCTTCCAGATGCGGCACGCTTCTCCGGGATGCGAATAGTCCTCGGTTCAATGCGTGGACTGCAGCGGTGAAACCGTTACGATGCGACGGCAACAGCTCCAGGGGCGACGCTCTTCTCCACGATGCGTGAAGCTTCCGCTCAATGCGGCAACTTCAGCGGCGACATCCAAGATGCAACGGCAGCAGCCCCGATGGCCGCGCGCTTCTCGGGGATTGGAGGTGCTCTTGGTCGATGCAGTGCAATGCGACAGTTCCATCCGAACACACGAAGCACTATTCAAAAGAAGGTCAACAAGAAGCAACACATCTAGTGATTAATATTTCAGATACCGTTTTAAATCCATATGAAATGAAATTGTTGGAAAAAGGAACATCATTTATTCCCACAGCACAAACTAATTTACTGGAAATGGAAGTCAGCACCTTCAAATTCACCCGCAAATTGAGACTACGTCACTTCTTTGATAATGTTTTACCTCCAGCTACAGAACAAAAAACTGATCAATTAATGGGCCCACGTCCACATAGCACATATCAGGCACCTTGCAGTCATAAATGCATTGACCTATTTGAGAACCTAGTAAAGCAAGACCTGACAAAAATCAACTACAAAAAGAAAATTAAGAGAAATTTAACTCAGAAAGATCAAGATACCCTCAAAAGACTCGCTGACAATAAAAATATCAAATGTATAAAGGCAGACAAAGGCGGAGCCCCGGTCGTTTTGAACACAGAAATGTACAATACAAAAATAACAGAACACATTTCAGATGCTAAAATTTACATGAAGCTAGATGGCAATCCTATAAATCAATTCAAAGCTATCCTCACTGATATAGTAACTAAAGCTAATCAAACAGGAGCTATTGATGACAGAACTAAAAAACTTCTTACTTCAACAATATCCCAGAAGCCCATCTATTCATATGACGCCTAAAATACATAAGAGTATTGAAAATCCACTGTTTAGACCTATAGTGTCTACAAGAGGTTCCCTACACGAACCTGTAGGGAAATTTCTAGATAAACATTTACAACCTCTGGTTAACAAAATGAGGAGTTACATCAAAGATACCACTGATTTTCTTGTTAAATTATCCAAAATCACTATTCAAGCTGATGAACATTTGATCCTATGTACAGCGGAAGTGAACTCACTGTATACTTCAATTCCCCACGCAGGAGGCATTGAAGCCATCGAAAAAGTGATCTTAAATAGCGACATTGAACCCTCCATGCAGCAATTTCTTATGGAACTTATGATTTTCACTTTGTATCATAGTTATTTTGAACATGACAATAGCTGGTATCTGCAGCTGTCCGGCACGTCCATGGGGAATTGTGTGGCACCCATGTATGCTAATACCTACATGAAAGAATTCGAAGACACTCATATTTATGGAGACACGAATTGGACCAACAACAATAAATTGTATGTCAGATACATTGATGATTTATTCATTATCTGGAAAGATACTAAAGAAAATTTGCAACAATCTTTAACAACTTTAAACACTATGGATGATAGAATTCAACTCACATGGCAAATAAGTGAAGAATCGATCACATTCCTGGATGTACAAATCACTAGGGCAACCACTGGGTTTGAAACTGATTTATATCGCAAACAAACTGACCGCAATAACACTCTCCACTATTCGAGTTTTCATCAGGTATCATTGAAAAGACATTTACCGTGTTCCCAAATGTTGCGTGCTAAACGTATCACATCCAATATGAATATTGCCAAACACCGCATCAAGGAAATGGGTTCAAGATTCCGTGAAAGAGGTTACCCTAACATCATAATTGAAGAGGCTGAAACTAGAGTGGCATCAATTTCTAGAGAAGAGGCATTGAAACGAACCACTAAACCTAAAGACACCAGGTTGGTGCTCGTATCTAAGTTTTCTACACTCAGCACTACATACAAAAAAAACATACTGAAACATTGGCCTATCTTGAGTATGGAGCCCGATTTCAACAATTTGTTCAAAGATCCTCCTATCGTTGCCTATACCCGAAATCCCAACATCGGAGAGATACTAACAAAAGAATCAGTTGAACCATTTGAAGCAAGAGGGACACGTCCCTGCATGCACTGCAATAACTGCAATAATGTTATCAAAGGAAACACAATCACACATCCCATGAAAGGTCATGTTATTAAGTTAAAAGTTAATGCAACTTGTGATTCATCGAACTTAATATATCTGATAAAATGCCCATGTGGCAAAATCTACATCGGCAAAACTGAAAGGAAAATTAAAGTTCGCATTAATGAACATAAATCGAACATAAGAACCAGGAACGCCCAATCCAACATTGCGGTACATTTTATGGAAGAGAAACACAACATCGCCCAACTTAAATACATGGTTCTAGAAAGCATCAAGAAACATGAAGGCAGAGACAATAACCAACGTTTGTTGCAACGTGAAATGACATGGATTTACCAATTACAGTCTATAAAGCCCCATGGGCTTAATGATAGAATTGAATTTAGCTGTTACCTTTAAATGCAATCAACCATGAATTTCATGGCTCACTGATGCTATATTTCTTTGTTGTATGTGGTCCGTTTTTTTACACATCACCAATAGTTGTCACTTTATTGTTCACTTTCAAGCACTTTGAACACTGATTTAGTCCGTCTCAATATGGCTACCGTTTGTATTGTAGTCCGTTGTTTACCTTTACCTTTACGTAAAGCCCCGAACGCTTCACTTCCTCATTTAAGCTCTCGCGATAAATAAGCATGATATAGCGGGCATCAGAATCCACACAAGACCAGACACGGAAGCTTAAGACCGAAGACGCGTTTCACATTTAACATGAAGTAAGTCGGCAATGTGCTGCAACGTTTTTCCATAATGAGTCGTAGCCCCACCAGTGGGACCGTTAGAGGTTTTACTTAATCTTTTCTCTTTTGTCTTTCTTTACCCACAGCCTACTATTCTTTTTTGTACCTCCAGCGTACTATTCTTAAGCAATCTGGACGCTTACTCATGTGAGTGATACTCATCGTTTCACTGGTCGAAGTTTGTATGCATGTTTCACTCACCTACTCACTTATTCACTGTTCACATGCGATTTAATTTGCTAATTAATATACCATTACATTTCGATTGGTTGTACATTGTTTTTATCTTGTGATGTGTTTAATAACTCATGTGAAAATAGCTTATAGCTATATCCTTTTGTTTTCAGAGCTCCTTGAGAAAGGGCTCATAAGCCCGAAATGCATTGGAGCATTTAGAAGCATATGTATATACGATGATGAACATATTTGGAATCCAATGTAGAAATGATCAAATTGATATAATTTGAAAACATCGAATTTATTGACAATAGATTGCAAAAAGACATTTTGTCATAAGGAGTCTTTTTTTAAAGAACCAATGGTGTGCCCTACCCAGGGATGCATTCATATGATATGTTTTCACTTATCTAAAGTCATCAATTGACGAGCAAGGACGGACTCGCCTTCTGCAGGAGCACCCTAACGAATATATATTTGTGTTGAAAATCTCACTTATTATTTTCTAGCTGTTCAACCTCCCCAGTTTCTTTTTGACAGTTCCAGCGGCGACACCCTCCTGCTTCAGAGTTGCGACAACCTCATTGAGATATTCTTCTCCTGATGCGGTGCAGTGCGACAACTACAGCGGCGACACTCTCCTTCTTCGGAGTTGCGATGGCAGCAGCAGCGACGGTGACACCCTTTCTCTTCCTTGCGGCACGCTTCTCTCTGATGCGGTGCAGTGTGACAGTTCCAGGGGCGACACCCTCCTTCGGAGTTGCGACGGCAGGCACAGCGACGGAGACACGTTTCTTCTCGTTGAGTCGCGCTTCCAGCTCCTTGCGACACGCAGTTCCTCAGAAGGCCCAAAACAGCAGCAGGCACTTCCACAAGAACTCTGGGGAGCTGGGGGATGAAGTCTGTTGTGCCTGAGACTTCAGCAGGAGGCACGCCCTGTTCCAAGCCCTTGGAGATCCTTCACAAGTTGAAAAGCAAAGTACACAAAGTTCCTTTGTCCTTCCTTAGGCAGTAAGGCAACCACTGCAGGCCAATCCCTCAAGCAGCACTTCAGCTTGGGAATAGTCTCTCCTCAGTTTCTTCAGGTTCCTCTCCTCAGTAAAGGTTTCTTCTTGTAGTCCAAAGTGATCTAATTTCATGGGATCAGGGTCCCAATATTTATACCCCAAAAGCCTTTGTTCTCTGAGGGTAGAGGGGCCTTTGCCCAGTCCAAACCAGTTCTGAAGCACTCTGTTTATCAGACTTCTCCTTTCCTTTCACAGTGCAGGGCAGAATCATCAGACACCCCACAGGAGGTGGAGCCAGCATTGTGGAAGGCAAGTACAGTCCTGGAGCACTTTGTTTACAGGACTCCTTCTCTTCTTTCAGTGTGCAGGGCAGAGACATCAGCCGCTTCCCAGGAGGTGGAGCCAGCATTGTGGCATGCAGGCACAGCCCTTTTCAAGGTTCAGGTGCAACTCCTTCCTCCCATGTAGATGTTTATCTCTCTATTCACCACTGGGTGACCCAGCCTGTCTCCTGTAATTCCTCAGCCCTGTCACTCTCAAAACCAGACATAGGAATACACAACCTAGCAGAGGCAGGGCTGAATGGTTAGACAAGCAAATACCTACTTTCTAAAAATGATATTTGCAAAGACAGAATATTAAAATAAAGTTTACTAAAAGATGTATTTCATTATTCTGAGTGCAGGTATACTAAACTCGAATTTCTACCATGCGAATAGTCCTCGGTTCAATGCGTGGACTGCAGCGGCGAAACCGTTACGATGCGACGGCAACAGCTCCAGGGGCGACGCTCTTCTCCACGATGCGTGAAGCTTCCGCTCAATGCGGCAACTTCAGCGGCGACATCCAAGATGCAACGGCAGCAGCTCCAATGGCAGCGCGCTTCTCGGGGGTGGGAGGTGCTCTTGGTCGATTCAGTGCAATGTGACAGTTCCATCCGAACACACGAAGCACTATTCAAAAGAAGGTCAACAAGAAGCAAAACATCTAGTGATTAATATTTCAGATACCGTTTTAAATCCATATGAAATGAAATTGTTGGAAAAAGGAACATCATTTATTCCCACAGCACAAACTAATTTACTGGAAATGGAAGTCAGCACCTTCAAATTCACCCGCAAATTGAGACTACGTCACTTCTTTGATAATGTTTTACCTCCAGCTACACAACAAAAAACTGATCAATTAATGGGCCCACGTCCACATAGCACATATCAGGCACCTTGCAGTCATAAATGCATTGACCTATTTGAGAACCTAGTAAAGCAAGACCTGACGAAAATCAACTACAAAAAGAAAATTAAGAGAAATTTAACTCAGAAAGATCAAGATACCCTCAAAAGACTCGCTGACAATAAAAATATCAAATGTATAAAGGCAGAAAAAGGCGGAGCCCTGGTCGTTTTGAACACAGAAATGTACAATACAAAAATAACAGAACACATTTCAGATGCTAAAATTTACATGAAGCTAGATGGCAATCCTATAAATCAATTCAAAGCTATCCTCACTGATATAGTAACTAAAGCTAATCAAACAGGAGCTATTGATGACAGAACTAAAAAACTTCTTACTTCACCAATATCCCAGAAGCCCATCTATTCATATGACGCCTAAAATACATAAGAGTATTGAAAATCCACTGTTTAGACCTATAGTGTCTACAAGAGGTTCCCTACACGAACCTGTAGGGAAATTTCTAGATAAACATTTACAACCTCTGGTTAACAAAATGAGGAGTTACATCAAAGATACCACTGATTTTCTTGTTAAATTATCCAAAACCACTATTCAACCTGATGAACATTTGATCCTATGTACAGCGGAAGTGAGCTCACTGTATACTTCAATTCCCCACGCAGGAGGCATTGAAGCCATCAAAAAAGTGATCTTAAATAGCGACATTGAACCCTCCATGCAGCAATTTCTTATGGAACTTATGATTTTCACTTTGTATCATAGTTATTTTGAACATGACAATAGCTGGTATCTGCAGCTGTCCGGCACATCCATGGGGAATTGTGCGGCACCCATGTATGCTAATACCTACATGAAAGAATTCGAAGACACTCATATTTATGGAGACACGAATTGGACCAACAACATTAAATTGTATGTCAGATACATTGATGATTTATTCATTATCTGGAAAGATACTAAAGAAAATTTGCAACAATCTTTAACAACTCTAAACACTATGGATGATAGAATTCAACTCACATGGCAAATAAGTGAAGAATCGATCACATTCCTGGATGTACAAATCACTAGGGCAACCACTGGGTTTGAAACTGATTTATATCGCAAACAAACTGACCGCAATAACACTCTCCACTATTCGAGTTTTCATCAGGGATCATTGAAAAGACATTTACCGTGTTCCCAAATGTTGCGTGCTAAACGTATCACATCCAATATGAATATTGCCAAACACCGCATCAAGGAAATGGGTTCAAGATTCCATGAAAGAGGTTACCCTAACATCATAATTGAAGAGGCTGAAACTAGAGTGGCATCAATTTCTAGAGAAGAGGCATTGAAACGAACCACTAAACCTAAAGACACCAGGTTGGTGCTCGTATCTAAGTTTTCTACACTCAGCACTACATACAAAAAAAACATACTGAAACATTGGCCTATCTTGAGTATGGAGCCCGATTTCAACAATTTGTTCAAAGATCCTCCTATCGTTGCCTATACCCGAAATCCCAACATCGGAGAGATACTAACAAAAGAATCAGTTGAACCATTTGAAGCAAGAGGGACACGTCCCTGCATGCACTGCAATAACTGCAATAATGTTATCAAAGGAAACACAATCACACATCCCATGAAAGGTCATGTTATTAAGTTAAAAGTTAATGCAACTTGTGATTCATCGAACTTAATATATCTGATAAAATGCCCATGTGGCAAAATCTACATCGGCAAAACTGAAAGGAAAATTAAAGTTCGCATTAATGAACATAAATCGAACATAAGAACCAGGAACGCCAAATCCAACATTGCGGTACATTTTATGGAAGAGAAACACAACATCGCCCAACTTAAATACATGGTTCTAGAAAGCATCCAGAAACATGAAGGCAGAGACAATAACCAACGTTTGTTGCAACGTGAAATGACATGGATTTACCAATTACAGTCTATGAAGCCCCATGGGCTTAATGATAGAATTGAATTTAGCTGTTACCTTTAAATGCAATCAACCATGAATTTCATGGCTCACTGATGCTATATTTCTTTGTTGTTTGTGGTCCGTTTTTTTACACATCACCAATAGTTGTCACTTTATTGTTCACTTTCAAGCACTTTGAACACTGATTTAGTCCGTCTCAATATGGCTACCGTTTGTATTGTAGTCCGTTGTTTACCTTTACCTTTACGTAAAACCCCGAACGCTTCACTTCCTCATTTAAGCTCTCGCGATAAATAAGCATGATATCGCGGCCATCAGAATCCACACACGACCAGACGCGGAAGCTTAAGACCGAAGACGCGTTTCACATTTAACATGTAGTAAGTCGGCAATGTGCTGCAACGTTTTTCCATAATGAGTCGTAGCCCCACCAGTGGGACCGTTAGAGGTTTTACTTAATCTTTTCTCTTTTGTCTTTTTTTACCCATAGCCTACTATTCTTTTTTGTACCTCCAGCGTACTATTCTTAAGCAATCTGGACGCTTACTCATGTGAGTGATACTCATCGTTTCACTGGTGGAAGTTTGTATGCATGTTTCACTCACCTACTCACTTATTCACTGTTCACATGCGATTTAATTTGCTAATTAATATACCATTACATTTCGATTGGTTGTACATTGGTTTTATCTTGTGATGTGTTTAATAACTCATGTGAAAATAGCTGATAGCTATATCCTTTTGTTTTCAGAGCTCCTTGAGAAAGGGTTCATAAGCCCGAAATGCATTGGAGCATTTAGAAGCATATGTATATACGATGATGAACATATTTGGAATCTATGAAGAAATGATCAAATTGATATAATTTGAAAACATCGAATTTATTGACAATAGATTGCAAAAGGACATTTTGTCATAAGGAGTCTTTTTTAAAAGAACCAATGGTGTGCCCTACCCAGGGATGCATTCATATGATATGTTTTCACTTATCTAAAGTCATCAATTGACGAGCAAGGACGGACTCGCCTTCTGCAGGAGCACCCTAACGAATATATATTTGTGTTGAAAATCTCACTTATTATTTTCTAGCTGTGCAACCTCCCCAGTTTCTTTTTGACATTTCCAGCGGCGACACCCTCCTGCTTCAGAGTTGCGACAACCTCATTGAGAGATTCTTCTCCTGATGCGGTGCAGTGCGACAACTACAGCGGCGACACTCTCCTTCTTCGGAGTTGCGATGGCAGCAGCAGCGACGGTGACACCCTTTCTCTTCCTTGCGGCACGCTTCTCTCTGATGCGGTGCAGTGTGACAGTTCCAGGGGCGACACCCTCCTTCGGAGTTGCAACGGCAGGCACAGCCACGGAGACACGCTTCTTCTCGTTGAGTCGCGCTTCCAGCTCCTTGCGACACGCAGTTCTTCAGAAGGCCCAAAACAGCAGCAGGCACTTCCACAAGAACTCTGGGGAGCTGGGGGGTGAAGTCTGTTGTGCCTGAGACTTTAGCAGGAGGCACGCCCTGTTCCAAGCCCTTGGAAATCCTTCACAAGTTGAAAAGCAAAGTACACAAAGTTCTTTTCTCCTTCCTTAGGCAGTAAGGCAACCACTGCAGGCCAATCCCCCAAGCAGCACTTCAGCTTGGGAATAGTCTCTCCTCAGTTTCTTCAGGTTCCTCTCCTCAGTAAAGGTTTCTTCTTGTAGTCCAAAGTGATCTAATTTCATGGGATCAGGGTCCCAATATTTATACCCCAAAAGCCTTTGTTCTCTGAGGGGAGAGGGGCCTTTGCCCAGTCCAAACCAGTTCTGAAGCACTCTGTTTATCAGACTTCTCCTTTCCTTTCACAGTGCAGGGCAGAATCATCAGACACCCCAAAGGAGGTGGAGCCAGCATTGTGGAAGGCAAGTACAGTCCAGGAGCACTTTGTTTACAGGACTCCTTCTCTTCTTTCAGTGTGCAGGGCAGAGACATCAGCCGCTTCCCAGGAGGTGGAGCCAGCATTGTGGCATGCAGGCACAGCCCTATTCAAGGTTCAGGTGCAACTCCTTCCTCCCATCTAGATGTATATCTCTCTATTCACCACTGGGTGACCCAGCCTGTCTCCTGTAATTCCCCAGCCCTGTCACTCTCAAAACCAGACATAGGAATACACAGCCTAGCAGAGGCAGGGTTGAATGGTTAGACAAGCAAATACCTACTTTCTAAAAGTGATATTTGCAAAGACAGAATATTAAAATAAACTTTACTAAAAGATGTATTTCATTATTCTGAGTTCAGGTATACTAAACTCGAATTTCTACCATGTTCTCTGAGACAGTTAGGATTATAAAATGTAATAACTCTAACTGCCCATCCTGTCCTATGGAGAACAGGTATCCTTGCAATAGTGAAATACGAAAATAGATGTAATTCACTATGAGGACATGCCACACATACCAAGGCTTGGCCTACCTTATACTTACAACTCACCCTGCCCTTGGGCCTACCATTGGGGTGACTGATATGAAGAAAAAGGAAGGTTTAGGGACTGGTAGTGGGTGCACTTGCCCAGTTAGCATGACAGTACCAGACTGCACGCAGGCCCTGCAATGGCAGACCTTAGACACATTTTACAAGGCTGCTTCTGTGGGTGGCACAACCAGTGCTTCAGGCCCACCAGCAGCATTTGGATGTACACGCCCTGGGCACACTCAGTGCACTAGACTAGGGTCTGACATGCAAACCAAATAGCCAAACATGGAACCACTGATTAGTACATCAATTTACAATAGGGAGCACTTGCACGGTGGCACTGGATAGCAGTGGCACAGTGCCCAAAGCATACACCACCAGCAAAAATACATGAGGCAACAGCTTAAATGGAAGAGAGACCCACGCCAATGGTGCCAAGTCTAACACTGGGCTTCTATGGGAATTCACAAGGGCATACTATCAAGCCCCTTATTGCCACTTTAGCAGCAGGAAACTGCTGCTAAAGCGGCGATAATGTTATCGCCGTTCTTGATAATATGGCCTCATGTTTTTAGGAAATCTAGAATGCATTCTTTGAATACCTTGACTACTCGGCCATGGAAGTCTCACCTGTCATGAAGCCAAAAGATATAGAGGAAGTTGCAGGACACTTTTACTGGAACAGACTAGAAATCATGCATTCAAACATGCAACACAGTGTGAGTCAGACAATTACAGATGTGAGGAAGTGAGACCCACCCATAGGTCGGTCTCTACTGAAGTCAGTCAATGATGCACCCAACTAATGTATTGATTGATATCAACCATAGTACAGTTTATCACTGTGGGATGGATCTCTACCCCACATAACCTACAAACTGTTTTTGAGCAATGAAGGAGTTGAAAAGCACTTGCCAAATGTGTAGCCCACCAGATAAAAGTTGTATGCTCGCAATATACAAAATTTAGAGTTCTAGGGCCTTTGTGTGCTGTTAATTGCTTGTTATTTTGTGGGCCTCTCTATACGGAACCAAATCAACCTATACCATTAATTCCACATCAGAAACAATTGTTTTACTGGCTGAGGGGATGGAATCCTACTCAAGCAGCACCACAGTTATTGTCAAGATGAACATACAAGTAAACAATAAATTACCCTGTGCTTAACCCTCTGGTAGCTTAGCATAAAATCGTCCAGGGTTTACCAGGCAATTTGTAAAGTGTTTATGCAGCACTTCAAACAGTAATAAAGTGAAACACAACACAAGAAAAATCCCACACCAGTTTTAGAAAAATAATTTAATCAATAAACAACAAAAATCAAATCAGTAGAACTGGAGATATGTAATTTTAAAAATGTAAGTTTAAATAGTGCCATAAAGCACAAAGCACCTCTCTTGGCAATCTGGTCTTGCAAAACTAGGTGAAAGTCACAAGTTCCTGTCAACTGCAATGAAGGTGAACCAGATTCAGGGTCCAGGTTAGTCCAATGGAAAGAGTTACCTTCACAGTCCACAGTCCAGTGCAAAGAGTTCCTTTTTAGGTGGAAAAGGGTGCGCGGAGCAGGTAGAGCATCACAAATGGCCATCAAAGCAGCGGAAGGAGCTAGTCGGGCAACGTGTGTGGTTGTCAGTTTAGCGCAAATATCCTGTTGGCTGTTGAGGGGTGGCAAGATATTGGCATGTATGGGCCAGTTCGTGTTTGCAAGGTGCCATAAAACATCAATGGAGCTCAACAAAGGCCACACCAAGGGTCCTGGCCCAGAGGTGTACCACTTGTGCGTCAGGAACTCAGTCCAACTGAGGCTAGAAGGGCTAAGGCAGGTCCAGTTTCAGGTCCAGGCAGCAAATTCGCTGGGTAGTTGAAGAGAGCATCTGGAGCATGTCAGTGCCCCGTAGCTCAGTGCAGGCCATCTGTCTGACCCTTGAAGCCACTTCAACGGGGATGAAGGGCGCAGGTCCAGTCTTCTTCTCAGCAAGCACGGCAGCAGGCAGCAGAGCAACATAATAGTAGGGCAGCAGAGTGGCAGTCCTTCTGGCGGCAAAACAGCACAGCAGTCCATTTGTAGTATCCACAGGTCCAGGACTGTACTGAAGAGGTGGGGTCTGAGGTCCAATATTTTTACCTGGTGCCACTTTAAAGTAGGAGAAGCTTCTAGAGAATGCCACCTCCCAGAGGTACTCGGAATTTCCTGCCTTCCTGCCCTGAACCCAGATTGTCTGGAGTCACAATAGACTAGCTTCATACCCCTTTGTAAGAGGGCTCTGGCAGAGCGTTTGTGATGTGCAGCTTGGTAGGTGACAGTTTTTCCCCTAGTCAGCTCAGAGTGGCCCACCCTGCCAACACCTAGCTTCCCTTTGACTCACTGTCTGGGGAAAATACACAAAGACCAACTGCCAAGTATACCTAGTCATGTGACCCAGGATGGAAGCAGCAGACACGAAATATCCCAGTACCAATAAAGACAAGATCAGAAAAAGGAGGGGTGAACGCAAAATGTTTTGGGGGAAGATCATTCAGAAGGAGACAGGTCTAACATGTGAGGACGTCTTTACTTGTTCTTCAAGACACCCTTTCGGTTGACTTTGAAGCCTCATCGAAGCACTAGGCCTCTGATAACTTTCCCTACGTCCTATATTGCATCTCAACCGCTCAGCACTATTGCACTTTCTGGAAATGGAAGGCAACAACTTCCCGCAATGAATGAAATGCTATGCCCAGAGACCTCGAAATGCTCTCTTTTGTGAAATGCCTGAAAACACTTGGAGGACTAGCAACTAAGAGGTCGGGCATAGTTCTGTTACAGTAAGTACTTATCCTGAAGTGACTCTACCAACATGAAAAGGGACAAGCTAAGGAAAATCCTCTTATCTTTCAGTAAGGTGGACTCCAATATTCTTATCTCAACCACCACTACATTAAACAATATTTGGTTATACGTACACACAAACCTCACCAGTCTGACTTGTTTACCAAGCTATACAGCCTGTTTAAGGATTTTTGAATTTACAGGGCTGTTGAAGGTGGGAATAGGAATTTCCTTCCCTTTGGACTAAATGTTATATCTCTCATTGGGACATAAAATGGAAATCACAAATCCAGGGGCATACGCTCCGCCCTTATGCATGATTATACTGTGATGGGCACTTCACATCTCATTTATCCCACAGAAAAAGACTATACAATTTTGTCTTGCGCTCAGGACACACGGTCCAGAATTGACTACATCTTCATTCACCCTCTTTTGAAAAAGATTCATGGCTGTGACATCTTGAAGAAAAGTATCTCACATCATGTGCCTGCCTGAAGGGTCCTGGGGTTTGGAATACAAACTCCCCCAAAGAGGAGGTGGTGAATAAATAGACCAAATGAAGAAGCAGTTTGCTTTCCGGAAGTCTTATGAGCTGCAAGCAAAGCATGTATAATGGGCCTAATGATAACGGAGAACACCATAGTTCTCAAGGGCACTGAGCGGAAGGAGAGGGATGTGAAGTTCAGGATGAAATAATTTATTTCACAATACAACACCTTCCCGTCAGATTCGGCATTGATAATCAAAACACAATACCAGCACCATCTTTACCTGAATGGAAGAAAATGCCTTCCAACTCATTAAATGGGCAGAGTATGAAGGGGGGAGATTGTTCGCTGTGCAGTTGAGACATTGGGAAGCTATGCCATTAATATTGGCCATACTTTCTTCAGGCAACTTGTTGTCATTCATAATCTGATTATGACAAATTAATTCACCCTGCTTTTCTTAAACCTCAACACCTCTGAGGAGGATATGATGACTGAGAGAACACACTTTCTATGGGGTATGGTACACTGTATAAATCCTACAAAGCAGTACTACAAGTGAACAAAAGGCTATTCTCCTCGATGGCAGAATTGAGCTGCACAGTTCAGCAGACTGCACCAAGTTGCACCCCTGCCACCAATATCAATCAACCAATATTGCTTTTTTCGGGGTACTTCCCAAAAAACATAAATAAATACAATATATCATCACTAAAGTAAAAGTTATCATAAAACAGATACAAAATATATACAAAAGTCCATAAAATGCTTTCATATATACAGATAATTCACTAAACTCACTACATCAAGATAACATTTTGCTTTGCAGATGCCAAATTGCATGTAAAATATGAGTTGAGCTGCGCTTAAAACAATTGAACTTCTCTTATCATTATAAACGGTATATTAGTATGATCCACTTTTTCCGTTGGACCCGTAGGCTGTATAGAAGAAAAAGTACTACTGTTCTTCAGTTTCTCTCTGTGCAGAACATGCTGGAAAACAATCTGGTATCAAGGAAGAACTGATAGGAGACCAGTTCTTCGTAAAACGTCTTAGCTGTAGATTTTCATACCTACATTTTGTATACAGGTGTTTGGCGAGTTGCAGAGTGATATCTTCTAAAAAAGGCTCAAAGTTTTCAACATTTTTAATATACAGAAAATGATCAATTGTACTTCCCACTCTCCCAGATCAATACCAAGACTCCCTTTCATAAGGTCAAAAACGTGCTTTTAAAAGATTGCTTGCAACCCTGGTAATTGTCCATGGTTCGGCCCCATCTTGTGTAGACCCAGTGTCATCAACCAGCATTTTCCTTATTTATACCAGAGCCTCTCACAGTAATGATCTGGGGCTATAAGTTCTTCTAAACACAATCCTTAGGAAGCAAGGGGCATATTACCAAGGCAGGCAAAATTAAATTATCGCCGCTTTTGCGTCCGTTTTCGGCCGCAAAGCGGCGATAATTTCATCGCCCTATTAGCAAGCTGTCGCTAACATCAGTTAGCGACCACTTTTAGGTGATGGTGAGCGGTTTGGGGCCCGCTTTGCATGTCAGCGATATTTATCGCTAATGACACGCAAAGTGGGCTACCTAACCTGTTAGCGACTGAAAGCAGTCGCTAACATCGCTATCGCCTATTATCAATGCAGGCGTAGTGATTAAAATATTCGCGCTAAGCACCAATATCGCCAAATCCTTACGTCTGCTCAGACCACTTCTTAGCCTGTATATCCAATGGCAGGTGGATATTCAGGTTAAGTACCTATTAGCGATAATGCCTGAATATCGCTGAATTTCCAGCGATATTCACGCATTTCGCCACTATCGCCGGATATTTTATTGCTTTGGAGATAAACGTTGGTAATAGCACGTTATCTCTGCGATAAAATCCGGCGATGCGCGGCGATAAAAAGCTTATTTAGCGATAAATATCGCTAGTTGTTGATAATATGCCCTCCAATTCCTCAGTGTACCAAATTCTACACCAGTTCAAATGCTGGTGAAATTAGTCTAGTTCTTTTTAATTTAAAATGTTTCTGGACAGCGAACACAGAGTGCTGAAGAGCTAACTGACTCTTGGAGAATTACAAGGTCCGAGACATAGAATTTGAAATGTTGCCCCCCCAGATAGGCAAAGTGTGGGAATCTTTCTATCACTAACTCACCCACAGTCAGTGAGCACTGCTGCAAGGTATGTGGACTTAAGATCATATATTTAGTTTTCTGTGGGGTCAGCTCAAACCCACGAGGATCGCAAAAGCACACACAATGCTCACAAATTGATCAAAAAAGGATTGAAGACCCATTAATGTTTTCAATATGAGCAAAGTGTCTTCGACAAATAAGACAGCAGGGTATCTGCCTCTGGCTATTTTGGGAGACTCATTATTAAAGGCATGGAGATAATTATTCACTCCATTAATATAAAGCTGAGGCACAAGCTTGTCTGACACCATTGTCAGTTGGAATGCCTTCAGTTAGATCCCCATTCTTCCCCACCTAACTTGGGTTTAAGAATTATCGTGAAGTCTGATAAGATTGTCCTGACGTAGGAGGCACATTTTCTTTAAAACTGCTCATAATTTTGGTCTGGGGATCGTACCAAAAGCTGCCCACAGACAAACAAAGGCAGCATAGAGGTGCTCCCTTTCTATCTTAACTGTTTTTCAGTAGATGAGAATAAAACGGAAAATCTGATCTATTGTACTCACCTTTTTATTTATCCCTGTTTGTAAGAGAGTATGAATAGAATTCTTCTGTATCCAATCAGGAAGCCTACTAAGAAACTGCCTGCAAAAGATTGGTTGCAGGTTATCAGTTAAGGTAACGAGATAGCAATTAACAGGATCCTTTTTATTCCCTTTATCATGAATGGGGGCAATTATTGCACATCACCAGCGATCCATATAATTAGCACCTGCCACTATTGCATTTGATACCTCATTTATATATGAACTCCATAGCTTAAGTTGAGAGCAAAAAATATCCCCCGGAATTTTATCCGGGCCAGGTGCTTTACCATGTTTCACGGAACCTATTGCTATCAAGGTATCTTCTAATGTAAACTCCAGCCCCTCTCCAGAAGTAACTACTTCAAGTACATTTTCCACTTAATCAATAGCTTGTTTTACAGAATTTAAATCTTCAAAATGTTTCATCCATAGCTGAGGCGATGATATGGCAATCTGAGGCAGCCTGGGTATGCCGAATTCCCTTGATAACAATAAGCCAGAAAGCTCTGCTATCCTTGAATTTTAGAGCTTTTATAAGGTTCAGCAAATTATTTTCTTCCCAATTTCCTCTACTTTGGGCCAGCAGGTCCCTAAAACTGGTCCTTGCCTCTTTAATGTCCTCACTGTTATCATTATTGATTACTATCAGAAGGACGCTCCTTGCCTTTCTACTGTTGCTGGAGAACCAAGAAGTTGTTTTTCAACCAACTCTACTTGCTTTATATTCCTGAAATAAAGCAAACAGTTTGCTATGAACTGGGATGACCTTCACCCAATGCAACTGTTCGTGGGCGATAATAAAGACAGTCCACTCAGGGACACCCAGACAACCCTGCCTCCACAATATCTATAACCTGGGAAGAACCATGATCAGCGCTGCACTCATTTCAATCTACACATTCCTCAAGACAGCACTTCCCAGATGGCTGGAAAAATGCCAAAGTCACCGCCCTCCTCAAAAAACCCTTAACCACCCACAAAGTACTTATCAACTATCGACCCATTTAACTACTCCCTTTCATAGCCAAAGTCATTGTGAAGACCATCATCAGACAACTCTCTGACCACCTAGAATGCCACAATTCCTGGCCAACTAGTAATCAGAACCCTGAAACAACCACAGCACTGAAACAGCCCTTATTTCTACCACAGATGGCGTATGCACCATCCTTGACCATGACCAGACCACCGCCCTCATCCTCCTTGACCTCTTCATCGCTTTCTACACCATCTCCCACCCAACACTCAGTGCCAGACTACACATCGTGGGAATGCAAGGGTCAGCACTCAAATGGGTAGCATCCTTCCTCTCTGGAAGAACACAATGAGTCAGGGTGATGCTGTTCACATCAGAACCCAAGGACATCATCTGTGGAGTTCCACAGGGTTCTTCACTCAGCCGCACACTTTTCCACTAGTCCTCTGACTAACATCATCAGATCCCACGGAATCAACATGCTCTCCTATGCTGACGACACCCACCTGGTTTTTTCCCTCTCTGGCGACACCATCACCACCATGACAAACTTCAAATTATGCATGACCAGCATGGCCAATTGCATGAAAGAAAACTGCCTCAAGCTCAACACTGATAAAACTGAAGCACTCATCTTTTGGAATAATAGCTCACCTTGGGACTCCACCTAGTGGCCCGCTGAGCTCAGACCCATACTCCCTCCAAAAGATTACTCTAAGAACCTAGGCCTTATCCTGTACACCAACCTCCCCATGAAGTCCCAGGTCAATGCTGTCCCCTCCTCATGCTTCCACATCCTCTGCATGATATGTAAAATCTTCAACTGCTTCCCATGGGCCACCAGAAGTACTATCAGACAGCCCCTAATCACAAACAGATTGGACAACTGCAACAAAGCCTATGCCGGCATCCCAGCCCAGCTCCTTCACAGACTTTAAACCATCCAAAACACTGCTGCCAGACTCGTCCTTGATCTCCCCCACCAAACCCACATCACACCACTCCGCAGAGAGCTCCACTAGCTTCCCATCCAAAAGTGCTGCCAGTTTAAACTTCTCACACAAGCATTACTTTTACTACAAAATCACTGGCTTCACTTCCAACAACCTATCAGACAACTTCGCTCAGCACCACTCTCACTCTCACACACAACCAGCATACACAGAAGCAGAAACAGAGGTCGATTATTCTCCTACTAAGCCTCCAAATCATGGAACACCCTCACCCTAAACATCAGGGCCTGCTCCTCACTGCTTGAATTCAGCAAAAAACTGTAGACTGGACTTTTCAGTTAGTCTTCATGTGGGAAGATCAAGACTGCCCATACTCTGGCCCAGCCTCACCACATACCTACTCTCACCTTCTCAGAATCTAGATACCCTCCCAGGTGACAAGCAGCACTCTACTAATCCAGTTTACATTACATTACATGGGCATCTACTTGAAATGTTTCCATCGCGTCTGCAACCTCCTTGTGAAGAGATACTAAGATATCCTGATGTGATAACTAAGTACTCCAATGAAATGCACCTCCTATTACTTGTCACAACTAGACTGGTATCTACTATATGGGTAGCAAGGTCCTTGTTAGGATTAAATCAACCTTTCAATGTCATATGGAGAACATTGTGATTGCCATCTGTTCATTCTATATTTTGCATGTCTTCCGAGGTTACCCACAAGCTAGTAGAAATTATAATATAATCTTGTCTACTCCTGCATACTATTCTGTTAAAAACGATTGCTCTTGTTCTATCAGAGCATGTCCTCCTAATACATGATCTCAGAGGATGTGATAGTGTCAGCGCTAACAACTGCAATGCCATACCGGGCTAATTCTTTATTGGGGAAAAGTCCAGGTAAGGTATACTCCACTTTTCATACTCAACATCTGTTGTGGAGAATATGGCATCTAGTGGTTCATATTTGATGTTAAAATCCCCAGCTAAAATAACAGCACAATTATCAATTTCTGCTTCTACAGAGTATTCCAATTTTTTATAATGGCTCCGACTTGTAATGTTTCTGGATGGGATGATATTAAATATTAAAAAGTAACTTTTCTCGCCCCCAGTAGTAAATAGTGAGAGTCATAAAAATTGAAAATTGTTTAATTGTACTTGCCAAAGAAATATTCACCCAAATTGTTAGTTGTTCGAGTGGCAACAGTTAACAGAAGTCTTGGACAATCAACCGTGGTAGATCCCAGCAAGCATTCAGCCCATAAAGTAAAATTGTCATCTAGGACAGACATCCCAGTAGAAGATGGAGATGGTATGAAAGTTAGGACCATACTGTTGGTGTCGGGTATCTTTGGTGGTCTAAAATCACATGCCAGTCTATCTGTGATACATCATTATCACAAGCATTGCCAGAGTTTCCCTGTTGTGGAATCACTATGGATTTTTCATCTTTTTTGTGCCACTGTTACTGAGGATTGTACAGCAATTCGATAATATTGCTGGAATTAGGCATCAATCGAGCATCCAAGGACACCAGTACATCCGCATAAACACGTTTCTTAAAAAACAATTGTATATATTCATAGCAACCTGTGTTGGTTGAATAACGCTTGGCCATTACAATATCAGAACGAATCAGGGAACAGCACTGGCGAGTATGTCTGATCCTGGTGATAGCTTTATTTATCAATGGTGCTACAGAAAAAGTGATAAATTGTGTCACTTTTGACAGAATTTACACAATTTATTGAAGTCCCAGGTTATACGCATTTCTGCTAGGGTAAAGGAAGACAAACTTGCGGTTGTGGTTAAAGTCCTGTGCCCCTTTCTTGCTCCTGAAGACTGAAAAAGGTGTATGAGTACCATCCACAAAGCCTTAGTTGTCATCGCTCAGACCCTACCCAGACTGACATCCTGCACATGCAAGGGTCGGAAGTGAAGCACATTTTAGGTTTTCCTCTCTGGTACATTCTTGCAGTTTCATAAATTTCCCTAGATTTTTGTTGCCCATTGATCTAACGAACTGTGGGCAATCTGTGGGAAATCTTGATCAATTAAATCATGACCACGTATATACCATATTTATTATATCTCTTCATTTTACAAATACCAAAAACATGACTAAACTTGCCATGGAAAAGGACAGGTTAAACCAATCCCTGACACAGCAATTAATTATTGACGATAGTTGCTCCAAGTAAATAAAGACTTATTCTCACCATATATCTTCCCAGTTGCAAAAATATTTGCCCCATTCAGATACAGAATCAAGAAATGGGTTGTTGAAATCAATATTATTTTCAAGACAGTAGTTATGAAATGTATGCAGATTAGATTTATAAGGGTAATAAATATGCCTGATTTAATGCCTTTTAACAATTCTAGGAATGCTTGATTTAGTAAAGTGCCATCACCCCAAACGATGTTGTGTTCCACACTACTATGCCACTTAAAGCCATCTTGTATCTCACCAGACACGTCATACTGAAGGAGGAGTGAGTTGTGGCCACTCAAAGTGTCAGCAATTTGCAAGTGGACCACGCTATGTCCATTCTATACGGAATGTATAGGAAAGGATCTGGTAACTGATACAGACAGGAAATCATTTCTTACAGTATGTCGTTTTTAAGAAATATCAATGGTTTTATGACTTTAGAGAGTTTACATCTTTAAGCAGTAATGCTCAAAGGTTATGACTGGTTGCCTGTCAGGAGGACCAATAATCTGTTCATTCAGTGCATTTAGGGCCTCATTTATGAGGTTTGGTGCAGGACAGCACCGCAAGGAAACTTGCAGCGCCGCCCTGCATCAAAAGAAATGGACAGGAATGCGCATCCTGCCCTTCTTACTGGACCTGTGTGGGAGGGGCAGCGGAGACCAAGCATCGCGATGCAGTGCAGGATATAAACCACCGGCATCTCCCGCACGCGTGCCCGGGCTCAGCCTGGGCCAAGACCGGCCCGTCTTTGCCCGTCATCAGTTGGAAGAGGCCGGGCTGGTCCACGGCTCTTGGTTGTTGGTTAAAATACGCGCTTACGAAGGTACTCTGTTCCCAACTCCACTCATACAAAGCGCATGGGCATTGCCTTGTATCTGTATTTGGCACCCTGAAATCAGCAAACTATTTCTATTTGACTATTTGATTATTGACCTGGGAGAATCTGAGAAATAAGTCATTATCCTGGCTCGGCGCCAGGACTGGTTTACCAGATACACTTTTCTTAGAGTTCAAAATGGTAAGAAGGGTGAGCTGGATAGGGAGGGGGCGTAAGGACATGGCTGGCGGCTGTGTTATATTAAACTTTAAAACTCCGCAACTTATCCTGTGAGTTTTGAGTAGTGTGGGAAATCACTCAATTTTAGCACAATACATTAATATTGTACCATTAGGATATTTTTACAAACCTAGTTAATTTAACTATATCCAACCAAGAAGGGAGGTCCCACTTGTAACTTACAACTCAATGTACAGTGGTTCTACCTATAATCCTTTTGAGTTACTCCATAACCTGGAAGAAGTAGACTGACTGAATGTATCTGCTACTAGTATAGCTAAACCTAAGGACATGATCACTTTGCCTGAGAATGCCATTGACATATTAGCCCCAGATACATGTACCCAGGCTAATATATTGGGGACTTATAGGGATGATGATTTTATAGTGGGAGCAGGATCAATCGTTAGATATGATAATGTAGTGAAATATGAAATACTTCTCACACATTTAGTGTCTACTATTTGCGACATGGATGCTCCGACCCTTTATAATAAGAGAACCATTATCCCTTTATCTATTATAATGGCTGCCCCAATATTATCTCCTATATCAGAAACTAATTATTTAACATCTAGTACAGGTGAAAGCAGAGACACAAATGTAGGTAACATTGAGAATGGTAGGTGTAACTTCATGTTTTGGAATGTCACCAGCTTAAAATCTAAGGTGACAAATAGAGTATGGAATGACTTCATCCGGAAATTTGATCTCATTAGCCTCCAGGAAACATGTCCGGTGGAGCCTATCCATATAAATCGTTATAAAACCCTACACACACCAGCTGTAGCATCAACGCATGGAAGAGCTAAGGGGAAACATTGTACCTATGTTTCGAACCTAGTAAAATTTGGGAGAATCAATATATTCGCCGAGGATTGCTTTTATCAGATCATCTGTTTACCTGTGGATTAATCTTGTACAGCAATTATAGTGAATTATTATAATAACGTTCCTTATGATTTAATTGCGGGGATTGTGAAATTCATACGTTGTCATCTACAAAATTTACCGGAGTCTGGAAATAAGGATTTGTTCATAGTTTGGGGGGGGGGGATTTTAATGCTGTATCATGTTAACAAGCAGCAACTGGGAATTGTGGTATTATTTACGACAATGACATGATTTTTTCCCATTTCCTGCATTCAAGGTAAGGTGACCTCTTAAATGAAATTGTGTTTCACTTTGATCTAGGATTTGCCAACACTCTATGTACCCCCCTGCTCTCTTTGGCCCTACCTTTAATGGCCGTGGAATCTTCTCTACTATAGATTTCATTCTAGAATTTAATAGGCACTGTTCAAGAGTTATCAATTTTTGTATTCATAAGATCTCCTTAAGCGATCATTTTCCGCAGAGTTTGGCCATTCTCCTATTCAGCCAAGAGATAGACAGGGTCAATAGTCCCACATCTAGACAAAATGGATATGTACTGCGCTGGGACAGTATAGAACCAAATGAGTTCATGAGAAAGGTTATATTAAACTGTAATGATAAGATCATGGCCTGTTTGGATGAGAAGACTACATATAGGGAAGTTATTAATTGTTTTAATGTTATCACAGACTATATTAAGAGGGCTCTTACTCCTAAAGTTAATAATAAGAAAAAGAATTCAGGGAAAGAAGGATGGTTTGACTCCAAATGCACAAAGGCATATAGGATGCTCAAGCACGCCCTGCATTCATAAGAGAAAAATAAGGATAAGATTAGAGAGGCCCAGAAAAAGTACAAGCATGCCTTAAAAGATAGAAGAAATGCGATAAAAGCAGAAGCCTGGCTAGCTTTGCACAAAGCCTCTGTTATCAGAGACTCCAGCGCATTCTGGAAGGCAGTGAACCCTCCCTTCCTGATAGACTGAGACTCAGCCACTATTGAGGTAACCATTATCGAGCAAGAGTGGATGCAGCATTTCTCTTCCCTGTATAATGATCCACTTTTAGGGTTGCAAGCTAACATAGATTATGAGAATGAGCATGAGCTTTTGTCAAAGGGTCAAGGAGAATATCCCTCTTTTGAATTTAGGGGTAGATTATGAGGTGGAGGGACCATCCGCAGGGCCAGGGGCATTCCCTCCATTGGAATTAGGATGTGACCGCCACCCTGGCGGTCACATCCCGTATATTTAACATTGCGGCGGGTGCTGATTAAAGCAGCACCCGCCGCAAAGTCAAAAATGCATGCTGTGCATTTGCATGCACAAAGCGGCAGGCACCGCGCGGTGCCTGCCACATTGTGCATGCAACTGGCCCCCAATGCAAGGACCGTATGCCTTTTCGTGGCGGCATTGCCCCCAGCACATCCTAATATGGCTGGCGGTGTCTGATAGACACCGCCACCATATTAGGGCTTTTCCGCCGCAGTCGCAAGGCGACCGTGGCGGAAAAGTGGCGGACGGTCTTCCCATCCGCCACGGTCCCACCCGCCATTGTAATATGGCGGGGGGAAAATAGGTGGCGGACGGGCAAGGATGGCGGACGGATAGCCATCGCCTGCATGGCGGTGGCGATCCGTCCGCCATCCTAATTGACCCCTTAGTGAGGTAAATTTGGCCATTATCACAAGTTTGGGCAGAAAGGCCGCTGGGCCGGACTGCGTTCCTGTTGACCTCTTTAAATGTAATATTGCTTTATGGGGTCCTTTGCTAACATGAGTTCTTAATGCTTGCAGCTCTGCTGGTTTTTTATCTACATGGTACAAGTCTATTTTGGTACCAATTTTTAAAAAAAGGAGATAGGGCCAACCCGGCCTATTACCGGCCAATATCTTTGCTGGATTCAACCATGAAATTGTAGGCAGAGTATTATTAAATAGACTACAGGACTGGGCAGAGGACCGGTCAATAATAAGCGACCTACAGTATGGCTTCTGCAAGAGGTTAGGTACAATTGAGCAGGGCCTTAATCTCAACATTTTAATGAATAAATATATTATGGCAAAAAAGGGAACTCTATACTTGCCATTCGTCGACTTAACAGCGGCGTTTGATTGTGTGATACATAATAAATTGTGGATGATTTTAGAGGAGATGGGGTTTTAATTTCTTTCCTAAGGCAGCTTTATTCAGGGGCAAAGGCGAGGGTCCGATTCGGGGTGGGGGGAATGCAGAAGACACTTTAGAGTTAGGAGAGGTGTGAGACAAGGCTGTGTCCTTGCACCTTTCCTCTTCACATTGTGTATAAATAGTCTTGACAAAGTTTTAGTTTGGGAATGTAAGGACCTACCAGTAGCTGGTAAACAACCCATTCCCGCACTCTTATACGCAGATGATGCGATCCTTATGGCCCGCACGCCATTGGGACTTCAAAAGGTCATTACCAGTTTCACAAATTTTATGTTGGATCGGGGCCTTACTATTAACTCATTAAAAACGTTTATAATGAATTGTGGTACAGGGTGCACTAAGTATAGAACAATATTTATTGATAACAAACGGATCGAAAGTACAAAGACCTTTTCCTACCTTGGAATTTTATTTGACCGTATAGGGTCATGGGTACAGGCAGTCAAAACTAGGAGACAATTGTATAAAAGGACTTTATCTGCCCTATCAAATTTAGGCAGGAAATTAGGCAGACGCCTCACGGTTGAACTGTTAAATATTTATGAAGCAAAATGCGTAACTGTTGCCTCCTATGGAGCTGGCATTTGGGGGTACGCTGATGTGGGCCCTATTCAGGAAGCCGAAAATATGTTTTTACGATTCCTGTTGATGGTCCCAAATAGTACTTCATATGCCACACAGAACTCGGGTTGCAATATCTAGAAGATATTATAAAAATTCAACCTGTTCTGTTGCGGCATACGATATGGACCACAGAGGAGACGCAGTTTAATCGCTGGATTTTAACAGATTACATGGGCCAGGACGAGGTGAAGCAAGTTAGGTGACTGTCATACGTTAAATCCTTTTTATATAATTTAGGTCACCAAGAATTTTATGATGATCCTAGCACAATGAGTACGATATCAAGGAAAGACCTTAAAAATCCTTGTATAAATGTATTGAGTAAAAAGAGAATATGTGTGGAAATGAACAAAATAACGGTGCAAGCACATAATCTCACACTGACAATATTTAAAATGCAGCCATACTTATGTTTGATAACATGCGATTATGATAGATTTTTATTAATGCGTTTCCGCCTGGGTATTCTGCATAGATCATTAAGCTTTCCAGAGACAAACGACTGGTCAAGAAAGCTCGGTAAATTCCTGTGCTATGATAAATCGGCACAATCAACTATACATGTGGTATTTTTTTGTAAATTTTACTCTGAACAGAGAAAATTATGAATTGTTCCTGTTTTAAAAGTATATGGTATGAAGCAATGTCGCCCTGCGTTTGTGGTTCTTCCATTTCATAAAACTTTATTTCGGCACACAAGGCCATAAAAGCATCATAAAAAATGCCCAATTTGATAGGATAAAATTCAAAATAAGCTTTATTCGATATTTACATTGAATATCATAAAAGCGTTCATAATATTGATTAAAAAGAAAATCATTTACAATTATAACACATAATTATCATAAAGAAGCAAGATGTAAGGTTTAAAATGTGACTTTTCCATAAAAATTAATTTTAAGAAGGACACAATATTTTTAAAAACAGGCTGATGTACAATAGGATCATTATGCAATTGCTGAGTCAAATTGTGCCTACCAACGAATTTCTAAATGTAAGTAATAATTTTAAAAAATATTCCATTTTGCGTATGACATCCTTGTCCTCTAACTCTTGCAAGCGTTCCATCGCATCTCTGCAAGACCTTAGTCCCCATCTTTTCAGCAAGGGTCTCAATAAAGATTTCCTAGGGGTGGTATAATAAGTACAAAATAATATGGAGTGAATGTTTGATTGGGCAGAAGTATGATCACAGGGGCATAGGCTCAGATTTCGCGACCAATCGTTGCATATCGGAAAAGTTATTAAGCGAAAAAAAGAGCCCAGCCTGAATCTTGTAAGCAACATCCTTGTGAAACAGGAATAGTCAGTGGAAAGATATTGTTGTAACCCCTTATTCACGGTGATCCTTTGATAGGCCTGGATTGATTTATTTGATTTCTGAGTCGCCCACCTTTTGGCTTCTAGGTAGTCCAATAGGGTCTTTCTCAGTTCTTTCCTTGAGATGTTCTCCAGTGTCGTTGGATCGGTATAATACTCAGGCCGATCTATATCTTGGAACATCTTTTTAACATATGATAACCATTTCATATGTTTTGCCCCCTCCAAATTAAGAATATCCATTATTATATCTTGATTTAGAGCAGTCTCAGTGGTGGTCCAGATTTTATGCCATAGAAGTGGTGGCTCAACTTTAATTAGATCGATGATAAATGATAAGCCTAGCTCTATGTGGATCATATAGACTGATGTTGCTTATGATGTCGCTAACAGGTATCTTAGGAAATTGTTTTCTGCCACTTGGATTGATGAGATGTCGTTTTCAATACCCCAGAGGCCGGCCCCATAGATCACTGTAGAAACACACTTGGCTTTATATATCCTAATAAGTTGTTTTACTGGCCTCCCTCCTATTTTACTTGCAAAGTCACGTATACCTCCAATTGCTCTAACAAAGAAAAGTTTCCTAGCTTTGACAGCGGGCTGCCATAGTACCTTCCTATTTATACTTATACCAAGGTACGTGAAATTGTCAACTGTCTCCAGTTTCTGATCCTTGATAAATATAGGACAAGGAATTTTCTTTCTACCCTTACTGCAGGCCATAGAAAAGGTCTTCCCAATGTTGACTTTCAAGCCTCTTTCCTGCATGTAGTTAGTAAATGCAGCCACCGCTCTTTGTAACCCCAATCTTGTTTGTGAGATGATAGCCGCATCATCGGCATATAACAGGATTGGGATGGCTTGGCCTCCCACTTTAGGGTAATCACATTCAATTGTTTTTAAATGCTCACCAATGGCATTTATATAGAGGGAAAACAGCAGGGGGGCTAAAATGCACCCCTGCCTAACCCCTCTATTGATGGTAAACCTTGGTGAACATTCTCCCTTCAAGCCAAACTGCACCCTGGCTCCAGCATCTTTATACAGTTTCATAATGAAATCAAGAATAGATGGGTCCATCCCTAGACGGTCAAGGGTTTCCCATAGTTGGTCGTGGACCACACAGTCAAAAGCAGAGCTTAAGTCTATATATGTTATGTAGAGACTTCCTCTCTTAATCACAACATATTTTGACATGATAAGATGTAAATTCAAGCTCTGCTCGACTGTGCCCCTTCCCGTTCGAAAACCATATTGGAAACTTGAGAGTATGTTCTCCTCTTCTGTCCACTTTTGCAAACGTTTCAGGATGATTCGCCACGCGATCTTCATTGTAGAATCGAGCAAGGAGATAGGCCGATAACATGATGGCAGGTGCCTGTCTCCTTTTTTATATATGGGTATCACTATTGCTTCAGCCCAGGTTGGAATTTGGCCAGAAACATTTGCTGAATTCAAGACAGCGGTTAGTATTGGTGCCCACATATATATCTCAGCCTTGAAAACGTCTGCAGGGATGGCATCCGGGCCAGGTGCCTTCCCGGTCGGACTCTCCCTTATTGCCTCCATCACCTCTTCATATGAAAACACAATGTTAGTAATACTTTTGCTCCTGAGGGGAGATGTTAAATGTGGAGGCAGGATGGAATCCGAGGGGGTGCTATTTACAAGACTAGGTTTACTGTATAAATCTTGAAAATGGGCAGCCCAGGTATCACCATCAATTGCGAGATCCAGGTGTCTCTTAGGTGTTTTTGTCCATGGGAGTGGGGTATTTAAGAATTTCCGAAAGCTGAATAGTCCCTATTTTCACTTGTTAACAAAAGAGTCTGCCAAGCTTCTTCCTTCAGGGTGTTTTTCCTGTTTTTAACAGCAAGATGATATCGGAGTCTAGCTTGACGTATCACCATAACTTGTTTAGGTATGGTATGAAGAGCTTTCTTCAGTGATTTTAGGGCTCTTGTACACTCGTTATTGAACCACCCTTTTGGGGTAGTGGGGCCTTGCTTGAACTGTCTGGTAAGAAGCGTTTTAAGACTATCTTGAATTTTTAAAAATGCTTCCAGGATAGATTGAGGGTGTTCATTTATAGACAAGCAAATGTGTATCTCCTCCCATCTCTGTTTAAGTAAATTTTTAAGAAGATTGGCTGGCTTAATTTTGTCCCATTTAAGGGTATACCCATTTAGTGTACCTAGTCTAATAGGTTGTTCATATTTGGGTCCGGGATATTCATGGCTAGTGCTGGCAAGGGGTAACACAATGGCTAAAGCCAGAGGATAGTGATCGCCAAAAAGGTGGTCCAAAGTATCCCAACAAGAAATGAAGGAGGCATGCATCTTTGAAAAAAGGATAAAATCAATGATAGAATTTACTGCTCTGCCATGAAATGTCGGTTTAAATGGTTTCAAGGGAAGTGATAAGACATTTGCAAAATCTAAATTAAACGATGCCATAAAATTATTTAGTAATTCCCCTGTGTTGGTATGTACAAAGTGATCAGGCATATTGCCCTCTAATTCCTTATCATGTGGGGGCGAAAAATCACACACCCCCCTGGCGATAGTTTGACATATATGACAATTAAAATCACCCATGAATGCCGTCACACACTCACCTCCACGCATTTCTTTCATTGAAACTATAGAATGAGACAGGTCGTCTAATGTTTTCTCCAGTCGATCTAGGGGGATGTTATTATACAAATTTATAATTAAAAGACTCAAAGCTGAACCCATATCCATAACTATAATTTGGTAGGAATCCCTTAGTACACATTTCCGGATCCTATGTCCCACGGCTACACTTACATATATACATAGTCCCCCCCGGTGTCTGCCCTGATTGCTCTCTATTGCTGCTGAGTGAAAAGTTTGGAAGCCCAATAGGTGTATCGGGGTAAGCACCCATGTTTCCTGGAAGCACAGGACAGAGTAGGAATTAACTATCTCCAGCCATGCTGGTTGAATAATTTTTGAAGATATACCTGCCAAATTCCAGCTAAGAATATGTAATTTGGAGGATAGATCTTGCATTTCCATACTGGTAGGTAAAGTTTTTACGTTATTTAGCTGACCAGGAGGGGGGAAACCATGTACTGGGTGCTGCGTCTTTGTCCCATTTACCAGGTCTTTTGGTATCTTGCTATTTTTCGGTAAGCTCTTCATAGATGGTACATTTGAGAGTATTCCTCCCCCTCCTCCCTTTGGTCCTTCTCTAAAGAGAGTCAGTCTATATCTTCCAGGCCATAGAGCGGTTCATAATAGTTATTACAGGGAAAATTCCAGGTGGGAGTTGTTGGCGGGAAACAGTTACCATGACCCGCTTGGTCATATCTAGGAGTTAAATAGGTTTTATTTCTCCACAGGCTGCCATTATGCAAATGTGGATTTTGGGTAGGAACAATTTCACCCCTATTTCCCTGTCCTGGAAAATGAAAATTTCGCGGTGGTCTTTGGTTGTATTGGATGGTAGAATTCTCATAGTACTGTGTAGAGCGATATAGTTTTGGGGGCATTAAGGCTTCTGGATAGAAATATAGCAAGGTTTTGGGTAAAATCGGACCTTTGTTGGTAGCAGTAAACCAATCCATTATGTGGTTGGTGACTCTAGGATCTTTAAAAGTAATTATAATTACATCTCCCTCAATATCTTTGGGGCGTAAGCCCACCCAGCTAGTTCTCCTCACCATGATGATATCACCATTTAGGTGTGGTGGCAATGGCCTGTTATTTTTTAGCAAATATATGACCTTATATTTGAGGCTTACAGGGTCTTCATATCTTGCTTCAGATGGTAAAGGAGGAACCCCCGTTAAAATAATAACATTGTGGGATGCTGCTGGAGGTAGATCCACGTGTCTCTCACCCAATGGTCTCTTATGTTTCTGCACAAAAGTTTTCGTATCCCACATGGATTTGGTATTCCCCATTCTTGCCGAGTCCATAAGAGATTTAATTTGAGCTGAGTGTGCTCGAGAGTCTATGGGCAGTTTGGATGAACCCAGAGGAACTTTATTAATTCGGCGCAAAGCAGCTTTAGAAGTTGGTATGGTAGGGGTATTTGATGTTTTTACTGTTATATCAGAGTTGGCCATTTTTACCTCTTTGGTGACTTTCTCTCTCTCTTTAAGAGTCGGTGAGGGGTTTACCAAACCATTACTAATTAAAGTGTTTGTTGTGGGGCATCCTAAAAGAGTATCCAATTGAGTTCCTATTTTCCTTACTCTCTCCACTATTGGAATGAGTAATGCTTTCATAAGGTGCTCCATCGCATCTACGAAGTCTTTTATAGTTGGAGGGACCTGGGCGGTCATTGTATTTCTAAGGACATTTGGTGCCCCTTCAGCTATTTTATGTAGTTCTTTCATTAATAAGTCCTTTTGGGGCATTAGTTTGTGGATAATTGTGTCTGCCTGGCCCAAACTTTTTTCCTTCTCTTTTTCGGTGGAGATCTATTAACGACCTTTTTCCTTTTCACCGAGTTAGGGCCTCTCAGCAATTTAGGGGCTTTGGATTTAAAGGTGAATAAGTCACATTGTCTTCGATGTCCCACTTCTGAGGATTTAGATACCTCCATAATACATGAACTTTCATGAATGTTAGGAGGTCTAGGAGTATCAAGATCGATAAGGTCAGTAGTTACATTACTGCTAAGAAGGGGTTGCTCCAGTTGCTGACTAGTGAAATTATCATCTTTGGGAGACGAGCTGGACTGGAAAATTAAAGGAACATTGTCCGTATTGAATAAATCATCATCGGAATTTTCCCGAATTGGGAAGACCAGCTGGACGTCAGGGATTGCTTTGATACCAGGTTCCAGAGCTGTGTTTTTAAGTTGCTCAATTGATAGACGTCGAGCTGCACGGCGCTCTGCCAGGGCCAGCTCTCTGTCAACCTCCGCCTTGGCTTTTACAAAATATTTATCCAGTGGGCCCAAAATAGAAATACCCACCCTAGATGGTGTAACGTCATCAGTGGGCGTAGACATACCTGGCATATAATCCTGATGTTACGATATGAATGAGGACCATAGACTAATTAATGAACGACAGAGGAGTGGCCAAGCCAAGCCTTGTCAGACCTTAGAGGGCCGTAGAGGGCCCGCCCTTTGCCCGGGCTGCGACCCGCGCGCGTCCCGCGGTGCGCGTTCATGTCCTTCCTTAAATTCCTGTTGGGGGAGAGGGGGCGTGGCACTGGGAGGGGGCGCGGCTCACACGGGAAGAGGACCCAGCTGGTGGTGGTGGATGCTGGTCCTCGCAGTCCCGGGGCCGCGCCTCTCGCCTCCTCTGCGGCCACACCGTTGACCTCCTCCCGCTGGAAGACACAGGCTGCAGAAATAACTGTTTGCTACTCCAGTAGCGCCGCTGACACACCACAGGGCAAAAGAAACCTCACGGCGAGCGGCCCCCGCGTAGCGGGGGCCGCGAGAGGTAATGAGCGTTTTCGATGGGGGCGTGGCACTGGAAGGGGGCGCGGCTCACACGGGAAGAGGACCCAGCTGGTGGTGGTGGATGCTGGTCCTCGCAGTCCCGGGGCCGCGCCTCTCGCCTCCTCTGCGGCCACACCGTTGACCTCCTCCCGCTGGAAGACACAGGCTGCAGAAATAACTGTTTGCTACTCCAGTAGCGTCGCTGACACACCACAGGGCAAAAGAAACCTCACGGCGAGCGGCTCCCGCGTAGCGGGGGCCGCGAGAGGTAATGAGCGTTTTCGATGGGGGCGTGGCACTGGGAGGGGGCGCGGCTCACACGGGAAGAGGACCCAGCTGGTGGTGGTGGATGCTGGTCCTCGCAGTCCCGGGGCCGCGCCTCTCGCCTCCTCTGCGGCCACACCGTTGACCTCCTCCCGCTGGAAGACACAGGCTGAAGAAATAACTGTTTGCTACTCCAGTAGCGTCGCTGACACACCACAGGGCAAAAGAAACCTCACGGCGAGCGGCACCTCAAAATCATAAAATTGACACAGATTAAAATTTAACATAAAAAGAGCAGTATTACAGTTCTAACATAACCATTTCGGCATTTGACCAAATTAGGTCCGGGAGCTACATTGTTGGAGACAGACATACAGTGTCATTCTGTTGTGCCATCCTTGTTAAGATGGCCTTGCGGGTGCACCACATGGTAAATAGGAACTGTGAGATGGAGAAAACAATATGCATTTCTGTGCTATATTTCAACAGCCTATACACTTCGCTACAGTGCCTGGACCCCAGGTTCCTACAGAGTTGGAATAACCAGCGTGACCTAGCCCTCCTATAGCCCTTACAAAAAAATAAAACATGGAGTTCTGTTTCAGCAGAGATGTTACATGCTGGACATCCCCCGCTAATAGCTCCCCCCCCCCATTTTCTAGTGAAAGAGCGTAGCGGGAGGACTCGAAGTCTAAATTGTGTGTAAAGCTTTTTGGCGAGAAGTGGCTGGATGTCGCACAACACCGGTTCTATGCTGTTCATATTTTTTACTGCCAGTAAATCCGCTGTCAGGCGTCCCACGGCTGAGCCACATTCAACCTCATTGAGCTTATGCTGCCTATAGCTCTCTACCAGGGTCTTTTTAGAGGTCATTTGGGAGGTTTCTTTAGCTGACCTCCATAAATTCCCCCTACCCAAACCCTCACATGTGCTCTTAATGTGGACCAGCCATGGTATCTTCCCTGAACCTCGGACACCCATCACTTCAATCAATTTGTCCCAATACGCAGCCAATTCTGGAGTGCTTCAGAGGCGGCGCCAATAGAGTAGGGGTCTAAGAGTAGCCTCATCGCGATGGGTCTAACCCCGAGGCCCATAAGATGTCTAATGAAAGAATTCTCTGTACGAACTAGCGAGCCCCAAGTGCAGTGGTCCCATAGTTCTGCTCCATAAAGAGAAGAACTCCTGGCCTGGACTTTATAAATTTCCACCACTAGGCTGACCAGTTTTCAGTGCAACTCCTATATAATTTTAAAGTGCCCCCGTTGTTTGGGTTAGTTTCAGCCCTGCTTTGTCAATTTGGGCACCCCAATTCATTTTTTATGTTAGTGTCATGCCCAAGTACTCAAAGATGGTTAACCTTTCCAGGGGTTTACCATCCAAGCACGGATTGGGGCAGGTGGAGTTACCTACATTAAAGGTCATATACTTTGTTTTTTGCAGGTTAATCTCCAGTCCCCGATGCTTGCAGAAGGCACTGAAGTTGTCATCGGTCCTCTGAATTCCCATAGGGGATTTAGCGAGCAAAAGCGTATCATCTACAAACATCAGGGCTGGGATTTTACGCTGCACCAACCTAGGGGCGTCAACGTCCTTCCCTGCAATCAATGAGTCTATTAGGCCATTAATGAAAAGGGAGAAAAATGTGGGTGCGAGAATGCATCCCTGATGAACACCTCTCTCTACAGTGTGAGCTGCCGTTTTTGCCATATCTAATTCTAGCAAAATTACCCTAATGTAGGCATTTTAGCTGCTTGCACAGATACTCTGGTACTCCCATACCAGTTAAAATTACTCATAGTTTCTCCCTTGGTACCAGGTCAAAAGCAGATTTTAGGTCTACAAAAATAAGATAAGGCTGCCACCCTCGATGTAGACGGATTTCCAATAGATCGCCTGTAGCCTAAATTTTTGGTCAATCGTTGATGTTCTAGCTCTGAACCCGGCTTGTAGGGGGGTAAGAATATTGTGTTCCTCCATCCAAGCTTGGAGACGCCCCAAATAAACTGGTGCAAATATTTTCTGGCCAACATCTATGAGGCTAATTGGGCAATAATTTGCAGGCAAAAGCGGGGAACTTTTTTTGTAGATATGGATTATTTCTGTCCCTGCCCAAGTGGTGGGCATTGTCATACCTTGTGATATGGCATTGAACAAAGTGGTCAGGTAGGGGGCCCAAATGAGGTCGCCATGGATCTTGTCCAATCCTGCTGTTTTAGCAGGTGTTATTTTGCCTAAGGCATCTGTGAGTTCTCTCACCGAGATTGGGGGGGCATCGTCAAAAGTTAGGCCCGGGGACAGTGGCTACTCTGCCACACTCGCTTCCCCTTTCATGGTCTTTTTGTATAGGGTTTCAAAATGGGCCTTCATACTCCTTCATCTATGTTGGGTTCAATGGCCAGTCTACCAGTCTGTGAACCGGTGTTTATGATGTTCCAGAAAGACCTAAGATCGTGTGAAGTGAGTGCGTTCCTAGCATGCTCCCATTTTTGGGCTTCCCAAGATGTTTTAGCTTTGGCTAAGGCGCCCTTGTATGATGCTCTTGCTTCTTTCATCAAATCCCTATCATTGGACTTAATGGCAGGGATCAGGTCAGATTTGGGAGCTGAGCAACTAGCATTAAACCATTAGTGCTTAGGTTTTGGGCATCCTAGGTTTGTTAGTTTGATAAAAGAAGGCCGCCAGAGAGGCAACCACATTTTGATGATTTTTAAAAATCCTTGGGAGGGGATTGCAAGTTCCTTTGTTCTCTACTGCTTAGATTGTACGTGAGAGGTAAGGGATTGCTTGGTGGTAAAGTGTAGCCAGTTTGTCTTGGGATTGGGAGAATTCACCCCAGCGGACTCTCCTTCCTCCGTTGGTCTGGATAAGATTTTGGGCTCGTACTGACAACTGATCTGACACCCTTTTGCCACATGGCAGTGCTATTTCTAAGATGAGGGCATTGTGGTCGCTATCGTGGCGGGTACTCATTTTAAAATCTATCACCATGTGCCAAGACTTAAAGTCTGCAAAAACAACAGTTGATGGACAGAATGCAGAACAATGTCATACATTCACCCCAGTACAGAGATCTGGGCCTAAATCCATCATTTTTTAGCTCACCATGCCATTCCAGTTTGAACCCAGCCATTTGCAAATCAGTCTTGACCCTGTGCCCCATGGGAACAGTCGAGCCCGAACTACCAAGCCAGGTCCTCCCTGGACTGGAAACAAGCATCCGATGACCGGTTTTAGGCTTTCAGCCCTCATCAGCCAGGAGAGTTTGATTCCAGTGGCATGGAGAG
Source organism: Lissotriton helveticus (assembly GCF_964261635.1). Taxonomy (NCBI): domain Eukaryota; kingdom Metazoa; phylum Chordata; class Amphibia; order Caudata; family Salamandridae; genus Lissotriton; species Lissotriton helveticus. Next base: position 870,481,930 of record NC_136069.1, read on the forward strand.
CACGGGACTCACGTCTGAGCATACCCGTCCCACTCGGGTGACAAATGCAAAAACAACAGTTGATGGAGAGAATGCAGAACAATGTCATACATTCACCCCAGTTCAGAGATCTGGGCCTAAATCCATCGTTTTTTTGCTCACCAGGCCATTCCAGTTTGAACCCAGCCATATGCAAATCAGTCTTGACCTTGTGCCCCATGGGAACAGTCGAGCCCGAACTACCAAGCCAGGTCCTCCCTGGACTGGAAACAAGCATCCGATGACCGGTTTTAGGCTTTCAGCCCTCATCAGCCAGGAGAGTTTGATTCCAGTGGCATGGAGAGCACGGGACTCACGTCTGAGCATACCCGTCCCACTCGGGTGACAAATGCAAAAACAACAGTTGATGGAGAGAATGCAGAACAATGTCATACATTCACCCCAGTTCAGAGATCTGGGCCTAAATCCATCGTTTTTTTGCTCACCAGGCCATTCCAGTTTGAACCCAGCCATATGCAAATCAGTCTTGACCTTGTGCCCCATGGGAACAGTCCAGCCCGAACTGACAAGCCAGGTCCTTCCTGGAGTGGAAACAAGCATCCTAGGACCGGTTTTAGGCTTTCAGCCCTCATCAGCCAGGAGAGTTTGATTCCAGTGGCATGGAGAGCACGGGACTCACGTCTGAGCATATGCGAATGATTACCCCACAGTTTGAAGGGATGGTTGGAAGAAGTGTGTTTAGTTGGTCGAGGGTGAAGGATTCTTTACCACGGGGTGTTGGTCATGAATATATGTTTATTAAGCTAATACTTGACCTTGTCTGAAAAGTTAAGAGGACACAAAGAATATCTGGTGAGGATCTCTCTGTTTGTTTTGCCTCACAACCCAGATGAACTCCAACCCAAGTGGACAGCCCCCCTGCGGTCTACCTCTCCCTGCATGGTTCGCAGGGATACTAAAAACCACATAACCCAATCTAATTGTTTCGTCCCTTGTCATGTTTCTGTGAACATGCAGATCTCGTGATGTTCAATAAAGAGTCCCCAGTCCGGGCTTTCCAATTTGGAAGCAAGTCCCGCTATGTTCCAAGAAATTCATTTTACACTTCGGGGTTGTGCTAGATTTACCTGTGAGGGGAGTTTGATGCCGTTGCTCACTAAAGAGCGCTCCTTTAAACCAGCAAAACTTGAGCTGGGTTTCCAAGTATGGGTGCTTTTGGTTGCTAGTGGAGAGGCTACTTCCCAGAGTGGTGATTTAGCTATTAACGTGTCCATATACGGTGTGTGATTATTCCGTGTAACGGTGGTGTCTGTTATCAATTTACCCTCAGGTGAACTAAGTTTTCCCAGTTCGTTGACCTGAGCCATGGCCACAGGCTGGGTCGGGGCGTCTCTCCATTGATCGATCTCCCTTAGCTGGACAGTGCGCACTCTACAATGTGTTAGATCTTTGATTTGAGGCTCTGCCTTCGGGAGTCAATCCACTGCCTCAAGAGAACTGAACCTATTGGTTACTGGGATATTAAAATACAGTGGAGACGATTGTGCCTGCACAAATGGGGCGAATTGGTAGTTCTGTTGCCTTTCCCTCCATATGTGAATGTATTCTCTCAGTTTTTGCGGGATCTGGCCTGGGGGTAGAAATAAGCTAAGGGTAGTGAGCCAATTGACCCCTCAATCCTATAGTTATGTCCATCTAAGAGGGAATCTGCAAGCGCCATATTTCTAAAGTTTATCACAACACAGTAACCAGATATATCTTTTGGCCTCCATCCTACCCATCCCACCCTGCGAATCATGAGAATTTCATCTATGCCTCTATAGGGGAACTGTTTGTGGTTAACTAGCCAGTGTAGGCATTTATTCCTAAAATCAGAATAGCACTCCCTGGATCCTTTTTTTAATTCTGGGACTCCTGCTAGGATGACTACATAGGGAGATGAGGCCGGGGGGAGATTGATCTATGGGAGGGCAGTCCCCACCTCGTGGGTTGCCTCCCGTCCCACGCTCTTTTGCTCGGCCCTCTCTCCAGTAGGATTACTACTTACAGGGGGCCTTGCTACTCCTGGGTTGCTGGCTTTACCCCACTGTGCCCCCTGACCGTGGGTACTACTTCCTTTCCCCAACACTTTGGGGCTTCTAGGATGCTTTCCCTCCTCCTGAGAGAGTTGTGGTACCTTATAATTTCTTGGCCTTTAAGGGCTCAGGGCTGGGACTTGTGGGAACCACTGGTGAACAACCTTTACAACTAAACTTTTACAACGCACTACCATTACAAAGCGGTCATTACAACGCAAACCATTAAAACGCATTGCGCTGGGGGGCGCTCTAGGATAGGGAATATATTTAATTTCTATCCAACACCTTCCCTACTATCCACGGGGACTGGAGTTGGAATAGTAAATTAAATACATCACTATCCAGCGCCTAAAAGCACTATGCGTTGTAAAGGTTTGTGATGTAAAAACCGCGTTGTAAAGGGAGGCGTTGTAATAGCCTGCGTTGTAACGTCATACATCCGGGAACCACTATATTGGCTAATTCATTTTCCCTCAAAATCACCTCAGTCCTGTCCACCCAGTGTTCTACCAATTTGGCGAGGCTTACAACCAGATCCCACAAGTTTTGTTTAGTTCGTCTCTCACAATCCTAACTTGGACCTGCATGTCCACCATCACATCCATAACCCAGGCTGGCTGTTCTAGGCCTCCTTTGGGTGCTGATCTTTGATCGTCTGCCCCTGCAGCACTCGGTGTCTCAGGGGTTGGGGCTTTACGTTTGGGCCCCCTATATGCAGTGGTTGTGGGCTTCCCGTTTTTGGGACGGGCACCCCCTGGGTGTAATTCTTCCCTCCTGCTCGCTACATGGGTTCTTGGGACACTGTTTGTGTGTTCCTGGTCGCTGGACAGGGGTGATCTTGTTATGTCAAGCGGCCTTTGGGGTGAGGCTAGGTCTGGTATAATGGGCAATCATCTTTCTGTTAGTTCGATCTCAGTTGCCACTGCACTCATCGCTCTCTGTAACATCTGATCTATTGACGTTTGCTGGACAGAGGCGCCCGGTTGTACTGTTGCACCATTAGGTTTCCCCACCCCTACTCTTCTCCCCATTTTACAAAATGATACCCACTAATATTCTGTGCCAGCAGCCCAGAGTCACTGACCTTAATGGACGATTTTTTTGTAGGGTCCGTTCTCCAAGGAGTAATCTGTCTTTCCTTGTGGAGCTTAGAGGGGTGGCCCAGCCCAGTCTCTTCCAGCAACTGACAGGCAAGGACAGGCCTGCCCTTGGCCCGGGCTTTAAACAGGCGTGTCCCGCGCCGCGGGGAGCAAGGCAGCGCTTTAAGCCGGTAGTGGCGCTTCCCCCTCGTGAGCGGCGGCGGGAAAGAGAGACCAGTGCAACCTGGGACTTGTGGTCCCAGCAGGGTGAGGTGCGCAGAAACAAGGATGCGGGCGGCAGAAATGCCCCAGATGTCGGCCCAGACACAGGAATGAAGATAACAGCGTTTTAAAAGTATATGGTATGGTTGCCCAGGGTTTGTAGTTCTACAACAGCTAGAAACTGAATTTGTAATAGCTTCTGTAACTGTCTTTTAAAAAAATATTTTTAATTGTAGGAAATCAATCAAAATGTGAACAAATGAGAAATGAAATTAATGATTATGTTCTCGGTCTATTGTTTTTTTGTAAATATTATGAATATTTTTAACCCCTTCCATGCTGGGCCGATTCTGCCGCTGTGCGGTAAACAAAAGAACAGGGCGGGGCCGTGACGAACCCCAGCCGTAATCAGCACACGAGCACCATGGAGCGTGATGGCTGGGGTTCGTCATCAGCATGGAAGGGGTTAATGATCTTACAATGTTTTTATGTGCTTTTATGGGTCTTGTTGTAACCAAATAAAGTGTTTCTGAATTGAATGCATATCTCCATTGAGACTGTCCAATGCATAAATATTTAGATGAATAGGAAATTAATTAACATCCAAACATGCCTTGATGGTATTAAACTTGAAAGGGGCTCATTCCATGTTATCTTCAGGAAGGTGATAATTCAAAACATAAACAAGCTGATCTTGCCGCTGAATTTGCATAAGCAGTTCATACATGCTAGAGAACTTGCACCAATTGCAATACAGTTTCAGATTGATGGGCCCATAATTTGAGATGTCTGAAAGAAGTTATCGCTAAAAAAGCACAAGAAAATATCAACAGAAAATAGACAGTCAGTCAATCAATCAATCATACGTTTGTAAAGCGCAACTCCTCACCCGAAATGGTCTCAAGGCACTGGGGGCGGGAGGAACACAGCTCCAGGATTTTACCGTGCTTTATCGAAAAGCCAGGTCTTGAGGCCCTTCAGGAACTTGGCGAGTGAAGTTGTCTGTCAGAGGTGGAGAGGAAGGGTGTTCCATGCCTTGGCCACGAGAAAGGAGAAGTAGCATCCTCCTGTTCTGATCTTCTTGATGCGAGGAAATATTGCAAGAGAGAGCTGGGCTGATTGGAGGGATCTTTGGGGTGTGTGGAACGAGAAGCGATGGTTCATGAAGGCTGGTCCGGTGTTGTGGAGGGCTTTGTGTGTGTGGGTGAGGAGCTTGAAGGTGATTCTCTTCTCAACGGGGAGCCAGTATAGTGTCCGTAGGTGTTGGCTGATGTGGCAGTGGTGCAGTAGGTTGAGGACTAGTCTGGTCACGGCATTCTGGACATTCTGGAGTTTGCAGGTGAGATTCTTGTTGGTCCCGGCGTAGAGTGCATTGCCGTAGTCCAGTCTGCAGCTAATGAGAGCGTGGGTAATTGTTTTCTGTGCACGAGGGGAATCCAGTTGAGGGTCTTTCAGAGGAGGCAGAGGGAGTAATAGTAGGAAGAGGTGACAGCGTTGCTCTGGTGGTCCATTGTGAGTTCGGAGTCCAGGATGATTCCGAGGTTGTGTGGGTGGTCCATGGGGAAAGAGGGCTCCTGAGGGCCCACCAGGTGTTGTTCCAGGCATCGGGTGTGGGCCCAGGAGGAGTACTTCAGTTTTGTCCATGTTGAGTTGTAGGCAGTTGTTCTTCATCCACCTGGCGACTGCTTTCATTCCTTTTTGAAAGTTGTGTTTGGCTTTGTTGGATAGGGAAAGGATGAGTTGGGTGTCCTCGGTGTGCAATGCGATGTTGAGGCCATGTGATCTGGTGATGGGTGCGAGCGGGGCCATGTGGATGTTGAACAAGGTGGGGCTGATGGAGGATCCTTGTGTGACTCTGCAGGTGGTCGCTGTGGGTTCCGTGAGGAAAGGAGGACGTCTGACCCATTGCGTTCTGCTGGAGAGGAATGAGCAGATCCAGTCGAGGGCCTTATTCCAGATTCCTGCGTCGTAGAGTCTGCAGGCTAGGGTGCAGTGTGAGACTGTGTCGAAGGCTGCAGATAGGTCCAGGAGGATGAGGGCCACAGTCTCTCCTCTGTTGAGGAGGGAGCAGATGTTGTCTGTCATGGCAAGAATGGCGGTTTCGGTGCCGTGATTCTTCCTGAAGCCAGATTGGGAGGAGTTGAGTATGTTGTTTTCTTCTATGAAGGAGGCGAGTTGGCTGTTGATGGCCTTTTTCATGACTTTCCCCGGATACAGGAGTAAGGAGATCGGTCTGTAGTTCTTGAGGTCGGTGGCGTCCGCCAAGTGTTTTTTCAGGAGAGGGTTGATCTCAGCGTGTTTCCAGCCAGTGGAGAAGGAGGCAGTCTTGCAGGAGCGATTGATGATTTGTCAAAGCTTGGGGCGATGATGTCTGCGGCTCTGTGGTAGATGTGGTGGGGGTAGTGGTCCATGGGGGCCCTGAAGTAGATTGACTTCATAGTCCTCACTGTGTCTTAGATGCTGAGGGGGGTTCAGCTGTCAAGTGTTGGCTGCGTGTTGTAGGGAATGGCAGTGTGGGATCCGTGTGAAGGTAGTTGTCATCGAAGTTGTTGTAGATGGACTGGATTTTGTGATGGAAGAAGGCACTCAGTCTGTCGCAGAGATCCTGGGAGGGTGGGATGTCAGTAGTCTCACTGTTGGGTTGGGCGAACTCTTTGATGATGCCGAAGAGTTCCTTGCTGTTGTGTGCACGGGTGGCGATTCGGTAAAGGAGTGCTTTCTACCTTGAGTATCTGATGAGTTTGTGGTGGGCAGTGGTGGCTGCTTTTAAGTTGTTGAAGTTTGCTGTGATTTTGAAGTTCCTCCATATCTTTTCTAGGTGCCTGCAGACTTGTCTAGATTCTCGGAGGTCTTTGGAGAACCAGCTGGTTTTTTTGGCATGAGGGTTTGCCATTTTCTTGAGGGAGTGATGGTGTTGGCACAGTCAGTGATCCAGTTGTGTAGGGTATGGAATGCTGTGTTTGGGTCGTTGTTCGTAGCAGTGGGAGCAGAGCTGCTGAGGGAGGCGGTGAGCTGGTTGTTGGAGATCTTGTTCTAATTCCAGCACTGAAGCTGGTGAGGATGTTGGCAGAAGATGTTGGTTTTGAAGGTGAAGTGGATGCAATGATGGTCAATCCATGGGAGTTCGGAGGTGTGGCTGAAGGTGATGAAGTTTCCTGCTGCAAAGATCGGGTCAAGGTGTGTCCTGCTGAGTGCGTTGGTTATGGTACGACCTTTTTGAGTCCTATGTTGTGGTGATTGTCCAGGAGGGAGGTGATGTTGGGGTCTTGGACGTTGTCAAGGTGAAATTTGAGGTCTCCCAGCAGGGTGTAGTCGGTGGAGGTGATGGCTTGCGGGGGATGATATTGATGAAGGAGTCAGAGAAAGGTGCGCGGGGTCCAGGGTGTCTGCAGATGAGGGCACCTCAGAGAGTAGTGGACGGGTTGGTCGGTATCTTGAAGTAGAGGAGTTCCATCAGGTCCGTGGGCCTGTCGGTGAAGGTGCTCAGATGAAGGTTGGATTTGTGGGCGATGGCGATGCCTCCTCCGGGGCAGATGGGGAGAAACTTCTCGGTGATCTTGTAGCCTGCGGGGATGGCAATCGCGATTTCAGGTACCAAGGTGGCATTCGTCCAGGTTTCGGTGATGAAAGCAATATCGGGAGTGGTGCTGTCGAGGAGGTCCCAGATTTCTGTGGTGTGTCTGTGGAGGGAGCGAACGTTGAGGAGGATGCAATGCAGGGTTTGGGGTGCAATAGAGTTATTACTGGAGGGAGGAGAAAAGTCTTGGGTCTCGGCAAAGGGAAAGGAGTGTTGGCAGTTTTGGCAGGAGAAGAGTCCATGGGTGTGGATAGGTGAAGAGAGCTTGCAGTTGATGTGCTTGCTGATGTTGAGTGCATGAAGAGCCTAGGAGCTGTAGTGCGGGTGAGGCGGAGGACTAGGGTTCCTGACGCTGGTCGCAGTCGCGTCGCTGATGGGCACAGACAGGCTTGCCTTTGGCGTGCAGGCAGTGTGGCCGCACAGTGGCCGCCATTAGGTAGGGGTTGGGGGAGAGCTGGTCAGCTGGGAAGCGGGAGTAGGAACACACTGGTGGGGGCAGCAGCAGCAGGGGAAAAAGCACAAAAACACTGGAAAAATAAAAGGAGGGAAAAGGCAAATACTAAATTAAAAAAGGAAAGCGGCATAGAGGCCCAAAATCAAGGGCAGAAACCAAGAAGCAGGCTGATGTTGAGGATCTGAGCGAGGTACAGGGCCCTCGAACAGTGAACAGAGGAGTGTGCCGGGGGGAGCAACTCACGGTGGAGCTGCGCACTGGGAGAACAATATCCTGAGGAGAAGGTCAGGGGTCTTGCTCACCTGGGCGCGCAGCTGTCACCATCAAGTAGAGGTCAGGGGAGGACGGGTCAGCTGGGAGGGTGGAGAGGGAGCTGGAACACACGGAAAAGACCTTAGGGGCAGCAGCGGCGGGAAAAAAAGCACAAAAAAGGAAAGGCAAATTAAACAACTGAAAGAGGAATAGAGGGCCTATATAAACGGCAGAAAAACACGGGGCAGAAGCGGAAGTCAAGGAGCAGGCTGATGTTGAGGACCTGAGCAAGGCACGGGGACCTCGAACAGTGGAGGGTACCGGGGGTAGGCATTCATGGTGGAACTGCACGCCGGGAGTGCAATATCCTGAATAAAAGGTTAGGGTCTTGCTCACCTTGGTGTGCAGCAGCTTCCATTAAGTAGGGGTCAAGGGGAGGGTGGGTCAGGTGGGTGGTGGGAGCAGGAACCCATCGGAGGGCCGCAGGGCAGCAGCAGTGGGGGAAAGAGTGCAAAAAAAGGGGAAGAAGAAAAAGAACTAAAAGGCAAATTAAAAACTAAAAAAGGAAAGAGGCATAAAGGGCCAAACTCAAGGGCAGAAAAGCAGGCCAGAAGCAGAAGCAAAGGAGAAGGCTGATATCGAGGACCTGAGCGAACCACAGGGGCCTCTAACAGGGAACAGTGCAGGGCACTTGTTACAAGGCCAAATACCCACCCAAAACATAATACCTCAAAAATTGTTTTACTGTACTAATTATGATGTTTTTCTTGAAGGAAAATCAGAAAATAAATATCTTGGGAGATGAAGGCCACTCTTTCTCTGGTATTTTACTTATTTCATGTTTGGAGTTTTCTGTGCCCATAGATACCAAATGGTAGTAGCCAGCAGCTATCCCTGCTTGGTCCTTTAGTAGTCCTGGTGGTTTTCTTTTTTCAAAATTATTTATATTAATAAACATGAATTTGAAAATATAGAAACCTCTGATCAAAAGCCCATACTCCCCAAAACTATCCCAAAATTCGAAAAACAAAGAAAATGGGGGCACATACATTTTTAATATTAACACAAGTTGTATGAGTAGCTACAGTGACCCAAAATCAACCAGTGATTCGAGGCCGGACCGGCAGAAAAAGAGGTGTGACTTCCAGTAGCGACTCCAGGAGGGAGTGCTGCAGGGCGGTGGGGCGGGGTGGGGGCTCAGTAAACTCTGGATTAAGGCCGAACAGAGTTCAGTAACTAAATAGAATAATAAAACGAATTGCATTGCGCGCTGAATCGCCAGTTTGGTGTTGCAGCATGCGCAATGTAATTTGTTTTATTTATTATTTAGTTACTGAATTCCGTTTGGCCTTAATCTGGAGTTTACTACCCCCAACCATCCCACCGCCCTGCAGCACTCCCTCCAGGAGCAGCTACTGGCAACTTCATGTCAGCCAGCACAACATGTGTATCCTAATGTATATCAAGACACCCAATCATAAGCTGACGGACACATCTCAGAAGCAAACATAAATCAATTGTGACGCGCCCAAAGAAAAAAGCAAGACATAGAGAAATTCTCAAAGTGAAGGTGTGCTGAGTAGCTTTCTTCTGTATATTACCCAAAAAGGCTCTGGCTGCATCAGCCTCTGAGGAAAAAAGGTGTCTCTTTTACCTAGTCCACCTTCATAATGGAGAAATAGCTGACTTTAATCACCATTTTCTGAAGCATAGCCCGTCCAAGTGGCATCTTGATCCGATGCTGCTGTTCTAGCAGGGGCACGCATGCCAGTCCTCATGTTTGCGGACGACACGCTGATAGTTTCTCGAACCCCGAGTGGGCTTCAGAAGGCAGTTAGTGCTTTCGGCGAGTTCTGTCAAACACGTGGACTTGAGATAAACACCTCCAAAACCAAGTTCATGTGTTTGAAAAAGCGGAACACATTTAAGGGTTCAATTAACTTTAACGGTACTCCCCTAGAACAGGTTGAGGCCTTTACGTATCTAGGAATATCCCTTCAGTGTAATATGAGTTGGAAAAACCAAATTGATATGGCTGTTTTAAAATTCCACCAGCTGGCGGGTATAGTGGCCCTTAAACATAAAGCCTCATTGACTAAGCCAATCACCCCTGCGCTAGAAATTTACAACATGAAGGTGATAAGTGCCTTTTTATACGGCTCGGAACTTTGGGGATTCTCCAATTTGAAACAACTAAAACTGGCGGAAAACAAGTTTCTTCGCCGTCTTGTTGGGGTTCCCCAAAGTACCCCTACCGTTCCACTGGCATACGACCTTGGCAGGAAGAACATTGAGGATTTGGCACGGCTGCGACCCTTACTATACTGGAGACACATTATGACTACCCCCGAATTAGTGCATTACGCCACGGCCCTGAAGGATATTACCAGGGCAGATCGCTTCCACTCGATCCTGTGGTTAAAGGAATTAAGAGGTTTGCTAATTAAGCTGGAACTAGACCACCTATGGAACACTCCCATTGCCGAAAGCATTCCATCAAAGGCAACACAGAATTTTTTTTATTGGGAAATGGTATGGTCGACCGCTTATAGTATAGGCTCCAACACTAATTTAACAGGACGTTTCCTGGACATCAAACCTTTACCATCTTGTGAGCCTTACTGGGACAATATTGAAAGGCCGTTTGATAGAAAATTGTATTTTCAATTTCGAACTGGGACCCTTCCTTTAAAGGCATTTACCCGCAAATGGTCAGCAATTCAGGACGACAAATGCCTCCACTGTAAAGACTTGATTGAGAATATTGCTCACTTATTGTTTGTTTGTCCCCTTTATGTTAGTCCACGACGTAAGTGGATAAAACCTGTGTGTTTAAATGTAGGCACACGTAGGTACATAGAGGCGTTAAGAGTGCTGGAATCAGATTGTACACCCAGCATGGCGATTGCCGTTGCAAAATTTCTAGGTTGGGCATGGACTATACGCACCCGCACTTTACAACACTTAGATACTGCCCAATGAATTAACTGACACCGCTTATTGTAGATCTACTTTTAAAAATTCTTGTTTTATTGAACTATTTTTAATCATCGTGTATAAATTGTCTTCTTATTTGGAAAACGACAGCATTATGGTTTAATGAGTTTTTAAAAAAAATAATGTATTTAACATTGTAGTATTTATTGTGTAGAGTAGGATGTATAACTGCTTTTATGACATGCTGTCGAATAAAGCTTTGAAATTTGATTTGGCATCTTGATCCTTTCCTCTGTTCTTGCTACCACACCTTGCTGTGCCACTGTAAAAGGACCGCACTTCTCACATAAGAAGGACCAATTTGAATCCCCCATATGCCAGAGAGAAGCTATGTCAAAATATTGAACCCATGCATTTCCTTACAAGACAGGAGGAATTGCGGTCTCCTCCATTCACATCGATATTTCACTGTCCAGATTATACCTCAGGCAGGACTGTGCCATCAGGTAAGAGAGTGGGCTCTAGATTTCCAGAGATGCACAATCATCTCAAAGTTCTGCTGGTTCCACCCTGTGCCTAGTATTGTTCTTACAATCCATAATATCAAAGGTCATAAAGTTAGTGGGAGACATAGAGAAAATGGGTCTCTTTTACTTCACCTTACCTGTTAGCATCTATAGGAGTAAATGATGGTCATATTGCAGGAAAAACTGTCAAACCTATAATGCCATCATTGGTCAAAGGATGCATGATGTTGCTACCACTCCGTGTGGTATTGCAAGGCATCAATGTCTGTGCCTGTGCAATGTGACAACAAGACCAAATGGGAAAATAGTATCTACGTTCATGGATGTTCGGATCTCCATAAGGGTAAGTTTCTGTTTTTAATATACAAAGAACAAGTACTTGACAACATGCCTCAATGTTCGTTTAGGAAAATCTAAGTCTTGTTCCTTTGACGTCTTTCAACCTTGACTATCACCAAATGCCAAGCCACTTGGCAACCTCACCTCAAGGAACACATTACCAATAAAAAAACACGAAGACGACCTGGTACCAACTATCTCTTCTAAAGAAAGTGAAACCATTTCTTCCAGTAAGTGACTTCAGAACTGCTGGTATAGACTTGTACACATCTGGATGGTCCCAATGCCCTACTTCTTGGCATCCCACATTCCACACTGGCATATCTCTCATCTAAAGCCTGAAAAAATATAATTGCATCACCACCATCATGATGGGACTCCATTGGTTCCTCTTTCCGGTCTCCACCATCTTCAAAAACAGCTGATCATTTACAAAGTCCTCATGACCAGCAGCCCCGCTTATCTTGAAGACAAGCTCATCCTGTCTTGGGTTTGTCCACTCACCAGCAGCCAGGACACCATTGGACTGCAGAATAGGAAGTATCAGTCAATCATAATAACTTTATTTCCCCAACACAATGTAGGCATAAAAAGTATACTATATAAAAAAAAGACAATTCACTGCATTAAAGCACAGATAAAAAAGATTATTACAATAAAATACAAATACAAATTCACTATTTTTACACAATAGTAAGGCCATTTAATATGTGGAAAATAGTTTTAAGTAATTATAGATCTCCTTTTTAGTGCCATTAGTAAGAAAGACGCTGGAGAGAAACAAATAAAAGGATCAGGTAGTAGCTAGAGATAGTAAAGAGCTACACAACACTGTTTAAAATTCATTTTACGCATGATAGGGATAATAAAATGTTTCCTTTCATTATAATAAAATTTACAGAAAAACAAAAAATATATATCATCCTGTATGGATCGATTATCACAGGTACAAAGTGGGAGTTCAGAGACAAACATAAACATTATGGGGAGAACCCAGCATTAACGGAATATAATTTAATCAGAACCTCACCAGGAGGTACCTATGTTGCAGGTTGGTAACGAAGGTTAGATATGTTATATTTGAGTTTGTTAATTCTAAACTAGGACAGGCCAAGTAAGATTTAACTGTTGGCAGATTAATATATTTAGTCTCCTTTCTTATCTGCCGATTAGAACGCAGTCGGGCTTTTAGGTCAATTTTGGACATAGAAGTACAATTTGAAGGTCCCAAAAAGAGGTAATGTAGCCCAGCCGCCTTCAATGTTGTTTCAACATAATTTAGCCAAGCAATGTTACCTACTCCATCTAGTTTCAGGACATCTTTAATAATGTCTCTTGTCAAAGCAAGGGACTTCTTTCGCCATATTGAGTGCCACATTAGGATAGGGGCCATTGCAATTATATCAGTTATATAGGGGGCACTCAATTCCATCTGACACTTATAGTTGGCACATGACTTTTGTAATGAAAGAACCTTTTTTAGTAAATTATCTTCAATAATCTGCAGTTTTCTACAGTGTTTCATGACCCAGACAGCTACCCCATACGTGGCGGCAGACACAGTCTTGGCTTGATACACTGTTTTTATGAAGTCTATTGGTTTAAACCAGTTTTTTTTACAAACGTATTCAAAGCCCCAATGTTTTTTTCCATCTGAGTTCCTCTATTAGCAATCATATTTTGCCATTTTGATTGAGAGTCAAACATAATCCCTAAATACTTAAAAGAATCGACAACCCCCATTTTTCCCCCTTCAGTAGTAATTTGTGGATAGTTTTGATGCTTTGAACTTGCTACTAAAATAAATGACTTTGAATAATTTGCTTTCATGCTTAAATTGCACATAAATTGTGTATAGTCCTGGACTAGTTGATGCAGTGCATTATAGTACGAGCTAAAAGTACGTCGTAGTCCGCGTATAATAAATTTGGCACTTGTACTGAATTATTATAAGGGACATCTGGTGTAGGGCTCTACAGTGCAGATTCTACACCATTGGTATAGAGTGTGAATAGGAAGAGGGCGAGAATGCACCCCTGTCTCACACCTCTTGCAATTTTAAAAGACCTTGTGCCCTCACCATTCCTCCCATAGCGGACACAGGCTGAAGCATCTGTGTACAGGTCACGAATAATAATAATGCTCTTCAGGTCAATGCCCATTTCCTCCATGATCTGCCACCGCCTAGGCTGTGCCACGCAGTCGAAGTCCGCAGACAGATCCATGAAAGCTAAATGGAGATTACCTTTTTTTGCAGCTCTGTATTTTGCCATAATTAGACTCAGGTTCAGACACTGATCTACCGTCCCCTTACCTTTTCTAAAACCAAATTGGCATGGGATAATAATATTCTTCTCCAGTGCCCAGTCCTCTAATCTATTTAAAATCAATCTGCCCATTAACCTTGCAGTACAGTCTATTAAGGAGCTAGGTCTATAGTGGTTCGGACTCGACCTATCCCCTTTTTTGTATATGGGAATAATTACAGTTGTTTTCCACGATGGCGGTGCATTCGATTGGGCAATTTTGTTAAACATATTTGTTAGAAGTGGAGCCCATAGAGCTTGATTATCTAAGTCAGCAGGATTTTTCCATCTATTCACTCATGAAATGGAACAGCAACTGCAGCATCCATCAGGACTGCCAAACGTTGCTCCAGTTTAGGAAAAAGTTGAAGACGCACCTCTTTAAAAAACACGATGTCACAATGCAGTAAACAGATACCTCTCCTATCACTTGTTGACTTTATGCTTGTCTCTGATCCTGCACAGTGCTCTGCTGCCCTTGGCTCTGTTTGCACTATAGAAATACCATGTACATACATTTGATTGTATTTCTTAGTATGTTGGAAGCGGTGTCTTCAGTTCTATTGATTTTTGGAATTTAAGTAAAGGTACAGCATTAGTAAATTGTTATCAAAGCACTTTGTAAAGAACAAGGGCCATATAATTAAAAAGAAAAAAGACATCATACGCAGATAGTGGAGAAATATAATTTAATTCACCTTTACTTTTGAATATGCTGATTTCTTTTCAACAATACATCAATAAAATAGTTTTCTGTTCAATATAGAAACAAATTGAATTACAGGAAATGCCTTATACAGAGCTAAGTATACAGTAGCAAAATAAAATGGATCAAAGCCAATTTGTACTTAATGTTCAAGTTTCCCACCTATTGCGAGTAGAAGTAACAATCGAAAAGCTTTTAAAAGAAGTGAGAGAACAAAGCATCACTGTTTTTCAAGTGTCATTCAAAGTGCACAACAGATTAACCGGCAGCTTAGGTACTCAGCAAAATATTACAAATGTTTGAATATCTAGACTTGCTAAACTACAACAAAGCATAAAAGCATCAAGGGTGTTTAAAACAGGCGGTTATCAGAACCAACCAAAAGAATTGCCATAATGGATAAACAAGCAGATCCAGTGGTTCACTTTCTGAAACAAAAGAGTGAATCTTTGATTAACGTGAAGATATTTGATTCACTGCCCGGAAGCTCCTTTCACAACAGGAACACATCGGGACTGATTCCCAACTATTCTCATGGACTTACGGAGACGTTTTAAGGCAAGGGTAAACTGGGTAATTGCCCAGGGTCTCCACCATCCAAGGGCTGCCTTGGAAAGTGAACTTAATTTCTAGCTTACTTATGGATATTTCTGTATGTCGGCATGCATGGCATATTTTATGGGGAACTAGCATAGGGCACAACTGCAAGTCTTCTGTCTGAGCTGAGCTGCCCTACGTCAATGAGAAAGGGCAGGAATGAACCGCATTATTTATGAAATACAGTGCATTACTTCTGCGTTGGCACACAATTTGCTGCGTAGACCCACTGCCGGCACCCTAGCACCATGGTGCAAGGGTGTCTGCATTGTATGCAGGATTGTTTTTGTGCAGGAAGGCGTTTTCCCCTTTTGATGTGTGCTGCAGAATGCAACATGTATGGAAGAGGAGAAACAAAAATATTTCTCCTCGTTACGCTTGCTCTGGGGAGATGTAAGATTTTGGGGCTGCCCCAGGTTTACATGATTAAGTAAATCTGTGTCAGTGTCAAAATCCATGGATTTTGAGTGCGAAAACCCACAGCAACGCCCATGGAATGCCTACCTGGTGCAGATTAAGGCAAAGCAGCGACTTGCCCTGCTTTGTCCTACTCCATATCCATGAGGCAATTCAAACCCACTCAAAGTAGCTTTGCTTGCCTAATAGATATGGCTGAGAGGATTGTGCCACAGGAGCATCACATAAAGTAGTGGTCTAGGGGCACAACCTCTTAAATGTGGAGTTTTATTTTGTTTGGTAACATAGGGATTGCATTTGCAGAAAATGGGCACATTCAAAGATGGTCTAAACAGGGGAACCCAAAACTCTTTATATGGCACTGCTTACTGTGTGTTTAGGTGCGTAAAGGGGAAACTGAGGGTGAAAATTCAAGTTCTGAGATTGTTATCCCAGTGCTTAATTAATTTGGGGAGGTGGTAAGGGAGTGGGAGAAGGTTTTTCTTAGGAACCAGTCACTGGAAATGCCTACTGCCAGGAATGCTGAATACCATGGCTGACTATTATTTTGTTTTCCACCTCAGGCCACTTTCCTTCAGCACCTAATACTTCCTATCGTCTTACCTTATTCTTGAAATGCTATTTCAATTCCCTTCTTTCTCCCATTATCTTTATTTTTCTTTCTCTTTTCTCCTTTTTGTAACTTTCTATGTCTCTTTTAGTCAAATTCCAATAAGGAAAAATATAAGTCCCAGTTCCCAAAATGAGTATCAATATACACTGGCAGAAATTAAGCACTGCCTAAGTCGCTGAATTAGGATGCCTGAAGATTGTACTGGTGATGAGACAGAATAACACACTGTAAATATCGACTTGCACAAATATTGAGTCAAAAATATTGTGACAGGGAAATATCGTCAGCAAGAATATCATTGTCAAGAATATCGATTTTATGGTAAGTAATACAGATTTTTTTAAATATTGAGGTTATTAATATTTATTACAATAATACAGTTGTTTATAACATTGATTTGTAACTATTGTTATGTATTTTGGTATATATTTTAAATGTAAAATATGTCATTTTTTAAAAATTATTGTTTATGTTTTTAATGTATTTATAACATATGTAATAGTTAATAATGTTAGTTAAATATTTTTGTTATTTTTAATACCGTAGCAGGTTGTGGATTTATAGGGGGACAGGGTGGGAAGTAAATTTAATTATAATAAATAATGATTAATCTTTTATTAATATTAATTATGTAATAAGTAATTAAGTTAATAGTGTAATTTGTTTTAATTTACATTTCGTATGGGAGTTGTGGGGCTTATAGGAACATATTTAATTTTAATTAGTTAATAATTAATTGGTGATTAATATTAAATATTTAATTGATAATTCATTAAGTTAATAGTGTAAATAATATTTTTAATTTATATTTTATATGTGGGGTTTTTGGCTTACAGGGGAACAGGTTGGAAAGTAATTTAATTGTAATGAATTATTCATTAATTGTTAATATTCATTATTTAATTGATCATTAATTATGTTAATTGTGTAAGTAAATATGTTTCATTTTAGTTGTGGGTTATGGGTAAGCATGGGCGTAAAATCCGTTCCGCTCGCGGAATTTGCGGATTTTCGGCTAATTCGCAATCCGCGAACTCTCGCGAATTTGCCGAAAATTCGTAAATTCGCACGCAGCGGATTTTTTTGCTTGGTGATACAATATTGCGGCGCGCGGCGTTCACTTACCGTCATTCAGCGTTTGCAGAGTTGTTTTTCTCCATATTTTGCGTGTGCTGTGCCATTTTGGATCTTGCTGCAGGATCCCGTGGGAGTTTGGCGACCACGATTACGTCATCGCGGCTTGCCACCTTGCACAGCAGGCATCGCGAGAGTTCGCAATTGCGAACACGTAGATACGGCAGGAAGCAACAATCTCGCACTCGCGAAATTGCAAAATTTGCAATTCTGCACAAGAAATCTACCAGCAAGCAGCATAAACCTTCTGAAAATGATGATTTTTATCAGAATAACTCCTCAGGTTGACATTTGCCTGCACTTTTTTTTGCAAGTAGTCCATTTTGGGGGGGGGTGGGAGGAAGGAAGCGCCCCACAGTCTCCAACTTCCTGTTCCTGTCCAGCAGGCTCCTCCTAGTGCTTTGTTCATGTGCTGGTCACTTTCATTTGGATCTTGACCTGGAAGGATTACTTTTCTTGGATGCTGCTGGATATTTGGATTTGAGGCCTTTTTGACTTTCTTTGGATCACTTTTGGATTAGAAATCAAATTTCACAAGTAAGTTTGTTTGGGGCATTACAGTTGCTGCAACTACAATTTTGGAACTTTTTCAGAACATTAAATAAAATATATTGTGGGTAGCCACAGTATCCAGTAGGACCAGGGTTAGTTATGGGTGCATGATACAACTGTTTTGTTGAATTTAAACATCATTAAGGGCATGGATGGCATGGGATTGTGCTGATTTTTGTGGTTTTTTCGATTTTTTTGGCTGCTGTTGGGGCCTTTTGCCCAGGGGTACCCAGTGGTGCATGGACTGAGTCTTTCTGTGGGGTCTCTTTCATGTAAACATCATGGAGGGCATGGATGGCATTGGATTGTGGTGATTTTGTGTGTTTTTCGATTTTTTGGCTGTTGTTGGGGCCTTTTGCCCAGGGGTACTCAGTGGTGCATGGACTGAGTCTTTCTGTGGGGTCTCTTTAATGTGAACATCATTGAGGGCATGGATGGCATGGGATTGTGCTGATTTTTGTGTTTTTTTCGTTTTTTTTGGCTGCTGTTGGGGCCTTTTGCCCAGGGGTACCCAGTGGTGCATGGACTGAGTCTTTCTGTGGGGTCTCTTTCATGTAAACATCATGGAGGGCATGGATGGCATTGGATTGGGTTGATTTTTGTGTGTTTTTTTATTTTTGGGGGTGTTGATGGGGCCTGTCCCTGTGGGTGGGGGCCATTTTGAGTGCTGGTACAGGCAGGGCCCCCGGCCTGGCCATGTGCTTGGGGTGCAAGTGGCCATTTTGAAGGCAGGCAGTGTTCTCAGGCCTGCACCCATTTTGCCTAGCTTTCATCCATTATGCCCAGGTGTAGAAAAAGGGTCAGGCAGATCAGGTCGATTACCCCTTTTCAAGGTTTGCCCGGCGTTAGCCGCCTCTCACCCAACTCACGGTTACCAAATAAAGAGGCAGGCGCTGGAGACTGGAAGGCAGGGAACAGGAGTTTATTCCGAGGGAGCAGAACACGTCAAATCAGACAACAGGGTATCTTCTCGAGGTGCTCTAGACGCATCCTTGAGGCCTGGCCTCCTATACACGGGTTTATTGCTTTATTACATGAAACACATTCTTGTCAATACTTTGATGTACGGAAAGACATCCTCGGAATCCTCACTTTGGGCCTGTTCTCACACACATTTACAGTAGAAGTCCCCACCCTGGTCACAGTAGGTGATGGCTATCGCACACCAGGACATTCCGTCGATTCCCGGAATGTGTGTCTGATCGGATCTCATGGGGTGGAGGGGGGCTTTGATCAGTCAGAGATCCTTTGAATCGGGGCAGCTGCTTACTGTAAGGGGACCAATAAACGGTATCCGCAGGGCCAGGTGGCGCCCTGGGAACGGGCAGGACGGTTGGGCACAGAGGAAAAAAGGGGGTTCATCAAAGGATGGGGAGGTGTTGGCCGCGAGCGGAATGCATTTCCGAGGCAGAGTCGGCTTGAAGGGGAGTTTTATAGTTCAGGTATGGGAGAGCGGGGGCTATCAGCGCGCGAGGGATGCTTGTGAGGTCAGAGGGAGAGACGCGCTAGCTAGCGGCGCTGGGCAGGGAAACAATGGTTTTTCAAAAATGGCTGCCACTTACGGGCACGAAGGTGCCTCAAAAGGGACAAGATGGTGTGGCCAATGTTTCATGATTTTTACTTGACACTCAACAGTAGCTATGGTGAACAGAAATGAACGCCGCTTATGTATACCGACTTTAGTCATTTTCCACAGTCCCCAGTTTTTATCATGAGTTAGTTAATTTCTGTTCATGTCTGAGGTAAGGATGTACAAGCTGACATTTAGTTATACTAATAAGGGAAGTATGTGGCTGGGCTGTCTATTGAGGTCTTTGGTAACCCATATGCATTACGGGCAGATGGAAATAATCCTACTATCAATGCTGACAGAATCGTACATAACCACATGTAGTCAACGCGATAGGCGAGGAGGCAGTGCATACAAAATTACATTAGCTGTGTCATACGCTAGACCTTGGAAACGGGGACATTATTTAGACGATGTAGGAAATTCGTTCGAATACAAACATGATGTCATACAAAAAAATGTTCTGGCAGAATAAGGGTTATTATCACTTGAGGTCTGGACTCCATGGGGATCAAAACTAGACAGTATGTTCATGTGCATAACTGGTGTTCTACAATCATCATGATACAGAGTTAACGCTATCTTAGTTATCCATGTACAGTTGAAAGTGACCGATGTAAGGTTTTGGAAGCTCAATTGGGTGATAATCAGTACAAGTGGTTGGGAGAGAAATTCAAATTAATACAAGTGTCAGTCAAAGGGTGGCAATGTTCAAAAAGGGTTTGTCCTTCCAGTGTCTTATTACAGCGAGCCATCACTGGTAGGCTCTCATCGT
This sequence comes from Lissotriton helveticus, assembly GCF_964261635.1. Classification (NCBI taxonomy): domain Eukaryota; kingdom Metazoa; phylum Chordata; class Amphibia; order Caudata; family Salamandridae; genus Lissotriton; species Lissotriton helveticus. The sequence continues at coordinate 870,502,044 of NC_136069.1, forward strand.
TCTTCTTCTTACATTGGCACTGTTGAGCACCGGCGGTGGAGCTATGCGTCCAGCTCTAATTCAGATTTCGCGTTGCAGGGTGCGGCCACTTTTTGCTCTTGGACCACAGTCCTGGTTGTCCTGTTCCCTAACTAATCTATCATAGGTACCTTAGGCGGGGTACCCGCATTCCGTTCTTCTTTAGTGACAAACCCTACTCTTTCTTTGTGCTGTGCTTCTTCTTCAAGTCAAGTTCAAAGAAAAAACTCCGTAATGGAAAAAAGGAGCGATGGGGGCGTGCTTTGGAAGACCGAGGGAAGAGAGGGTGGAGTGGGATCAGATCTGAAACGGACCAAGGAGGGCAGAAATTTCAAGCGAGTGGGCCCATCAATCGGGCACAATGGACCGGGACTTTCGGCATGAGCTCATCAACATGCAGGGGCTTCTGGACAGCCCTCCTTTCCTTCACTTTCCACGTTGAGAATGGTGCCTCGTCCCGTAACTCTTTGCTCTGTGGCTCCACCTTGGTTGCGGTCATAGATATTTCCCGATCTGTAGCCTGGCTGTGCGTCACATCCGGCCTCTCTCCTCCGACGACTGCACGTTATCTTTAAATGAGTACAAAAAAACAAGTTTTAGAGAAATGACAGGGGAAGACGTTTACACACGTTAATTTCTCTCCCAACCCCAAGTAGTTGGGGAAACGTTTATCGGTCATGATAGGGTGGAGGCTTTTTTTTATCCTTACCACGGGGTATGCTGTTAATTCATAAATTATTGCTGTGGTGTAGGTTTGCGAGCAATTCTACGAATTTCCATAATCATGTCTGTTAGATGTTGATTCCTGTTACATTCGAAATCGCGGCAAGGAGTCTGGAGTCTATCAATTACATGGTCTATTAAATTCAAACCGGCTCCTCCGGTAGAGACTCGTCTTTCTAAAACAAATCCTGTTGAGCTATATTTTTCTTCAGGGTCTGCTAATTTTATGAGAAAGCGTGAGGGGCTACTATCATGGGCTTATAGGTACCTTTTTCCAGGGAAGGACATACGTTAAGCATTTTTCTTTTCTGAAAGCAACGGCTAACTTTGATCAGTTTTAGACGATTTGTTTTTAAAAAACAAGGTCATCGGCTACAATCTTTAGGATTTTCTGGGATGGCTGGTACAGAACTGGGACCATTCTGGAAAAACGGGGACGTTTCGGACATTCTACTTTTGTGCAATGGGCGGTGGTAAACTGAATGAGGAAGGTGGTGTTACTAAAGCACTAAAACAAAAAGCCACCGACATATAGTTACCTTTTTAAGGGTCAGATTAGGGGACGTCAGTCGTCTTACCTGTCCTTTCTTTCTCAGCCAATTAAGTTTCATCATTTTACAGAAAGGAGAGGCAGTAATATGGCAAAATATGATCGTTTTGTTTCTGTCAATTTGTTCAGACACTGTCGTGTCTAAAGCCAATTATACCTGTACCGGCGAGGTACAGTGTCGCCATTTATTCAAAAGGGAGCAAGGGAGCCCTCAGAGGGAGAGAGCGTTGTGCGCACCAAATAGGCTATTAGTACACGTACAACATAAAGAGAGAGAGAAAAGTGTGTATGATAATAGGTTATTTAGTGCACACACATATAGGACACTACGGGTTGGTTTCACGTATAAAACACAGGCTGAGAGAAAACATAAATTCACAGTTTACGTACACACAAATACCGGATAGGGTGCGACAGTACATACATCAAGTACGAAAACCTAAGACAAAACACAGAGCTATTTTGGGCAAAAGGACTTTTTCATGCGTGTTGCGCATTCTCAGTATTTCATTTAATTCATTTGGGGGTCGTGCTCTTTATTCTCCTTCCTTCCTAATAGTGGACAATTTTTGTTGGTAACCTCGTTTTTTGAAAATACTTACTCCCTCTTAGTTGGTCGGACACTAGTCCAGTCGTGCTTATACTCACGGTGGGGCCTTCCAACATCTAGCAAATGATGATCCAAGCTGAGGTAACGGAGGGGGTGTCAGTCGGACGTGTAATGATACAATCCTGATTTTCCTACGAGGATGGAAGAAGAAGGGGTAAATCTAAAACATAACAATATCCCTAATTTCTGGGCTGAGGGGGGTTTGGGATGAACCCCAATCCGGGGTACTCTTGACTTCTCTTATTTAGTCAGCACGTAAATTGACTCACTGGTGCGCATTATTTTGGGTGTACATTTGGGATATCGGTTCGGGTCCGAGGTACTACGATAACCCTTCAAGTTTCTGGTGTAGGCCACTCTCCCATTCACTAGCTCCAGAGAGGGAGAGAGTCGTTCCTAGGTAAGGTAAGTGCTATATTATTTTCCGTCCTTCACATGTAGGTACCATGTTCGGGCTTATTTTTCTTATTCCATTAACCGTTCGATCAACACCTCCGTCATACAAAAAGCATTCTTTTATCGACCCAGACGTGCGCCACACATACGCATTCATACCGTACAAATCAGGGCCCATGCGCACATCCATACCATACAATTTTCATGCTCCCAGAGATAGCTCCTGCATATAATGTACCATCTCACAGAACTGGCCTATTTTCTTCGCGTGGAGCATGGTGTGTTTTAGGTCCTCTCCATACTTCAGCTGGATTTCCGATGTAACCTGCAGAAAAAGAAAAGAGGGGGAGGGGGTAGTGTTCAAAGCACATCAGCGCGCATAAACATAGAAATGTTTTTACCTACCACGTACCTGACTTATCTCTGTGGGATGCAGTCCCTTTTATCTCGGCATAGAAACCCAGAGGAACCGATAGTGCGGAAAAGATAACCAATGACAGGCTGTTCATCACATAGGTCGTCCGAGGGCGGTAGTACAGACCGGGTGTAGGGAGGGGTCAAAAAGCCAGGGGAATTCGGTATAAGGTGAGGGGGGGTGACGGATTCACATTTTCATTTTGAGGAAAAGAAATGACCTACGGTGGTATAGGGTCGTTCCTATTCGCAGAGCGTGGTATTTAAGAAAACCTTAACAATCAAAGTGACTGTTATGATGCTAGTTCCATATATTTTTAAAAACCTTTATTGTGGAAATGTCAGCATTCAAATAAGGGCCTCCAACCATATAGATCGGTTACGGAACAGACGGGAAACGCAAGAGGCAAGGAGAGATTACACTGTAGTATAGAGGCAAGTGAGTCATTTAATTGAAAAGAACCAAACGTGACAAACGGTTGCAGTATCAGTGTAGGTTGATTTTATAATTGAAAGTATAACAGGATCAGTTACAATAAAATCGTTCATACGCGCACCATGGGCGAGTGTCATGAGTAACATTACTTCGAAGCTATAATAATACAATAATCAAATAGTGAATAAAAACCAATATCAGTAGGGTTGTCCGCTTGCCCAGTCAGTACCCTTCTCCGCCCGCCACGTGCTCAAGGACCGCCTACATATCCCATAACATCAAGGCTACGTAACTAAAACGTCATAAGGAGTTGCAAGTCCCGCTTATACTGGCGCCATTTTGGGGGCGAGGCCGGGTGGGTCCAGAGTATAGTCCAAATGCCTCCAACAACTAGCGGCCGGACCAGAATCCCTTTCGGCAGTTTCAAAAAAGTTCGTTAGCGCCAACAGAAAGAACAGGCTGCATGAACCGTGACTCAAAAGGGGAAGGAAGGCAAAAATCTCCCCTACCGGGTCACGCTGAGGTCCCACCGGAGCTGATCGAGTGTCTCTTGGTAATTCAGACAAAAGTTGGTGTCATCATGAGAGCACCATCCTCTCGTGGCAACGTCGTGGCCACTCCGGGGAGCGGGACAGCAGGCGTATCCCTCCACCGATGCGCTGAATCAGCCTCTCTCTCGGCATCAGATGGGAATAAGGCGGTGGTCACCCGGGGCAGTGGCATATCCATGGGGGATAGTCGGGCAACAGTGGCGGTTGCCCTTACCGGAAGCCCGGGGGAGTCGAGGGCCAACGACTCTCGTAGAATCTTTAAAGCTTGGACAATGTCTTCAAGAGTGTGGCTCATGCCCGAGCAGGCAAGCATTCGAGTTCCAGAGTAGTCCAGAGTCGTTCTAGTGGACCAGGCCCAAATCCAGGGATCCGGCCGCCATTTTGAGCGTTCCGCAGCAGCAGCCGCTCTTCACCCCGGCCACCGTAGCGGGTCCCCCGGCCATCCAACCGAGTGGAACGCCAATGGCAGTCCTGGTGCAGCCGTCCGGCAGGTGAAACGCTAATGGTTGTCCTGCTGCAGCTGGCCGGCGAGTGAAACGCTAAGGGTCGCCCTGCTGCAGCTGAGGAACCCCCACCTGGGGGGGTGGGGGAGGCCCGTTCACGTCGCCTCCCCTCAGGGCACCCCATGCCGTCTCTTGGCGCAGCATTATAGGATGGCCGGACCAGGCAACGGAAGAGGGTGCGGGGGGGTGCGGAGAGCCATCAGCAAGGCAACCCCCCCGCACACAACTTGTTGGGCACCACCTCTGGACGTCCTGGGGACAGGCCTTGGCGCGTGGTGTCGCCTCCGGGCTATTCGTACAACGGTCCTACCGACGCTACCTCACCGGCTGAGGGCTTTTGTAGACTTTCTAAAGCCCAAATCCTACTAAAAAGTAGCCCAAAATAGCCCAAAGTAGCCCAACATTGCTACAGCGTCAAGCAGGCGGCAAATGCATTTGAATTTGTTGTTGCAGCCGTTGCCATGTAAATAGTTGTTTAATAAATAGTTGTATAATAAAACGTTTTAACATGTTACTTTGCTGGAGTGTTGTATTTATTTATACGAATTGCGTAGGGTTTGTCGTTATTTGGGCGGGGTGGGCGGCGGAGCCGAGCTGTCTTGCAGCCATCATGGCGTCGAGTTCGGCTCTTCTCACTAGTTTCATATTTCTCATGAGGGGTTGTTCCTAATGTTTCTATTTTAGCAAGGTCAAAAAGAGATCCCATCAGTGGCCTACTGATTTTGCTCAATTCCTTTTGTTTTTCCTAACGATTTTTATGTTTTTGTTTGCTAGCATGATACAGCGGCTAATCCGCATTGTTATATTTATGTCCTTTTTTATTAGGGGTGTCCTCCGGTGGAGCCGGATGATCTACCTCCAATAAACGGTCCGGGCTGAACCAACTACCAACAAACGGGGCAAAGATAGGCATGACGGGTTACAAAGGGGACAAAAGTCTGCACTACCTATCCTTCACTATCCGCAAAGACTAAACTGAGTATTGCGACTCTGTGCTTATTTGTGGATAGAGAATAACCCAAAGAGAACCAATTCCGAACGATCAATGTTCGGTCAAACAATCAATCAAATGAGGGATAAAAATAGGCACGACGGATTACACTGGGGGCAAAAGCCTGCGTTACCTAACCTTCACTATTCACAAGGACTAAACAGAGTATTGCGACTCTGTGCTTATTTGTAAATAGAGAATGATCCAAAGAGAACCAATTCCAAAACAGTAAATGCTTGGATAACAATCAATCAAATGGAGAGGGAAATAGGCACGACGGATTACAACGGGGGCAAAAGCCTGCGTTACCTACCCTTCACTATCTGCAAAGACTAAACAGAGTATGGCGACTCTGTGCTTGTTTGCAAATAGAGAATCTCTCAGAAACAATCAAATGAGTAATACTAGTATTTTCAAACAATCAAACAATCAATTCGCAATTCGTCGTGTTACACGACCTTACCCAGACCTCATGGACAGTTTCCTGAATCCAGCGCCCAATCGTCCTCTATCTTCTGTCGTGGCACTCCTGGTGGTTCCCAGTCAGGACCGTAGATCACTCGAGAGAGGTCTGCTCGGAACCAGTGAAGTTCGGATGATCGGCTGCCAGACGAGGGTCTATCGGGCAGGTGCACTTCCCGATCGTTGCAGTCGTTCACTCTGTCGTTGGGACCTCTCCCACTGGATCCACGTGTCACTGATAGTCCCCAAGTTGGGCGCCAATTGTAGAAAAAGGGTCAGGCAGATCAGGTCGATTACCCCTTTTCAAGGTTTGCCCGGCGTTAGCCGCCTCTCACCCAACTCACGGTTACCAAATAAAGAGGCAGGCGCTGGAGACTGGAAGGCAGGGAACAGGAGTTTATTCCGACGGAGCAGAACACATCAAATCAGACTACAGGGTATCTTCTCGAGGTGCTCTAGACGCATCCTTGAGGCCTGGCCTCTTATACACGGGTTTATTGCTTTATTACATGAAACACATTCTTGTCAATACTTTGATGTACGGAAAGACATCCTCGGAATCCTCACTTTGGGCCTGTTCTCACACACATTTACAGTAGAAGTCCCCACCCCGGTCACAGTAGGTGATGGCTATCGCACACCAGGACATTCCGTCGATTCCCGGAATGTGTGTCTGATCGGATCTCATGGGGTGGAGGGGGGCTTTGATCAGTCAGAGATCCTTTGAATAGGGCAGCTGCTTATATTTATTTATTTATTTGGACATTTTTAAAGCGCCTGGTGACGCCAGAAGGCGTGTCCCCGCGCTATGGTAAGTGAGCAGTTGCCATCCCCCCCTCCCCGAGGAGCTACCTGCTAAAAAGGTAAGTTTTTAATTTTTTCCTAAACAGGGCCTCTGATGGCTCAAGACGGAGGTCTGGGGGCAAGACATTCCAGCACTTGGGAGCCAGGTATCTGAAAGATCTCCCCCCCATCCGTGCCTTCCTAACTCTGGGCACCACAAGTAGTCCCGTCTGAGAGGACCGTAAATTGCGGGTAGGCTCATAGTGAGACACCAGACTCTGAAGTGGCACAGGGGCTTTGCCGCTCAGAATGCGATGGCACGTTGCGAGGGCCTTAAACTCAACTCTCTTCTCCATCGGAAGCCAATGGAGAGCTTGGAGAGCGGGTTTAGAGGGAGACCTTCTCGGGAGTCTTAGCACGAGCCGTGCTGCGGCATTTTGGAGCACCTGGAGGCGCCCCATGACCTTGCCTGAAGCCCCCAGATAAAGCAGGTTACCATAGTCTAGGCGCGAGGTGACCAGGGCATGCACCAGCGTCCTACGAGCCGAGATGGGAAGCAGATCTAAAACCTTCCTCAGAGTTCTCAAGACACCGAAACACACCCCCGTCACCCGGCCAACCTGCGGGCCAAAGGCAAGGTCCTTATCAAGCCACATGCCAAGATTCTTGGCCTCCAGGCTGGGAGTGGGGGCCTCACCTAGGCAGGATGGCCACCACGCAGGCGACCACGCAGAAGGCCCGCCCCCCACCACGATCACCTCGGTCTTGCTGCCGTTCAGTTTTAAACAGTGTGCGGACAACCAGGCTGCAAGATCTTGCATGCAGTTCCTGAAGATGTCCGCCGCAAGGCCGGGGGAACGAGATAGGGAGACGACCAACTGCGTGTCGTCGGCGTAGGACACCAGGTGGATACCGTGGCCCTCCGTGATGGCTGCTAACGGGGAGACGTAGATATTGAATAAAGTCGGGCTCAGGGACGAACCCTGTGGTACGCCCTGGCCCAACTCGATCTCCCTCGAATAGCATTCTCCCATCCTGACTTGGAAGCACCTATCAGACAGGAAGGACTTAATCCAACCAAGCGCAGCACCTGTGACCCCTCCTTCACTCAGACACTGTAGCAAGATGGTATGTGCTACAGTGTTGAATGCTGCACTTAAGTCGAGTAGGATCAGAGCCATAGTCTGGCCCTCATCCACACCCTGTCGGAGTGCCTCCACCGCCGCCAGAAGTGCAGATTCCGTTGAGTGACGGGGACGGAAGCCAAATTGTGAGTCGTGGAGTAGCGATGCCTCCTCCACGAACTGCATCAGTTGCGTATTAGCAATTTTCTCCGCTATTTTGGCCATGTAAGGCAGAAGGGAAATGGGGCGGAGATTGTCGAATTTCTCGAAATTCACATTGGCCTTTTTTTGCAGGGGGAGTACAACTGCCCGCTTCCAAGCCTTGGGGACACTCTGGGACAAGAAAGAGGAATCAAGTAGATTACGAACATAAGGTTCAAGCACCTGCAAGCTGCCCTTAAGCCGACTAGGGGTCGTCGGGTCTCTTGGAGAACCAGATTTAATTGACCCGCAGATGCGGATTAGCTCTTCTGTGGGCGGGGTGAGGAAGGAGGTAAGCTGTCGTACTCCCGTCTTTTTGACACCCTTCCCCCATATGGGAGCGCTTGTTGCCTGCCGAGGAAAGGAATTGTAGAGGTGAGTGACCTTGTTAGTGAAAAACTCTGCAACACGGTCACAGCCCTCCACCGTGCAGAGTTTCGAGGGGCATACAGCGGCCTTGCCTATGGTGATAGACTTATAGATTGAAAAGAGTTCTTTGGTGGACTGCTCAGCTCCTTCAATCCTAGTGCAGAAGTACGCCGATTTGCCCTTCCGTAGTAATTTATGGTAACTACGCCTACGGTTAGTATACTCTGCTTTAGCGGAGGCGGAATATGCTACTCTCCATTGCCTTTCAGCCCTTTTGCACACTGCTTTTGCCACCCGCATATCGGCATTAAACCAGAGAGCAGATCTCTTTGCTCGGCCCCCCAATTTGGCCGCACCAAGTGGAGCAACCAGATCCAAGGCCTCTGTAATGCGTTGGTCTAGGTTGGAGTTAATGTCTGCCACACCTATTCCGCCAGGATGGCCTTTGGCCGTTAGAGCCAAATTGAATGCGGGTTGGGAGAATGCTGCCCATCTCCGCCTAGGGTGTTTATCAGCTGGAGGGTCAATCGAAGCAGGTTCTTGGTTCCCTATGGTAAAGGGGACAAGATGGTGGTCTGTCCATGGGATGGGGACCGGTGTGCATGCTTCCACTTGACTCCAATTCGCAAAGATTGGGTCAAGAAGATGACCCAGGTTGTGGGTAGGATGCTGCACCTTCTGCTCAAATTGTAAATTAGCCATTGTGAGACAGAGATCGATAGCTGTCTTATCTGATAGAGTATCCAGATGTAGGTTCAAATCACCTAAGACTAGATACCTATCAGTGCTCAGAGCGGCTTCAGTAACAGCTTCCACTAGTTTCTCAATGAAAGCTGTGGGGGAGCCCGGTGGGCGGTAGATCAGGAAGCCTTTTAAGGTGGACTTACCATTCAGTGAAATGGAAAAGGCACCCGCTTACTGTAAGGGGGGCAATAAACGGTATCTGCAGGGCCAGGTGGCGCCCTGGGAACGGGCAGGACGGTTGGGCACAGAGGAAAAAAGGGGGTTCATCAAAGGATGGGGAGGTGTTGGCCGCTATCGGAATGCATTTCCGAGGCAGAGTCGCGCTGAAGGGGAGTTTTATAGTTCAGGTATGGGATAGCGGGGGCTATCAGCGCGCGGGGGATGCTTGTGAGGTCAGAGGGAGAGACGCGCTAGCTAGCGGCGCTGGGCAGGGAAATCATGGTTTTTCAAAAATGGCTGCCACTTACGCGTACGAAGGTGCCTCAAAAGGGACAAGATGGTGTGGCCAATGTTTCATGATTTTTACTTGACGCTCAACAGTAGCTATGGTGAACAGAAATGAACGCCGCTTATGTATACCGACTTTAGTCATTTTCCACACAGGGGTAGTGAGTGGTGCATGGACCAAGTCTTTCTGTGGGGTGGCTTGAATTTAAACATCATTGAGAGCATGGATGGCATGGGATTGTGCTGATTTTTTTTGGCTGCTGTTGTTGCCTTTTGCCCAGGGGTACCCAGTGGTGCATGGACTGAGTCTTTCCGTGGGGTCCCTTTCATGTAAACATCATGGAGGGCATGGATGGCATTGGATTGTGTTGATTTTTTTGTGTTTTTCGATTTTTGGGGGTGTTGATGGGGCCTGTCCATGTGGGTGGGGGCCATTTTGAGTGCTGGTACAGGCAGGGCCCCCGGCCTGGCCATGTGCTTGGGGTGCAAGTGGCCATTTTGAAGGCAGGCAGTGTTCTCAGGCCTGCACCCATTTTGCCTAGCTTTCATCCATTATGCACAGGGGTAGTGAGTGGTGCATGGACCAAGTCTTTCTGTGGGGTGTCTTGAATTTAAACATCATTGAGGGCATGGATGGCATGGGATTGTGCTGATTTTTGTGTTTTTTTTTATTTTTTTGGGCTGCTGTTGGGGCCTTTTGCCAAGGGGGAACCCAGTGGTGCATGGACTGATTCTTTCTGTGGGGTCGCTTTCATGTAAACATCATGGAGGGCATGGATGGCATTGGATTGTGTTGATTTTTGTGTGTTTTTCGATTTTTGGGGGTGTTGATGGGGCCTGTCCATTTGGGTGGGGGCCATTTTGAGGCCTGGTCCAGGCAGGGCCTGGCCATGTGGGTGGGGGTCTAGGGGCAATTTTGAAGCCAGGCAGTGTGCTTTGTTGTGTCATAGGCCTGCACCCAGTCTGCCATGCTTTCATACATTATGCCTAGGGGTACTCTGTCAGTGGTGCATTTTATTGGTCTTTCCATTTGGGGGGTAGGTATAATAAAAATGCTTACTTGCAAACTATTAATTGAAGCGCTATATATGCAACATTTATTTAACTGATGTTCCTCTGGCTTCGTTTGCTTTTAGGTGCAGAAAGACGAATCATCAGCCTCATCGTTCCTCATCAGTGCCAGGAAGAAGTCCTGCTGCGGTGTGTGCAGCACAACGTCACGTGTGGCCACAGACAACTCTGCAACTTGTGCAACTGCGGCCAGCTGTTCTGAAATCTGAAGAAGATGGCCCCAAAAAAAGTTGCCCGTAGCTCCTCCAACAAGAAAGTTGCCAGTAAGGAGCAGAAGAAGCAACTGGCGCCACTTACCAAGGAGACTGGTGTGACGACCGCCACATTTTTTGGGATAAAAAAAGTACACCTGCAGCAGCAGCGGGGTCTGCTGGGGACCAAGTTGGGAGCAGCACCTCCGCTCCATTGGGCTCAGTGCCACCACCACCACGCCAACTTAGGTCCAAGCCCTTGAGTGCTGCAGAGGCAGCCAGTATAGTTGTTCAATCACCATCGACCAGTGATGTTGGCTCATCGCAAGAAAGTAGCAGCATTCCTCAATCAACACAGGTTGTTGTAACTCATCTGACGAGTGTTCAACAACCACAGCCGCAACAACAACCACATGTGCAAGTACAAGCCCAAGTACATGTGGAAGGAGAGGCGGTGCAAGGAGAGGAGCAAGCAGAGGTGCATGGAGCGGCACAAGTGCCCACGATAGTTGTTCCTTCCGAAGTAGGGGCACATCAGGAAATCGACATTCAAGCCGAGGTATCACATGAGGAAGCCACTCTTCCTGATCATTCATTGTCTTCCAGATCCCCAGCAAGGAAAAGATCAAGGATGGTGTCTACTTCTTCTTCAAGCCCCCTTCCTTCTGATGATATGGATGAAACTCCGGAACCACCAGTGCTGCCTGAGAGTGAGGCACACCATGATCTGACAAAAGTAGCTAAGCGTAAAAGGAAGGTCCCCGAAAGTCACAGAGTCATGGAGTGTGATGATGACGCTGAACAAGAAGGGGGGTATACTGCTCCTGCTGATGAAGACTCTCACGACGACGACGCAGTCATCATAGGCGTCACTCCAGCCTCAGCAGGCATGCAGCACACAGACATTTTCACCCTAGCCCGAAATACTACTGAGCGTGATGATGATGATGGCGACGTGGGGATGGGACCACCACGAATGCAGTTAACTAGTACACCAACACCACCACCTACAGCTTCCATATTTTCCCGCCAGAAGGGACCTCCATCCACCTCGACCTCCATGTCCTCAATTAGTGGTGCTGTAAGTGCACAACGTACTAAATTTCGGCAACACACATCCTCCAGTTCATCTGGCATTAGCAGCATTCCCAGTATCGCCTCCTCCGCTCCCCACAGACATTTGAAGTCCGCGGTTTGGGACTTCTTTAGTGTTAGCCCAACAAGGGAAAACATAGCCATTTGTACGATTTGTAAGGTTCGAGTTAGTCGTGGTAAGCTTGGTACCAACTATAGTACCGGAGGCCAGAGAGGTCATCTTGAGAGACAGCACACTGTCAAATGGCCCCAGAGCCGTCAACCCAGGCGAAAACAAGTAGAAGACCCCAAACAGCCAAAAAGCAAAACTACAAAAATGGGGACTTAGTTATTGTCCAGGCAAATTTCCATTCATCACTCCACGCGCATTCTTCTCTATATTTATGAGTATTGTTTTGGCATCCCTGTCTTTATCTGTGCTCTCCCTGGGTGTTTGTGCTGCATTACCAGATGTACTCGGTAAATTCCCAAAGAGCTCAGCAGCCGCGAGCTCACGTTTTCTTTCTATTTCCGCTGACATGGCTAGTTGTGACTTATATATTTCAAAATATACGCAGCGGCAGCCACCGCTGCAGTTACACCTTTAACGCTGCTTCTCCCCTCCTGCTGATTTCGTCGAAGTAACTCACCAGCACTCCGCCGCGTTTACACGGGTCCAACGACCCGGATGTACACGTCCTGTGTCCGATTTTGTTTGTCTGCTGACGATAGCAGGGGGAAAACCCAAAACCTCCACCACGGAAAACCTTGCAGCAACGGTTGTGGGCGGCTTCCAACTTGCGAGGAGGAGGTCCTGGTGACAGAGGCAACCGACCCCTGTGTAAGAATTCCAAGGAAAAACTCCGACCTCTTCCAGTAACAGCTGGCGAAGAAGGAGACTCAGACCTCTGCAGCGTTTTTTCAGGCGGAAATTTTATTTGTCACAACCTGCGAAGACGAGTTTCGGGCTGTCAAGCCCTTGATCACATCCAGCGTTTTAACTGCGCCATCTTTTTTCTTTTATACATGCTACGAATGAGCACTCCCCCTTTGGCATTCATTATAGTCACATGGTCATGGTCACTGAAAACAGACTATGTTCGTAGTATATAATACTCTGAAATACGCCCTACAGATTACATGTTTGCTAATTATCAGTTAAAATGTCAGTGCATTTTCAACATAAAAGCAAAACATCAAAATTCAATGTATAAATACAACTAAATTTAACCAATACATAGGTATTTGGAAATTATGACAATACAATGGATAAATTCATAAACAGACCGTTCTCTGCTTAATTGTGCCCATTGAGGTTATATTTATATGACATGTACCATATAAAGTACAATATAATAAAGTGGATAAATCCAGAATGCCAAATGCCAATAAAGTGCCTAAGTGCTCTACATTTTTAAAGTGCCAATACTGAATTAAAGTGCATAGTAAATTTGTGCAAATAACAATGCTAACCCCTTCCTAAAAAGAGGAGCAATAAAGTGCAGTAATAAATACGTTAAGACCATAGTTAATATGATTATATCTTATAGCAAACATACATACCAATTAATTAATAATAAAATTCCCTGAATCAGAGAATTACAATCATTAAAAAAGATGATAAAAATTGGATAAAAAGTATATATTTATATACACACATTTATACATATGTACATATATATATATATTTGTTATATTATAGACTTTTTTCATTATAATATAATTTAAAAATATCAGTTCAATTATATATGTTAATATATATTGATATTTGTATGCGTGTTTAACTTTTTGAAAGTAAGTTTGGTTGTTATATTTGTTCAAATATAAATTACATATATTTTATTTTTATTAAATTAACGTTATTCAATATATTTTATTAATATTATAATTAGTTTATATTTAGAAATCAATACTTAAATACAACTATATTGTTGTAAACGATTTGTTTTTCGATATTTTTTTACTTACCTTTTTAACTAGGTAGTCGATATTTTTGTAGTCAATATTTTTATTTCAATATTTTTGTAGGTCGATGTTTTACTAGTCGGTATTTGGTCAGTGAACCTATTGTACTTAATATTGTTAAGAGTATACTAGTGCAGTAGATGTTTCTGCAAAACTCAGTATATGTATGTGTTGAATAGAGTTTGATAGTGGGTGATGATGCTTAATGCCTGGAACATCCTGAAACATGTATGGACATTTACAAACATTTCAAAGGATATTACCTACTTTGAAAAAACACATAGAAAACACATAAAAATACTCCTACAAAAGAAAGGAATAAGTGTGTTTTCATGATTGGAAAGGAAAGTGAACACATGCACATTAAGGGGCCGATTAGGATTGCGGTTTTTCCGCATCCCCCAGGACGGCGGAAGTGTCCGCCGGCCCGGAGGATGCGGAAAAACCGCAGCGGAGCCTTCAAAGAACCCCCGCCAGATTAGGATGGCTGGGGGGTCAGGAAGACCGCCCGCCGCTTTTCCGCCGCGGTCGCCTTCCGACCGCAGCGGAAAAGCTCTAACATGTCTGGCGGTGTCTATCAGACACCGCCAGGCATATTAGGATGTCTGCACTTCTATGCTTTTCCGCGGCGGCTTTTCCGCTGTGGAAAAGCATACGGACCTTCACTTCGGGGGCCCGTTGCGGGCCCCCTGGGTGAAGGGGGGGTGGGGGGTGCACATAGGGGTTACCTATGGTACCCCTCTGCAGTTGCGTGCACAAAGCAGCAGGCACTGCGGGTGCCTGCCGCTTTGTGCATGCAAATGCGATGCATGCATTTTTAACCTTGCGGCGGGTGCGACCGCCACCCTGGCGGTCACATCCTAATCTGCTAGGAGGGAACGCCGCAGCCCCTGCGGACGTTCCCTCCTCCTCAGGGGTCGTGGACGGGCTCAAGTCCGTCCGCGATCATAATCGGCCCCTTAATT